>NC_140513.1:40423718-41024552 GCF_964339955.1 Pipistrellus hanaki | reverse complement strand
TAACTAACTGCCAGCATCTGCCACGGCTTCTTGTACAACAATAATGGTGAAAGGGTACATTAGTGCTCCTGTGTTAATTCAGCTTGTGTTCATCAATAGGGAAATCTATGGTGTAATTAGCAAAATGCATTGGGAGCGGAGTGTTGAAGTCATTTGTAGAGAACTAAATCATAGAAGCTGTACTGGGTCCTGATGTGTTTGCCATCAATACTTACTATGTTTGGGATTTAATAAGGTATATTACCATGCTGAAGAGACCCTTTTATAAGAGAACACCATTTATGCCTGTTATGAGTTTGGGAAAGTGTGCTGCAGCTGGTGAAACCTCACAAACATAAAAGACCAGCCGAAGCCGGTTTGGCTCAGTGGTAGAGCGTCGGTCTGCGGACTGAAAGGTCCCGGGTTCGATTCTGGTCAAGGGCATGTACATTGGTTGTGGGCAGATCCCTGGTAGGGGGTGTGCAGGAGGCAGCTGGTTGATGTTTCTCTCTCATCGGTGTTTCTGGCTATCTCTCTCCCCTCATCTCTGTAAAAAATCAATAAAATATATATTTTTTTAAAAACACACACAAAAAAACATAAAAGACCAGGGCTGTGATTTAAGAAGCAGTCCTGTAACCACGCCACTGGACCAAACTATTTCAGAGAGCCCCTTTCTTCTATAATGTGACATCTGGACAGAAAGACAGATGGATAGTTTTGAATAGCTACCTCAATATCCAGTAAAGAAAGGCATGATCTGAAAACTTAATATTTGAATAACTTTGAAAAATAATTTAGGCGATTTCCTGATAAGCCATTTCTATATTCACAGAACTTCAGTGAAAATGCAAGAGTAATAGTTTGTAAGCTTTTTTTTTAAAGGAGCCATTAAATAGTACTTAAAAATGCCAATAAGGGTGCATATGCATATATTATATAAATGTAAGTAACATCCAAAAAATTGGAAATGATGAATTCTGAAGCCTTCATTCCATTGCAGTTCATTAAAGTCTTCTTACTAAATTTGAGTTGTTATATGAATTTACAATTCCTGGCAAATTTCAGGTGAGTTATACATTGTGTTACATGCACAAGGATACTGTAAATACACAAATATTTTCCAAAGGTGGTAGACTTTGCTATGACATCTTGTTATTTACTATATAGAGATCTGGAGCATTAAGAGCCAGGCAGAGTCCATCCCTACTTCACCCCCAATTCAAATCAGGGACAGTTCTCTACAGAAGCCATGGGAGGGGGGTGAACATTCACTGACTGCTTCCTGCATTGCCACACACTTTATTGAGGTGGTATTCTCTCCGTTTTACGTAGGGGACCCTGTGGAAGCTGCCAAGGGCGGTGCGGCACTGGACAGCCTGGCCCTCTGGCTTGCTCTCGTCCCTGCACCATCCCACCCTTGTGTACTTTTTAATCCCTGGCAACTGAACCTTCCTAATCTCTGAGCTTAAAGAGGCAAACAGCGGACTCTTACGGGACTAATGCAGAGGTTATAAGGAATCGATAAGTGTTCTTGGGACCTCCTAAGCCCCAGGCCTGCCTCTGCCTTCAGTTAGCCGCTGACGTAGAATTCCTGCCCCTCATCCAGTCACATACCTCCCACTCCCCATTTATGGGATTTGGGCCTACAAAAGGGAGGTGGGGTAGGAATTCTGCAAAAGAAAGGAATTTGGGGCTAGACCCCCTTTTGCTCTTACTTGCCTTGTGGCTATTTTCTTGGAAAGTGTTTCTATGACTTGGGGCTACAGAAACATGCAGAGTGCTGTCACCTACATAGACTAGGGAGGCTCTAAGCAAACTTAATGCATGACTGCACTGCATAGAAGATGCCTTGAAACCTAAGATTTTATTTTTAAAAGCATTTCTCCACTCAAAATTTAAATCCATGTGATTTTACTCTGTTCAAAGCTTAGCACTGTCTTTGAATAATGGGCTGTTGAAATTAGGGATAGTACCTGTTCAGCTCATTTTGGTAACACCTCATAAAAGTAGATCCAAGTGCATTACAGATTTTGTAACTGTTTATCTTAGTAACTAAAGTAAAAACCTATTTTACTACCGTCCTTAAAGATACTCTCTCCATTTGAATGCAGCTTCATTAAACTGTGTTGGTGGAAGAGAAATAAATTGATCATTGTAAATAATTTTATGCCAATTAAAAATTCAAAAGTCAAAATTATCCCTTTTTCTTTTTAAGTTGATTCTAATGAGCCCCAAACAAGGCTAATTTCAACTCTAAATGTTTCTCTTAATTATTATTTTTTAAATGGTAATGTCTAGTGTCAGTGGGGCTGTTTAGGAAAGGGCTGTTGTTGGTAGCACTGGAAATTGGTTCAATCTTTCTGGACAGCAGTCTAGTGACATGTATGTAATAAGAACCATAAAACTGTTCATACCCTCTGACCTGGTAATTCCACTTTGGGGAATAAGCCCCAAGAAAGAAAGATTAATTGGCCCATCGATGCTCAACACGCCACTATTTGCATCAGTAAAGATGTGCTGTGCTCTGGTGCTGGGGTCGGAGCAGGGCTGGGGGTAGCAGCTTTTGGGTTGGGGGGTAGGAAGCAATCACAGGCAATCAGCAATTCAGGATTACACCACCCTGTAATCATCAACAGGCTCCCAGTATTCACAGAAATGGAAGCAATGACTGGTGGAGACCCAAGTAGAGGCTGAACAGGAAGGAAAAGGAAAACCTGCCCATCTGATCTTTTTACATTTTACAAAGAAAGTGGTAAACTCTGAGGGTGACCCCTGTTTGAACCAGCAAGCCCAGTATCTGTTTTCTCTCAAGTAGCCTATTTGTCTACAGAATCTAAAGGATATTTATTATTATTTAAAAACAAACAAAAACTTACACATAACCACTCTTACCAAGAATGTTGGGGGTGTGTGGGGGGAACCTTAAGATGATTTCAGCGATAACATCTAAACCATCAGTATTCTTTTTTGGAAGGTAATATGTACTGCCCCAAACCCCAGCCCTCTGAAAAACAAAACAAAAACCACTCTAGCTGCTAAATCTTTTGACATTGCAAAGACCCCTGACTTTTAACTTGAATGATCTGTTGGCAGTCAATGGACTGGAACGAATAATTCTCTTCCAGTGATGTGAGAAAACCGGATACTCATGCTTGAGAAAAAAAAAAATTTCTTCTTCTATATACTATTAAACTCTCACTAAGAAACCATTTAAAAATAAAAATACAAGTGGCACTTTTCAATTGCTAGCAACCCTTCACTTAGATGCAGACAAAGGGAAAAAAAGTGCTGGCCTCTTTAGTTTCCTAGTTTACAGGCCTAAGAATCTGATGAAAAGCTGGTGAATATTTCTCACACAACAAATTCTTCTGCTTCATGATAACCATAGTGTTTGGAAATAAAATCATGTCCAATCAATACCACTTAGCAGATATTTAATGTTTCACAACAGAACTCTTTTCCAGAGTGGAACTGTGGCCCTTCTCACTAACATTCAAAATAATTAGGATTATCTTAGCTGTCCAAAGCTTGGCAGGTTCAGTTTGCACTTTCAAACAGCATTAATTCTTGGCACTCAGAACAAGGGATAAAAGCTAAAGATATGAATGGAGATCTTTATTCAACCTGATCTATCATGGATTAGCTCATTCTTTTCCAGTTCATGCCTGCATTCTAGTTAAGAGGAAGGCTAAGCTGTAACTGATGTAATTAGAAACCACAAGCTCAGAAAAAATAGCCCCTTTTTTCTTCCCCATTTCCTATATATTTAGTAAAAAAAGAAAAAAGAAAAAAAATCTTTGAAACAATTAAATGTTTTTCCCACATAAGTGTAATTAAAGAGGAGTGAGGTATGCTTTCCTGAAAATATATCTTAATTGTCAGTTCTAAAATCTAACACCAATTTTATCTTAGCAACTAATGTCCAGAGGGGCCAGCTCTGCACTTTGCATATTGTATAGAGAAATGGCCAAGCCATGGCAAATGAGAGTTCCTGTAAATGGAATAAGTACATTATTAGTGCTTCTTCCTTGATATAACTATCATAACCTTGTAAACACTGGGAATTACCATTTTAAAAAATGAAGTGAACTTAGAAAGTACATACTTATGCAGTATCAACAATAACTCTTTCCCTCTAAAACGCATGCACGATTCACAAAATAATGCCTGTAGATTTTTCTTAAAAAACTCTTTTGACCCCCTTCACTCAGAACAACTTCTTAATTCTCAAAATAAACAGAAGTCTCTCAAGCGTCCTTCTGTAGCACATGGGAGAGTCTGAGGACTAGATCCCAGGCTGGCCCAGCCCTTGCTACAGACCAGCTTTCCTACGCTTGAGAAACTAGGGGATAATGCACCTAAACTACTCCCTTACCCGGACAGAGTTCAACACAAAGGGAAGAAACTTTTTGTTTATTTGTTATAATGCAGTACACAAAAAAATGGAAAAGAGCCGAAACCTGTATGGCTCAGAGAATAGAGCATCAGCCTGAGGACTGAAAGGTCCCAGATTTGATTCCGGTCAAGGGCATGTGCCTTGGTTACGGCACATCCCCTGTGGGGGTATGTGCAGGAGGCAGCTGATCAATGTTTCTAACTCACTCTCTCCCTTCCTCTCTGTAAAAAATCAATAAAATATATATATATATTTAAATGGAAAAGATAGAGTGGCTCCATTCAGTCTTCCACTGCATCCTCCCTTGTCATACAAGCTTTAAATGTCATCTCCTTGCAAATGACTTCACAATTTATATCTCTTGCCCTAAGAACTACTTCAGTATTTTAAATACCTGCTGGACATTTCCACCGGGTTGAACCTCTTGCAATGTAAAACTCACAGTATTTGGAAATGAGGCCACCATCTCCTCCAACCATCGACCTGATGCTCCCTCCTCTCTCGGGTCCTGAGCATGCCCACTTCACCTGCTTGCTCAGGCTCTGAGCCTCAGGCATTATCTTAGATCCATCCCCACCTCCCTCCCACATCTAAACAGCTGCTAAGTCCTGCTTTGTGACTACACAGAGCTCTTCCACACATTTCTCCTTCCCAGTTACCTATCCCACCACAGCCCAGTCTGACTTCACACTCATACTTAATCTGCTAGCACGTTGTTGCTCTATCCAGTCTTCTCTCTACTTCACTTCACCGCTGAAGTACCCATTCTTATCTCCCAGAAGCATGTCTCTTACAAGGCATTTTTCCTAAATAAACAGTTTTGGTGGCTTCTGAAAAAACCCAAACTCTCTGGCCTGGCATTTAAAGCATCCTGATTTTCCATTTCTCCCCTGCACTTACACCATGTTCCTGACTCACTCCTGCTCTTCATTCCAGGACAGGCCTGCGTTCTCTGGCTCTGACACTGAACTCATGTTGGTCCCAGTCTCCCCAATCTCCACAGTTAAAAACCTAGTTCAAAAGCCAACTCCTCCCACCTCTAATGCTCTGAGTATTTTGCCTTCTTGTGGCACTATCACTGTCACCTTCCTACCATCTTCCCTTATAGAACAGCTCCCCTACAAAACAGAATAGGATCCACATCCTATTTGTCTTTGACGCCCTTTGATGGCCACTAATTAAAAATGTTACCCCTTTGCCAGAACTGGTTTGACTCAGTGGATAGAGTGTCGGTCTGCGGACTGAAAGGTCCCAGGTTCGATTCCGGTCAAGGGCATGTACATTGGTTGTGGGCACATCCCCAGTGAGGGGTGTGCAGGAGGCAGCTGGTCGATGTTTCTAGCTCTCTATCCCTCTCTCTTCCTCTCTGTAAAAAAAATCAATAATATAAATATATATATATATATATATATATATATATATATATATATATATATATATATTTTTTTTTTTTTTAAAAAGTGTTACCCATAGTAAACATTCAACAAGTAGTAGCTGATGAATGAAACATAAGTCTCACTGGTCAAAGCCAGCTGATCTGTTTCCTAGAAACCACTGTTCATGACCAGCACATGGATGAGCATGCAGGGAAAGATGGTGCAGAATAGTGATCATAACAAGAGAGGAGTGACAGCAGCCAGTCGCACATCAAGGAAGGGGCAAGGAAATCTAAAAAGCAACTGGGGAACTAGCATAGGAGTACATATGTGACAATGAAACTGAATCGCAAGAAAGGTTCAGCATCCTGAAGGCAAGAAAGGAGAAATTTTATAATAATAAAGGTGTAATATGCAAATCGACCCAATGACCTAACAGCAGAATGACCCACACACTATGACACGCACTGGTGCCAGGCCACCCAAGGCAGTTTGATGCAAATTGTCAGGGCCCCCTCCACCCTCATGCCATCACCCCATAATCATCCCACAGAGGAAGGCCCAGGCCAGCAAAGTGATCACACCCCATGCCTGTCGCCCACAGAGGGAGGTGACAGGTGGTGGGGGAGAAGGGAGAGAGCCGCACAGATGGCAAGCAGTGGCAGTGGTGAGGGCGGGGCCAGCTGCCGGCAGCTGGGGAAGAAAGCCCCAATAGGCCTTGATTGCCGCCCAGGGATCCTACCTAAGGGGTCACAGATTGCGAGAGTGCGAAGGCCAGGCTGAGGGATACCCCCTACCCCATGCACAAATTTCGTGCACTGGGCCTCTAGTCTATTTTATAAATATCCTGTCATCAAAGGCTGGGAGCAGGAAACTTGGGCAATTGCAGGAGAAATCATCAGTTATTTGGAAAACTCATTTTTGTGAAACATTATTTCTCAATGATGGCAAGTTAACAGACATGAATTCATTCTTATGCCCAGTGCTTGGACAAATGTCCCTTCACTCTGGACAGTAACAGAAATGTAAGAACAACATGCTGGAAGACTGAAAGGTATACAAACTTTTTCTCCCTCCATGGTAACTGAAGTGCATTAAAACTATTACCTTTCAAAAACTAGGTAATGTGGTGCTATCGGACAGGTTTTGGATAGACTGCTTTTATCACTGATTGACTCATTGATTGCTGATTGACTGAAGATGTAAGCTTGATTCCACACACATACACAGAACCAGCCCCAACGAGTGAAGCCACATTTTTCACAAGCACAATGGGCACATTAACACAAAATGACCATGTACTCATTTTACAAAGCAGGTCTCCACTCATTTCAAAAATGTGTGTCCTTTAAACCTTAGAAATCTTGGAGATTTAAGTTGTAGTCTATCAGAATAACTACAAAGGAAAAACCCTTCAGCTCTGAAAAAAAATGATAAGGTGAAATAAATTTCATTAACTCTGACTAACCAACAGGCCAGGATTGGCCACAATATGATTGATTTCACCGTTAAAGCTACTGTTGAAAGTGTTTAAATGCCCAGGCACTGGCGCCAACCCACACACTCCTCCCTTAAACCCACATTCCAAGTAGATCAGTTATTTTCACACTTGGTTCATCTTCAGTGAAGACGGTAATTAAATCTTTAATTTGAAAACAAGAGTGCAAGTCCAGTGTCACTACGTTATTGGCTGCCCTCAAAACTTACAGCAAAGAGCAAACAAATAACAAATGGTGACCTCAGCTCCTTAGAGCTTAAGTAATCAGTTCATTTCAGAACGAAACATCTCAGAAGTGACCAATTTACATGTGGCAATGCTTTCCAGTCATCTGCAAACCTCCTGGGGATTGGAAACTTTACTTACATTGCATAAATTGTCAAGTTTATGCACTGTTTGGCTTTCTGATTACACCACAATTTTTAAAACATAAATTTCAGAGCAACTCTATTTTATGTACAAGGTGTTGGAAGAGGCCTCTTAGGAAGCTAAATACTCTCAGGAACATGATGACTGCTGTTGGTCCTCTATTCTTTTTTAAAAATATGTTTTTACTGATTTTTTTTTTTTTTAGACAGAGAAGAAGGAGAGGGGGAGATAGAAACACTGATGAGAGAGGAACATCATTCATGGGATGCTTCCTGGATGCCCCCTACTGGGAACTGAGCCTGCCACACTGGCTGGGTCCTCTATTTCTTCATAAAGAAGTAGCTAAAACTCTTCTTAAGCATAAAAGAAGGCAGTGTTGTGCTAACAGGTTACTTAATTTGTGGAATATTTATTGAGCATCTCTTCTGTGCCCAGCACTGTTGCATATAAAGGGAATAAAACATTCTCTGTTCTCACAAGGAAACTGCAAGGAACACCTGGGACCAGATTCCAGCTGAGCCACTTAACTGCTGATGTGATCTTGGGAGGTAATTTAACAGCTCTGAACCTCAATTCCTCATCCATTAATAGAAAAACAATGCTAAAGGTTATAATTAAAAATAAAATATACCAAATATTTGACATTAGTTCCTCCCTTTGCTTGTCTATAAGGGAGCAAACAGTAAGTGCTTCCAGTGTACACCAGGGACCATCTAAAGCAAAATCAGGAGGAAGGTGACACTGTCCCTCAATTATTTTCATAATTTACAGAAAAGAGGCATTCTTGTTGAGTGAGGTTCTGGTCCATGCCTGGCCTGCAGCCCCACCTTAGAACGGAATCACAGCCTTTCAAAGTATTGACAGGTGAGAGACTCTCAAGTTGGTAATCAGCTTTCCTTACACTTTGCCCTCAGAATCTTAATTAGAATGTAGTGCTATGGCTAACCATAGCACTGGTATTTAAAGAAGAGAAATTTCAAGACAATTTTTTTCCACGATCAGAAACTCTCATGTTCTCTAGTGTTTCAATGGGGTTCCAGAATACTAATGAAGTATTTGTCAGAGTGTTGAATAAAATGAACTTTTATTTTTGTTAAAAAAAAAAAAAATACTGCTACCGCGTTTCCCCAAAAATAAGACCTACGTACAGATTTCCTTCTGAGTGAAATATAAGGCATCCCTCCGAAAATAAGGCCCCCCCTAGGCTAAACATGAGAGATTTGGTCCACTGATTCTGAAAGAAATGGAGTCACAAGAAATTCACCAGGAAATTTAGAAATTGGATTGTTATGATGATGTTCCAGAAGATGATGTCATGATTATCATTGAATAAATGAGTAAATTCTTGATACTGTAGGATTCAGTTTGTCTGGTTTGTGTTGACAACTATCCTACTACTGTACTATATACAGGTAATAAATTTCCTTTATTTTCATTTAACAATAAATGTGTACCATATTCTTCTTCATGGAAAAATAAGACAACCCCTGAAAATAAGACCTAGCGCATCTTTGGGAGCAAAAATTAATATAAGACACTGTCTTATTTTCGGGGAAACAGGGTAGTTCTAATACTAAAAAGATAAAAATGAGAGAAAGGGAAAAGGTACCAATATTAGCATGAGCTAATAAATGTGTTTGGTAGTTAAAAGGATAAGTTTTTCATGATGCTAAGCTAAGGTCCTCTGTTTATTTAAAAAGTACTTAGAACTGTGTCAAAACTCAGCACAGGCTTTAATTTGCTCTAATAAACATGTATTATTTTCCTAGTAATAAAAAGTGACATAAAAGACAGAAAGTAAAGCTGAAAGTAAGTCACAGAAAACAGAAGCCACTGCTGGAGGCATAGCTCTTCCCTGGGCTGCAGGACTGAACTGCTCTGTAATGAGTGCAGGCTGGTGGACACTGGGAGATGGAACAGGAATTCCTAGGAAGAGACTACTGGCCTCAGGCAGGAGCTGGCAAGTGCTGACTTAAGTCAGCAGAGCTTGTTAAATGAGGTTCAGCCCACATTATTTATTAGTATAATTATTAATAATAATCATTATAATTTATTGAGCCTCTATCATGTTCCAGGCCTTGTCCTTTACTTATTTTTACATAAACCCTTTGGGGAGGTGGTATTAATATCCTCATTTGATAGATTTTAAAAATTAAGGCTGAGAGGGTGATTAACATCCAAGGTCACACAAGTGCTGAGTGTCAGAATATGTACGCAGGACTCAAACCAGGGAATGTCCACCACCAGGCCACAGTACATTACAGTAGGTTTGCTTCTCACCCTGCCAACTCTCACCTCACCCAGGAGTCGCCTTGACCCTTGCTCTTCTGCACAGTCATGGAGCTGCTGTATGCGCTCCTCTCCAGAAAACTGCGATCTTGCTGGAAAAGACAAATCTCAACCCCAAGCATCACCTGAGTTGCAGGTTTGCCTTCCTAAAACAAGTCCAGGAAAGCAGCTATCCAGGGACCCCAAGTCCCACATTTTAAAAACCTACTTTCTAAGCAGAAGAGACTTCAGGGATCCATCATCTGATTTGGTGGATTGAAGGGTTATCTGTTTGCTGCCTATCAGATTGTGTGTTTCAGAAAATAAAGTGAGAGTCATTTGGCAGAACCCTGCACTCTTTTCAAAAGCCACTTCTTGCTGCAGAGGCCTGTGAGCCCCGAAACAGTAGAGCACAGAAGAGGATAGAAAAGTGCAAAGTGGGGTCACAGGTCACAAGGTAAATCCCTCCAGCATCATCTATCTCTAACAACCAGATTGTACTGAATCCTGGGGACAAGAGGGGGCCTGCCAGGGGCTGTGGAGAGGATGCTGACTTCTACCAAGGCTCCTGCACATCT
This sequence comes from Pipistrellus hanaki, assembly GCF_964339955.1. Taxonomy (NCBI): domain Eukaryota; kingdom Metazoa; phylum Chordata; class Mammalia; order Chiroptera; family Vespertilionidae; genus Pipistrellus; species Pipistrellus hanaki. The sequence goes on along the minus strand of NC_140513.1, from coordinate 41,014,085 downwards.
GGCAGGGGAGACTGGAACGGACCAATAGGATCTGGGAATTTGAAAGCTATCTATCAGACACTGTGGTGTCAAAAAAGAGTGTTTAAGGGATCATATTTTTCCCAAGACACATTCCATGTGTCTGGGGAGAAAAGAGGAAAGGGGAACAACGCCCCTTAGTAATGTAAAAGCTTGGCTTTTCCCTTCATCTAATTTCAGCTGATGTGCACTGTCCATCAGAGGAAGTACACATCCGACAGAGGAAGGAGAGCGGACAGCAGGACAGAGCCAGCAGGGGGTGGGGTGGATGTCTCGCTCAGCATCATGTAGCACAAGAGGGCCAAATTCTCAGCAAATCTATATAGGTGAGTTTTCAGAGCAGTTAAGTAATTACCCTATTCCACCTCATGTGACCTTTCATGAAGTCTGGATGGAGACAATGAAAAATGAACCAATTCACCCCAGGAGGCTCCAGCACCTTACGGTCATCAGTATCAAGGGATCCTGATACATCTAACAGAAATGCCATAGTGCCTGGCCAGGGCCACCAGCAGGAGAAACCTATCAATCAATGAAGCTAACACAGAGTCCAGTGCATGCTCAAATCTAAAGCCAGAGCAACAGGAAAGGGTGCAAAGTACAATAATAAACTCATGGGCTCACATGGTGTTTGTATTTAAGACTATTCTGTCTCTTAGGCAAGCCATGTTTAATGCCTCAGTTCCCACATTTATAAAATGACTTCCAACTTCTCTCCCAAAATAATTTTTTGTGTATTATAATTTCTTATTGTTACAATTTCTCAAACTTCCATTTTTTTTTTTTCAGGTCTAAAGGTTTAAGTGCCTGTTCAAAGTCAGAATTAATTGAGTATAAACAGAGCTGGGTAATTTAGCATCAAGTGATTACTTCTGAAGCAAGAAATTAACCGCTTTTCTTCCCTAATAGAGACATTAATGTTTTCTGTCAATAATGGATTAAGCTCTTTCCAATAACTGGGATTCAACTGTGAAATGGGAGGAGGATCAATTCCTCCGTCTTTGTGCTCCTGTATATAAGTAGTAGCTTTATGCCCTAGCTAGTATTGCTCAGTGGATAAAGCATCGGTCAGTGGACTAAAGGGTCCCAGGTTCGATTCCAGTCAAGGGCAATACCTTAGTTGCAGGCTCAATTCCTGGCCCTGGTTGGGCATGCGCAGGAGCAACCAATTGATGTGTCTCTCTCACATCTATGTTTCTCTCTGTCTCTCCCCCTCCCTCTTCTACTCTTCCTAAAAATCTATGGAAAAATATCCTTTGGTGAGGATTAGCAACAAAAATAAATAAATAAACAAACAAACAAATAAAATCAAACAAACAAAAACTCCACAAAAAAACAAAACAAATGTAGCTTCCAGTGACATGTACAGCCTCTTGCCTCAGAATCAAACGCTGATCACATTACGATGGCTTAGTGGAAATCAGATCATCACCTGACTTTGCACGATGCATTTTCTAACACTAGTGGTTCTTCAGTGCCTTGGTTGACTCAGTCTAGAACCCAGTCCTTGGCAGGTCAGTCACTGCTTTCTGTGTGAATCTCAACTATTGTCCAGTGTGACCTCGCAGACCTGGACACACCCTCAGAGCACAGAGAGGCCACGTCCCTAACCTTTCCTACAGAGAAAACAGCACATTTTTAGCCAAGTTGAAACACAGCTGTCCCCACATTTCATCAAGAAAGCAGGAAAGTTGCCTTCTTTTTTCAGCTTTTTGGCCTGTCTTCCATTAAATTAGGTCCTTTAGTAATGAGATAATCATAAGAGATGACAATCACTAGGGTCTTTACAAGCACCTCTGCTTGTGTAAGAGCTGGTGTTTTTACGTGAAGATTGATTAGGATTCAATGCAAGCTGACTGTCAGGCAGAGATGGACTACACTGGAGACCCTTACCTTGTGGCCTGTGACCCAGGCTTGTACTTTGCTTACAGGGAGAGAAGGAAACAGTGGTGGATGAAATGGTCCAGGTCAGCTGGTGTTGAAATCACTGCCCAGATGCTGAACAAGGAGGGCACCCTCCATACTGACAAAAATGAAGGTGTTCAATGATATCACGCTAGCAAAGGTTTAGGGAATGAAACAGGGAAAGCTCAGTCTTGGGGTTAATTTGGTGATATTTAATAGAACCTAAAGCAGGCTTTCTTTGAAATGCCCCTTTTTAGAATCTCCCCAGAAAAACACCAGAACATGTATACAAGAGAACTGCAGCATTTGTTTAACACAATATGATTGTCAATATATAAGGAATAAACTATGATAATAGCTTATTATCAATAAACTATTGAAACAATATTAAGCAATAAACTATGATCTACCTAAACTATGGAATCCTATGTACCTGTTAAAAATATAAAGCTGACATGGAAGATCTCTAAGACTGTTGATTTAAAAAAAGCATTTTTGAGGAACAAGATGTCCACCATGTAAAAAGCCAAGCAAATTGTGTGTTTCTACAGACACACATATCTGCATGTGATTTCATAGCAAAAGATTTGAAATGACATATATGTTTAGCTCTTGAAGCAAACTGTTAAATAAATTGAGGGGGAAAAATCAACAAAACAGTATGTACACCAAGATTAAAGCAGGTTTAAAAAAAACACCCTCATAGGGAATTAGAGAAAAGAAAAATTGTAGTGTTCTTCTGTTCATTTAAGCAAAAATAAACTAAAGTTATTTTAACTCTACGTACAGAAACATTCTGAAAAAAAAAGTTTCCAAAGTTATTTTTAATTGCTCTTTTACAAATCTCTGACTTATATGGTACTTTTTAGATGAAAAAGTACAAAAGTTAGCTGTATAGGAAGTTTCATCATGATGGAAGTATGAAATGGCTGACTGTAAACTATTATGAAAGAACTAGAGACGTGATGCACAAAAATTTGTATAATGGAGGGGGGGGAGTCCCTCAGCCTGGCCTGCCCCCTCACAGTCCAGCAGCCCTCAGGGGATGTCATACTGACTGCTTAGGCTGCTCCAGAGAAGCAGGCCTAAGCTGCAGTCTGGCCTCCCTCTGCGGGAGATGACCGGCCCATCAGTGGAAGGCACCGCCCCATCACCCCTTGCTGCTGCTGCCTCTGTCTTCCCTCTGTGGGAGGTGACCAGGCTGATCAAGGGAAGGCGCAGCCCACATTACCCCACTGCTGCCACCACTGCTGACTGCCATGGCTGTGAGGTGTGAGCCCCAGGCCTTGCAGCTACTGGGGCTCATGGCTTCCAGGCATGATCCCCAGGCCTCGCAGCCACCAGAACTCACAGCTGCCTGAGCACATGGCTACCTGAGCCCACAGCTGTTTGAGCCCATGGCTGCCTGAGCTCCAGGCCATGCAGCCACCACCATGGCTGCCTGCCTTTGGCCCTCACAGCCACTGCGGTTTTGTCTGGATAGACATCCAGAAAATGTCTGCTCTAATTAGCATATTACCCTATTATTAGTATAGATAAGCATTAACTAAAGTCTAGTTACAGTGTTAATATGAACCACTTAAAACTATTTTGATTTATGGAAATGGTACATTGCAAAAGATCTAACTTGTTGATAAAGTATGCATTTCATTTCATTATTATTGTCAATATGTTACAATAAGCAGGTCTTTATCCAACAGAGAGGTCTGCACAATTCCTTAGGTTAAGTTAGTCATTGGGTAAGGTGTAGTTTGGGCAACTACATTCCCTAAATTATCTAGTTAACTTAATAAGTAGTCATGCACCTTCCAAAGCAACTGACAACTGTAATAAAAATATTCTGTAATGGAGGGAGAAACCAAGATGGTGGCATCAGTAAACACCTAAATTGCTGCCGAGCACAACAATTTCGAAACTACAACTCAAAGACAAAACAGACATCATCCCGAATGACAGGAAGGCTGGCTGAGTGGAAATTCTACAACTAGAAGGAAAGAGAAAAACACAATGAGACTCATAGGAGCTGCAGAAGGCAGAGGTATGGAGGCACGCATGAGGAGAGGGCTGGCAACTGAGTACACAGCTGGCTTTTTCAAATGGGAGGGAGACAAAAGCTCCAGACTGTTCTGAACTCCAGATCCGGGAGAGACTCTGGGGGCCAAAGTTTCATACGGGGAGAAACTGGACTGTCTGGCAGCAGACAGAACACGAGGGCAGCTTTCTCTCAGAGGTGCTTGCAATAATTACCACAGGACACTGAGACCCGGGGGATCTCTTAGGGCACGGCTGATGGAAAGCCATTGCTGTTTGCTAAGCCCTGAGACTCCACCCCATCCAAGGTGAGCGCAGAGGCTTTTGCATATGAATGGCCTGGTCCTCTGAATTCTAAACTTACCTAACAAACTACAGTTGAGTCGGTGAGACCCACCCAGAACATCCAAGAGAAGGCCCAAGACCCTGCAGCAGCTTGCACTGCTTCACAGCTGGGCTTCATCTGGGCACCTCCAAAACCCAAATAAAGAAGAGGAATCTGCAGATCTCTCCATCCAAGAGCCAGTGTACCCGGGGTCAGAGTTGTATTATACATATTACAACTCCTCAGATCCATAAGGAACACACTCAGGGGCAGACTCTGTGAGCACCAAAACCCCATTGAAGCAGTCTTGTCTCATGAGGGTGTCTCCAGAACAGAAGTTCTCCCAGCGAAGACACAGATGATCCTCATAGCCAACTGGCCTGGAAGTCAATTCCTCCTAGTGATATCAACAACAATCAAGGCTTAACTACAAGACTGTACCCAAGCCCACAAAGGGGTGCACCAAGAGTGTCCACCTCAGGTAACTGGGGAAGCTGAGCCACTGGGCCCTATAGGACACCTAGCACACAAAGCCACTCTATCAACTCAGGGAAGCAGCCAAAATACAGAGGCAAAGAAACAGATCACAAATTACAGAAATGGAGGAAAGCAAACTACTGGATATATAGTTCAAAACCACGGTTATAAAGATTTTTGAGAACTTTCTAGAAAAAAAAATGATAAATTTAGCCAGACCCTTGACGATATGAAAAAGGACCAACTAGAAATTAAACATACACTGACTGAAATAAAAAATATTATACAGAGATCCAACAGCTGACTAGGGGAATGCAAGAATCAAGTAAAAGATTTGAAATACAAAGAAGCAAAAAACATACAACCAGAAAAGAAAAAAGAATCCAAAAATATGAAGATAGTCTAAGGAGCCTCTGGGACAACTTCCAACAACCGAATTATGGGGTGCCAGAAGGAGAGAGAGAGCAAGATACTGAAAACCTATTTAAAGAAATAGTGACAGAAAACTTTCCCCATCTGGTGAAATAGACTTACAAGTCCAGGAAGTGCACACAAGCCCAAACAAAAGGAATCCAAAGAGGACCACACCAAGACACATCATAATAAAATGTCAAGAGCAAAAGACAAAGAGAGAGAGTATTAAAAGCAGCAAGAGAAAAACAGTTAGTTACCTACAAGGGAGCACCCATAGATTGTCAGCTGACTTCTCAACAGAAACTAAGCAGGCCAGATGGGAGTGGCAAGAAATATTCAAAGTGATGAATAGCAAGAACCTCAACCAAGATTACAGCAAAGTTATCATTCAGAATTGAAGGTCAGATAAAGAGCTTCACAGATAAGAAAAAGCTAAAGAGTTCATCACCAGAAAACCAGTATTATATGAAATGCTGAAAGGTATTCTTTTAAGAAGAAGAAAAAGATAAAGATAAAAATTATGAACAACTAATACATATCTATCAACAAATGAATCTAAAAATCAAGTGAATTAAAAATCTGATGAACAGAATAAACTGGTGGATATAATAGAATCAGGGACATGGAAAGGGAGTGGACTGACAATTCTTAGGGGAGAAAGGGGTGTGGGAGTGGGGGAAGAGATTGGGAAAAAACCGCACACCTATGGATTAGGACAGTGTGTGGGGGGGTAAGGGCAGAGGGTGGGATGGGAACCGAGGTAGAGGGGAGCTATGGGGGGGGGGAGAGGAATAGTTGTAATAATCTGAACAATAAAGATTAAAAAAAATATATATATACTATAATGTCTACGATATTTGAAACATAATAGAATAGTAATATTTTATGACACAGAGCCTGTTATTACATTAGGGATACATACAGTATTTGTAATGATACTAAATTAAAAGCACTTTATAAATGAAGATCTTTGAATCAGGATTGATTCCATGTACACACAAAAATGATATGAGATTTAGGGGATAAGAAATTCTGTCCTGAAACTATGCCTGCCACCCAAGGACCAAAATATCTGACATTTCACAGTTAAAGATTCATTTATTCAGAATAAACACTTATGTCCTTTTAAAATGCAAATAATCAACAGACCTAAGACATATGATCAATTATTATTTTACCATGTTATTTATCTAATTGTTTTTCTAGAAAGAGGGAGAAGCAGGAGGGAAGTAGGCTACCAGAAGTAAGAAAAGGCCCTTCATGAGTATGTGCCCTTACTGTGTGAGGACACCAGATGAGAAACAACGGAAGTCCAACCCTACTAATCAATCATTCTGTTTATTTCCTGGAACTGGTGCTTCCTGGAACACCTTCAATGTACTCTTTCTAAGAACTCTGGCAGATGCCAACTCAATCAGAAGCATACAATTAAGATCATAAAATTCTTCAAAAACCAGTAAAAGTACAACTTATTAAGCACTAACCATATACAGTGGCAAGCCATTTACAGACTTTACTTACCTCACCTTAAAATAAACCTTAGTTAGAGATACATACTGTCACCTCTAACACACAGATGGAAAAACTATGATTCAGAGAGGAAGACACTTGACCAAGGTCACATGGCACTAAGTGACAATGCAGGACTTTGAGACATCAAACTCAATGCCCTGAACCATTATGCACTGGTACCTCACCCCAGTCTCAAATACAAATAAAAATAAATTAATATGACCAAGAATCAGTGCTTAAGTCCAAAGCCAACACATGTTCTCTGAAGGGGGCACTCATAGCTTTAAATTCATCTTTTCTTTAAGTAGATATATTTTGGTTAAAAACGGTAAAAACAGCTTCTTTCCCATGCTTCTTTAGAATGGGTACTTCATCAATAAATTGGAGTCTCCTGGAAAATCTTCAACAGACTTACTTTTAACCAGTCCTCCTGGTTCCCCTTCCTTTGGCTGATGTTCCCACATGAAAACGAAGTCCATTTGGCAATGGATCATATAGCCCACCATCCCAGTGTGATTTAACTTTAACGAAATAAAAATAATCCACACTATCTAATATCTAGGTCCTAGTTGTTAGTTGGCTATGTGTATTACTTTCATGGGAAAAAGAAGTTGGGTAAATGCACTGTCATGTGTGAGTGCAAATGATATACCTATATACTGTGCTAGATGCCTCTAGAGCTAGACTCACATCCTATTAGCAACACCTCTGTGCAAGCTTCAACTCAACTCCCTGTAACAGCATCTTATATCAAGAGTGGACCATGGGTCACTTACTCCTTACCCCAGGGCTTCTCTGATGCCACAGATACTAGCCTTTAAGCACACATGTGCAACTCAGAAGTGAGGGAATGGGAACTCATGGAAAAATGCTTCTCCTGCCCGACCAGCATGACTCAGTGGCTGAGCATCAACCTATGAACCAGGAGGTCATGATTTGGTTCCTGGTCAGGGCACATGCCCAGGTTATGGATTTGATCCCCAGTAGGAGGCATGCAGGAGGCAGCGATTAATGATTCTCTTTTATCATTGATGTTTCTCTCTCCCTGAAATCAATATAGATATATTAAATGCTTCTTCTTTATCCTCAGATGGATGATTCAAAGATGCTTTCTAGGAGCTCTTCAGAAAGTTCCAGAGCTAATGCCGGGACCCTAATGACACAACTTTATGTTGGTTTTTCTCCTTCCCCTCACTCTTCCTCCTTGGAGTTACTATCCAATACTCTACAGCATACAGGTTCTTGTTGTCTTGAGTTCTAAGTAGAACTCAAGGTAGAAAATAGACCCTTTATACCTCAGCAAGCAACATGATACAAAGGGTGGGGGTAGAGTAAGCTTTAAGGATAGATTGGAATGTGAAATTGAGCTCTGGCATTTATTTGCCACATTCTTTGGGGCAGTAACTTCATCAAGCCAGTTGGCTTTATTACTACAAGCACTCACTTTTTTTTTTTTTTTTTTGTGGGCACTGAGAGAAAAATGTAGAAATAAAGAATTTTTAAAATCTCTTTAAGAACAATGTAAAATATGTCATGCAATATCTACACATGAACAAATGAACTCATACAATAGTGCTATGAAATGACCAATAAAACAAATCAATCTTTGGAAAACTTGACCATGAACACAAGAAAATCTATATTATAAAAGGCCAGCGGCCATAATGCTGTAACGCCTAAATGACTGGTCACTAGGAGGTGCATTGATGGGTCCTGTGGTGGCAGCAGGAGGGACTTTGGATAGCTGGGACTCTAGTAAGCATAGAAAGAGCAAAGCATTAAACATGAGAAAGTGAATATAACCATAGGTATTGTATTTTTAAAAATTTATGAGATCACTATAATTTTTATCATTAAGTTTGAAAATAAAAGTAAAAATGAATATTTATTTTCAAATAAAAACCAACTGCCAAAAACAAATCAGGAAGAGAGCTCATTAAAATGATTTCCATAAAATAAATAGAAAGGTTAATCAAGACTTATTTCCCATTTGCAAAAGGACCTAGGCCTAGATGTTATGGGCAATTTTATTCAAACACAAAGACATGGTTATTCCTGTGCACTTAAAAACTTCTCAAAAAATAGAAGATGAATGACTTCAGTTTCATCCTATAAGCTTAGTGTAACCATGATACAAAAACATGGTATGATAACACAAAATAGGAAAAAAGGCAAAGCTCACTATGGCTAAAAATACAAAATCCCTAAATAAAAACAGGTAAATTGAACCCAACAATGTATTACAGAGATGATGACGCATGACCAAGTAAGATTTATTCCAGGAATACAAGGATGGTTCTACATTTAACTGTAGTAAAACGATAAAAATTTCATGTTTATTTTGATGAATGCCAAGAAGACATTTGCTATAAATACAGTATCCACTCTTACAGGTATTAATGTATCCTATATAATATAAGGCTAAAATGCAAATTGTCCCCTCTACCCGGAGTTTGACCAGGAGTTCAATCAGGGGGCAGGGCTGGCTGGCCAACTGCCCATGGCCCCTCCCCCAGCCCGCCCCATCCTGATTGCCCCCAACCCCTACCCTGATCAGGGATAGGGATCAGCCCTGATCAGGGCGGGCTGGTTGAACCCAACCTGTGCACAAATTCATGCACCAGGCCTCTGGTATTGTCATAACCTTTATTGGAGAGGAAAGGAACACAAAAAATGCAATGAAAGAAATCATAAAACTTCACTATGAAACTTCTGGTTTAAATAAAACTTCTGTATTATTGAATTTTTCTTCCCAATTACTTTACATTGCTTTTTGTAAAAATGATGATAAAAATAGGCTTGCACGAAGGTTTGAACTAGGAATTATACACAGAATAATGCAAAAACCCTCTTTAGGCAGTTGTGGTCTATATCAAGAGCCAATAAAGAAATGATAATGTTCAGGGAACAAATGAAGAGAAAAATAATCCTATTTTCTGTTATATATACAGAAATAGGACTATTTTTAGTATATGTATGGAAGTTTCATATTTCAAGTGAACAGGAGTAGGGAAAATTAACACTGTTATTATAACTCACTTTGGAAAACATCGTGACCGAGGAGTTTCAAAGCTAGCTAATTAAAGAAGAGGATATGAAGAATGAGGCCGTTTGGAGCACCAAGTAGGGAGTAAAGATTGTTCCCAGTATATAGTACAATCTAGGAGTTAAGTCCATCAGGAATGGGCAGACAGTTAAAGAATGTCCTTGGTGGCCTGGAGAGTGTTCCCTGGGCAAAGAGCAGGCACCATGGTCACCTCAGAAAGGAAGACGCTGAACTATCCAGGGCACAAGCAGGGGCAAGGCCAGGATCCAGGAGGCATGTAAACAAAGAGGATTCCTAGGCAGAGGGACACATGAAAGATGAATGGAGTATGACTGGTACCCTGGAGGTAGCCTGAGAATGCTATGGGGTGAGGCAACTCAACCTTGGGGGAAGGCAGGTTAGACAGAAAGCCACGCTGGAGTTGACAACCTGGCACCTTCATTTTACAGGACAATGATGGCCTTAGAACTTTAATGTAACCTTAGATGGTCACACAGCATTAAGAATGTATTTAATGGCACTAAATCCTGCACTTTAAAATGGTTAAAGTGCAAAATTTTATATATATATATATCTATATATATCGTGTTTCCCCGAAAATAAGACATCCTCAAAAAATAAGACCTAGCGCATGGAAAGATAAGACATCCCCTGAAAATAAGACTTAGTGCAACTTTGGGAGAAAAAATTAATATAAGACACTGTCTTATTTTCGGGGAAACAGGGTGTGTGTGTCACACACACACACACACACAGCATAATAAGAAAAAGTATAATAAAAATAAAAGAGAGGCCCGATACATGAAATCTGTGCAAGGGGCTCAACCCTCACAGCCCCGGCTGCCTCATGGCTCTGAGGCCCCACCCACTGGTCGTTCCAGAGGTCATCTAATTGGCATATTAGCTCTTTATTATATAGGGTGACCTAGCAAGCCCAGTGGATAAGGTAAATGGAAGAAGACAGTGGCCCAACCAAAAAAATAAATAAAATAAAATGATGAAATAGTTCTTTCAACTACCGTGTTCCCCCGAAAATAAGACATCCTCCGAAAATAAGACCTAGCGCATGGAAAGATAAGACATCCCCTGAAAATAAGACCTAGCACAACTTTGGGAGAAAAAATTAATATAAGACACTGTCTTACTTTCTGGGAAACAGGGTAGTATTAAACATGAAACAGGGTTCATAACAGAGCCACACAAATTGCCGAATCTGTGTCCCAACCATGAAGGGTCAGGCTACTGACCACTTGAATTGTCAAAAGGCATGAATGCAGCTATTTCACCCGTTTTCTCTCAACAACCAGAGTAAATAGGGATCAGGTAGCACACATCCTTCATAAAGAAGCAGAGCCAAACAATCCAATGAAAGATATACATGTTCCATTATTTAGTTTCTTTGCTTAGGAACGTCCAGGGCAAGATCCACTCTCTCTTTTTGGAGCTCTGCACATACTGGCACCTGGTAAGCAGGGGTTTGAGAAGTTGAGACCCAGAGTTGTCAAAATGACTTCAGGATGTCACTCATTGCACAGGGTGGGTGGAGAGACTTTCCTGTCTAACTACACAGAATTTCCTCTCTGGTTTAACAGTGGGAAAGTACTAGTTGCAGGATTTTTAAAAATGAGCAAATCATTTGCCTCTGTTTTCTATAGACAAACATTTGGTTTCAAAAGTAAACAGAAGTCATTTCTACTTAAAAGACCACTGATTTACTTCAATGGTCCGAAGGGGGTGTAATTTATTTCAGTCTACTTAGCACTGTAACATCTCTTTTCAAAAACCGACATTGATTCATGAAAATGAACATAGGACTGACTCTCTTTGCAGCATAAACCTCAACGCCTCAGGCAAGTGCTGATGGAAATGTAGTACAAGGCACTGCAGACCAGTAAGGGGACGTGAGCAATTACCCCCGGTATTTAACCCAATCTATTGCTCATCAGGAAAGCACTTAGCACAGGAGTCAGACTCAGAGGAGCTGACAGGGAGCACAGCCACTTAAATGTCCCCTCCAGCGATTACACTCTCAACCCAAGAGTGTGTCAAATTAAAACAACTACACATTGACTTTTTGCTTCTGTAAACATTAAGGGGTGATTGACAGTTACAGGCTGCAGCCAGCCAGCCAGGCATTAGCATCTCTGTCCTCAGTTCCAGCAGTCTGTTTGCTTAGGAATACGCCCATAGAACACGAAAGGATTTCAGGGCTTTCCACTGGGGCTTGCCTGAAGAGGTTCTGCTATCTCTTCCATATAAGCAGCTTTTAGATGACCTTTAAACACTGAGAGTTTTAAACATCAACACTGGGCACTTTCTATTAGAAAAACTTCCAATCAGAAAAATGGGAAATTGCCTCGGCAGTTGTGGCTCAGGGGTTGGAGCGCCGGCCCTCACACTGAAGGACTGCTTGGGGGCACATGCTCCGGTTGCAGGTTCGCTCTCTTTCCTCTGTTTGGGACGCATGCGGGAAGCAACTGGTCAAGGTGGCTCTTTCACATCGAAGCTTCCCTCCCTCCCTCTCTTTCTGAAAAGCAATGAAAAATATATCCACTGATGAGGATCAACAACAACAAAATATAAAGGGAAAATCAGCCGCTCTTACTGCTCTACTGTGATCTGGACTTGGGAAAGTTTCCCTTCCCTTGCTACCCTATTCTCTGTGATTTTGGAACTGTAAGGAGTGAAAAAAGATACAGTTTAGACAGGAGGGAGAGACGGTGAACCAAAGAAAAACATAACTGAGAAAATCTATCCACAGAGATCCAGGTGAATCGTCACTGGCAACTTCACAGGCTTGTGCTGGGGATTCAGCACTCTGTGGCTGATGTTCTTTGATGATCAGAGGAAAAGGCCTTCTGCCGCTCTCACCTCTTGGTGCCAAGACCATTCCAAGGGAAAAGAACAGTGTGTTCAATAAATAGTGCAGGGGAAGCTGGATACCCACATGCAAAAAAGGAGAAAATGAAATTGGATCCTTACCTTACTCTATGTGTCAAAATTAACTCAAAGTGAAAACAAAAATAACTCAAAGTAGATCATAGAACTAAATAGAAATCCACCCTGGGCAAGTACTACAATTCTTGGACTGAGATCGACCAAATACTAGTATATTCACTCAGTTTCATCTGCTATTAAAAAAAAAAAAAAAAGTGTGCACCACAGTTATATTCAAAGGTCGACTGAGTTTATCAACCGTTAATGAGTCCATCCAAAAACAAGTCCTCCTCAACCAGACAGGCTCTTTGAATAAAGGATGATGCTTCCACAAACGTTAACTTTCAAAATGGTGCTTTTCTGAACGTGGAGGCAAAGGAAGTCATGTCACTCTTTTGCCTCAGGAGTGATTCCCCTTCCCGTCACTATGAAAGTCCATAACAGGAGAGCCTTCCTCTGTCTGTCATGGTAGCGTTGTCCAAAGGGACAAACTGTCCTTTTATGCTCTCTCTAGTAGAATAGTCATGAGCCACATGAGGCCGCTACTGAGCACTTGAAATGGGGCTAGTGTGAAATTAAACTAGATTTTTAATTCCAATTGATTTAAATTTAAGTAGCTGCATGTGACTAGCAGTCCTGTACTAGATGGTGAGGGTCTAAGACAGCAGAGTAGATAAAGACAGGAGTTTTGATACTGGTGTGACATGTGAAGTTGGAAGGTGTCCTGAGAGGTTTAAATCAGGAGAGAAAAGACAGCCCAGCTCCACTACAGCTTGGTCACCTGGTCTCTCTATTCAGAGATTAACTCTGCTCTAAGATAGCGCCGGTGACTTCTGCTCCACCTACCTGTGGATTCAAAGATATCTGATCTTTGTCCCTGGTTCCTGGCACAAAACTCCTAAAATCCTTAGAATTTTCTGAGTAATAAGCGTGACAGGAGCCTCTTTGGTTCTGATGAGTTGACTCCTGGTGGGCCCCTAGATAGCTTTAGGATGGGAGCTGAGTATCAAAAAGAACCAGCCTTAATTAGAAGCTTACACCGTCTAGTCCTACCCAATCCCCAATATTCAGGGAGAGAAGGGCTAAAGATTGAGTTAATCACCAATGGCCAACAATTTAATCAAGCATGCATCCCATCAGGAAGCCTCTAGAAAAAAACCCTTGATGACAGGGTTCCTGTAAAGCTTCCAAGCTGGTGAATACATCAAGGTGCTACGAGTGCTGTCTGCCCGAGAGAGCTGGGAACTCTCCACCGCACCCCATTCTTGCCCTGTGCATCTCCTCATCTATCTGTTCCTGAGAGTTATTATCCTTTATAAACAACCAATAGTTGTAAGTAAAGTGCTTGTGGAATTCTGTGAGTCATTCTAGCGAATCATCAAACCTGATTGGGGGGGGAGGGGTGTCATAGGAACCCTCAAGTTTGTAGTGGGCTAGGCAGAAATGTGGGTGGCCTGGGGACCCTATTTATGGCTGGTGTCTGAAGTGGGCAGTCCTGTGAAACTTCGCCCTTAACCAATGCAGTTAGTTAACTTTGGATAATTAGTGTCAGAACTGAATTGAATTGCAGGAAACCCAGTTTCTGTCAAAATCGTTGGTGTCAGGAGGAAAAAACCTATTCTGCTTGATAAGAACTGTTGTTAGGATTAAATAAAATGATGTATGAAACTGCTTCACTGAGTATTTTTCATATTTGGCTGAACTGTAATGGACATCAGCTAGTTCATGAATGCTAACCATGGGAAGTTGCCTTTTGTCGGAGAGCTTGGGAGGTGAGAGAGTGGTCAGCAAATGCAAGACATTAGACCAGAAAAGATATTCCATTCATTCTATATACACTGGCCCACCAAAACTCACTGTCCTTCTCCTATTTCCCAAGAACATCATTAAGACAGGAAGAGACAGAAAACCCTTCTATGTTATGGACTGAACTGTGTTCCCAAAAACTTATTACGTGGAAGCCCTAGCCTCCAAGGTAACTTTATTTAGAGTTAGGACATTTAAGAAGATAAATGCAGTTAAATGAGGTTTTGATCTTCTCTCTCTCTCTTTCTCTCTCTCTCTCTCTCTCTCTCTCTCTCTCTCTCTCTCTCTCTCTCTCACACACACACACACACACACACACACACACACACACGGCCAAAGGAGAGAGGGACAGAGGCCTCACAAAAAACAACCTTAATGTATTAGGTTGATCTTAGACTCCTAACTTCCAGAACTGTGAGGAAATGCATTCCCTTTTTTAAGCCACCCAGCCTGTGCTACTTTGTTAGATAGTCCAGTAGTAGTTTCCAGGGGCTGGTAAGGAAGTAGAAATGAAAAGTTACTGTAATGGGGACTCCCTAGGGCAGTGGTTGGCAAACTGCAGCTCATGAGCCATGCAGTTCTCGAGCCTCAGTTTGCCGACCACTGGCCTAGGGGATAATGAAAATATTCTAGAATTAGGTAGGGGAGATGGCTGCACAACGTTGTCAATATACTAAAAGCCACTGAACTGTATGCTTTACAGGGGTGAATTTTATGGTATGTGAATTACATGTCAATAAAACTAAAAACTGGTTTGTTGTGAATAAACAAATCAATCAAGCCCATCCCACCTCAATAACCATATAAGTAACAAAATTGAAACATGCCTGGAAAGGAATAATTGGGTCATCTATTCATATCACATTTGGTTGTGATCCTGTTTTCTCTAATCTGATAGGTAAACTCTCCCTTCGGTTTCAGGTGAAGACCTCAACCAAGTCTTGAATGAGAGCAAGTCAGCTGGGTACATGTCTACTCCCGCGTCCACCCTGTGGAGGTTGGACAGCAAGGCTGTTCTGTGAACAGGAAAGAAAGATGTGTGCCCCCGAGACCTGCTGACATTTAGGGATCACTGCAGCGGGCTCTCTGCTATGGTTCATCACCTAGGCATAATGCTAGGTCCAAAGACACATAATTGGCACTCAATGAAGTTATTACTTATATATTGACTGGGCTATCAGTATATATGCTGGGAGAGGGCAGGCATCGGGAAATAGAGAGAAGAATTGGGCTTGCCAGAGCACTTCAAGAGTTACTGTTATGGCTGGCAAAGCTACCAGGGGATAACTGAACCAATGCATGAAAAATACAAATTTCTACTTTGATTCCGAGCAGCTGTGCATTCTTTTCCCCCACTTTTATATTAATGGAGCTAACCTATAGAATATGGAAAAAGAAATATCTGGACCTATGAATTACCTAAACAATACAGTTAATATGTTCAAAGATAAATTAAAACCCAGAAACTTTTCACCGAGAAACCCAAGAATGGTTTCAGCCAAAATAGGAAAGCGTTGGAAGCATGATCAGCACTGTCTCTTGTACTCTTTTTGTAGAAAAATACATGAAACTCTTAAAACTGCTCAGTATACTTAGAGAAAATATTGCTTTCCTCCATGCATTTTTTTTTTTTTTGCCTTCTACCCCAGGGTCCTAAAACAGTGGTTTGGAGCAGACTTTGATGAAGCATAAAGCTGCCAGATTTAACAAGTAAAAATACAGCATGCTGAATTAATATAAATTTTAGAAACAATAAATTATTTTTAGTATTGAGAAAAAAAAATTTTGTGGTTTATCTGAGATTTAACTATAACTGGCCGTCCTGTGTATGATCTTGCCAGCTTAACGAAGTGATTGCACTGGCTGACAACCCCCGTCCCACTCTCTGAGAGCCGATGGAAGGGCTCTGTCCCCTGTGTCACCCCTAGAGGTTTAGAACCTTACCCCTGCAATTGCAAGTGTTTCCTTGTGTTGCTTCAGGAAACTCAGATGTGGCACTGTTGTTTATCAATCTCTGGTAAGAAGACACTGTATCTAAAAGGAAACACAGGAAAACAAAACAAACAAACAAACAAACAAACAAGAAACAACAGAGGACTATGGTGGGAGGTCTATTTAAAGTGAATGGAACCCCTACCCTAGATTCGTGTAAATGCGGAGAGTCCCTGGATGCAATCTAGTGCCAGGTGTGTAAAGGTCACTAAATGGTTCTCCTTATAACCCTGCTACATTGAAAAGAGAATTTTAAATTATGAAAATGTGTGTGTTAAGATTATCATGGAGCCCTAGCTGGTTTGGCTCAGTAGATTGAACATAGGCCTGCGGACTGAAGGGTCCTAGGTTCGATTCCAGTCAAGGGCACATGCGTTGGTTGCAGGCTCGATCCTCAATGGGGGAGCATACAGAAGGCAGCCAATCAATGATTCTCTCATCACTGATGTTTCTATCTCTCTCTCCCTTCCTCTTTGAAATCAATAAAATATATTTTACAAAAAGATGATCATGGAACCATAGGGCCTACTGTTATCTCTGAATATTATATTTTTATGGAGCTCAGTTTTAATATTAGCACTTTTAGGGTCAATGTAAATAAACCTGATCATGCAATAAATTCCGTGTGCTCTTTTATTTTGAAGATTTATGCTAAAACACCATAAATTTCTTAGAAGCAACATCTTCCAAGATACAGAGGCAACACTAAGATTTTGATATCCACTAAAAAAATAATAAATAAGCAATGAACTTCAGAGACCTCCCTCCCCTACTGATGTATCCAATGGGTTTTCTTCTCTCTGCCCTCATATCAAATGGATCATCCAGTGTACTACAATAATCCCAGGAGAGAGGGGTCCTTGGTTTTATAAAAAACAGTGGTAAGCACAGTAAAATCAAACCCACTTCCATGATGAAATAACCATCTCCTCTTGTTCCCCCAGAAGATTCCATTTGTGCCAATTTCAATGAACAACAGTTTGGAAGGTACATAAAGCTGGTCACCATCCTTTACAGCAGAAGCCCAGTTGGAACCTGACCTCAGCACATATTGTATACCCATGTATATGTGCAAGATGGGAAGTATATGCCTATATATAAATATAAATACATATAAAGCTAACTTTCAGTGTTCAGAAAACAAAAGCTATCCCCATATAACAGCCAAATTCTGACATAACTCAATTTGGACACCTCATCTGGTGTGCACTGCGCTCATTCCCAGTGTAAACCCCACCGCGCTGGGCAATGATATACTGTAATGTCACATCGCAATCTGGATTTACTATAAAGGGCCTCTGACGAGCTTCAGAGCAGTAAACATTGCAGCGAGGTGTATTTCACACTGAGCTGGTTTTTATGAAGAACACTTCACCGCCCAGGCACGGCACCTGGATGATGAATGGTGAAAGATGCATGACAAGCTTCATCATTGTTTGTAAATCTTAACTGTTCCTGCTCACTAACTCTGGAGGCAATTTTCAAAGACAGCAGCAGACAGAAGGACAACACAGCTTTCCTGAAGGTTATTCAAGTTGTACTTGGCCTGGGCTGTGCCTCTGAGGGGCTGAGCAGGGGAAATAAACTCCTGCTCAGCTCCATGCCCAAAAAACATCCCTAAGGCCCAGTGCATCCAAGCCAGATTGGAATGAAGAAGCCCCATATGTGATGATGTTGGATCCTGTAATCAGAGTGGCTACTCTTGCATCCAAGCCAATGCCCACATGGGTGCTGCATCTTCAGGATTTTAAAATACAAATGGTCACCGAGTCAGTAACAGAAATAGGCAAATCTGCTGATGTGTGATGTGCTCACTGGGCCCCCTGCACTATCCCCTGTGCCGCCTCTAGAGGCCAGCACCTTACACCTGCAATTGCAATTGTTCCTTGTGTTGCACTGAGCAGGCAGGTATGTCACACCTGAATCCCATCAAGATAAAATTGCCATTGAAAAGATAGGCAAGCAATGTTTTCTAGTCATTATATTCAGCCTGGTTATGTCAGGACACTTCCTAAAGGTGTACTTTCCAGGGCTCCTGCTCTCTGTATCCTGCTGTAGACTACAATCTTTAGTCCAAAGGAAAACCCCTGCAAATGTGCCCTGTGTTTGGAATTTAGAACTTTTAAAGCATAAGTTAAAGATGTAAAAGAAATCTCACAATAAGCCACTTAAAGACTAAGTAGAGTGTAAAATCATATCTCTATCAAAAATTATCTGGGAAAATCAGCAGGCCTTTTATACACACTCCTCTTAATTTCTGTATAATAAAAGCATAGTATGAAAATTGTCCCCTCCACCAGGAGTTTGACCAGGGGGTGGGGCTTGCTGAGGGAAGGGAGGAAGGCCCTGGCCAGCAACCACTAGGGATCCTACCAGTGTACGAATTTCATGCACCGGGCCTCTAGTTTTAAAACAATAGCTTATGTCCATGGGGGGAGGGGGAGGAAGAACTACAAAAGCAGTTAATTGTATTTCTATACACTTATAATTTCAAAGCCAGTAACTCCTTATTTTATTTTGTAATGTCTTCCTTTATCAAATATTAACTTCACTCCCTCCTGTTATAACAAGAATATTCAAATTTAACCACAAAATTAAAAGTAACTTTGCTGGCCCTAGCTTGTTTGGCTCAGTGGATAGAGCATTGGCCTATGGACTGAAGGGTCCCAGGTTCGATTCTGGCCAAGGGCACATGCCCAGGTTGCGGGCTTGATCCCCAGAGGAGGCAGCCAATCAATGATTCTCTCTCATCATTGATGTTTCTATCTCTCCCTTCCTCTCTGAAATCAATAAAAATATATTTAAAAAAATAAAAGTAACTTTTCTGTGTTAACTAAGTAAAAAAGGTGTTTTAAAGTTTATATTTAGCTTTGGGAATAGCAATGTAAATACCACACCTGATATGCTGGTGTGTTTTTTTAAAGCTACTTTTTGTTGGGCGATTTTTTTCCCCCCTGGAATACCAAGGTGCTAAAGAAAGACAACCCCATATAGGGGTATTTCTGCATGATGCACATGCTGAGGGAGCAAGTTCTGACATTTTATCATTATAGCACAAGAAGAACTATTGCATGACTATTGTCCAGAGGACTCCAAACA
Source organism: Pipistrellus hanaki (assembly GCF_964339955.1). NCBI lineage: Eukaryota > Metazoa > Chordata > Mammalia > Chiroptera > Vespertilionidae > Pipistrellus > Pipistrellus hanaki. Next base: position 40,994,523 of record NC_140513.1, on the reverse strand, counting down.
AGCTAAGTCATCGCCATGCTAGTTCTCCATCTGCCCCATGAAAATAAGGACTCTTTCTCCTCCTTACTTCATAGGCATCAGCTCTATGCCTTAATATCCTCATCTGCAAAATGGGGATACTGCTACTATTGTAAGAATTGAACAAGAGGCATGGTGCATGAATTTGTGCATGAGTGGGGTCCCTCAGCCTGGCCAGTGATTGGGCCCAATCAGGGCCATGGGAGGTTGGCGGGGGAGAAAGGGGGCTCGGGAGGTTGGCTGTGGGAGTGCACTGACCATGAGGGGACAGCTCCTGCATTAAGCGTCTGCCCCCTGGTGGTCAGTATGTGTCATAGTGATCAATCAACCAGTTGTTCAGTTGCTTAGGCTTTTATCTGGTATAATAATAAAAAAGTAATATGCTAATTAGACCGGGCAGACAAACAACCTTCCGGATATCCTTTCAGACGAAGCTGGGTTGCTGGTGGCCAAGGCAGAGGTGATTAGGGGTGATCAGGCAGGCAGGCCAGCAGATAGAGGCGATCAGGCAGGTTAGTGGTTAGGGGCAGTCAGGCAGGTAGACGAATGGTTAGGGGTGGTCAGACAGGCAGGCAGAGGGGTAAGGGGAGATCAGGCAGGCAGGCAGGCAGGCAAGTGGTTAGGGGTGAGGCAGGCAGAGGGGTGAGTGGCGATTAGGCAGGCAGGCGAGTGGTTAGGGGTGATAACGCAGGCAGGCAAGTGGTTAAGGGCAGTTAGGCAGGCAGGCAGGCAAGCAGTTAGGAGCCAGCGGTCCCAGAATGCAAGAGGGTGCAGGCTGGGCTGAGGGACCCCCCTCCCCCCAATCCCAATGCATGAATTTCGTGCACCAGGTCTCTAGTATACATATAGATAGATAGATAGATAGATAGATAAATAAGTTATCCCCATCAAGTGCACAGACAGTCTTATAGAGATTGTCAGAGTTAAATAACTGTGAGAAAAAGAAAAGGAAGGAGAAGGAAGAGGAAATCATAGGATATAGTAGTAGAAAGAATGCCCAGAAATGGTTCAGAAAACTTGGGTTCCTATGCTGGCTCTTTTTCCTAAACACCAGCACCAAAGCTCAGGGACACCACAGCATCCAGCCAGCAACTCCACCCAATCTCTATTATATGTAAAAAGTTATTAAGTCCCTCACTTCCTCTCTTGCATGGCTATGTTATTAATCATAAACCAAGTATATGTAAAGAATTAAGTCTTTAAAATGCAAGTTTTCCAAAGGGAAGATTCTACATGATATACTAGTAAATCCAGCGTAGGTTTAAACCTCATGCCTGATCTATTTGGATTGTTTTACCAGTGAGGCACTGGCAGAAATGATCCAAAGGTCAGTTTCTTATTCAATCAAGAAACCAGGAACCACCCCTGGAGCCCTCTGAGAAATGGCCTGATGCTAGGCACCTGGAGAAACACAAAGCTGGGAGACTGTGATCCGTGCCGTGTGTGAGAAAACACACCCCGGTGATTCTTACTAAAGTGCCGCAGTGAGTGGAGTATTTCCTTACTGCAGTGAGTATGATGGCGTTCACGTGGCCCCTGCGAAGTGCCTGCTATTTTTAGACTGGTGATGACTTTATCAAAAGCCAGAGTTTTACAGAGAACATGTTAGGTGCACATTGGCTCTCAGCCTTTTCCACAGTTTGCCTTTTAGGGTGTTCTTTTCATGGAGGAAGAAAAAGAGGTTTAAAGAAAATACAAAAATATGTGTGCCCTCACCAAATAGCATTTTAGTTTCCCTCTATCCTATTCTTTAGGTATAAGGGGACCTGCTGTGTTCTTATACACCCATTTCCTCTAGTTATTTCCTTTGCTCTATGTAGGAAATATATCATATGTGTGATATGTTAAAAATAAGTTTTCAAAGCTGCCATTTCTAAATGTTTATTATATGCTTAAAATGATTATGCTTTACCTTCCTCACTCAGCAGACCATGATGTCTGTCTAGCTAATTTCAAGAATTACAATCCACATATGGTTAGTTTCAAACAGGGTCCTTTTGGAGCTAAAAAGTAAGCCCTTCTTGGTGAACATAATCACTTTTATGTGCAGAGCCCATTGCCAGGCACTTGCTGAAATAGAAAGATGTAAGACATGGTGACAGGCTTACATGTGAGAATACGGAAGTTGACAGTTTCTGCCATACATTTTTATAATTAATATATATATATATTCTTATTGATTTCAGAGAGAAAGGGAGAGGGGGAGAGACAAACATCAATGATAAAAGAGAATCACTGATCAGTTGCCTCCTGCACGCTCCACTTTGGGGATCGAGCCCACAACCCAGGATGTGGCCTGACTGGGAATCATACCGGTGACCTCTTGGTTCATGGGTCAATGCTTAATCACTGAGCCACACCAGCCTGGCATTCTATTTAATCTTAATTTCTTTACTTATCTCCTCTTAGACTAGGAACAAAGCATTCACAAACCCACACCTTGGGCCAGCTAGTTATCCTTCCCTATTGGATTACTTCCATCAGCACATAAGCCTATCAAAGTATCTTCCATATTTGGGAAGAAAAATAAAAGAGAGAAAAGGACCTTCCTTGAACTTACCTTTTCCTCTAGTTAGTCCTCCATTTCACTGCCCTCCTTAGAGCAAAACTCCCTCTTGGAACTGTCTGTTCTCATAGTCTTCTCTCCCATGTTCTCCTGAATGTAGTAAGGCTGTGTTTCTCACTTCCTCACCAAAGTGGCTACTCATCCACTTTGATGTCCGGGTAATCAAACATCTCTTGCAGCAGCCAATGGTCAATTCTAGTCCTCATCTCATTTGATCCATCAGCATTATTTGACTCTTTTCATTTAAGTGCTTTCTTTAACTGGCTTCCAAGACACCATTCACCCTTAGTTTTCCTCCTACCTCATAGGCTGCTCTATATTACACTCTCCTTTGTGGGTCCTCCTCATTCACTAGAGCTCTAAACACTAGAGGGTCCCAGGGCTCAATCCCTGGTCCTTTCTTCTTCACCAACACTCCCTTCCTTGGGGTGGGGGGAGGATCTCATCATATTGCCTCCAATATGCACTGAATAACATCTATGCACTGAACTTTCAAGTTCTTTTTTCCAGCATTGACATCTCCCCTCAATGTTAGTCATCATACATCCAATTCCTATGACAATCCACTTGGATGACTCATGAACATCTCAAGCTAAATATGTGCAAAATTAAACTCCTAATTCCAACAAACATGTGTTCCCCATAGTCTTCTTTACCTCAATAAGTTGAAACTCCAGTTTTCTACTTGGTCAGGTTAAAAATTATGGGGTCATCTTTCACTCTTTCTTTTATGGCACATCCCAAATCCATCCGCAAATCTTATTGGTTCTATCTTCAAAATACATCTAGAATTCAACCACTTGTTATCATACCACATTTCCACCCTGACTGAACCACTGTCATCTTTTGTAAGAATTACTACTGCAGCCTTTTACTAGTAACTGGTCTTCTTGCTTCCACATCACATCCCTACAGTCTATTCTTAAATAGCAGCCAGAGTTTAAAACCACATGTCACCTCTTCGCTAGAATACTCCAGTGGCCTCCCAGCTCACCCGAAACAAAAGCCTGCGATGGCTTACAAAGTCTGGGTCCCGCCATCTCTTTAATCTACCTTCTAACACTTTTCAGGATAAAAAAAGGAGAATGGCTTTCAGCCTTTTCACAAAGAAAAACACTGAAGAGTAGAAACATGGATTCCCTACATTATATTTTCATGTGGCAATCTTCAGCAAAACCAGAGGGAAACATTGAACCTGGACTTGTTTCTAAGAGAGGTAATGGTTATCTTTAAAGAAACTATAGAAAAATGGATCTAATGGACAAACTTATACTTAACTAAGACTTTAAAGAAAACATTAAACCTCTTGAAAATACTGTTTTTCAAATTACTTAGAAGTCCCCACTTAGAATAACTGATGTACTATTTACTAACCGTTAACTTATTAACCCAACCAACCAAAGGACTTCAACTCAAACTTGACAGATAAATGTAACTGGTTATCAATCAGACGTTGTCACTCTCACAAATAAAAACACTGATGTCCTCATCCCCAATCACGGCACCCTGCCACTAGCCTCAGCCCCATAAAGGGCCTAATTTGCCCCCAAAGAGCTCCCCACTTGTGTCAATACTGATAAAATTGAGGAACCTGTGCTCCATGAGATGGCACCTGAGATGTCCACACACAAGTTTCTCTTTCCTCTTCCCTTCCCACCAGCTCTATAAAAATCTCATATAGCAGAAACCAGTTTGGCTTAGTGGATAGAGCGTTGGCTTGCGGACTGAAGGGTCCCAGGTTCGAGTATGATCAAGGGCACATCCCTAGTGGGGGGTGTGCACGATGTTTCTCTCTCATCGATGTTTCTAACTCTCTATCCCTCTCAATTCCTCTCTGTGTAAAATCAATAAAATATATATTTTTTAAAATCTCATACAATGTAGAGCCCATGATACCATACATGGAAGCCAGAAAGCCACACTTCTTTTAAAAATACTGAGTCTTGGGTTTTCAATTAATTCATGTTCTCGTTCTCCATCAATTCCAAAATAGAGATTTCACTGCAATTCTTCCTAATGCCCTCATGTCTGAAGCTTGACCCTCCTGATTAATTATTAGTGAGTTAGAGGGTTACTGGGAGGTTAAATCACATTTTCAGATACACAAATCACCAGAAAAGTTTTAAGGAAATTCTAGGTGTTATTCATCCAATCTTTCCTTATGAATACTGGAACAACCAATCTTTTCTTTCCTGGACTGTAACCTCTTTCCTTCTGAATCTCTTCCTTTTCTGTCATAAATTCAAATGTCTATTGCTCCTCTTCAAATTCATCTCTGCTCTAATAAATTCTTATCTTTTTGCCTTCCTCTGAATTTATACCTTTGTCTCAAGAATGCCAGTGCTTTTAAAAACATTCCATTATTCTTGGAAAAAGAAGGTCAGGCAATTCCCCCCTTAAACTAGGTTTCATTGCTAATTTTCTGAATAAACTTTTTTTAAGGACTCCATCAGACTATTAGGATTCTGACCTTTCAGAATTATGTTTCCTTAAAGAACAAACTTACTTAAAATAATAATGGATTAATTTATTCATTCATCACTCAACTAATAAATAACAAATTTTTAAAAAGGCATCATAGCAGATAAAAAGATATGAGATGTGTTCACTATCCTTAAGAAGCTTACAATCCAGATAAACATATATGTAATCAATAAAGTATGAAAGGAAGACCATATGAGCATATGTTATACAGTATAAATATTCATACTAGTTATGAAATATGACTATTAATAAAGTCAAAGTACAATCAATAATATGTACTTCAGTTCACACTTATCAGTTCCCTTAACCTATATATTCCACGTTAATGGAATCCTTTATTTTTAGTATAATAAATGAAGTGTCACTTGCCCAGCTTTCTTAGACTTCAGATTCTCATTCTCTAAGTACTTGCTTTACAAAGAAACCAGTTCTCTATAGAGAATCAAGTTATTGAAATTACCAAGTCATTCACTATTGCCCCGATTTTTACATACTGCCTCGACTGTGTAAGCTTCTCACTTTCCCAGGTCAAAAGATAATGCTTCAATATAAAGAACTTAAAAACAGGTCCTGGGAACACAACAGCCGTAAAAGACCTGTCTGTCTCCACAATGTAAAGGCTGGGGAGAAGGTTAAAACTGAAATTGAGCAATTGTGTATTTCAAAGTGCTTTGGTACATTAAGCAGTCATTTTTCACTTCAAAGCCATTTTATCAGAGTTATTTACATTGCTACTGCATAAACTCTGAGATCGATTGAATTAAAAAATGTTTTATTATGTTATTTTATTTCTTTTCCCCAAAATATAAATATACCTTCAATTTTAAAATGGAAAATTTTGGAAAACAAGTATTCAATATATGGAAATTCAGTTTACCAAAAGCATCAGGACTTGGAACCACTTTTAAAGTGCCCCTGTGTTTCATATTGATCCCTCAGAAAACACATTTTTAGTTTCAGAGGAGTCTTTAATCTTATTCCTGTCACTCTGGGTATACAAAAGAGAGAAATGTAATATTAAGAATCTAGGCAAAGCAAAATCATTCCATAACAAAACACCTTAAAGGATACTTATATAAGACTTACACAGCAAAAAACTTCCCAATAGCTCTTAACTGGTGAACCCTTGGAGAGCCAGAGACCCCGTGCTGAACACTCATCCTCTCTCCACCCAGATCCAGGCTGTGTAACCAGACACCTACCGCTCGCTTTGGTTTCCGAGTAAGGAGGGCCATCCTCAAAAGTGAAGATCTGGGATACGCTCTGGCCCAGGTAGGAGGGAGCTGGGTAGTAAGAATGCATCCTGTACTGGGAACTCACAGGGTGGCGGTTCTCAGAGGTTTTCATCTGCTTAAGAAAAAAGAAGGAACGTATTAAGACCAAAGTTGCATTTTATAGTAATTTCAAGAATTGCCTAATTTTGTAAGTTAAGGGCATACCCTATTAAGCTGGTAGTGTCCTCAACCATGAATAGACCATCCAGTATACTAACCCTGAAAATGCTAGAATTGTGCATTCTGAGGTGCCTTTTCTATCTTGGGGTTCCTGCTAAAGCACCCCTAAAATCCCTTCTCATCTTATGATGCCCAATTAACAAGTACTAAAGAGAACTGGACAGGAAAAACAGGAGAGCATGGCATTACTGTCACAATGACTATCCTGTTTGACCAGCAGCCAGTCATTTAACCTTCTCATATTTCTTCACATATAAAACTGGCAATTCATCTTAGTTAATACACAGTGCATATCTCTCTCTATATATAAAAGGCTAATATGCAAAGTGTCCCCTCAGGAGTTTTGCTGGGAGACCAGTTCAATCGCTCGCTATGATGTGTGCTTACCACCAGGGGGCGGCATGGAATGAAGGAAGGCCCCGGCTGGACCTAATCACCAGCCAAACCTAGGAACCCTACCCATGTACAAATTTTGTGCACTGGGCCTCTAGTAGAGAATATTTATTTCTTAAAATATATTTCATTGATTTTTTTACAGAGAGCAAGGGAGAGGGATATATAGAGAGAAAGATCAATGAGAGAGAGACATCAATTAGCTGCCTTCTGCACACACCCTACTGGAGATGTGCCCATAACCAAGGTACACACACTTGACGAGAATCGAACCTGGGACCTTTCAGTCCACAGGCCGACGCTCTATCCGCTTGCCCAAACCGGTCAGGGGAAGAATATTTTTTAAAAACATGAAAATAGGGTGAAAGTAAGCTATTGTCACTAGCATGATTCTATGCTGAATATCATCACTCAGCATCCATTCCCACCCCCTTCTGTGCTTTTCCCTGTAACAAGGAACAAAAGTGTGATATGTTTCCCAGACTCTCCTGTCACCAGGGTTCTGGAGGTGATTTGGATTCTACTAACAAGACATGGAGTGAGATCTGGAAGACAGAAGGAAAGCCAAAAGGAGCACATACTTCCTCCAGCAGCAGTGAGCAGCTGGCACTCGGCACTCATGCCTTTTTTTCTGGCAATCAGACCTTGCCTTTGGGATCATGGGGCAGCTTTTATATAAGGAACAGTCCACACAGCTTCTTGGCCTCTTATTCAAAGCTAAGGAAATGGGACCCGCAGGCTTAGAAGGGCAACCCACTTCCACTTTCCTCGTTCTTCCTGGACACTCTGCGAACACCTAGAATTATTCTGTTTCCTACACACACCCTGGTATAGACACTAAACATTAAATGCATGACCCTGTCTTCACAGCAAGAACATCTAGACTTCAATTATTTATAGTTTCAAAAACACTAAATTCAGATGGTATTAATTTTATTTTAAAAAGTCAATCTAGCCAAAACCTCAATGGATAGAGCGTTGGCCTGCAGACTGAAAGGTCCCAGGTTCGATTCCAGTCAAGGGCATGTACCTTGGTTGCGGGCACATCCCCAGTAGGGGGTGTGCAAGAGGCAGCTGATCGATGATTCTCTCTCATCGATGTTTCTGACTCTCTATCCCTCTCTCTTCCTCTCTGTAAAAAATCAATAAAATATATTTTTTTAAAAATAGTCAATCTAAGGAAAAGGAATGCTCTGGATAAACCAAGTCTGTTCAAGAATTAAGGAATAATTTTGAAATGTTTTTCAAATCAAATCTCTAGAAGCTACTTATTTGATTTAGAAAAATAGTACTAACTTGGCAAATCCTGGCAGATAAAATTAGGTCCTAGCTTCCTCAAGGTTTTCTATGAACATCCAAATTTTGGACAATTCCCCCAGTAATACAGGCCAAAGTAAACTTTGGATATTATGGCAGTGTTTGGAGGAAAGGCCTAAGTCCTTGATTTTTGTGTGCTAATTTGAGAAGCTCAAGGAGTTCATTTCTGCCCCTCCCAACTGTTCCCCCAGCACAAATGTATGCTTGATGTGTAGATTATTTCTTGCAAAAGAAAGAAGACTCCATTCCACTTAATTATTACCTTTCAAGCGAAGTATATCTGGCCTAGTTCCTTTTATCCTTTCTGGGGTTTTTTTCTAAAGCATATAAAAATGGTATCTCTTTCAGTTTAATCATCCAATTTTCATTTTCTACCATTATATAATTTTTTACTAAATAAGAGGGCATGCAGCAATGCTTGGAAATAGCCAAAGGGGAGAACTGGTTGCCTTTAGTGAGTGGGCCCAAGTCAGGAGAGCCATCAGGGAACTGTGAAATCATTAAAGAGGGACTATCAACGGTGCTTTCTGCACTGACCCAGTTATCCGTTAGACTAGTACTCCCTGTTGCTCTCTGAATGTGTATGAGAACGGCCTGGGATCCTGTTTAAAAGTAGACTGATTCAGTAAGTCTGGGTAGAGCCTCAGAATCTAACTCACTCTCAGGAGAAGCTTATTCTGCTGGCTCAAAACCTTGCTCTGGCCCTGGCTGGCGTGGCTCAGTTGGCTGGGCATCATCTTGTGCACCACAAGATTGCCAGTTTCAGGCTTGACCCCCTGCAGGGGGTGGGTAAAAGGCAGCAATTTTTCGCTCTCATCCTGATGGTTCTCTCTCTCCCTCTCCCTTCTCTAAGTCAATAAAAATATTTTTAAAAGTAAAAATAAATAAATACATAAATAAAATCTCACTCTGGTGACAAGGTACTAGAATAAACGATCCTTTCTCTCACACTGAACACCGTTAGGGGCCTATGACCAAAGGAGAACTTTCTAAAAAATTCTTTTGACCAACTGTTTACAACTTTCCACCCAAACTAAGAAAAGGCAGAAAGGATGCTACTTTAAATTTCCATTAGCTTTCTTTTTATACATGAGGTTCCCCAGAACTAAGATTATTTTTCAGGGGTCCACAACCATCTAGAATGGCTACAGTGGTAATAACATGCTCAAACACACTTTTTGTGAGAGAAACATTTCTGCATCTATAGCCTTCCCTCAAGTCAACACAGTCTAAGTGATGAACACTTATTAGAGCAAGAGCCAACTATTAAGTAAAAAGTGTCCTGACATAAATAATGGCGTCCCCCTTCTGGGTGCTGAGTTGGTTACATCTTCCTCTGCTGGGGCACAACCCTCAAGTCAGTTCTTCAGGGAAAATGTTTTTAAATTTTCCCCAGGTCCAAGAAAATTGACAGGATTTGAGCCTATAGGCTCAGCAAAATCCTGGATTTTCCCCTTTTACTATGAATTTTGTATAAAACCTCTTTTCAAAAATACTTGGAAAATGTTCACTGTGAGTTGAGAACAGAGGTCAGCAAACTTTTTTGGTAAATGGCCAAACAGTAAATAGTTTAGGTTTTGTAAGCCATAGGGTCTCTAGACAATCAGTAAATGAATGGGTGTGGCTATGTTACAATAAAACTTTACTTACAGAAATGGACCCTGGTTCTCCACCTTCTCTCCCACTAGATTAAGGGAAGAGAGAACTTGGTCTGGGATTTGGCCTGGGCCCTGCGTTATTTCAAAGCTCCTTAGATAATTCTAATTGAAACCAAGACTGAGAACCAGTTAGAGTTATCTATACCTAGACTTACCTTCATATTTCCCACACCCCAATAAGTATGAAACCCCAGTGTCAACTAAAAACGCAAAAGGTTAACTCTACAAACAGACTGGACAACTGCTGCCAAGACCAATGTGTGTATTATTTGAAAAGGGATTCAGATAAACTGAAGGTTTTTTTCTTTCCCTTTTAATGAAAGCTCACTGCAAAATAAACACAATATCAAATCCATGTGTGTTTATTTTCCGCTTTAATTCCATTTCTGTTTTTAGAAAGCATCAGATGACAAGAATCATTTGGAAATAGGAACTGAGTTATTTGAACTCAAACATTCAACTTTCCCAATGAATCCCCAAGATCATTGAGCTATAAAAAACTACTATTAAAAAAAAAAAAAGAGAGAGAGAGAGATACAAAGGGTCAGACTCCATCTGTGGTTATCAAAATGTGAACTTACAGAGACCATCAATCACTTCAGCTCCTTACAACTGGAAGAATAATCTACAAATAACCATCCCTGTGACAACTTAGACATAAGAAAGAAGTATGGTTCCATGTATTTCTCAGTGCATGTGTAAACCTCTGAAACATGGAGTTGAAACTGAACTGTGATTCACCCAGAAAGCCAGAAAAAGGTGTAGCCAAATGTAACTTAAAACTCTAAGTCACTTCTTGTTCCTAGCTTAAAAAACAATTACAGCCTGCTACTTTTGAATTAGACAAAATGGGTAAATAAGGAAACCTTTGAAGTCTGTTGTTTTACTTTAAACCAGAAGTACTCAATGAAGGGCAGGTTGTTCTCCCCACTGCCTCCCCCCCAAGAGGACATTTAGCAAAGTCAGGAGACACCACTGATTATCACAACTGGCTGGGGGTGAGGAGGTGCTACTGGCTTGTAGTGAGCAGATACTAAAGATGCTGCTAACCATCCTACAACGCACAGGACCGCCCCCACAACAAATTATCCAGCCTAGTATCTCAATAGTGCCAAGATTGAAAAACTTGCTTTAAACTAACCTAACACTACCAACTCATTGTGCTCAGCCCTTCATCTCCACTAAGAAGCAAAGTTCTACTGAGAGCTATAGGTGCTCATAAATTAAAGGACTTGTTCATTTCTGCTAAAGGATATGATTTTTTCCCATTATGTAATGCTGCCTTGTTCTTATCTAATTTTTTTTTATTCCTTTAAATTAAACAAAGTGACCCTAAAACCCCAGGATTCCAGTGATTTATGACTCCTATTATTATTAACATGTGGTAGCTGGCAAACAAGAGGCATGCTTTACATTCTTATTACCCATCCCAAGGCTCTGAACCAGAATATGACCTATGAATGGGAGCTGGGCTAGTGTGGAACATGCGCAGTGTTAGTGTGAACCCTAAAGGAAAAACTAGGAGCTTTGGACTTTATTTTATTAAACTGTTGAGAACATACAGCATAAGAAAGAAATCCGAACCACTGGTTTCCTTTCAGATACTTTATAGTAACAATAAAATCCCAATAAAACATATAAATGTTAGAACTCACTTCTTTTTAAAAAAAAAATCCTAAATACCACTCATTGGTTATCTGTTAACACTTTAGATAGGAAGAGTCTGGTCTTACACAAAACTGAGCACTCGGTCTAGGTAACAGCTGAAAGAGATCATGAAAATCAACTTGCTGTCTGGCTGTTTTAAAAAGCATGGCTCAGCAACACAGAATTAGGTGGGGAAAGAGAATGGTCTCCTGAGAAGAGTGAATATATGGATAAAGCTCCTAATTCCAAACTCTGATACTTAAACAAATAGTGTAAAGATTCTCTTGGCACTGGCATGTGGCTTACAGTCTTTTAAACTGCAAAAGCTACATGTGGGATGAACCTTTGGTTTTATGAACAAAAACCTGTTTATATTTAAAAAAAAAATAAAGAGGGCTTGTCACATGCTGTGGAATCCTACATCTCCTGCTAAGAATAAAGGCTGGGGCTCACTTTTGCCCTCATTAAAGGAGTTCTTTAGTTTTAGTAGAAGCTTCTTTTCAAACCATCTTAAAGGGACGCCTGTTCCCACCTCGCCTAACTACCCTCTGAGAGCTGCCCCAGTCCATACACCCCCCCTATGCAAGTTCTTTACCTGAAAAGCAAGTGCCTGTTCACCTCCTGTACTATGTACCTCATCCATCCTCTGGGCTCCACAGATCACACAGCTGGGGAGAATTAGTTTTATATTCAGGCTAAAATGACGGTTGCTCACATTTCAGAGATTACTGAAAGAGTAACAGGGCAAGCGCTGAGTAAAGTGACACAACAGATTCCCTTCAGCTAGAGTCTGTCCCTCCCTTCTTCCTGTCCCTCTGGTCCTCTGGGTGCTTGTTTTTTCTCTCCTGATTTCATCCACTTCCTCTACTGCCCTCATCTTACTTTCTGTTAAGTGTTCATATTATGCAATGCCCTCCACTCCCCTCCCTAGAGCGAGGAGGGGGAAAAAGGAGAGAGGGAGACTGGTCTTGTGAGGATTCTGGACCCTGGAAGGGATTCCTGCAAAGCCTGGGCGGCTGCCTTCAATGAGCAGAAGAAGGCGGCGCTGGGTTTGAGGGTCAGCGAGGCTGAAGAACGAAGAGCTGTTTGTCCAGAAATTGGAGGGCTCTTCGTCCCCAGAAAGGAGGTTGGAGGGGAGAAAGGAGAGAGATGACAGGAGAAACAGAATACTCATGCAATACGGCAGACAGGAAAATCATTTGAGAAATTATACATCTCAGATGCTCTCAGCTGTAAACCTCATGCTTCCCAAAGCTTCAGAACATCTGTGACACTGTGCCAAAATGAAACAGCACTTTGTATGGGTAGGCTTTTCAGAAAGAATGGAAGGAAAGGAGCTCAACTCCAGGCTTGCATTAATCCCAGAGTAAATTTTTAAAACATCAAAACAAACCCTATAAGATACACCATGAAAAAAATAAGGAAGGCATTTAGAACTATAGAACAACACTGACCGTTAAAACATAAACCAAGCCCCCTCTCCAATTCCCAGAAATCTGGGACCGAGCATGGAACAGGGCTCAGACCACTCTTGTATGAACTCTAAGGAATGAAACCCCCATGTGATACTAGGATTACACTTGTATGCATTAGTGGTCCATTCTGTTTGTTCTATTTCCACATTTTAAAAAACCCAAATTAGTTTTCAAACATGTATCATTCAGTTGGTGGTTTTCACCATCTGTGTTAGTTGTACTGACAGAACGAAGTTTACTCCTGCGGATGGTGTTGTCCAAAAATGCAGCATTGTGACCACTGAGTGGGCTCCAAAATAACTCACTGGGTGGTAATCAGAATTAAAAAACAAACCAACAGTATAGCAACAAAATGAAAACAAATCAGAACAGAAATATAAAACTCCATCATATGTGGAAGAGCTGTTTTATAAACTTCATTTTGTCCTTATATGTACATATAAATATATATTACATCACAATATAAAACATTTTTTACTATGGGTCTCAGTCTAAAATGTTTGCAAGACTCTGAGATATATAAATCAATTCAATGGAAGCAAGGACCTTTAGAAATAGGAAAAAGATAGTCTTAAAAAAGAAAAAGATGGTTTTTCTGGAAACTGGAAGGTTTTGCTGCGCTCACAAAAGAAATGAAGGCGGTCCATGTAGAGACAGCCTCTGGCAGGCACTAGCCCAGCACCTTGCTCATTATCACAAATCTATGCAAGATTTGCCAGCTCCTAGGCCAGAAACTTATATTTGTCTCATTCACAAATTCAAGGCACAAACCTAACTGAAGTCATATACAGAGCCAGGCAGAAATGCAAATACTGTATTTTTATAATGAGCTGGTGGACAAAGAAATGGCAAAGATTGTATTTTTAATATTTGTTTAATAATTATTAGGACATAGGCCTCTCCAGTCTCTGTAATATGTCGAATTTCTAAGAGCATTATAGAACATCTCTTAAGACAGGCGGAGGGGGCTTGTAACAGTGACATTCTTAACATAACTTTGCTGGAAAAGTATTGGCTTATTGACTATGGGACTAATGGAATTTCAGAGGAAGAAAATGAGCATTTATTGAGAGATACTCTAGAGACTTGTCATCTCATGGAGTCATCATAATGTAATCACCATCAACATGGAAATAAACTGCTCAGTGATAAGGTAACTTGGTTCTGCAGAGAGGAGGCAAAATTCACAGCAATTGGACCCCAGAAGCTTCTCTCTACTAAACCAAGCCACCTGTCCCTGTTTTTAACTAGATATCTGCTTGTTATAAAGATCTAATCACTGCCTTTGGCTTTTAAGAATTCCTCATATTTTAAAACAAGCATTTTTTGGAGGGGGGGTAGTCTGAAAATGAGAAGGAAATATGCCTATAATCACACATTCAGGAACTTTGATTTTAGGACTGGCAGTAACAGAGGCATGCATATCTATTCCCATTTTGATGGACAAACTTAATTAACCTTTGCTACTCTGTTCCAACCTACTGTTTTAGACAAAACTAGTGACCCACAAACAATATGTTACCACCAGAATCTCAATGGCTGTGACACCAAGAGATATAGCTCCATCAGCAGTATCGGGAAATAAGCCAGTTGGGTTAGCTGCTCTAAGAAATATGGATTATATTCACGTCACACATGATTTGTCAGAAACATTAGGATACTTTTGGCATAAATCAGCAATGTGAAGGGTATCTTATGAGTGCTGAACATGATAGACTGCCTGGAGGGCAAGGTGAGATCGTCTGGGCCACCCTCTACCAATAGAACATAGCAAAGTCACACCCATGACTATTGCTGGTAAGTGTGAGCACACGTACACACTCACAGTATTTTACCTGAACTGGCATTAAAAATCCAAATGCAAGTTGGTGATCACTGATGGGAATCCCAACTTGCAGTGGGCCAGTGGCATGGAAAGACCCTTCCCACTCCAAAACCATGATGGAGAGAATCCATTTTAAGTAACCAAAATGACACAACATAGAAAAAAAAATCTGTCTTCCTAAATTACACAGAAGTGGTGCGCGTGTGTGTGTGTGTGTGTGCGTGTGCGTGTGCGTGTGCGTGTGCGTGTGTGTGTGTGTAGGCACAGAACCATACTTAAGAGCCTTATGTTTAGTAATTTAAATTTGATTAATACTATCAAGACATAGGATTCCATTCCCTCTACTATGTCAAGCCTCTGAAACATTATGACAGGTGACATCTTATAAAATATTATGAGATGTAAGAAAATACCTCTCAAGGCTTCATATGAGGAAATGTTTTTAGAAGACAGAGATATAATGGGCATGAATGTGCCTCTACAATTAGGCAAACCTGGTTCCAACTCCGGCTCCCCCACTTCCAGCTGTGACCATAGTTACTTCATCTCCCTGAGCATCCGTTTCCTCAGCCACAAAAGGGGTAACAACCTCTGACAGGGGTGTGGTTAATGGTTCAGTACAATGTGATATATGAAGTGACCAGGACCATAAGGCTGTTCAACAACTGTCCTGTACACCTTCCCCGCTCACTCCCCTCAGGGACCTCCCACGGTGGGAGCATCCTGGAGGGGGTGTTGGTCACCCTCGAGGACCATGCTTTTGGGTTTGCTACCAAGTAACTCTGAACCCTTTCACAGGTATGACAGGGCTCTCGTAACAAAGACAGAGACAGAAAAACCTGTCCACTGCATACTTGAGGACCTAAACATTTTAAGGACCTAAACATTTTATTTAATATTTGAAAGAAAAATTCAGTCTCTGAAAATTTTCTACTTTTCAATAATTTTAAAAAGTTGAAAAACCAATTTAAGGTCCTACACTGCCACTATCAAACACAGAGATGGGAAGAGAGAACATCCCTTCACGTTCTTGATTTTCTACATGTACTTGAGACACGGAATTAATGCGTGTGCTTTCCTTCTCCCACTATTGGCTGGTAAGAACTGGGAATTGCCAAAAAAGAATGTATATGAGAGGTAATGTGATAAAAATGGTTTGAGAAATAAAATGAGGACTAATCCTTTTCTTCTTTCTCAATCTTCTTAAGAACCCCCCTCTCAGGAGGTTATGTGTCTCTCCTATGGTATTCCTAACAAGGTAAAAAATAAAATAACGCAAATCAGCTTCTATTAAGCGTTGCCTTGATTCTGGCCTTTATTCAACTAATGAAGGACACATAACAGGCCACATAAGTATGGACTCTCAAGAAATTTGATAATCTCTCATCCACATACTAAAACATTCTGATAAGTAACTGGTTTTATATCATATTCACATTTATGTAACGGGGGGAAGTGAAATGGAAAACACAACTAGATAAGATTTTGGCACCGGACCAAGCAAATTGAATCTGAAAGTTTTCAAAACCATGATCTAATTATCTAATTTTCAAGAAGATTACAGAATCCCCCAATGACTATATAATTTACCAACCTGATGCTATTGTGTCAGGTCAAGTGTAACAAAAATAAATAAATCTCACAACAAACTGATAATGCATTTCTTTTCCTCTCCAACGGAATTGTGGAGCAGTCCCTGGAGAAAATCAGCCTTTTCGAAGGTTTTCAACTCAGTCCAGATAAAACTGAACTCCTATAAGAATGGGAATTAACCTGTAGGGCAGCCCATTTTTACTGGAGTCCCCCCAGGTTCCCAAGAATCTGGGTTTCCTGGGTGCTACTGGGCCACTACAGCCAGGCTGGAAGACATCCCTCGGAATATCCAGAGCCCAGCCCTGCCCCAGATCTCCTCTCAGAGTCACAGCTGCAGGCCCCCTCCCAGGTTTCCAGGGGGGCTGGAAACTCTCTCTTTTATAACCCACAGGTTTTTAACCAAATGCTCTGCAAAAAAGACCCTAGTGCAGCCCAGCAGGCATGGTCAGTGGCTGCGTGCCAACCTAAGGACCAGGAGGTCCCGTTCGATTTCCTATCAGGGCACATGCCAGGGTTGCAGGCTTGAACCCGAGCAGGGGGCGTGTAGAAGGTAGCCAATCAATGATTCTCTGAAATCGATGTTTCTCTCTCTATATATATTTTTTAAATTATATTTTATTGATTTTTTTTTTTACAGAGAAGAAGGGAGAGGGATAGAGAGTCAGAAACATCAATGAGAGAGAAACATCGATCAGCTGCCTACTGCACACCCCCTACGTGGGATGTGCCCGCAACCAATCCATATGCCCCTGACCAGAATCGAACCTGGGACCCTTCAGTCCACAGACTGACACTCTATCCACTGAGCCAAACCGGTTTCAGCTGTATTTTATTTTTAAATGAGCCTCTTGTGCACTGCTGTAGTTAATGGGACATTCCTCACTACCTCTCACCATCTGTCTGAGTTCAGTTTCTAAAATGCCCATGAGCTCCCTCAGCTTTGGTTCCAGAGCAAGAGCCACCAGAAACATCATCATGACAGCACCATGCTTACAAACCTCCCTCAAGACAAAATGGAAAGCATGAAGTGATTAAACTTCATGCTTTCCAAAACAAAACAGCAATTCCTTCAGGAAACTATAATAAAAATCAGAGGATGGCTGTCATGACCAAGACAAAACAGCAATTCCTTTGTGAACATAAGTGTAAACTAGAGGCCTAGTGCATAGCCTGACCTGTGGGATTGGGCCAAAACCAGCTCTCTGACGTCCCTCGAGAGATCCTGGATAGTGAGGGCACAGGACAGGCTGAGGAACCCCACAGGTGCATTATTGGGGCCAGGGAGGGACCTGGGAGGGCTACAGGGCATGTCCGGCCTATCTCACTCAGTCCTGATCAGCTGTACCCCAGCAGCAAGCTAACCTACCAGTTGGAGCATCTACCCCAGTTGGAGCGTCTGCCTCCTGCACGTCACAGTGACTGGTCAACCAGTCAACTGCCCCTCCCCCCAACCCCATTGTTAGTGCACATCATAGCGAGCGGTTGAATGGCCTTAATATATCATTAGCATATTTCACTTTGATTGGTTGAACGAACAACTGGATGACCAGACACTTAGCATAGTAGGCTTTTATTACAGAGGAGAATAGGGGTAAGATTAGAAAGTCAGTTTTGCATTCATTGGGCTGCAAAGCTCTGGAAGGTTTCACACTATGGCAGAGAATTACTGCTGTCCTCACTGCCCACTGGCCAACAGAAGCCCTTCTCCCTGCAGGATTCAAAATATGCTGAAAAGGTCTGAGAGAACTGGGTGTATCATCTCTCCTTAAAAAGTAATAATCTAATAAGGAGTTATATTTTAACAGAAAAAAATATAGACTTGGCTAAGACTTGACAGGCAATTTATGGGACAGTTCACAGTAAAAGCAATGGAAGCCCCAATCCTGAGGAAGTCTGACACCTACACTGCACTGACATAACTTCCTGTCATCTACTGGGACTTCTCACATTTCTTTAAACAAGATTCTCTAAGACTGGCCTTTGGACTTGGCAAGCCCTGTGTCCTTACTGCACTAGAAGGCAGGACCTAATTAGGGTGCACATGAAGGAATCCCACAGAATTCTGGGCTGGCATGGGGATAATCACAGAACTGCCATAAAAAGAAAAGATCAAAGCATTCTGCCTATAAGAAATTAAACTGAGATTAAGTTGACACAATTTCTTTAAAAAGCATACTGAAAATCCAGAAAAACTTTGCTGTTGTCATGGTGACATGGTGACTGATGCAGTGGCTTCTAGGCTTTCCCTGGACTTCAAACAGGTAAAATGTGAAGAAGAAGAAAAAAAAAAAGAGGGTGAAGTGAGGATACAGAAGTACTAGTTTTACCAACTTTCATTTTAAATCCTCACCTGAGGTTATGTTTTCTTTTTAATTATTGATTTTAAAGACAGAGGGAGAGAGGGAAAAACACGGATGTAAGAGAAAAATATTAATTGGATGTCTACTGCACAGGTCCTGACCAGGGATTGAACCATAGCCTAAGTATGTGCCCTGACTGGGAATCAAACCCACAATAATCTTTTGGTGTATAGGATGATGTTCCACCCAATTGGAACATGGCCAGGGCTTTACCAACTTTTTATATTGCTAAGAAAGTGCCCCTGCAATATAATATATAATTAACAGGATCATATTTTATTTTTTTAAATGTTGAAAGGGTATGGTCTGAATAAAAACAAGTTTTTGAACTGAATAATTTAGCTTTAGGAAAAATCCACTTATCCTATTTTCCTCATTTCTTTGTAACATTTTGCATACATCACAATGAACTGCTAGACACATTCCCAGTAAAAGAAGGAACCAGTATGCACTACTGGTATCTAAACTGAATTAACACACTAAGACTACAAATCAGAACTGGAGATATTTTTAGTGGGAAGAAAAATGATCAATAGTTTTCTGTAAAATGACTACCTAACTAGATACACCTAAATAAGCAATTATAAAATCATTAGAATTACAAGCATTCACAAAAGTGGCCAGATATAAAATACACATAATAGAAGTAAAAGTTGTAACTCTTTCAGTCATTAACAGAAATTTATCCTATATAATAAAAGGCTACTATGCAAATAGACCAAACAGCAGAACAACCGATCACTATGCCATGCACTGACCACCAGGGAGCAGATGCTTAAAGCAGGAGCTGCCCCCTGGTGGTCAGTGTGCTACCACAGGGGGAGCGTCGCTCAGCCAGAAGCAGGTTCATGGCTGGCGAGTGCAGCGGTAGTGGCAGGAGCCTCTCCTGCCTCCATGGCAACACTAGGGATGTCCGACTGCTAAGCCATCAGTTGGACATCCCCTGAGGGCTCCCAGACTGTGAAAGGGCACAGGCCAAGTTGAACCCCCCTCCCCCTGCCATCCAAGTGCACGAATTTCGTGCACTGGGCTTCTAATTATCTCTATAATTTCCCTTTTAAGGAAACAAATTATGGTTGTTAGACCTAATAGGTCAAATCAAATACTATAACTACTTTACCCTTTCTTGAGGAAAGAAACTGCTTTAAATGGTTTAAACTGTTTATGTTCCAATAAACCCTTCTTGTGCCTGCTTGCAAATTTTGTCAATTTTTCTTTCCAGAGGCAAAAAAATAGTCAGGGTTATCTAGCAATAGATAGTGACCAATAACAAGGGAAGCCAGAGCTAGTTTAACCTGTTAAAGACATGAGCAATGGAAGTGGGCGGGCAGCCTAGTGGATCACAAGACTCCTTGTAGAAAGAACACATTCCCAAGGGTAGGAAGGCCCAGGTTTAGGCCTGGCCCTCCACTAACAGCTGTGTTCCTCAGGCAGGTCACTTAACTCTCTCAGTGCAGAATTACTAGGAAATCTGAAGTGACCAGATGCACCTTATCCTGGGGCCTGATGGTGCAGCTTGGTGGCCTATTTCACCTTAAAAATTGAAGTGGAGCCCAGCTGGTGTAGTTCAGTGGCTGAGCATCAACCCATGAACCAAGAGGTCACTGGTTTTCAATCCCCAGTCAGGGCACATGCCTAGGTTCCCAGCTCAATCTCCAGTAGGGGGCATGCAGGAGGCAGCCCATTGATAATATGTCTCTCTCATCAATGTTTTTATTTCTCTATCCCTTTCCCTTCTTCTCTCTCTAAAAATCAATAAAAACATTAAAAAAAATTGAAGTGGTTTTTGCATTCTACCTTCTTCCTAACATAACATTTTTTAAAATTTGGGAACATTTTAAACTAATGACTGTTTCCCTGGGAATGGAAGTCCAGTTTAAACCTCGGATTCATATCCTGCTCTCCACTCCCTCCTCACTGCTGGACCCTCCTGTGAAGTTCCCAGGGCACAGAAGTGAAGGGGCTATGGCCATTTTCACAAAGCAAATGCTCAAGAACTCACTTCTTCTCCACATTCTTTTAGCTAACAGGATGTTCTGATGCTGAGGCAAGCTAAGAAAAGAGGCAGCAGTGTGAATACCAAGGCCCCTGTCAGCCTGCTGGTCATAGACCTGAAACACCAGGTGCTGGAAGGCCATCCCAGGAATGCTCACAAGGGAGCACCTTCCTCTGCGGTCCAAGCTACAGGTGCCAGGATAGAATTTCCTTCCTGCCTCTAACTCAGTTTCAAACCCAGGCTACTTTAAACTGTCCCCAACATCCCTCTTGTTTCCCAGTAATGATAGCAGCCTTCCCCCAAGACCAGCTTTTCATTTCTGTCTGCTTGGTTCAGTGGTAGATTCCCTAGCACAGAGTAGGACTTCCATCCATGTTTATTTAATAAGTGAATGCATTTCAGTGAGGTGCCTGATCATAAAGGGATGAGCATATCATAAGACATTTCAGAATGGGCCCAAAATAGTCACCAAAGGAAGGAACTCACCCGTGTGGCAATCTGACCACACCCTCACTGTGGTCTGAATGTGACTACACTCTGGTGGCACAAGCTTCTGAAAAGCAATCAGGAAGGTGCCTGCCCGCCACAGGGTAGAAAGGACTTTCAGATACTGCTCTGAGTCCTCCCATATTTATTTCTACTCACTTGATATGCACCTCTCCCTTGTCAACCTGGTACAACCTGTTTATTTAACAGATAATGTTGCCGTGGAGGAGTGCATAAGGCAATAAACAGCTTTTGGAGGCAATTAAATGTAGAAGTGAAATTGAGCCGCTGGTCAGGGGGACCAGCTATTCATCGTGAGTTTGTACCAGTGTCACAAATGTTATTCCTGTTTCCCAACAGGACAGGAATCTGTGATTGGGCCACAAATCTCCACAGGCTGGAGATAGACCTAAAGCGATGAAAGCAGCTTTCAGTGTGCAGGCACAAACAAGAGCGAGCCTCGGGATTCTGACCCAGCAGGCTGTCCTAGCAAGGGCACAAGAACGTGTCCTCAGGGGAATCTGGTCTTGCACAGTGGCTGAGACAGTCCTCCAAGTCCAGGCCACGCTGCCATGCAAGAGAGCTGCATCTTCTACAAAGACAGAACCTTTGGAAGGGATCACCACGGAAATCCAAGACCTCTGCCATACCCTTCCCAGGTTTCCCAGGTGGAGTGAGAATAAACATTAGTGTGTCAGGCATCACATGCATGAAAGACTTTGACAAAGTAGAGGGTAAATTAATTTAGGAGATTTCTGACTCTCCTGGAAAGCTCACCATAAGCTGTCTTTCTTTAAGAAAACACCTAAGATTTTTCTTTCTCATCCTTTTTCTCTTAAGCCAGCAGGTTGAGATCTTCCCTACTTTATCCTTAAAGCCTGGAAGCAGCCAGGAAACTCTCCTGGGGAATCTGCAGCATAAACTGTTTTGTTTTGTTTTTTTACCTACAAGAGATGTCTTTCTCCTTTCAGAGTGGAGAGTCTTTAGTAGAAATCAGCCTAGAACCTGCCTCAAATCATAAAATCCAAATGGCACTTTGAAAGACGGGTAGGGGCCCAGCTTAAAGATCCATAAATCACTGCTTTTCCTTTGATACTCATACTACCCCTCAATTTTAACACCAATGTTCTAACTTCCCTTTCTAAAAAGTATGATTCTAAAAATAAAAGGTATTAAAGCTGACATATTACTATGCCAAAAAAAAAAAAAAGCCAGACCCCTAGGAATAGTGAGAGAATCCAAAAAGTGGGATGACTTGAATATTAACAACTTCCCAACACCTAAAAAAAAGAAAATAGAGTAGAGTTGCTCAAAAAAATTCAACTCACATTTTTTAAAAAGTTGACATAAGGTCAAAGATTTGCCCTAACGACCTAAATGTAAGTTGCATTGTCTCTGAATCCATGCCCAGCTGAGAAAGTTTACATATAGCAAATGCATCCAAAATTAGAACATTTATCATGAAATCATAACAGCTTATGGATAGAGGGGACTTGGAGGTGTTGAGTCCAAGAGCTCATGTTTCTACAAATCCCCACCATGTGGTAATACTACCTGAAAATGCTTTCAATGGAATGGTCAAAACGGAGGAAAAGGAACAGCTCTGATAAACGCTCATTCCCTGATAATGAAAATGCTTTGCTTTCCCCCAAATATTAAAAAGCTCTTGACTGCACCCTATTTTTACATTACACTCTATTTTAAATAGTTCAGAGTATGAGAGACTGACCTCTATTCCCAGCTACAAACACCCACATTGGCCCAGCACAGCTGTGACCTAATTCCTTTTCTTACCTTTCTCCCATTTAAGCATACATACAGATTTTGATACTTCTTACTCCCAGGGTAAAATTAATTCATCAGGAAGATTACTATACAGAAGACTGCACCCAACATTTCCTTTGCTGCTCAAAGAAAATGGGGGCAAGGCAGGAGAAGGTGGGGCATAATATAGTAAGCTACTTTTGAATCTGACTATGGCCAAGTGGGTATTTATGCAAAATGACATTAGAAAATGAGAAAAGTAAAATTAAAAGACACACAAATATATGCATATTTCTTTACAGTTCCTTGAAGACAATGAATGAGGTTAAATAATCTTATATGTAGAGAGAAAAATTCTTTACATCTTTTGTATAATGTGCATATACGTATGAGAAGTGGGGTATATGTGTGGTTTTCACATATCCAGTTCACTCTGGGTAACATCTTACCTGCCACTGGTTTCCTGTCTGACCAGGCACGTAAGGTGCTGGGAGGCTCCGAAGGCTGTTCTTCACTGGGGATCCCGCAAGAGGGTTCCCCATGTCCCCAGAAGGGGAATCAGCAGTCAAAGCCATGGGGTACTGTGGGTAGTTGTACAGATTGTTGTAGTACGGAAACAGAGATGGCTGGTAAAAGCTGCTGTAGTAGGTGGATTCTGAAACCAGGTCAGGTGCGTTCTCCATGTGCCCTCTGCTGGTGACAGCAGGAATGTCCTGGATGACCATCCGTCCATCTAGAAAGAAAAAGAAAACAGCAACACAGTATTAATCTGGAATTTCACAAAACTTGACCTTTAAACCTTGGCAATGGATAGCCATCCTCCTCAGATCTCAGAGCTGCAGAAAAAGGCACCAGAACATGCAAAGTAAAGGACGGTTCCCAGCGTTGACATAACTCTGGTGGTGCGGGTGACAGATTATTGCAGATTACTTTTACTAAGAATACAAAACACATTTTAAGGGTCATTTTAATTAGATAGAGCCTGACCAGTAACTTTTTATCCTAATGTCAACGAAATAGAGATAAAATCTAAATTAACTTGGCTGTCTACACAAAAGTAATTATACTTCATTTTAAACAAGGCAATAAAAAAAAAATCCCAGTGCCCTAATTATGGCGGCCACATAGATATGTCAGAAAGTCAAAGCGGAAGTTAAAAGTCTGAGCAAACATTGTGTCCTTCACTTCCTTCCACAGCTGATGCCCTGTCCTTCAGAAGTCTGGACAGTGATTTATACCAGGAGTAGGCAAACTTCTTCTGTCAAAGGTCAGTGAGTAACTGTTTTAAGCTCTGTGGGCATTCAGTTGTGGAGCAGACAGGTTGATACAACAGATAGTGGGCCTTTGGGCTATAGAGTTTGCCAGCTGTGGGTCCACACTTTACACTGTGCCAATTCCAATAAACGACTAAAGGGACTCCTATGTCCAAAGAGTTGGTCCAGATGCCTGAAAAGGCTGCAGGGTGTCAGGATGCTCCTACCCAGCAGGAGTCTGCAGTCTAAGAGGACGTATATGATGGGATTACAAATAATAACAAGGATTATCATACAGAAACACCCACAAACTTCCACAAAAATTCAAAGGCTGTAAAAATGGCTTGCAGCCTAGAAAGGAATTACACTGACCTTCTCAGGAAAAAACACATGCAAAAAGCCCTGCATCAGAAGGGTATTATGCTAAATTATATAAGTCCAACAGAGAAAGACAAATATTTATATGTATAATTGAATGAACAAAAGAAGCAATCAAAATAGAAACAGACTCACAGATACAGAGAGCAGACTGACAGCTATCAGAGGGGAGAAGGGTTAGGGCTGGGCGAAAAATGTGAAGGGATTAATCAGTACAAACTGATAGTTATAGAATAGCCACCGAGGTGTAAATTACAGCGTAGGATATGCAGTCAATAATCGAGATAAATACGGGGCCATGTGGGTACTTGAAGCAGCAGGGAATAGCACTCTGTAAAGTACATGATTTTCTAACCACTTTACTATACATCTGAAACTAATAAAGAATAATACCGAATGTAAACTGTAATTAAAAAAATAAAAACAAATAAAATTTTAAAATTTTAAATAAGGGAAAATAAAAACTGCATCTGAGTTGCACTTTAAAATAGCAGAAAATAGGTTTAAAAAATGAAAAAAGGGCTGTAGGGACAAAGAAAAGGAAGCAGGAAAGTGCAAGGCAAATCTGGGGCTGATGAACAGGGGGTGAAGAACTCAGTGCAAAAGGGAAGGAGAGGTCCAGTCTGACAGGGAGACTGGTGCAAGGTGAGGGAAAGCCTCCGTCCAATTTTCCGGCTGGCCTCTCGTCACAGTGCGGCAGGAACCACTGAGGATTCCTGAGCAAGGAGTGGAGAGGGAGCAAGTGAGAGCTGTGCTTGGGGTGATTGATCTGATGGCAATTTGTAGGCAAGGGAAGGGAGACCAGAGGCCGGAAGAGCCACTAGGGAGCACTGCAGTAGTCAGGGAGAGACCTAGAAGACTCAAATATAAGAGAGGCGACCTGGGCCAGGGACCTGAAGGAGACAAAACTCAATACGACGGAGGGCAGATAGGACGTCAGAAATTAAGTTGCAGGTCAAAACCGGTTTAGCTCAGTGGATAGACCATCGGCCTGCCTACTCAAGGGTCCCAGGTTCGATTCCAGTCAAGGGCATGTACCTTGGTTGCAGGCACATCCCCAGTAGGGGGTGTGCAAGAGGCAGCTGATTGATGTCTCTCTGTCATCAATGTTTCTAACTCTCTATCCCTCTCTCCTTCCTCTCTGTAAAAAATCAATAAAAATAAAATAAAATAAAATATTAAAATAAAATAAAATAAAATAAAAAAGAAATTAAGTTGCAGGATAAGGCAAAGAAATGCAAAGCAGATGTAAGGAAGAATGGGAAGCCTGGACGTGGCAGAGGAGAGGGAGGTGGTAAGTTCTGTTTAATCAAGGTGCCCGAGGGACACACACGTGGGAGCAATGGGTGAGAGTGAGGAGCTTGACACCTGCACTCAGGGGGAAGGCTGGGATTCAGGAGCCATCGCCGGGTGCCCTGGGGAGAGCAGGAGGGAGCTGTTACAGAAAAGCATGTTCTGAAAGGAGAGCCAAGGCTAAAACCAGGGAGAACTGAGGAGAAACGCAATGTCACAGAGGCCAAAGCTGACACGGAATTTGCAGGAAGAAATCTGACCTGTCCACTGCTGCTAAGAGTTCAAGCAAAATTAGTTCTGGAAAAGCCCAACAGAGGGTTAGGTGTTTAGCGTAGAAGGATCAAGAGGGCGAGGAGCAAGTGAGCAATGAAGAAATAGAGTGATGGTGCTTCTGTCTCACCAGAATGGAAAATGCAGCAAGAGGCACCATGCCTGTTAGCTCACCTTTGCGCCCCTGTGCCTAGCACACTATTGGCCACCAGGTGGTAAATAGTTGCAAATAGTATCAATAAATGATGTTTTTTCAAGCAGCCTGATGTAAAAATAAATGTGACTAAAAAATAGAAGCTCCATGCCGGGACCGGTTTGGCTCAGTGGATAGAGCGTCAGCCTGCGGACTGAAAGGTTCCGGGTTCGATTCCGGTCAGGGGCATGTACCTTGGTTGCGGGCACATCCCCAGTGGGGGGTGTGCAAGAGGCAGCTGATTGATGATTCTCTCTCATTGATGTTTCTAACTCTCTATCCCTCTCTATTCCTCTCCGTGAAAAATCAATAAAATATAAAAAAAAATAGAAGCTCCAGAGACTAATAAGATGTTGTTCATTTTTAATATACAGAGGTTTGGAATATGTAGTCAGGTAGAAGAAGCTAATGGAAAGAAATTCTCAGGACAATCAGTGCACAGCCATCTCTCCAACCTCTGCTATAGCAAATTCCCAAAACAGTAACTAGAGGCATCTCTTCAACATTGGATGTCATCAAAGCTGGTAAGTGAGGCTAAGTGTCACTATTAATTTGAGATAAATCAGAAAGTAAGATTTCCAACTCAGAAGCCACAAAATACATAAACTAACCATACAGAATTTGAAATATGTATAGCATCGGAAAGTGGTTTTCCACATACAAACTCCTTTTTTTTTTTTTTTTTTTTAGTATATGCCCAATCTGGGATAGAACCCCAAACCTAGGGTGCCTTGACTGGGAATTGAATCCACAACCTTTCAGTGTACAGAATGATGCTCCTACCAGAGCAACCAGGCCAGGGCCCACGTATAAACTCTTACTAGCCTATTAACCATTTTCTGAATCACAGAAACAAACACAGTAAAAACTCACAGCTAGTTCTATAAACCTGACCTGAATCACCATCCGTACCAGACCCTGCACTGTGACTAGTTTCTCTTGCCCAATGCCATGCCTAACGCACACTGTGACAGGGATATTTTACCTGCATAGTCCGTATGACTAGGTAGAAAAACCACAGAAAACATCTGGTTTGGCTCAGTGGACAGAGTGTTGGCCTTCAGACTGAAGGGTTCCAGGTTCAGTTACAGGCTCCATCCCCGGGCCCTGGGGTGTGTGGGGGGGAGGCAACCGATTGATGTGTCATGTTTCTCTCTCTGTCTCTCCCCCTCCCTTCTCTCCGTCTCTCCCCCTCCCTCCCACTCTCTGGAAATACATCCTCAGATGAGGATTAACAACAACAAAATTTTTTTTTTTTAATTGTAGTGGATATACTGGTACAATATTATATTAGTTTCAGGTGTATAATACAGTGATTAGACATTTATATATAATACATTACAATGTGATCACCACAATAAGTCTAGTAACTATCTGTCACTGTACAAAGTTAATACAATATTATTGACTATAATCTGAATCTCGCTCTTTATTTTTCTAAAGTAAAAACTGGCCAAGGTTGGCACTTAACAATATTAATCATAGGAAACAACAGCATTATTCCCAAGAGAATGTAGCAGCTCTCTTAACCAGTGGTCCCTTGCAGGAATTACCAGTACCTGCCAGGCTGCCAATGAAAGTATGAAGTAAGAAGTTTTTTTTGTTTTTGTTTTGTTTTAAATATATTTTATTGATTTTGTACAGAGAGGAAGGGAGAGAGATACAGAGTTAGAAACATCGATGAGAGAGAGTCATCGATCAGCTGTCTCTTGCACACCCCCTACTGGGGATATGCCCACAACCAAGGTACGTGCCCTTTACCGGAATCGAACCCGGGACCCTTCAGTCCCCAAGCCGACGCTCTATCCATTGAGCCAAACCGGTTTCGGCTGAAGTAAGAAGTTTTAAGTGCTGCTATATATTCGGTGTAGTCTTCACTTGTGCTATCTGGAACAAAGATCGGCAGGACTGGGTTCCACAGCTGGGAAAGGACTGGAGAAGCATGTACCTACAGAAGCGACCAACAGCATTTGCAGCAGAGACGTTTGCAGAGATGATGCTTGCAGACTCGATCACGTCTTATTTCAGTGCTCATATTTGTGGTTCCATGCATTCCAGAGTTTGGTAAGGCTTCCTAATTGCTCTGCTACTTTTTCCATGCTAACGTATGCAGCGTGAAATATGACTCACTCCTTCATGAGAGATCAATATAGCCACACATGATAAATACCCTTATTGATCTTGCAGTGTTATATGCTGGTCTCTGGGCCCATGGCATATTAATAGTAGTTAACCAGTAATTCATTTTAAGGTATGTGAAGGCTTCCACTCTTCTGAAGTGTCAAGATTCCCAGAGTTGTTGCACTTTGAGTCCTTTACGTTCAAACCAGGAGCCATACTCTCCCCCTTTCAATAACAACACCAAACGCCATAGTTTTCAATATGAAAGATTACACATAAAACCAATATTTACAATTTTCAATGATAACACTATTTTGTGATTCACAATGACCTCATGGAAACAATTAATTTATGTATACCACATTTCATTTGTCTTTGTAATCCATACTCTCGAATGGTGCCTTTCCACTTAGCTTCTAGTTTTAAGAGTCACCAACCAAGGAAAATTGTTCCCAACTAAATTTGAGATATCAGAATTATCTGCCATCAACTAACAGGTTGTGCTAGGAGGGCACAGAAAAAGTACAAGTCATCTTCCCGACTCTTTTTTTACTCAAAGAAAAAGGTCTTGAGGAAAAGATTATCATTTGATGATGGCATGTCACAGGCTTTCGAGGATGACAGCAGGGTGCCCCCTCACTGAAACAAGAAAGCTACGTTTCCTCAGCTCCCTGCTTTCCCATGCCCCTCTGCAGGGCAACCCTGCGTCCAGAGGAGTCAGCTCCTGGCATCTCCTAGACTTAGAAACACTGAGAAATCCAGTGTGAGGCTTCAGGACTCTTCCCCTGCAAGAGAGCGAGCTTAGAGGGAGGCACATGAAGGAGGGAGGGGAGCTGTTGCATGGGCTGACACCTGGGCCCTCTCAGCACTCACAAATCTAAGAAGGAAAGCTTGCTATCCTGAGCCAGGAAATGGGTGCTTTTCTGAATTAAAGCAGAGCCATTATAGAGAGAGGCCTGATAACAAGGCAGCAGTGTGCCTACCGTTCACACCACTAACTGGTGACTGTGATGATATTGCCACACCTGTCACCTCTCCTGCCGGAGAAACATTTCATGTTGCAATAAATTTACTGAGCACCTACAGCAGGGGTCCTCAAACTTTTTAAAGTGGGGGCCAGATCACGGTCCCTCAGAGAGCTGGAGGGCCGGATTATATGAACTACTAATTCCTACTGTAACACCTCGGCTGCGCTCACTGCCCAAAAAACCTGGCGGGCAGGATCAGACTCCTCTGCGGGCTGCATGTGGCCCTCGGGCCGTAGTTTGAAGACCTACAGTGTGCAAGACAACCTGTCCAGCACCTTGGACGCTGCAGAGCTTAGCTGTAAGGGCAGATTCTGGAACAAACACACAGAAGGAAAGCCTGACCAAGGCTATGGGGAACATAAAACTGTGGAAGGGAGGGCAGGATTAAGCCCAACCTTCAAAGTCCATGTTCTGCTGATGCTGGCTCTCTAACGATACTCTTGTACACAGGAAAGGAATATGTGAGATCCCATTTCTCCTTTTGCCCTAAGGAATTTTTTTTTAATGTAATTTGGTTTCAGAGGAATCTGTCAGGTTCACTTTTCTTTTTAGGCATTTCATAAAAAACAACCTGAAGTTGGTTGTCCTTTAAAGCCAGGAACAGGCTCGGTTCAAAGGTGTGGGAAATGTCAATGTGGGAAGCAAAGGGATCTGGGGGGAGGGGGGAAGGTAGAACAGGGAAGAGGGAGGGAGGAGGAGGGGGAGCAGGAGGACCAGAGGGAAGGAGAGGCAGATTGATTGTTGAGTAAGACTAGATCAAAGAAACCAAGCAGGAGAAAGATGGAAAAAACATAAAGAGAAGGGAAAGCAAATCCAAGAAACTCACCAAGATTTAAAACAGGCCGCCCCCGGGCCATTGCCAAGCCCAGGGAGTAACAATCACAGCCATTGTTAGCAACTCCCAAAGTGCTGAGCCAAGAAGAAGCAAAACCAAGCCTGCCCGCTAGGACCTTACCCTCTACGTCACAGTGTCCGGGAGTTAGAAGAGCAGGATGCAAAGCAGGGGGGCACAGAGTCCCTGGTGAAATGAGAATGAGGGTGCTAAGTGGATCCCCAGGAGCAGCTACAGCACTGCACCCCTACCTCATTCACATCTGCCCTACCTGCCTACTCACAGGCTTCTGCTCTCCCTTCCCTGGCTCCTGCCCTCTGTGTCTCCCTCCCCCTCCGAAGTCCCCAGGGCACCCAAGGAAACTGTGAGCCTCCAGTGGGAGTCAGATAGAGAGAAAATGCCATTTCTCTGACTTTACCAGAAAACGTCTCGTGGCCATGAAAGCCTATCTCACAGCCAAGAAAGAGGTTCTCTCTCTTTAGGCCAGTTCAGAATTTCCTATCATTGGCCAGATGCCAGCAACAGTTTGGGGCTGTCAGCACTTCCCAGCAGATTGGATAAGACAATGCCACACCGCAGGCTAGCAGCAAGGTTTGAGTTTGGGAGTGAGAGAGAAGAGAGGGAAGATGCCAACATATCTCCTCCCCATCGAGTACTCTATTCTAAAAGAAGTTTTACAGAGAATTCCTTCTCGAGGATTTTTAATATCTTTTACACTAAGAAAATTTTAAATTAGGAGCATACCTGACTGTGTACATACAGGGGTAGGGAAAAGTAGGTTACAGGTGTGAGTACATGAAACACAGAGCTTATTCTTGTATTATTATTTATTATTATAGTATTTATTTGTACTACAGCTGTAAACCTACTTTTGCCCACCCCTGTATATTTAGGCCTCCACAGAAAAGGTATGCTTTCAACCATATTTGGACATGAGAGATTTGCAAAAATGTGAAATAATATCACCCTCCTCACTCATTTTTGCAATATACTTAAAGTGTAGGGGCCTAATTTATCAGGATCCTTGTTTGTGCTTGGGCATGAAGGGTATTCAACACAGGAGGCATCTGGGACACAGTTTAAGTCTGCTCATGGCCAGCTACCTTTTGGTATTTGGATTCTGCTTTAATTATTTAGATAACTTTTAATAATAAGCTCACAGCACAGTTGGCATGGCTCAGAGGTTGAGCATCAGCCTATGAACCAGGAACTCACAGGTTTGATTCCCCATCAGGGCACATACCCAGGTTGCAAGCTCCATCCCCAGTAGGGAATGTGCAGTGATTCCCTCTCAGTGATGTCCACTCTTCCCTTTCCAGAGTCCATAAGATCAAAAGTATTTCCACACTAACATAAAAATATTACCTGCCTTTTTCACTGTTGACAAATGCAGTGATGATGGGAGCTGGTGCCTTAGCACAAATCAAGGCAGTTCCACCAAAATGCATAGGCACACCTCATCATTATGAAGTAAAATATTTTTTAAATTCTGTGTTCACTTTGCTTAAGATGCCCTGGTGAAGCAGAAAAAATGACTTCATCATACATCTACTTTGGAGTGTGTCTTTTTAATATTGTGAGACAAGATGGGAAGCACTCATCAAGTATTTCTGCTGCACACCACAGGGAGATAGCTGTCTTACAGGGGCCCTTGTGCAACTACTTAAATGAAGAGCTAAGTTTGCTGCTTTTCACATTGGAACACAGTGGACAAAAAAGGGATTCTATGGAAAGCATGAATAATAAATTCCTAACTAGGTGATCTTATAATAAATTCCTAACTAGGCAGGTCAAAGTGGGCGTTAAACCCTAGGAATATAATTTATTTTGTTTTATCTTTGCCTTAAACAGGCCCTGTCCATTGTTTCTGTGCATCTAGGTTAACACACTTTTGAAATGCCTTCAGAAGCATAACCACCCTCAAGAGAGCATATAAGCATTTTAATTATCCTGTAATCCAACTTCACCTTACTTTCTCCCACCTTCATATAATCCTAAATTCCCTCCTTAATTCTGAATGCATACAAGAAACTGCAAAATTGTCATTCTCCAGTGTATCAGAGATCTTGCTTCCTGGCAATCGTCATCAGTTTTGGCTCAACTAAGCTCTTACAGAAATTTTCTACAGGTTCAGACATTTCTGACATCGGCAATGCCATATACCTGAAAAAATGACTGGTGAAAAGAATGGTTACGGCGACTTGGGGATTTGGCACAATCTCCTGGAAATCAACAGTGAGCCTCTCACTTCAAGAAAAACTTACAGTATTTACTGCTATGAATCTGAGCTTCCAAATAAAAATTAGAATTTTGGCAAACTTAGAACCGCTACCATGTGCTTGACAGCTTCCCAATTTAAAGCCTCTTTTGATGAGATCAGTAATATCTTAGTGAGTGGGATAAAGTGATATTTTATGATGAAACATGTCAACATTTGGAAAAAAATACATAACTCAGTAAACTAGTATTTTCCAAATGACCAAAGCATGAGGTTATGAAATCATGCATGAATGAAAGATCCATTCAAAGGGCAGGATGGATCAATGAGTTTAATTTAACAAAAAGCTCATTAGCATAATTTCAGACTCATTATAATTATTACAAAATTATTACTTGTCAAGTTTCGACCTAGTATCAAAGAACAGTCACAATGACCTGAAAAGGCTATTCAAATTCTTTTCTCCCTTTTCTATTTACTTATGTGAAGCTGAATTTTCTTCATGTATTTCAATCAAAACAGATTGAAGAAGATATGGGAACCCAGCTGTGTCCTAGTAAGCCAGACATAAAAGAGATTTGCAAAAATGTGAAATAATACCACTCTCCTCACTCATTTTTATAATATACTAATTTTTCATTAAAAACTTACTTATGTTAACAAGTAGTGGGTTTACTATTTTAAATAAATTAATAAACACAGTTTTAATTTCTGAGTCTTAAGTCTTTAGTTCATTAAATATTAACATATATAACACATAGACAAAAGCTCTTTGAAGTCCTGGATGATTTTTAAGAGTGTGAAGGGGGATTCTCTGACTAAAAAGTTTGAGGGCCTCTGTCTTATAGGCTCCTCTCTTTCCAGAAGGACTGATTTCAGAACAATTGGAGTTCAGTGTCTCATTCTGAGCTAGCTCCCTGAGCTGTCAGCAATCAGCAATAAAGTCCCAGCTGAGGTCTCTGTCTTTATCCCTGAACCTGGAACATTCCTTTCAGTGAGGAAGACCTCCACCACTACAAACCATGCCAGGCAGCAGAATCTCAGGCTGAGAAAGCTGGCTCCCAAATCAAACTGCCTGATCAGCTCTGAAATCTACTGCCCCATGACCTTGGAAACGGTTACCTAATTCTTCTGTGCCTCAGGATCTACATGTGCATGAGGGAAATGCTGCTACTTACACTACAGAGAGCGGGAAAGGCTCTAAAACACGGTAAGTGCTCAATAAACGCTAGCTATTGTTATTATCATGGTCACAATACACTGAAAACATTCTCTGCCATCAAGCAAGAGAGCCACCAATTAACTCTGTAAAGTTATCCTTGCTCCAAATGTTCATCCTCAGGGTATGCAGGAGGCTTGGGCTGCAGCTGGTGTGACTTCCCCGTGCGAATGAACTTGGGAAGGAGCAGAATTATCCAGTCCTGGCCTTCTCTGAGGTCAGACAGTAGCCTTGAGTGCAGTCGGTGTGATATCACTCCCTAAAGTCATAATCAGGAAATGCGGGAACAATCTGTTTCTCCCACAAGACAATCATGACAGGGCTATTTTAAACGTCAAACACAAACCTGGCGCCAGGCAAGTAAACAACCTCTTCACTGTGTACCTGCCTCGCCCGGAACCATCTCCACTTAGTGAGACAAACACAGCCAAGTGGAGAAGAGCTGACCATTCCTTCTCTTCCCCAAACTCCGTCTCCCCCAGCCCCACCTCCTCTTGTATTCAATTCTGCTATTGAGAAGCACAGCTATGGTGCTTCCCTTAAGCAAGCCAGGGATTTTATTTATTTGGGGGACTGCTGCTGTTTCAGGGCTGAACTTTTAGCTCGCTATAAAGTTAATGTGCTATTCAATGTTCATTCCAGGCTAGGCTGTGGGGCTGTGTACTTTCTGCCACCCCCAGAAGGCCATTATCTGTAATTGCCCATTACCATGCATAATTATTTCTTAGCTTGGTCTATGACCTCCAGGGTTGCACTGTTACAGCTAACTGCTCCGTCTAACCAAATTTGTGAAGGAAGCTTTTCTGATATTTCGTGCTTTTAATGGTATATTCCAAAGCCAACGTCGTGTTTTATAGGCACACTTTTCTCCAGTCAGGAGCATTTCAGATCTCTTCCAGGTGCACCTTCCCTACCTCTGTGGAGTTTTACCTCCCCTCTAATAATGGGAAAAATAAAGTACAATCAACCCTCCATTATGTGGGAGCTGATAATCCATACTAGGAATTATCTGGAGCCCTTTACACTCCCTTTTCTTTGATTTGGTTCTTTAATTATATCATGCTTTTTAAAGATGGCTACTAGGAAAAGGTGGAGATAGGGAAGGGAATAGGGAAAGGGTAAAATATTAAATCTCAAACTCAATATAGATGCTCCCACACGTAGTGTTTTTTGAGGGGAACTACTATGTTCAAATCAGTGGTTAAAATGAGATTTGGGGATGCCACGTACATTTAAAATATTAATTCTAGAACTGAAGTGTCACTTGCCATTTATCTCACTTTTTCATCAACACAGGGAAAGAGAAAAGGGGTGGGGAACAATGGCTGTACTCATGGGTGCTGAGGTGCTCAGCTATTGATTGGCATCTCTGTGTCTTCCTCACCATGGCCTCCTTCTGAAACCCCACTGCACCACTTAGGTATGAGGTTGTGAGCTGTACCTCAAAGCTATTATAAGGTTCACAAAAAAGTCTGAAAGAGTGTGAAACCACCTAGTGCAGTGGTGGGCAAACTCATTAGTCAACAGAGCCAAATATCAACAGTACAACGATTGAAATTTCTTTTGAGAACCAAATTTTTAAACTTAAACTTCTTCTAACGCCACTTCTTCAAAATAGACTCACCCAGGCTGTGGTATTTTGTGGAAGAGCCACACTCAAGGGGCCAAAGAGCCGCAGTTTGCCAACCACTGACCTAGTGTCTGTGTGGCCACCAATGGCCCCTGCATCTGAGCCTGTCCCACCATAATCTCTTGTGTCCACTACCTTCATGTGCCATCGTCAAGTCCCTTCTGCCGCTCCTTTTTTCTGAATAAAGTTCCTCTGAAATGAAAAGGAGTCGATTCTAAAAATAAAACCTTGTTCATTCTTTTAATAATAATTTTTACCAAAGTCAGGTAAGGGGAACCACAGAACAGCTGTATGTCCCTGAAGACTCTGCCAACTTAAGCTATGCGTATATAGACACACACATATCTATACACTACAGGTCCGAAGCACGAAATTCATGCAAGAGTAGGCCTTCCTTCCCCTGGCTGCCAGCACCAGCTTCTCTCTGGCACCTGGGACCCGGGCTTCCCTCAGAGCCCTGGCTTCAGCCAGAACATCATCCAGAAGGAAGTCCAGTCTAATTAGATTATGCTTTTATTATTATAGAAGATATATAAGGTCAACTGATCACTATGATACACTCTGACCACCAGGGGGGCAGACACTCAACACACAGAACAGGGCTCCCTCCTGTCTGGATTGGGCCACAGGGATCAGGCCAAAAGTGGCTCTCCGACATCCCCTCAGGGGACCTGGATTGCAAGAGAGCACAGGCCAGGCCAAGGGACCCCACAGGTGCACAAATATGTGCACCAGGTCTCTAATCTATATATATAAAGAGATAATATGCTAATTAGTCCTAACAGTGTCCTAGTCACGACTGTCCAACATGCTGTGGGCACACAGGAACTAGTGGGCAGGGATGGGGGTGGGAACTTGCACCATTGGGACATGAGGCTGCCGCCAGGGGCAGACCCCCCAGTGGAGGCACACACAGGCACGCTGTGCCACCCGGCCTGAAGGGGGGCGCCAGGTCGGAGGCAGCCCCCCCCCCCTCCGGCGGAGGCGAACACAGGCCCATGGCACTGCCCAGCCCAGAGGGGAGTGTAAGGATGGGGGTGGGGCCTCAGTGGAGAGCTCTCAGTACTCCTGTGCTGGGGTCTGAAGGCTGAGAGGAAGGGAGAGAAAATGGGCAGTTAGGGAGATCAGGCCAGGAGGGGAGAGCAGTTAGGGCCATCAGGGGTACAGTTAGGGGCATCAGGCAGGCAGGAGAGCAGTTAGGGGCATTAGACAGGCAGGCAGGTGAGCGCTTAAGAGACAGTGGTTCTGGATTGCGAGAGGGATCCCAGATTGGAGAGGGTGCAGGCCAGGCTGAGGGAGAGCTCCCCGTGCACAAATTTTGTGCAGCAGGCCTCTAGTCTACACTAATAAAAAAGAAACATGCAAACTGACCATCACTCCACTACACCCACCAACCAATCAGGAAGGAATATGCAAATTAGAAGGACAAAGGTGGCAGCTACTCAGCTGCTCCAGGCATGGAGTAGGACACCTGCTATGAGAGGGTCATTATCTGAACAACAAAAAAAGCACTTACTCCTACAAGCTCCAAGTTTTAAATCTAAGTGGGTTTCTTCTTCCCAGGAAAGAAAACGACAACATAGGCAGAGCCTCAGGACTCACCTGGGTGTTCCCTCTCATCCCTGTGCTAGAGACTAGACACAGACCAGAAGAGCAGCAGGAAGGCTGACGAGGCTGCAATCCTGTGTCTAAGGGCTTCAGAGCTGAAGAGCTGAGCTTAGGGAAAAGATGAGGATGGGTGCTGTCCCCGGATGGACTCACCAGAAAGCCAACCCCAGGGGAGGTAACGGCTCTTCTTTCACATAGGTTGAGCAGTCACTTGCCAAAAAAAGGTCAACTTGTGAGGGGGAAAAAAGCTCAAAAACTCAACCCATTCATTCATTCATTCATTCACTCACTCAATACCAACTGAGTGCTCAACCATCTATCTCCAAGGTAAAAAGGGTCACTTTATCATGGCATTGCCTTCAAGTTCAGCTGAATGTGAAACTCGGAAACCCACAACTGCACAGAATGCATACCACTTTATTTATCCCAAGCCCAAATACAGGCAGTGCAGCTAAGACAAATGTGTAGACAAGGAGAAAAGACAAACGGTGCGGCAGAAAATATGCCACCTTAAGAAAAAACGAAGAAAATAATAAGCAACAGATTATTAAATCCGCGGGCACTGAAAAAGCAAAAATAGGGAGGAGAAACAAAGTCACTGCAGATTAAATATGGAGAGTTTTAAGCCAATTATAAAGGATCAAAGAGAACAAGAGAGGGGAGGAGTAGCCTTACAAGTAACCGAGATAGGAGACCTTGGGAGAAATACGACCAGGAGAAAACCATTACAGTGTACAGTGAAAGTAATCTAGGGACGACTTTAGAGAGAAATTCACTAGACACCACTGCTAGGAGAGCAGCATGGGGACAGAAATCAAAGAGCTCTTTATTTTAAAAAAGCACACAGTTCCAGAGGGAAGGGACTTCCTATGTAGAACAACAGATAGGATTGGCAAGGTGAAATGTATCAGTGAGAAATGACAGTGCTTGAGCCACATTTTGGATTTCTATGCCATCAACCTCTGGCTAGGAAGTTCGGCATGGTCTTCATTACATGCCACCACAGGCAAAGGGAAGAAGCAACAGTTGTGGAAGAGTGTCCCCGACACTCACCTGGCACTTTATGTTTTACCCCCAATAAACATCGGACTCTGACCCCTTTGAATAATGCCGACTTTCTCAAAAGTCTTAACCATTACTAACTATCCTAAATTTTACCCAAAAGGAGCTAAACTAAAAAATGAACCGCTGCCCTGGCCGGATGGCTCAGTTGGTTGAAGTGTCCTTGCGGGTTCCATTTTCAGTCAGGGCACATACCTAGGTTGTGGGTTCAGTCCCCATTTGGGGCATGTATGAGAGGCAACCAATCGATGTTTCTCTCTCTCCCTTCCTTTCTCTAAAATCAATAAAACATACCCTCAGGTGAGGATTAATTTTTTTTAAGCTGCTAATGCAAATGCTGCTAACTTTTAATTTCACATCACCTTTCATTTATGGAATACGCTGCAATTACACATATTCTTTCAGATGCTGTCCACAATCACTCCATGAGGTTGAGAGAGCAGGAACTATGCTCCCCAGAAGAGGAGCCGGCTGTGGCTTAGAGAGGTGCCCTGCACACGAAGGAATACAGCAGGAGCTGGAATCAGGATTAAACCTGATTCCAGGACTGGAGCCTTCTTACAATGACAAAAAAACGCAGACAACCCCGCTCTTCACCTTCACTGTGAGTAGTTAATTCAGTGTATTTTCAATTTTTTTGTGTTATCAATATACTGGACATACTGCCACGGGGTCCTCATTACAACCATATATGATCAAGAATAATGCCCGACTCACTAAACATGTCTTTCCTACATGAGATTATACAGACCACTCTATAACTAAAAGGAGACTAAAGGCTTATGGTACAACTGAATTTACAGAATGAGAAAATGTGACATGATAATAACATAGCACTCACTGATACTAGAGAAAAATACATCTCAAAAAAAGGAGAGAGCCCAGCTGGTGTGGCTCAGTGGTTGTACATCCACCAATGAAGCAGGAGGTCAAGGTTCAACTTCTGGTCAGGGCACATGCCCCGGGGTTGCAGGCTCCATCGCCAGTAGGGGGCATGCAGGAGGCAGCCATTCAATGATTCTCTCTCATCATTGATATTTCTCTCTCTCTCTCTCCCTTCCTCTATGAAATCAATAAAAATATTTTTAAAAAAGAAAAGGAGATAAAGAGAAAAGAGAGCTCTGGACATCAACTATTTCATTTACTTCTATAACTGGATACAAACTGTTCACCTGATTTAGTAACCTGGCTACCTACTGGGTCCCAAATTAGTACTATCATGACTGGGAGACAGCCCAATGCAGGGAATGAGAATGGGCTTTGAGTCACAGGCCTGGGTTTGAATCCCAATCCCACCACTTAATACATCTGCAATCTTGAGCATATTATTAAACCCCAATTTCCCTACAAATGGAAAAATAGTTCCTATTTTACAGAATTGCTGTAAAAGATTAAATAAGAATATAAATAACGAAACAACTAAAACAACACCTGGCATAAGGCAGACACAGTATATGAGAGCTAGCAGAATTGTAATTATTACTTAGGAATAGAAAATTAGGAAATTTCCTATTAGGAAAACGTTATTCACAATCACACATGAATCCTCGGTGTGAAAAACATCCCTTATTCCTGCCATTCTGACCTTGGCAACACAAACTAATGTGGAAATTACATTTCATTGTTTCATCACCCTTATTAAGCTTTGTGTTTTCAGTTCTACCCAATTTTCCCCTGCTCCTAGATGCAAGCTTTTGTTCCCTGTCAAATTCCTTTCCGATGCTGTAAATAACCTCTCTCCCTTTTATATTACCTTTCAAATATTTATAGACTGTTATTCTCCTTCTCTCTGAGCCATACATCATTTTTGTTGCCCTTCCCCTGGATTCTCTCTAGTTTATCTACATCTTTTGGAGAAAAACAAACCCAGGTGCTTCAGCATGGAAACAGCACACCCAAAGCTAACAACCCCAAACCAGAGAGGCCCCTTATTCAAAAGCCACGAGGAAATTCTTTGATGTGCCTCTTACTCCTTTTCTCCTGTAACTCATAATTCCATCTCTCAGATATAATTGAGGCTGACAGTGATAAGGAAAATGAACGCCACCCTCAGCTCGCGGATGGCCAGGGCTCTAGGAGACAGCAGCTCCAGGGCGGGATGCCACGGGACAGTCTCAGATGTGGCTCACACTCGCTAATGAGGAGCTGTGCAGGGCCTGGGTTGCTACTGCTTTGTTCCTTCCTTCCCCATCCACTGCATTTGATGTGAGTGTATTCGAATAGCGTCCTTGAGACTCCCTTTATGCTTTGCTTTGCCCCCTAATGAAAAACCTGTCATTAATTTTCAAAGCAAATAGGTTTGGGGGTATTTTTAAAACTGAAAATTGCTCACACTAAACCCTTAAAAAGACTATGCTTATCAACAACTGGACCCCATTCCATAGTGGGCTACAGGTGGACTCACCTGGTTCAGGTTTCTCACAGTTCTTCTGGGAGGTGGTGATGTCAAAGGGTCTGTCCCCTGCCCAAAGTTCTGTGCTGACACCCTCTATTTCTTAACCTGAAATACCCATATTTTCTGGCGTATAAGACGACTTTTGAAAAGAAAAAAAGCCTGCTCAGATTGGCCAGAGGCAGAGAGGCGGTCTATAATATTAAAAAAAGAACTGGTGTTGCCTCGGAAGTGGAGGGTAGTCTTATACAGCGAATATAGGCCTAAACCTATGTTTTAACTGTAAAATTAGGGGGGTCGTTTTATACGCCAGAAAATACGGTACATGTCCCAGGGTTTCTCAAATGCGCGCCTCCCAAACTGTGAGGGGCAGCAAATCCTTATGGTGCTTTACCTGTTTTACTGGAAGCAACTACCTCATCTCAGCGCCTTGAGTATTTGTGTGGTCATACACTCCCCACTGCCTTTAGAAAGGAGAGATGGCTAACACTAAAAACATAGACAGGCAGCCCTCGGGTTACGTCGGAGATCCGTTCCTACCCCATTCTCGCCGTAAGTTGGAACCCACCTACATAAGCACCTATGCCACTCACAAGGAGCACATACAGAGCAGTAATGAAGTGAAACAGTTAAAAAAAAAAATTTAAAGAAAGATAACAATTCCTGACTTTACTTACGGTAAATAAATAATAAAAAAACATAAAGCACCTATGTACATACGTTGAAATGACAGAACTTTATATATACACATATATGTGTGTGTGTATGTATATATATATGTGTGTATATATATATGTATATATACATATACATATATATATAAACACTGTAAATGGGAGATGGCAACGTAACCACAAAACAACGTACGTCGAGTCAAGTCCGACATAACCCGAGGACGCCTGTATTGGTGAAATTAGTAAAATAGAAAAATAAAAATAAGACCAAGACTAGAAGAGGGAAGCTTACTCTAATTATTTCAATGTGAGGGCCAATACATTTACCGGATCTGAGCATTAAGATATATCTCTGAGATTCCTGGCAGCTGGGGTGGAGGGAAATGGGATAAGTTACATAATCCTCTCCCAGAGAGATAATTCTTGTGATGTTTCTCCTTGTAGCTTAATTTTTGCAACAACAACAACAACAAAAATGCGCACCAAAAATAGTTTATGGTTACCAGGCAAATCATGTCCAGGATCATGTCCTCATATTAGAATCTGGAACATGAATTCTATGGCATGTTTCTCTACTTCATCATGGCTTACAGGAATTACATAAATATCTTAGTTGAGCACAATTCTGCCAGATAAACTGAACAGACATTATTCATTTGTTCTCTGAAGAAATAGACAAAGAAATTAAGTTAACTGTTCAAAATCAGAGAGGCAGTGAGTAACTGGGCTGGGTCTTTGGACTCCAGAACTGGGGTTTTTTTCAATGACATGGAGCTTCCTCCCCAGGTACAAAGTTATCAAGATAACAAAAAGCTCTTTTTCCAGTTGTCTTCACGCCTTAAGAACTTCAGTCAAGCTTCTACCACCACTTACCATTCTCTCAGGGGCAACCTGGCACTGCCATGTGGTAACAACAGCTCATCCTGGGGGAAGCATGACCCAAACGTGTTCCACTTCAGTCAAAGAGAGCAGTTAAATTTATTTAAAACCAGTGGCCCAGTGCACGAAACTTATGCACGGAGAGGGGGATCCCTTAGCCCAGCCTGCACCCTCTCCAATCGGGGACCACTTGGGGGACATCCCTGTCACAATCTGGGACTGCTGGCTCCTAACTGCTCACCTGCCTCCCTGCCTGATTGCCTCTAACTGTCTCAGCCTGCCTGCTTGATTGCCCCTACCCCTCTGCCTGCCTGCCTGTTTGCCCCTAATTGTCCTTGCCTGATCGACCCCAAGGGCCCTACCTTGCCAGTCTGATCTCGCCTCCAAATGCTCTCCCCTACTGGCCTGACCTCATCCTAACTGCTCTCCCCTGCAGGCCTGATCTCACCCCCAACTGCCTTCGCCTGCTGGCCAATTTGGTTCTGACTGGCCAGTTTCTATGCCAGTCACTGTCAAAAGCTCTGCCTCCTAGGCAGCCATTGGCTCCTCACAGTTGACCCAGATTTGGGTCTGATTTGTAGGTTTCTATGCCAGTCAGCATCTCCAGGCCAACCTCCAGGCCTGATTAGAGAGGTGGGGCTGATCAGCAGCCCCTGTGGAGGCCTGGAGAGAAACAGAGGTGTGGCTGCTGGTGAAGCCTAGAGAGAAAGAGAGAGGCAGTGGCTGATCAATAGCTGCCACGGAGGCTTCGGATCAGACCCTGCCTCTCTCTCCAGGCATCTCTCTGGACCTGATGTGCAGCCCCTTTGGCAGTCAGTGCTAGGTCACTGCGCCCGGCCCAGCGGCAGTCAGTGCCTAGACAGTATACCACCTCTTTAGACAGTATGCTGTCCCAGTTAATTGTATACCAAACTAGTGGCCTGGTGAACAGATCCACATTAAAAGGAAATAAATTAGAAGGTGGCCAACGGGGTGGGGCTGGGCAAGATGGACCAGACACACCCTAGAGCCAACATCCCGCAGTCCCTCCCTGGCTGGCCCCACCTGGGGCAGCGCCTTGACTCAAAGGGCATCTGTGGAGTAAGTGGGGTCCCTCTGGCAGGTGGAGTCCCTCTGGCAGGTGGAGTCCCTCTGGCAGGTGGCCTGGGGGATGGGATCAAAACTGGCTCTGACATCCTCTGAGGGGTCTTAGAGTGCGAGAGGGCAAAGTTGCTGTCGCTCAGTAGCTCATTGAGCATCTGCCCCCTGGTGGTCAGTGTGTGTCATATCCACTGGACAGTCACAGCCTTTTACATATATCGGCTAGAGGCCCAGCACGTGAAATTACACAAGACCCAGAGCCCCTCCCACTGCCACCTCAGGACCCATCAATGAACCTCCTAGTGACTGGTCATTTAGTCATCCTAGTGTTCTGGCATTCCGGCCACTGGCTTTTTATAACATAGATGGTAACAGAGAAACTTCTAGGTCACTACACTGGATGTGCTTGTGAAATGGTTCAATCACTGGGGCTGTTAGCTTAACCTGAGATCTGCCCATGGTTAAACTGAAATGAAGAGCAGAAGTTGGAAGAATATAAAGACATCAGGCTTAGCTGTGCTACTACATTCTAGTAT
Organism: Pipistrellus hanaki; assembly: GCF_964339955.1. Classification (NCBI taxonomy): domain Eukaryota; kingdom Metazoa; phylum Chordata; class Mammalia; order Chiroptera; family Vespertilionidae; genus Pipistrellus; species Pipistrellus hanaki. Next base: position 40,950,821 of record NC_140513.1, on the reverse strand, counting down.
GGCCCTTTTCACTTGGCCTGGCTAATGATCCACTAACCAGGAACTGAAAGAATTAAGACTCCTGTTCCGCTGCATGACTCCAAAATGTGCAGTGACCAGAGCTCAGTCCTTAGGCTGCTCTCATCTTTGCAGTCTGTCCCAGCTAGTCTCATGGTTTGAAATACTCATATCATAAAGGGCCAACTTCTATAATAATAAAGACCCCCTAAATATGGGGGAAATTCATAAAGAAATGTGCTGAAGCATACATGAATGGTTCACAGGGAAAAAAATACAATATATAAATGAAAAAAAAGTTCAAATTCACTAACAAAGGAAAAAGGAATTAAAATCTATCTTACCTAATAATAGACAAGCATGTAAGTTGACCATACCTCCGCTGTGCCCACAGACAATCAGAGTGAGTATGCAAATTAACCCAACAAAGATGGAGGGCTAATTTGCATACACAGGTGTGGAGTGGCCGGAAGGTTTGCTATGAGGGGGAGAGAGGGTGGCAGAGGGAGCTACAGGAGCAGTGCTCCAGTCAGAAGGGAGGACTTGCCAGCTTACGGACAGGTCTGAAGCAGGGACTTGCTGGCTCCAGGCAGCTGGGAATGAAGCCAGGGGAAGGAAGGCCTATTCTTGCATGAATATTGTGCAACAGGCCTCTATAGTATTAAATATATTTGTGTTCTATCTATACATATAAAAGCCTAACCGACCGTTACAACCTAATGACCAAATGACTGGTCGCTATGACGTGCGCTGACCACCAGGGGCAAATGCTCAATGCAGGAGCTGCTCCCTGATGTTCAATGCACTCCCACAGCCAACCTCTTGTGGCCAGGCAACCTCCTGTGGTCCCTGACCCATCCCCACCCCCTGCAGCCAGCCCCCATTGGAACTGGTCACACAGCCCTGATTGGCCCCAATTGCTGGCCAGACTTGAGGGACCCTACCCATGCATGAATTCGTGCACCGGGCCTCTAGTTGCTATATAACAACCTACCACAAATTTAGTGGCTTAAAAGTCCCCATTTCTAAGGATTCATTCCATTAAAATGAACCCACTGGAAAATAGAAGATAATTTCCAATCTCTGGATCCTTGACACCATCACATTTGCAAATTCCCTTTTGCCATGTAAGATTAACACCTTCACAGGTCACTGGACTAAGGTGCAGTCATCTTTGGGGAGCCATTGTTCTAATAACCATGCCAACATACAACTCTCCACCTTTCAGACTGATCAAGCCTCAATGATTACCTAGTGTTGGCAGTGCTGTGGCAATCTCTATCTGGAGGGAGTGTCATTGACAATATCTACCAAATTACATGTAAATTTGCCTCCAAAACTGACCCCCTGCCCCACTATTTCTTTCCATCTCCACTACCCACACGACAGTCCAAGTTGCTCTCCCCTTTGCCTAGGCAACTGCACAGCCTTCACTTGCATTCCTTCAAACGACACTCCACACAGCAGCAAGAGAGCTTTGTAAAAAAGTAAATCATCATGTCTGTGACTGCTTCGATGCTCCACCGACTTCCCATTGCACTCAATGAAATCCCAACTCTTTCCCTGGCCTACAAGCCTTGGGAGACACAGCCCCAGTAACATCACCCTTGCTCTCACCACTCCAGATTCCTGGCCTCAGGGAGTTCTCACCTTGCTGCACCTTCCTCCTAAAAGACTCTTTCCCCAGACCTTAACCACAAGGGCCCATTAGGACTAGGTCCAAGTTCGTTTCCTTAGAGAGGCCAAGCCCTCTTCCCCTGACCACACTAACAAACAGCCACTATTCCTTCAAGCACTTCCACCTTATCACTTATTCTTTCTTCATAGCACTTGTCACTTTCTAAAAATATCTCGCTTATTTATTGGTGTAAGACTATTTATCAAGAGTTTCCCCATTGGATATATAAGAGACCCATGAGAGACAGGTGTTTCATGTACTGCTGTATATCCATGCCTAGAAAAGGGTCTGACCCAATGGAGTCACACAATGAATAGTTGTTGTATGAGTGAAAAATACAACAGAAAAATAGAAGGAAGAGAGGGAAGAAGGGAGGGGGGAATAAAAATTGTCTATAAGATTTAGTTCACCAAATAGTTATTGGAATTTGATAGATCCAATCTGCTTCCCTAAGTTAATGCGTATTCTATATTTAAGATAAACCCCTAAACCTCAGGACCACAGTTAAGGAGTAAAACAAAGATAGGGAGTAGTTTTGTAATGCTGAAATCAGTACTGAAAGTTTCTGTTAGTACACAATGAATTGAACTCATAGTGTAAGGCTAAAGTAAAAACACTTACTGCCAATGAAAATCTGAAAAATTTGCCCTCATTATAATACTGAATTACTATTTTCTTTTGACAAGCCAGGCATTCATAGTTTATTTTAAGTGTTTATTATGCTTTTTTTTTCCCCCCTGAAAAGCACATTAATGTTGTTGCACACTAAAACCTGATGAGGGATTGTGAATTCCACCAACAGACAGAGATGAGAATAAACTGGGTTTGAAATGCAAATCTGCTTCAGCAAGAGGGATCACTATTTATGTGAATATGCTTAGGGGAGTCAAAAAGGTTGTTACATTGATTTTTTTGTATATAAGTTGGAAAGTAAGACACCTTCATGCTGAGACACAAATGCAGATCTGCACTCACACGGTTGCCTGTGACAATGGCAAAAGGAATCCTGACACGTCAAGAACCAGTGAGACAGCAGCTGGAACCACGAGAGGGCCACAGGCACACCTACCCATTTCCTTTGCTTCCTGGAGCAACACGGAGCACTACCAGGCTCAGAGCCCAGATCATCTGGCAGAGGTACAGAATTTACAGAATCCTGCATAAGGTGTTAGCTGACATTCCCCGTGCACCCTTCCCTGTAAACCTCAGGCTTTTGAGAAACTTCAGAGTCCTCGTTATTTCAGAAATACAGATTAGACCAGCATATAAAACAAAGAGAGAAGTCAGCAATAAAGCCAAAATTTAGAGGCTGGGAAAAGAAGAAAGAGAGGAAAGAGAAAGGATGCTGACAGAGATAAAAGGGATCATCTCATGTGAGTCTACAGGTGATTTCAAAGGCCAAGAAGCTTTGAAGAAAGCTGACCTAGCAAAACAACATATGGGTCAGAAAGGTGTCTACAAGATTCAAAGAGTAGGAAGTGGCTGAGGGGGTGGTCAATGGGCAGGATCACTGGGCCAGCAGATAACCAGGGATCCATGGTTCAAAGAGTCCAGGGGAATACTGTGGAACAGGCAAGTGAAAATAATGACACAGATGAGCTTTTGGATATCCCAAGTTTCCTTCAGCAACAAATGCAAGACTGTATCATACTATGACAATACCTAGTGTCGCCATCTTTAAAAGTTCCCCAATGCCACAACCGCCTGTTGGCCGTAAATTCTAAGACAATCTTTGAAACTACCATTTTCCCATTGACAACATGAAGGACAGCTTCCATTTTAACCACCTCTCAGGTTTTCTCTTTTACTTCCCACAAAAGTGATGATAGCCTTCCACAGATAGAAACCCAAGTTCCTAGGGCAAAAGAATTCCCTCTTCCTCATTCTAAGGAAATGCTTGTCACCCAAGGTCTGAAAAGTTGGTTTTTCCTCTTCAGAAACAAACCAGCATTTCTATTGGCCAACAACATGACAAAGAGAGCCTACTGTGAGGTCTTCCAATGTTTACTTCCTCCCACACAGCTCCTTTTACAAACTACATGTGATAATGAGGTAAAAGATACAAATATTTTAAATACTGAGTATTAACATATTCCTAGTAATAAAATGCAAACCTATCGAATCCTCCATGATATAAACTTCTGGTCATCCAAGAGACCCTCAAAGGGTTTTCTATCTGTAGTGTTTGCCAGAATGAAGGCATCTTATCCTTTAACTAAAAAATAAATAAATTAGAGTTTTCTGAAATCCTCATACACTGCTGGTGGGAATGCAAAATAGTGCAGCCTCTTTGGGACACATTCTGGCAGTTCCTCAAAGTTAAAATCATAGTGTTAACATAGGACTCCGTGATTCCACTACTTAGCAGGGACCCAAGAGAATGAAACATATATTCAGACAAAAGCCAATGTTATAGAGTTATTACTCAGAATAGGCAAAAAGTATAGCAACCCATTAACTGAAGAAATATATATATATTTATGGGGCGGGTGTGGAGAATGACTACTAGAGGGCACAGTCTCTTTTAGGAGACAAAAATGGTCCACAAATTAGATTATGGTGATGGCTGTGAAACTGTGAATTTACTAAAAAACAAGGAACTGTACACTTCAAAGAGATGAATTATATAGCATATGAATTAATACCTTAAACTGTTAAATTATGTTTTAATGTTTAGCCATTTAAAAACATTATAAAACAAAAATGCACATTGAAGATCAATGACTAACTCTTGATATCTCAGGATGGTTCATGATTACTATTCTAGTATTTTAAAGCACAACTTCAAATTTAATCAATGTTATTCATCCATTCAGCATCTACTATAAAGCCATGTACTATACTATGCACATGAATAAAATGCAATTCCTGCCCTTAGGATTCTATTTTCATAAGAGATGTAAATATAAACCAATCAAACATTTTCATGTCTCTTACATATGCTGATTACAAAACGTAATTTGTGACTTTAAACCCTGTATTTACCTTTTTTGTAACACTCTTGTTTTCTGAATTTCCTTTCTCATCAAAGATACATCAGTAGGTTACTTTCTGTGTTCTTCAATGTTATAACTGCTTTACAGAAATACTGTTTACAGAGGATATCAGTACAACTAATTTCTATATTTGCAAAGACTGCCCTTCAAATAAATAAAACTGAGACTATTTAAAACAACAGACTATCAAAATGATCAGTACCATTAATGATGTGTTTTCTTTCATTCAAGCCTCTAACTGTTGCTTCAGTTTAAGGAGTTTTGTTTTGTTAGACATACTGGAAATTTGACTCCAAAAGTAAAACTGCAGAATGCTTTCTTCTAACGGCATTTTTAAACCAAATATCTACATTTCCTATTCTATCTGAAACTGAGAGCTCTGTCTAAGATCAAATGAAACTCGCTTATATAAGGGAACAGAATCCTTCAAAAATAAACTCTCAAACCAATCTGGGTAAAATGTTTTGCTTGTTCACTTGAAAAGCTTCTTTCTGCACAATACTGGGAAACTGCAAAAATAAAAATATATTTTAATAACTCCAAAGAGGATTTTGAGGGCAGTCAAACTACTCTGTGTGATACCATAATGGTGGTGATATATGTCATCATAAGTTTGTCCAAACCTATAGCACAAGAGTGAACCCGAAGGTCAACTCTGGACGTGGGGTGATTATTATGTGTCATTGTAGGTCAATTACAACAAGTGCACCACTCTAAAGGGAGTGCTGACAATAGGGGAGGCAGTGCATGTCGGGGCAGAGGATACATGGGAAATCTCTGTACCTTTCTCTCAATTTTGCTGTGAACCTATAACTGCTCTAAAGAATAGTTTTCTTTTGAAACAGACTCATAGACAGAGAACAGATTGGCGTATGTCAGAAAGGAGGGTGGTAGGGCTGAGTGCAAAAGGTGAAGGGTTTAAGAAAAAAAAAATAAAATACTGCACAGACAACAGTATGGTGATTACCAGAGGGGAAAGGGCAGGGGGCGAACAGTACAATATACAGTTGATGTGTTACAGAATTGTACACCTGAAAGCTGTATAATTTCATTATAAACCAATGTCACTCCAATTAATTCAATCAAAAATAAATTTTTTATTTATTTAAAAACTCAGTATCTGTAATTGTTAATTCATCAGCCACATTTTTTACTGACAAAAATTGCATGGGAACATTACTCCGTTTTCAAACTGCCACATTTCATCTTTGTAAAGCATTTAAGCACTTAGAAGACACACAATGGAAAGTGTTCCCTACCTTGTGTGCCTGCTCGCCCCCTTCCCTTTATTCAGAAGTAGAATTTCTGCTAAATAAGAGAAAGGAAGGAAGGGGCGCACCATTATCAGACACAGTGCTGACTGGCCCTTCCAGCAGGAGAGAGGTGATAGCCACGGGCCACGGGAGCCTGGGCTGCCAGGGAAGGTTCAGGACGGTAGGAGGTGGTTTGAGGCGGGGGAGTGTGAATGTGAGTGTGTGGAAGTCCAGGGTGCTCCAGAAGGGAGGGCCCCGAGGCAGATAACATTCAGGTCCTTACTTACAAAGGATACATGTGCAGGACCAAATGATCTACAATGCAACCCTTCATCTGACAGCTCTGCACAGAAAAGCAGTGGCAAAGCACTAGGCAGACTTTAGTGTAAGGCAACAGGGCAAAATAGCAATCTACTAGTCACACAGGAAGTTGAAGGAAAAGTAGAATATAAAATAAAACCAAGAGGATCCCAAAGAGGAAGAATGCCTAAGATATTTTTTAAAATTTCATAACTTTTGAAGTATATTCATTTACGCTAAAATCTAAAAAGTAAAACCACAGAGATAATGCTGAAGTTACTACTAATTCCTAATTCTTTATAAGCCAAAATGATCACCTTTTTTTTCCTAAATGTCCCAAAAATGTCTGGGAAGAAATTATTTGCTAATCAATAGTGCATCTGCCAACATCTAACCCTGCTAGTATAAGAAACAGCAACGAACAGGCTAATTTCTTCAAAAGGCTATTTCTTCCACAGAAATACTCACAATCATAGGTGAAAACAACAACAACAAAAGTCTTTGGCTGAGGATCGTAGAGACTTTTTTATAAGGTACTCGGTCAGTTCTCCAATAAAAGAAACAGGTTGGTAAATCCAGTTGTCTTCAGTGTCCTTAGCATTGAGCCAATAATCTCTGCAGTAATTCTTGAGTGTTTCTCCCTCTCACTTTTGGCAGTTTCAGAAGCCAAAAGGACATAACTAAGAAAGTGCAAGGGCATGAAGCTCTATTGCATGTCACTAAGCTAGTGCCCTGAACACACTAAACCTAAGGTAGTAGAAAGAGGAGGTAAGCAGCCTGCCCCCAGGTGAGCCAGGCTGGTAGCTTCGACCATTCCATAACAATTCCTCCCACTGTCGCTACTCACTTCAAATCCCAGCCTTCCTCATCTATAAATGGAATACGAGGCCATTAAGACATTCCAAACTGCTTTAAATGGGGAAAAATTACACACAGGAGGGAACATACACCCCCATTATGTTAAATGTATACATATAATATCCATATATGAAAATGACCATTAGACACATAAGCTTGTACATGCAGTGTGTAATTCTGAAATGATAAACATAAGAGGCTTTCAGGTTGGAAGTGGAAGAACAATTTATCTTGCGCTGGATATGTTTTTTTTTTACTCTAGAAATGAATACTATTTGCCTGCAGAAAGTTAAGCATTATTTTAAATAAATCCTCATCTCTGGAAATTTAATACGAGCTACGTATTTGTTAGCAGCAAGCTATCTAAGAAGTCAGGCCCTCTGTGCTGCATAAAACTTAAGACGCCCTCCAGTCAGTCTCTTTGGTTCTTTCCCTCTCACTTCATCACCCCTTCCTTCCTTTCTCCCTCTATGTATTTTTTAAAAAATATATTTTATTGATTTTTACAGAGAGGAAGAGAGAGGGATAGAGAGTTAGAAACATCGATGAGAGAGAATCATCGATTAGCTGCCTCTTGCACACCCCCTACTGGGGATGTGCCCACAACCAAGGTACATGCCCTTGACCGGAATCGAACCCGGGACCTTTCAGTCTGCAGGCCAACGCTCTATCCATTGAGCCAAACCGGTTTTGGCTCTCCCTCTATGTATTATTGGCATTTCTGTTTTTCTCTTGCTCACATCCCAGCCCGGTCCCAACTCAGGAGCTTTAACAGAAGTCCAGTGAGCGATGACAATGTACCTGAGGCTCCTGCCCCACGCAGGGAGATGAATTGGCAAGGGAAAAGCCCATCACCTTTGGCAGGGATGCCTCCCCGCCCACACCTGAGCACATGGACACAATACACTGTTGGCTTCCACATTCCCCTCCCGAGACTCAGAAGGACTCCAAGGTCTATCAGGTCCAGAGGCAAAGAAAGAAATCGGGTCACATCCTCCTTGACCCTGAACCTTCCATCCCGCTTTTCTGCTACTTCTATTTCTAATTTCCCCCAATGCTACTCTGAAATACCCCGGGAGAACGTCCTTGTCATTCTGAACTCCAGCTAGCCCGAAATCCTTCTCTAAAGCTCCACTACCTTGGGGTACACAATCAAACTCTGACATCCCTTTCTCCAACGGAGAATATAGGACAGCAGCTAGACCAAGGTCACCTGTGATGACTTACAAAATGCCCAGCCTTGACCTTTACCCATCACTCTCCCTGTATTTCACCCCATGAAGACCAGGGGCTGCAGTCTTCCGTGTTGCCGGAGAACGACAAAGACTTTTGCCCCTAACGTAGTCCTTATTGCCCGTCAGCACTAAGTCCCTTCTGAGGATTACACCATGCCTCTCATCACAATTGCTCATTTCCCAAAGAAACATGGCTACTGTTCCCACAGCCTTTCTTCACAGGCAGCTGAATGGGAAACCCATGGGCTTTGGGGCTGGACGGGCTTCAGCTTCCTTACCATTGGTTTACTTCTCTGTAAACTCGTTTACTTCTCTTTACCGTTGGTTTACTTTTCTGTAAACGGGAATAGTTCCTGCCTCCTGAGATGTCTGTGAACATCCATTCCTCTTTACTCTACTCTGGCACACCCAGTTTCTACTTCAGCCCTCCAGCTAAATCCACATCAGCCCTGGTCAGGCATGTATTATTTGGTAATGAACTTCAGACACAGCTTAAAATCCCAAAGTGTAAAGATCATACTTCTGAGAGATGTACTCTTTCCTTCCTCTCTCCGGAAAGGAAAATTTGGAAACTGTTGTTAAGTATATGAGAAATCAACCCAAAAATAAGTAAATAAGAAAGTGAGTAAATACATAAATAAATAAAAAGGAAATAATACCATTTCCTTTGTTAGCTATAAAACCTATAGCCCCAGTAACACACACAGTGACAAACACACAGACACAGCAATCTGCAATGTAGAAATTATGGTTTCACCACTCACCTGCTTACTTTCTCCTTCTTTTCAATGGTCAAGATTCAGAGAGTCTTCAAAACCCTCAAAGACCTCCTTCCCCCTTTTATGAAGAGGAAGCAAAAGGCCCAGAGAGCTTAAGTGGCGGTCTCAAAGTTACATAGCTAGTTAATGACAGGAAGCTAAGCAACTTAGGCCAGCGGTTAAGCGCAGCAAACTGAGTAACTCGTGAAAATATTAGGGAAGAGATAATACACGGCAGAGCTCTTCTTCCTGGAATCACACCACAGGCTCTGTGTCAGTGGTTCCCAATGTGGGGCACATGCCCTACAGAGGGGCAATTTGATTTTTAAGGGGGATAATTCAAGAATAAGTTATGAATAGTGAATTTTTTTTGCACTGCTTACGGTTCTAGGGGTCTCATATACAGTATATAAATATATATTGTGACATATTTAAGCATTTCACTTCTCTATTATATGTTTTAAAACTAATTTTTTCATATTATTTCATATTATTTTTTTAAACAATTTCTTAGTGATTTCTTCCTCAGCACTTCTACTATCCTTTCATTCTTTTATTTTTCTTTCATTGATGCCATGTTCTTTGGACACTTGTTATGTGTCCAAAGTTAATGGCCTTTTAGGCTTCCTCCATGTGAATAGTTCCTTTCTTAAATAATAAGAATTATAAGCCACAGGGGGTATTATCAGGATTTTAGAGGTGCTTAGGTGGGGCATGGCCAAAAAATGTTTGGGAACTGTTGCTCTACTTACATGCTGTGAATCTCAGCATATATACACACTAATAAAAGAGAAATATGCAAATTGACCATACATCCACAATGCCCACCAGGCAATGGTATGCAAATTAACCCAACAAAGATGGCAGGTTAATTTGCATATACAGGCATGGAGCGAAGACTTAAGACTAAAACACAACTGAAGATTGAAGATGACTGCAGACTGAAGAGGCTTAGCTTCTCCACTGTGGCCAGAGCGAAGGCCTGGGTGCCTGAGGAAAACCAGTGCCAGCAGCCAGGGGAAGGAAGGCTTAGTGCATGAATCTTCGTGCAATGGGCCTCTAGTGTATTAAATATAATAATATATGTATTTGATGCAAACAGGATTTCACAGATCTTTGGTGAATTTTCTTAGAGCTCTTGCATTCTAAACCAGGGTCATTAAAAGCACCTTTGTGAGGAAAGGCGATGCCCACTACTCAATATGGTAGGCCTTACCTCTATGTGTCTACTGAGCACTTCAAATGTGCTAGTACAAATGAGGAAATGAACATTTTAAATTTTTACTGTTGTAAAATACACCTAAAATGTATCATCTTAGTCATTTTTATTAAATTTTAGAGAGAGAGTAAAGGAGAGGGAAGAAAGCCGGGAGGAAGGGAGAGAAACATAGATGTTAAGAGCCAAACATAGAGAATCAAAATGGCAACCTTTCAATGTACGAGACAACACCCAATTGAGCTACACCAACCAGATGTAGCTCTTAACTATTTTTAAGTATATGGTTTAATAGTACCTATATATATATAAAAGGTTAAGTGACCGTCTGACCATCTGACCAGCCCGTAGGTATGATACGCACTGACCACCAGGGGGCAGACACTGAACTAGGCAGCAGCGGTTCTTGGGTGATGCACCCCGGAACCAGAGAGGAGGGAACTGCCCTCTCACAATCCAGGACCCCTTAGGGGATGTTGGAGAGCCGGTTTTAGCCCAATCCCCACAGGCCAGGCCGAGGGACCCCATCTGCCAGAGGGACCCCGCTCACTCCACATACGCCCCTTGAGCCACGGTGCCACCCCAGGTGCGGCTGGCCAGGGAGGGACCACGGGAGGTTGGCTCCAGGGCGTGTCTGGCACGTCTAGCCCAGTCCTGCCCTGCTGGCCACCTTCTAATTAATTTCCTTTCAATGTGCAAAAGTCTGTGTACCGGGGAATTAGTTAAATATATTTAGAATGTGCAACCATTAATACTATCCATCTCCATAGCTCTTTTCATCTTTGTGAAACTGAACAGTGATTTTCAACAGGTATGCCACAAGAATTTTAAAAACATTCACCACCACTGCCGAAACCGGTTTGGCTCAGAGGATAGAGGGTAGGTCTGCGGACTGAAGGGTCCCAGGTTCAATTCCGGTCAAGGGCATGTAACTTGGTTGTGGGCACATCCCCAGTAGGGGGTGTGCAAGAGGCAGTGATCAATGACTCTCTCTCCTCGATGTTTCTAACTCTCTATTCCTCTCCCTTCCTCTCTGTAAAAAATCAATAAAATATATTTTTAAAAAATAAAATAAAATAAAAAATAAAAAAATAAAAACGTTCACCACCTGACTATTTAGTTAGGGGCACTGACCTCTTTTTCCTTATATTGTCAAATTTTGACAATGACAACAGCCAATATGATAGCTGTCCAGTGTGAGTGAATCAAAATATACCTATTTTTTTGGTTAGATCAGCAAAAAATATATTTTTGGTGTGCTGCAGAATTTTAGTAATTAGTATGTGTGTCCCAAGAGATGAAAAAGGTTGAAAATCGTTGCTCTATACCCATTAAACACTAACTCTCCGTTCTCCTCTCTCCTCAGTCCCTGACAACTACCATTCTACTTTCTGTCTGCATGATTTTGACTACCCTAAGTATTTAAGTGGAATCATACAGTATTTGTAAGTTTTGTGACTGGTTTATTTCGCTTAGTAAAATATCCTCAATTTTGTAGCATGTGTCAGAACTTCCTTTTCAAGGCTGAATAATTTGCTTATCTGTTCATCTGCTGATGAACACGGGTGGCTTCCACCTTTTAGTTATTATTAATAATGTTGCTGTGAACGTAGGTGTGCAAATAGCTCTTCAAGACCCTCCTTACAATTCTTCTGGGGACATAACCAGAAGAGGAATTACTGGATCGTAGGGTAATTCTATTTTCAATTTTTGAGGAACCTTCATACTGTTTGCCATTATCAGATGAACCATTTAATTGTCCTACCAACAAAGCACAAAGTTTCCCATGTATTCATATTCTCACTAGTGTTGTTATTTTGTGTGGGGGTTTTTATAGTAACCGTCTTAATGTGTTGGTATCTTAGTATAAGATGGAATCTCATTGTAATTTTGATTTGTTTTCCATAATGGTCAGCGATGTTTAGCAGCTTTTTAGGCGTTTACGGGCCATTTGTTTATCTTTTTTGGGTGGATGTTTTGATTTTACTTCATTGTTATCAATCTTACATAGCGATGCGTGGCTAGGGGCTTCCCTATTGGACAGTGCAGCTCCAGACCATCATGATGCTGGAAGTAATTTGGAGACCCAGTGCAATAAGGACAGTGAGCTCTGGAGCCAGATGGACCAAGCCAGATGCTCTCTAGCTCTGCAGATGTATTTAACCAATCACTTAAACTTTCTACGTCTCTGTTTTCACATGTGCAAAATGGGGCTAATACCTCCTACTTCTGAGAATGAAGTCAACAAACATGCATGTAGCCCCTGGTACGGTCTGAGTACATGGGAGAGAGAATTTCAGCCAATGAGACATGTCTTCCCTCAGATCCTGGTGCTCACTGAAACTAGGTGCAAATGGATTGCAGTTATTTGCCAGATAAATGGACTTTTAGTTCTAGAAAACAAGGATCTTTAGCTGCCACCACAAGGACTCAAAAATGGAATGGTGGGCTGTGATGAAAATCTGGAAAATCTTGCTCCTCTGACATTCCTTGCAGAGTCCGTCTTGGCTAATCACCCACAGAAAAGGAAAGCTGTTGGAACTTCCCGGTCTAGACTACAGGGCCCTCTCCTTGGTGAGGCAGCCAAAAGCACCTGCAGAGGAAGAATCCTTTAAGAAGACCCTCTAAATCAGTGGTTGGTAAGCCTGGGCTCGCGAGCCACATGCGGCTCTTTGGCCCCTAGAGTGTGGCTCTTCCACAAAACACCACGGCCTGGGCGAGTCTATTTTGAAGAAGTGGCATGAGAAGAAGTTTAAGTTTTAAAAATTTGGCTCTCGCCGAAACCGGTTTGGCTCAGTGGATAGAGTGCTGGTCTACAGACTGAGGGGTCCCGGGTTCGATTCCGGTCAGGGGCATGTACATTGGTTGCGGGCACATTCCCAGTGGGGGGTGTGCGGGAGGCTGCTGGTCAATGTTTGTCTCTCATCAATGTTTCTAACTAACTATCCCTCTCCCTTCCGCTCTGTAAAAAAAATCTATAAAATATAGATTTTTTAAATTGGCTCTCAAAAGAAATTTCAATCGTTGTACTGTAGGTATTTGGCTCTGTGGACTAATGAGCTCTAAGTGATACACGACTCCGGAAGGTCCTGAGGCTGTTTGGGGGGCCTTGGCCCTCCTTCCCCATCATGCTCAGACACCCCGAAAGCCCAGGTCCCCCAGGTTACCTGCAACTGCACCTGCAGGGGCGCCCACGGGCGGCGGGGGCGGCGGCGGCAGCGGCAGCGGTGGGGGCGGCGGCGGAGGCGGGGGCTGCGAGGAGCCGCCGCTCTCGGTCATCAGACACGCGTTGCTGCCGTTGTTCTCTCTCTTGACCAGCAGCTCGGCCGCTGTGGGCAGCGGGATGGGGTGGCTGATGCCCAGCTCCTCCTCCTGGGCCTGCTGCCTTCTCAGGGCCACCTGAAAGCAACAGAGGAACCGATGAGCAGGTCGCTGTAGGCATCACTCCTGCAGCTTTGGGGGAAACACCTGAAGCCCCGCCCTCCCCAGAGGGCAGGATCCAGCAGCTCCAGGGTGAGGGCTGAACACCTCTCATGGCCAGGCACCTGGGATGTGCAGCCAAAGCTGAGAACATGGTTGCGATCCAGTGTCTGGCCCACAGTAGGCGCTCAAAAAAAAAAAAAAAAAAAGTTCAGTAAATAAATTAGCATGTAAAGGAGGAGATAAGGTTGGCTAGGGAAACTCGGGGTGGGGGGTGGGGTGGAGAGAAGGGAGTCAGCCAAGCAGAGGGGTTCCATCTGGGAAGTCAGCACTCATCAGCAGAAAGGCAGGAGAATGGGGTCTCCTTCGCTCCCCAAACCTGTAAAAGGCCATCGTGCTGGGAACAGCCATCAGCCAGATACAGTAAGATTAAGATGAGATCCCAAGGTACTCACTGTTTTTTTTAAAATATATATTTTATTGATTTTTTACAGAGAGGAAGAGAGAGGGACAGGGAGCCAGAAACATCGACGAGAGAGGATGAGAGAGAGACATCGACCAGCTGCCTCTTGCACACCCACCACTGGGGATGTGCCCGCAACCAAGGCACATGCCCTTGACTGGAACTGAACCTGGGACCCTTCAGTCCGCAGGCCGATGCTCTATCCACTGAGCCAAACCGCTTTTGGCAAGGTACTCACTGTTTTAAAAGGAGAAACACGCCCTGGCTGGGCGGGTGGCTCAGTAGGTTGGAGCATCCTCCTGTTGCACCAAAAGGCTGCATGTTCAACTCCCGGCCAGGGCACCACACCCAGCTTCCAGCTGGCACCCGGGCCTGGGCGTGTCGAGGAGGCAAACGTGTGGCTCTAGGCAGAAGGCAGGATGTGGCAGATGCCCCAGGAGAGGTACACACCAGCCCTACGTTCAGAGCCAGGCGTGGCCTCAGGTGGAAGAATCAGCCGGAGGTGGTGTTGGAACAGAGCCCTGAATATTAGGGTGAGTGGGACTTGGACAGGTAAGGATGAAGGGGCAGAGCCAGGGAAGCCGGTGGGCAGGAGAGTCAGGCTGCTCGGGACACCCTTCAGAGCCTGGGGTGGAGGGAGGGAGCATGTGGAGAAGTAGCGGGGAAGAGGGGGAAAGGGCTGGAAGCTGGTGTGGAAACCCCTGGAGAGGAGAGAGGCTGGAGGTGGAGAGAAAGAAGACAAGTGGATATTCCAGGCAGGAAAGGAGGAGATGGAAGGGACCTAACATACTTCGGGCACTCCTGCCTGGCCAGTGTGGATCAGTGGTTTGAGCATCCACCCAAGAACCAGGAGGTGGCTACTTGGACTCCCAGTCAGGGCACATGCCCAGAAATTTTGGGGTTCCCTCCCCAGTGGGAGGTGTGCAGGAGGCAGCTAACCAATGATTCTCTCTCATCATTGATGTTTCTCTCTCCCTCTCCCTTCCTCTCTGAAATCAATTTAAAAAAAAAAAGTATTTTAAAGAAAGAAACTCCTCCTGGCCCCTCTTCAATTTATCTCCTTTTAAATAACATTGTTAAAGGTTGGGGAAAAAGAGGTGTGAAGAAAATGAATTGTAACAAAAAGGGAAGACTTTCTGTGGAAATTGACTCTTGGTGAAAGTACCTGTACCTCAGAGTCCCAAAGCCAAGCCAGAGTTGAAATCAAAATGGTAAACTGGTTTGCTTTGGATTTTTATTTTTTTAAAATGGTAAACTGGGAGCACAATTACAATTTATATATTGTTTTAGGAAAATTGCAGTCCAAATTCAGAAAGCTGATTCATTTGGAAGAAATTTTACTCATTATATGAGGAGTTTTCAACTTACAAAAGAATCCTTAAATAATTATGCTTAAATCTTGGGCTTTATATTATTAACCATGAAATTTTAAGACATAATATTAAGGATCTGATCAGAAATAATAAAAATACCCACAAACCTGTGCAGTATGCCAATGCCTATACCTTGATTTACACAAATCCCATTCCTGCACAAAACATACAAAATACTCCATAAGCTAAAGACACTTTTACAAAGACCCCCCAAGGGTTCTTAGGAAATGTTATTTAAACAGAGAAGGTGAGGCAACTGATTTAAAAAAACAAACAAACATGCAATTATTTCAGAGTCCTAAGATCAATTTCAAACTATTTTTAGGTCCAAAAAAAAAAAGGCTGTTACATGGTTTTTGGTTTTAAAAGGTTTCAAAAACAACACCAACCTTCTGATGTAGAAAACACCTAAGTTTCACATTTTCATAAAAGTTATCCTGAGGTGCCTTTGCTTTTAACATAACAAAACAGTTAGTGCCCCTCCAATAAAGCTTGTTCAAAAATGAGTATTTTTATTGTATTTTGAGGAAAATCCCCATCCCAAGCATACTCTCCACACTATTTAAGCCAACGACTAGATGTTCAGAATATTTTTTCCACCTTCAAATGCAATCAACATGTTCCTAAGGTGTGTGGTTTTTTGTTTTGTTTTTTAATGAGCTCATTGTGATGCAATTGAATGCTACACTCAGCTTACTCTTTCCATCCACTGCAGGTGAAGCTAAAAATCTAGGGAGAAACCAAGAAAAAAACAACCTACATGTTCATAACTTCAGAATCTATGAAGCCAAAACAGATCCAGTTAAAACCCCCCTTTAAATAAATAAATAAATAAATAAATAAATAAATAAATAAATAAATGAATGAATGGTACATAAAAGTATAATCTCCAAACATTTGTGCCGTCCTGTCCAACGCGCTCCACCAAATCATTTTCCATGGAGGATATTCACACATTCCTCCCCAAAAGTAGCACCGCCTTTGGTAAATATCTTGGGTGTCGTTTCTTTTAAAATAGCCTATCGTAAAAGATTTTTTAAAAATTTATTTTCTTTTTTAGCTGGGAAGGAAAAGTTTTTACTCTCTTCTAAAAAATCCTTTTAGGCTACCAAAGACTTTTTATTTCCGTTTTCGACGTTACATCGCTGCCCTGCCTTTGCCGTTTTAAAACAAAATACTAAACCGCGAGCGGCAGACAAAACTTCGAACCCTGGCGTTCCCTCCGCCGCGCACAGTTTTAAAGAAATTCTTATTGGTTCGTTTTGAAATCGCGCACACACACCGCCATCCACCGCCATTCGCGGTTCGGGTGAGTCGAGTCGGGGCCGCGGGGCCAAGATGGCTGAGGCCGCGCGGGGCCGAAAGGGCGCCAAGAGCGCGGGGGCTACGCCGGCGGCGTCCGTGGCGGAGAAGTTTCCAGAAAGCACCGCTGCCCGACGGGAAATCCGGCTCGGCGGGCAGCTCTCGGTGTCGTGCAGACGGTATCGCCCAGGCCGGCACCCTCGGAATTTAAGCGCAACTCTCCTCCACTGCAGGGCGGGTCCCCGGACACCCCCAAAGCGCGCACCCTGCACCTCCGCTGGGGGCGGGGGTCCCGGGGACCTTCCCCAGGAAGGCGAACACCCCCCCCCCTCCCCGCAATTCTCGGCTGGAGGGCTGGGCCAGGGATCCCGATGGCTCACGAGCGAACCCAACTTGGCTATAAAAGCGGGATCAGCGATTCTGGGGGCTCCCCGAGGGGCGAACCCCGCGATTCTGGGCTGGAGGGCTGGGTCCGGGATCGCGGGGTGCCCAAGCCGAGGGAACCCGCCGGCCGGGATCGGAGCCGCGTCCCTCCGCGCGGGGCGTCGGCGCGCGGCGGGGAGCCCGGGCGGAGCGCGCCGCAGCCGCTGCCTCCCTCCTGCACCCGGACCCCGCGCGGCTCTTTTCAAAAAAAGAAAGAAAAAGTTTGGGGCTCACCTGCGCGGCCATCACGCGCTGCCGCTCGGCGATCAGGTTGCACTTCTTGCACTGGCAGTCCCGCCACATGCAGAAGCGCTTGTGGCCCTTGAGCGGCGACGCGTAGCCGTGGTTCCGGCACCGCGCGCACTTGGGCAGCCGAGGCGACTTCTTGCTCCCGGCAGCCGCGCCCGACGCCCCCGAGCCGCCTCCGCCGCCGCCGCTGCCTCCGGCGCCCGAGGCTCCCAGCAGCGCCCCGGCCACTTTGCCGCCGAAGCCCCCGGCCTTGCCCTGCGGCGGTGCCCCGGGGGCGTTCGGGGGCTCCGACGGTGCCGAGGGCTTGCTGAATGCGTCCTCGTTGGGCATGATGCTCCAAAAATAAAAATAAAAGAAGCGCGAGGAGTCTCGGGGCGCCTTTCCGCTACCAGGGAAGCGCCCAGCCGACGGCTAGGCTTCCGAGAGCGCGCGGGAGGCGTGTGCACTGGCTGCAGCGGGAGGTGCGGCGGCGAGAGGAGCGCAGTCCGTGCTCGCAATGCCCGGAGGAGTGGGGGGTTGCGCCCTTTTATATATTCTTTTGGCGCGCGCGGCGGGCGCAGGACTTTTGGATACTTTTTAAGAATGTTCTCGGGGACTGTCTGGGCGGGAGAGGACTCGGCCACGCCCCCACGCCCCCCAAGTCTGAGCGCTGTGCTCCTGCTGCTAAGTGAGCTTGCACAGTCTGCAAAAACACCAAAGGGCTGCTGCTGCACGGAGCAGCTGGGCTCCCCAGGTTGGGAACAAAGTTGTGTATCCTTTTAAGTCGTGCAAGCTGCGCGGAGGAGGTGCAGACCACCACTCCGTGGGGTCTTGTGGTTCCCTTCCCCCAAAGACACCATTCTGCAAGTTCCTAGGGCAGACTTTGGGAGAAGCCAACTAGGAAAGTGGTTTCTTTCTTCCCTTAAGAGAATTTAGTATGAGGTTGAAAAAAAGTCTCTGCAACTTAAACCCGCAAATTAAGACCCTTAATGTGTTTAATGTATGGGGTTCAAGCGCACCAAAATTTGGGGCTTTCTCTTCTCCAGTTCCCCTTTCCCGTGCTTGTGTTCGTTTGCTCACAAAGTTTCTACCTGCTGGCATAACTTTCAAATCTATAGTTCCAGCCTGTGTTGCTTCTCTCACTAAGGCGCATATAGCTTCTTGCTTTTGAGACAGCTTCACTTAGGATCTGCAGGCAGGCAAAACTCAGCTTTAAAAAACAAACAACAACAACAAAAAACCTCATGCAGACACTTATCAAAATTCATTCCACACAAGATTTGTGCATTTTGCTGTACATATACTATAATCATACCTCCAAAAAGCCCTCACTCATCTTACAGCCTTCGCCCCACCCTCACGCCACCCCACCCCACCCCCACCCATGTTTGTATCTTCTTGTACTTGCACAGCCATCCGTCCCTAAAAGCCTGGTGATCGTTTCTTCCTACACACCAGAAAAAGAGCTGCCCATATCACACGCGAGCCTTCCTCGCGTCTGAATCTCCGCAGTAGCTTCCAATAAATTCCATGCACACAGCAGCTGCCCTCCCTCCCCCCAGCAGTGACTCCCGTATTGTTTTCCAAGAGGGAAAAAAAAGTTAAAGACCTAAGGTTACTGCTTAAAGGACCCAGAATGATCTCCCTGTGCATTTCTCAGCCTCATATAGTGACCCACCAGTCTGGAGGAGCTCTTTGTTGGCCCTTACGCACCTCTCTGCGCAGGACTGCAATGGCCATGGTGCAGCAAGGGGGTTGCCCTTACACACTCCCCCGTGCTCTTTGCTTTTCCCCAGTGTCAGTACTCAGGTTCCAAATTCTGGGATATAAATTGGGATTTTAGGGGGCTAGGTCTACAAAGGATCCTGGCCATCCCACTTCGGCTTCTCATCAAAATGTCTGTGTAGTGACCCTCTCTTTCAGCAGGTTAGTATTTTCAGACTGAGCTCTGAAATCCTCTAACCTGCCTTTCCCATTCTTATTCTGAGGTCCCTCTTGGAGGCTCTTTTGCTTACTGGATTTTCTCCATTACTGTTTTCTGTCTGAAATGTAGTTCCTAAAGAAGGGTCTAGCTTTACACAATACCTCATATCCTCCCCATCGGGCCAGTGAGACTCCTCTCTGGATAGAGGCCAGGGTGCGACCATTCCTCTCATTCTGAACCCTGCTAAGCGATAACCACTATTTTGTTCAGGAATATCCCTCAGTCTCCCGTTAAAACCAACGTGCCAATTGCTGTTATCCACAACTTACTTTTCTTTTTCTATTGTATATTTACATTTTAATACATTAGCTAGAGCTGAATCATTCCCAAGGCTCAGTCTGTTTTAGAAAGTGAAGTAAATGCTGGACACGGTGGCTGTCAAATCACAACTACAGGGGAACCATCCCTGGAATCTGTGACGGAGGAATTTACTAGTAAGCCTACAGAAAATTTGGGACCAGGAATCTATGTGACCAAGGTATTAAAACATAAGATGTTGTGCCGAAACCGGTTTGGCTCAGTGGTAGAGCGTCCGTCTGCGGACTGAAAGGTCCCAGGTTCGATTCCGGTCAAGGGCATGTACATTGGTTGCGGGCACATCCCCGGTAGGGGGTGTGCAAGAAGCAGCTGGTCGATGTTTCTCTCTCATCGACGTTTCTAGCTCTCTATCTCTCTCCCTTCTTCTCTGTAAAAAAATCAATAAAATATATTTTAAAAAAATAAAATAAAAAATAAAAATAAAACATAAGATGTTGTGATAAAGTTAATGACCTAGTAAAGTTTTTATTCACAAACCACAGAGGAGGTACCAGACATGAGATGATCTAAAATGGAATTAAGTACACCCCAAGGATGAACAGCGAGGTCCTGGGTATTCAGAGTAGTCTGACCCTGTGGTATCCTTTCTTTCCTCCCCTCTTTCCAGAAACCAAATAATATAATAAAAGGCTAATATGCAAGTAGACAGAATGGCAGAACAACCCGTCGCTATGACACACACTGACCGCCAGGGGGAAGACGCTCAACATAGGAGCTGCCCTTGGTGCTCAGTACGCTGCCACAGGGAGAGCATTGCTCAGTCAGAAGCTGGGCTCACAGCTGGCGAGCGCAGCAGCGGTGGTGGGAGCCTCTCCTGCCTCTGCAGCAGCAGTCAGGATGTCAAACTGCCTAAGCCATCAGTTGGACATCCCCCGAGGGCTCCCGGACTGTGAGAGGGCACAGGCCAGGCTGAGGGACACCCCCTTGAGTGCACAAATTTCATGCACTGGGCCTCTAGTAAAGAATAATGATGCAGATCTGTATTTATTGAGGTAGAAAGATATCCAAGACATGCTGACAAGTGGGGAATGGGGGCATGATTGCTGATTCTAAAACATGGCAGGGTTAGGCAAAGACTTCTTAGATATGACACCAAAAGCCCAAGTGATAAAAGAAAAAAAAAATTGATAGACTGATTTAATAAAAATCAAATCCTTTGTGCCACATTAATAAAGTGGCTCAGCGGCTGAGCATCACATGTGAAGCAGGAGGTCACAGTTCAGCTCCTGGTCAGGGCATATATCAGGCTTTCAGACTCTAGCCCCAGTTGGGGGAGGAGGGGAAGAGGGTTCCAGAGGCAGCAGATCAATGATTCTCATCATTGATGTTTCTATCTCCCTCTCTGAAATCAATAAAAATATAATTTTAAAAAAAAGAAAGTGAAAAGGACCCTGGCCAGTGTTATTCAGTGATTAGATAATTGGCCTGCACACCAAAGGATTCTGAGTCCAAATCCCAGTCAAGAGCATATACCTGGGTTGTAAGTTCGATCACCAATCTGGTTGGGAATAACTATGGAACTGTGGGAGTGCATAATAAAAAGACAATCCAATTAAAATTTGGGCAACATTTTGAAAAGACAAATCATCAAAGAAAATATTTGGATGGCCAATAAGCACATGAAAAAATGCTGGTTTGTATTTATATAGGGAAATATAAATCAAAACAATGAGATGTCACTTCACAATCACTGGGATGGCTATAATAAAAAACAGATAATAGCCAAAGCCAGTTTGGCTCAGTGGTAGAGCATCGGTCTGCGGACTGAAAGGTCCCAGGTTCGATTCCGGTCAGGGGCATGTACGTAGGTTGCGGGCACATCCCCGGTGGGGGGTGTGCAAGAGGCAGCTGGTCGATGTTTCTCTCCCATCGATGTTTCTAGCTCTCTATCTCTCTCCCTTCCTCTCTGTAAAAAAAATCAATAAAATATATATTTTTAAAAAAACAACAGATAATAGCAACTGTTGGCTAGGATGTGGAGAAGCTAGAATTCTAATATGTTGCTGGTAGAAATGTAAATTGGCACAGCCATTTTGGAAACTTTACCATATGACCCAACAATTCCACTCCTAGATCTACCCCAGAGAAATGAAAATATTAGGTACACACAAACATTTCTACATGAATGTCCATAGGAGCATTGTTTATTTGAAACAATCCAAATGTCCAACAACAGTGGAATAAATAAGCAAAATGTGGCATATAAATACAACGGAATATTATTCACTATCAAAAGAGGTAAACTAGTGATATGTGCTCCAGCAAGATGGAACCTTGAAAACACTATGCTAAGTAAAAGCCAGGTTCAAAATACCACATATATATTCTCATTTACATGAAATGTCCAGAATAGACAAATCAATATACAGAGAAAAGTGACTTGTAGTTGCCAAGGGGTGGGAGTGGGAATGCAGAGTAAGTGCAAATGGGTAGGAGAGATTTTCTTGGGGTGATACAATAGTCTAAAGTGGGGTTTGGTAATGATTACAAAACTATTGCAAATAAAATTTTTGAATGATTAAAACAAGAATGTAATGGTATATGAACTATACCTCAACAAAGCTGTTTAAAATTTTGAATTAAGGACAAAAAAAGATGTACAATATGTTTCCGTGTCTGAAATGGGAACTAATGTGTATTTGTATCTGCTTGAGTAGGTATTTAGTTCTCCGTAAGTCATAGGATTGTGGGTGATAATTTCCTCACGCTTTGTTTTTGTTTTTGCTTTTTCAGATCAGGTCTGTGTTCTTGCTCTCAGCCTTCTGTCTCTTCTGCCTTGGTTGTGTGGTAGGAACTGATGTCTGGGTTTGGGCCTCGCCTGCACAGCCTCAGCCCTGCGATCCAGCTCACCAGCAGTGTTAGCATTAGAATTTGGAACTCATGCTCATTTCACAATAAATTATTACATGTTTTGCTTTCCAGTTATTATAGCTGTGTGGTCTTATATTTTGCTTATTATCTGAGTTTTAAACCACTTTGAAGGCATTACTTTCACCATCAGATAAAAAAAAATACATTATTTTTTTGGTGAGGCAGTATAGCATCACAATTAAATAACCTTAGGCAAGTTTCTTAACCCCTCTGTGACTCAGTTTGCTCACCTGCAAAAGAGTCATAATAAATACCTACCTCAAAGGATTGATAGGGAGACTAAATTAGTTAATACTCATGAAGCGCTTAGAAAAGTAGCTAGCACACAGTAATATGTCTATTATTATATTACTAGAAGCCCGATGCACAAAATCATACACAGGGAGGGAGTCCCCTCAGCCCAGCCTGAACCCTCTCCATTCCAGGACCCCAGGATCGGGCCTAAACCGGCAGTTGGAGATCCCTCTCACAACCCAGGACCACTGGCTTCTAACTGCTCACCTGCCTGTCTGCCTGATCACCCCTAACTGCCCCCTCTCCCTCCGCTGGCCTGGTCGCTCCTTACTGCCCCCCTGCTGGCCTCGTCATCCCCAACTGCCCCACCAGCCAGCCTGGTCACTCCCAACTGCCCTGCCTTTGGTCCTGGTCACCCCACACAGCCTCCTGGCTCAGCCATATGGTCGCCCCTCACTAACCCTGCTACCAGCCGAGTTACCCCACACAGCCTGTTCCGTCATCCATTTGGTTGCGATGGTCACTTAGGCTTTTATTATTACAGATTATAGATTATTATTTTCATAATGGAAAGAAAAAACAATAGGAAAAAAAGAGTAGTAAGGTTACATATACATATAACCTTACACATATTGGAAAAGCTTGTGGAGAGGAGAGCTGTATTAAAAGCAACAATGATAAATTTCATCTACTTTTCATTTTGTCCAGGGAAAGCAGTCTTTGCCCCAGGATTTTATCCAACAGGTAACAGGGGAAATTCTCTGTGGATACAGGGATGAGCAAAAGTAGTTTTAAAGGTTGTACGTACTCAAAACCCAGAGTTTATTCTTGTACTATTAATTAATTATTGTATTATTTGTGTTCTTTTTAAAAAAATATTTCATTGATTTTTTTACAGAGAGGAAGGGAGAAGGATAGAGAGTTAGAAACATCGATGAGAGAGAAACAGCGATCAGTTGCCTCCTGCATGCCCCCTACTGGAGATGTACCCGAAACCAAGGTACATGCCCTTGACAGAAATCGAACCTGGGACCTTTCAGTCCGCAGGTCAATTATCCACTGAGCCAAATTGGTTAGGGCTATTTGTGTTCTTATTGTTATTTATTATTTCATATCCTTACTTATGCTTTATCTTTTAGGTAGAGGTGGCTGGTAATTTAACCTACTTTTGCCCACCCCTATGCATGAATCCACATGAAGTCCAAATATACAGCTTGACAGAATATCAAGTGTGGAGCCGTGAATCAGCTGCCTGGACTAGGGACCTGGTGTGCAACTGTGTGTGCTCAGTGCCCCGGGGACTGGTGGGAGGAATCCAGGGAGAAGCAAATGGTAGGGCCTGGAGCATTTCACTCAGGAGGGCCGTGGGCGAGGGGAAGGCTGAGCGGTGCCCGGTGTCACCGGGTTTGAGTCTGCACAGAGGAGAAAACAGGACATTCTAGGTCGTGGGAACAACGGACAGAAGGCTGGGCATGGGGAGTGAGCCTGGGGGGTGGGGGAGAGGGCACAGACATGCCAGTCTAGAACAGGGGAGTCAAGCCGGAGCCCAGCGGGAGATAAGGGTGGAGAGATAGTATGGCACCTTGCCTGCCAGTGAGGAATTTGGCATCTATCCTATAGGCCAATGGAGAAGGATGGAGGCTGTGTCCTTGAGGTGCTTGAGGAATGAAAGTGAGGGGTCTGCCAATGACTGTGTGGCTTCAACAAGCCACTTACATGTCTCTGAGCCTTGAGCCCCTAGGAGGCGATGACGATATCATAGAACCATGCCCTCCACACAGAATATGCTCAATCGTTGTCGGTAGCTAGCGTCAGAGTGGCCTGGAGGAGCAGGAGAAATTGGAAAGCAGATAACGCTGGGCGGGGCTGCTCAGGAAGATGGCTTACGCCTGAGGCTGCAGCCGTGAAGCTGACTTCCCAGCCATCTTCCTCTGAGCGTTCCAGTTCCCAGCAATACCCACGCAGACGGCGAGCTGGACAGCGTGGCTGGCGTGGAGGAATCCAGACAGGCCTTGCCAAGAGCCAGTCTGCCTGTGTCAGAGTCCCAGCTTTGCCACGTACAGCTATGCGCCAACTGGGCACACCCCGTGCCCTCCATGCCTCCAGTTTTCCATCGGGAAATTGGAAATAACCTGAGAATTGTGAAGATGCAATGACATGCATATAAAGGGCTTAAATCAGTGCCTGCAAGAGACTGAGCACCACCTCACTGGGAGCTGCTGGTGTTTCAGAATTCTGTAGGAGGAATTCTGAAGCACAGATTGACAATGAAGGGACGAGGAGGCAGGTTTTAGGATCTGGGCCGTTTGCTAGTTCCTCCCAAGTAAACCGTTCCCAAGAAGGACAGTAATTAGGAGCCCAGCCGGGAAGGTGGAAATTAGTAACAGAACCTCTGAGAAGCAAACACCTGTCCCACACTAGCTGAGCACCTGGAGCCTGGCGCAGGCTCTTAGGAAGACAAAAGGACACCACCAAGTGTCACATCATGAGGAGGAGGATGGCAGAACAATAAAGGTGAGAGTGGACGGACGGCAGGGAGGAGGCAGCACAGCCACAAGCAGGGAAGCAGGTTTGAGTTATCCAGGGCAGAGCCCTGGGGACCACCACGGTTTTGTTGTTATTGTTTCAATTTTTAAAAAATATATATTTTATTGATTTTTCACAGAGAGGAAAAGAGAGGGATAGAGAGTTAGAAACATCAATCAGCTGCCTCTTGCACACCCCCTACTGGGGATGTGTCCACAACCAAGGTACATGCCTTTGACAGGAATCGAACCTGGGACCTTTCAGTCCACAGGCTGACACTCTATCCACTGAGCAAACTGGTTTTGGCTAAATTTTGTTGTTGTTGTTGATGATTTTTAGAAAGGAAGGGAGAGGGAGAGAGAGAGAAACATCAATGTGAGAGAGAAACACCAATTGGTTGCTTCCTGGATGGAACCTGAGATTGAACCTGTAACCTGTGTATGTGCCCTTACCCAGAATTGAATGCATGCCCTTCAGTGTAAGGGATGACACTCCAACCAACGGAGCCACATTGGCCAGGGCTGCACCTCTGTTTTATAAGAAGGTCCAGTGATGGGTTTTCACAAGTAACCCCTGATGTCAACAAAACATTAATGTCAACAAAACATTAAACCTTGTCCAGTTCCTTTCTCTCTGTTCAGTAAAGATATAAGTATTCTGGGATATTTCCTAATAAAAATTGCCAAAATGTAAAAGTTTTGACATTTAAAGGAGAAAGCTTAAATTATTTAGAAAACAATAACAACTATAATACACTGAGTGGCCAGATTATTTATGATCTCTGAATGCATGATAATCTGGCCACTCAGTGTGTGTGTATGTATTTGTGCATGGATGGGGTCTGGCCAGCCTGGCCAGGGGAAGGGGACATGGGCAGTAGGCCGGCCTGCCTGCTGGTCAAACTCCTGGTAGAGGGGACAATTTGCATATTAGCCTTTTATTATATAGGATATACACTGAGTGGCCAGATTATTATGCATTCAGAGATCATAATAATCTGGCCACTTGGTGTACAAGTTAAATGACGTAATCTAGAGAAAATGCACTCTAAAGAAATTTAAAGATGTATTTTAAAGATAATGGTACACGATTTTTCAGTATTAACTGCTGTTGGCAATTATTGGCAGCATAATGACCCTTTTCCATCAATTTAAAGAAAAAGAAATTACTTACCATCACATGTTTTTCTTACAGGATCTATTGCTTAAACTTTCAAGAAGAAAACTGGTTCAAAAATTTTATTTCTACAAAGTTAAATTGGATGGAGAAAAATTAACTACAGAGATTTACTAGTTGATATTTGTGAAGAGCAAACAAATGTCAAATTGCTATTTTAGATTTTATTCTACAAATGCCTTATTTTAACTGACCATTTATAAATAAAAGTAACTAGTTTTCAAATTTGATAATCCATCCCAAATTAACATCTATTTAAATATTTTCTTATACAATTGATTCTCTGGTAAATTGAAGCTCTCCCAAGAGTTTTCCTGTGCCTTCTGCTGTAACAGACTTAAAAGAACAGGGAAAACTATAAAAAAAAATCCTGAAATAAAACCTCATTTAAGTGTTTCAAATGAATTGGAAGATTAAAATGTGTATCAACAAAGGTATTCATAAACTAGTATACCCTACCTTTTGTTCAATAGCCACTCTCTTGCTGATATCTTGGTTTGTTAACAAAATAAAAACAAGACAAAAAGACAGATTACCAGTGCTAATAACAATGTAAATAAACCTGTATTTTTACCACAGGCCGTTTATATGAGGTCAGGAATTGGGAATAGTAAAATGAATATTTTGTGACTGATTCAAAGTTTAAAAATTGAACTCTTTGGTAGACACATAAATATCGGCTATTATGTATTTTACCAAGCCCTCCCCCCCACCCCACCCAAAAAAAAGAAGGCCTTGTCAATTTTCCACTTTATCAAAGAATGGGAAAAAACTACACTTAGTTTTAAAGATTATATTATAAAAAATAGTCACCTAATTCTTAAAGATAGAACAATGAGCTAAGAAAGCAAACAGTGAGAGTGACTGTGGTGTTCATGCCAAGAATTAGATTAACTGTACTCATTGTAATTATTAATACAGATTCTTGTAAAACCACCTGCAACTATAAAATGTCAAAAAAAAGTAGTTCTATTCACTCATACATTTCCGTAATACTACTGATAAATACTGCTTGAGTTGATTATATGGTTATTGTCAGAGCCGGCTGCTGAGACATGAGGGGCCAAAACCACACCCTTAACTGAATGTGACTCCAGAAATATGATAAAGCCTGTTCCTGGCCGAAGGAAAAGAAGATGAGCTATTTCACCCTAGAAAACATTATCGATAGAACAGTTCAGTTCCAGAGATGTCTCCAGTTAGCGCAGTTAGGCTTCCTGGAAGAGGCAAGCTTTCAGAAAAGCAGTATTTAGATTAAGGAACCGAAACATGAAGGGGTGGTGAACTGATACAAACTACACTGAGGTTTTCATCCCTGGGGTGCCCACTACCTCCATCCCTCGTCGTTCCATGCTCCTCCTCCACGGTCCTTAGTGGAAGCACTCCTCCTGCTTCAACAGGAGGGCTCAGGAGGGCTTCGAAGCCTTTCTTTGCTTCCAGGAATCTTGACTGAGACAAGCCTGGAGCATTTTTAATTATTACTTATAAATACCACTAAAAGCTGGGAAAAACAACAAGGAAATAATTCAGAGTGCCGTGAATCGACACACCCTGGACGGCAAGGCAAAGCATAATCTATTTCTTTTCCCGGGGACCCCGAGGAGAAAGGGTCTTGGTTGGGGCTCCCCCAGCTACAGCCAGGGGTGCCCCCACAAGGCAGGGGCCATCTCTACGCAATAGCACACCTTCCCCTCCCCCACCCCCTCGCCAGACAGTGGGTCTCCGCACGTGACCATGCCAGCTCGCACACTAGTCCTAGTGGAGGTCCTGGGAGGGGCAAGGAGTCTCCCCGCCCCTGTCCAGGCCCCATTTCCTGCCTGGAAGACCCGCCCCCTCTGCAGTGATCGACAGGTAACGTTTTAGGCCCTCTGGCTGCTCCATGTGCTGTCCGCCTAGGAATGTGCATAATTAATTCTTATGGGGGTGGTGGCATGGTGGTGTTGAGGGTGGTAGGGTTCTCGTGTCAGAGACTGGGATTGATATCCTTGCATCTAGCGAGGCAGGTGTGCCAAGTAACGTACATAAATATTGCATGGGTTGTTCTTATACCCAAAAAGATTATTCCTGCCGAAACCGGTTTGCTCAGTGGATAGAGCGTCAGCCTGCGGACTCAAGGGTCTCAGGTTCGATTCCGGTCTAGGGCATGTGCTTGGTTGCAAGCACATCCCCAATGGGGTGTGTACAAGAGGCAGCTGATCGATGATTCTCTCTTATCAATGTTTCTAACTCTCTATCCCTCTCCCTTCCTCTCTGAAAAAAATCAATAATATATATTTTTTTAAAAAAGATTATTCCTTTTTTTCTTTTTAAGGCTGTTCCTTGTTTACTGAAATTCAAACTTAACTGGATGTTCTATATTTTTATTTGCTAATTTTGATGACTCTACTCCTAAGGGTCCTCAGAGACACCGTTTCCCCAAGATCCCTTAGAAGCAAAAAAAAAAAAAAAAAAAAAAAAAAAAGGCCCTGTAGACTAGGGGCACTCCTGCTGTTTTTGTGTGGCCTGCAAGCTAGGAATAGGTTTTGCATTTTTAAATAGTCCAAAGGAAATAAAAAATAGAATTTTGGTGACAAATAAAATTACCTGAAATTCAAATCTTGGTGTTCATAAATAAAGTAAAAACAAACAAACAAAACACAGTATTATTGGAACACTGGTTCCTTTATGTTTGTAGCTAGCTGCTTTGGAGATGCAAAGGTCGAGTTCAGGAACTGTGACAGGGGCTAAAATATTTACTACCTGGCCCTTTAAAAAGTGTCAGGACCCCCCACAGCACACTTCCATTTTTTTAAGGCCCCCAATATGATTTAAAACAAAAACAAACAAACAAAAAAAACAAAACCAAAGATATGTCCAAACGGGGTAATGCATTTGGAAGTATGCCCAAAGGCTTTGTCAGAAATGGTAGTCCTGTCTTTGCCCCTCAGACTCCCTGCCTGCCTCCACACCCCTGCTGCCTGGTGGGTTAAAGGAAAAACATGACTTAGGCTCTTTCTGGCAGAGCTCATGACTGCCCCGGAGTTGGCCACCTGAAGAGTGTTCTGCTGGAAGTGTGTTAAGGGAATG
This sequence comes from Pipistrellus hanaki, assembly GCF_964339955.1. Taxonomy (NCBI): domain Eukaryota; kingdom Metazoa; phylum Chordata; class Mammalia; order Chiroptera; family Vespertilionidae; genus Pipistrellus; species Pipistrellus hanaki. The sequence goes on along the minus strand of NC_140513.1, from coordinate 40,921,146 downwards.
TATCAAGGATGGGGAGGAGAGGAGAGTTATGTGGAGCACCCAGCCAGGAAGACAAGAAAGAGCATCCATTTCAGCCAAGCAGGAGGATAAAGTACAGATGCGTGCAAGTATATGATGTATTCCTGAAATGAAGTTAAGTGTGGCTAAACCGGGGATGGCAGGTGGACGGGGCAGGCGAATACTTAACAAAGTTCACATGTAGCTTCCCACGTGCCTAACACGGCTATAAAGTGCTTTCTGTATTCATTGATCTCATTATCCTAAGGGCCCTGTCACTGTCCCTGCTTTATAAATGAGGAATCTGCACTACCCAGAGCTCAGGTGTCTTCCCAATCTAAAAAAATGGAGAACAGGAGGAGGTGGACCCAGGCTCACATTCTTAACCTCATTCTAAAAAGCTCAGACTGACCCTAACCAGTTTGGCTCAGTGGATAGAGCTTCAGACTGCGGACTGAAAGGTCCTAGGTTCGGTTTCAGTCAAGGGCATGTACCTTGGAGGCGGGCACATCCCCAGTAGGAGGTGATCAAAGTTTCTAACTATCCCTCTCCCTTCCTCTCTGTAAAAAATCAATAAAGTTTTTTTGTTTGTTTGTTTTTGTTTTGTTTTTTTTTTAAATAAAAGGGCCAGACTGCTCATCTCTCCTCACTCAGATAGTGGCGGTGGAAATCAGTGAGTCGTGGGAGTGGAGAGGGCAGATATTCCTTGGCTCCCAGACCATCTCAGACAATTGTGTGAATGGTGATAGCAACTTAATTAGGGTGATGTACATTGAGCCCCCTCTTTGAGCCACAGCAAACAAAACAAATGGGCAGGTAGTCAATTAGCGTGATGCAGACTGTTAAATGTGGAAAACCAAAGGAAAGGGCGCGATGATTCCTGCTCATAAAGGAGCTGTGAGGCTGGTCTTCCAGACACTCAGAAACAAGGGCTGTTTCTGCGAGAATCTTCTCCATCTTTCTGGTCCTCCCTGTTCACAGCTGTTTCCCCAGCAGTTGTTAGGCTCCAGCAGTTCACTAGTATTTGTCCAATGAGGGAGTCGATTTAAAAAAGAGCCGAAACTGGTTTGGCTCAGTGGATAGAGCGTCGGCCTGTGGACTGAAAGGTCCCAGGTTCGATTCCAGTCAAGGGCATGTACCTTGGTTGCAGGCATATCACCAGTAGGGGGTGTGCAAGAGGTAGCTGACAAGAGGCAGCTGATCTATATGTCTCTCTCTCATCAATGTTTCTAACTCTCTCTCTCTTCCTCTCTGTAAAAAAATCAATAAAATATATTTTAAAAATAATAATAATAAAAATTAAAAAAAAATGCCCTGGCTGGAAGGCGAGGCGAAGGAGGAAGAAGGGATGGGAAAGCCTACATGTAGCAGAGTGAAAGGGCTGCCTTCAGGGTGCAGGTCGAGCATAGTGAGGAGCAACAAAAGGCCTACACTTTGGACCTGGCCACGCCTCCATCTGGCTGTGTGACCTTGGAAAAGCCAGTTCACCTCTCTGTGCTTTGCTGCCTCATTTTAGAAATATAATAAAATGAAATAAAAGTAAGGAGATGGAACATGATGGCCTAGGGTCTCTTTCTCATCTAAAAGTCTACAATTTGCCTCCTGCCTCAGCTGGGGGAGGAGAGGTGAGGGGAAGCCAGAGATAGGAGGAAAGCAGAGATCCCGGCCGGGGCTCTCCCCTCCTCTCTGCCCTGCTCTGCCCCCTGCCCTCTCCTTGAACCCTAGGCCTTTGTGCAGCTTCCCCCAACCCTGGAAGGCCATGAATGCAGGGGAGAGTGTGAGGGTTGGGTCGGGTCAGGGTCATAAAGAGGACCGGACAGAAGCCACAGTCACAGATACTATTCTATTTTCTAGTACAGATTATAGATCTTGGGAAGGAAGCAACTTGGGAAAATAAATGTAGGGTCAAGGTAAATTCTCCAGCAGAGAGATGGTTTTCCATCCACTCATAAGGCTAACTCTGCCAATATTAAGGTTCATTAGCACCTCTAATATATGATAGTGAACTATACTCATGTGTGTGCCTGATAATTTTTTATTGTGGCAAAAAATATACTTAAAATGTACCATTTTAACCATTTGCAGTGTACAGGTCAGTGGCATAAAGTACACTCACACTGTTGTGTAACCATCACCACCTTCTATCTCTATTTTTAAAATTTTAAACTGAAGTATAACAAACATATGTGCAAGCATCCTGTGCTTCCCTCCATGAATTTCTACATTTGCATATACCAGCCATCTAGGCCAATATACAGATCATGTATAGCATTCCAGAAGGTTCTCTCTGGCCCCCTCCCAGCAATTACATTTTAAGGGTTTTTTTGTTTGCTTGTTTGCTTTGTTACTGTTGTTTTCTAAACCTCTTTGATTGGAAGAAAAAACAAACAAACACAAAAAAGCCATGGTTCTTTTGCAAACAACTTAGGTGGTTTTGAAGATTGCACAGTCAGCATCTTCATGTTTCATTCCGAAAGGTTCAAGTCCCAGTGTACTTGGGCAGGAAGGCACTGTGCTAGGACAGTGAACACGCTGTTCTGCAGAAGGTCCCCTCTCCTCCAGTGGACTGGAATCCTCTTGTCACACATCCCAGGGCCAGTTCACAGGCTGAGAAGTTCTCATTGCAACATGCTCTACATTCTCAGTGCAGATGGGATCAAGGTGACAACCTTTCTGCTTAACTGAATGCAAAGGTATTTTCTACGTGCTGCCAGCTAACTTGTTGGGTAAGGCATCCCGACATATGCCCTGCCAACGATATCAACATGCCAGCTGGTACTGTAGCTGGATTAAAACTAATGGAGCCTAGCCCACCTTATCATTCTGTAGCAGAGGCTGGAAGCTCACCAAAGTTAGAATCAGTTTATGGTTGTTTTTATTAGATTTTAAATGTAAATTAAATTTAAATTTTATTAGGATAATAATAATTGACATATTATATTAGGTTCAGGTATATAACATAATGATTCTACATATGTATATATTGTGAAATAACCACCACAATGGTTCTAATTAATAGCCATGACCACATATAGTTATCCTTTTTTTTTCTTTTTTTTATGGTGATGAGGACTTTTAAGATCTACTCTCTTAGCAATCTTCAAATATACAACATCTCATCTATAATCACCACAATGTGCATTACACCCTGAGGACGTATTTATTTTATAAAGTTTATAGTTTTTACCACCTTCACCATTTCCCCCCCAATATTTAAATCAGGGCTATTTGCCTGTAGAGGAAGAAGCAGAGGATATACGGTATAATTCATTGGCCCAAGAAAGCAGCCAATAGAAAACCAGGGAAAATGGATAATGAAGGAAACTTGAAAAGGAAAAACTGGAGAAGGATCCTATCAATCCCAGAGAGAGGGAGCGGTTACACAGTCCTATTCAGGAAATCCAGAAAGCAAAAACAAACAAATAACCCTGCCAAGCTCCAATGTTCTTATGGAGAAAGCCCACCTGCACTCTTCACCACTCTCTCTCCTGATCTCAACAAAGGTCCTGGCACACAGCAAGCAGTCAAGAACAAGGAGGCATATAAGTGAAATCATATGTTATTTGCTGTTGCAAATATTGATTTTTCTTTATGGCCAAGTAATATTCTGTTGTATATATGTACCATAGCTTTTTTATCCACTTAGTAAAAAAAGAACAAAATAAATAAAATTGAAACAGACTCATAGACACAGACAGCAGGCTAATGGTTGTCAGAGAGGGGATTTGGGGAACTGGGTGAAAGAGGTGAAGGGACTAAGAAGCAAAAACTTGTAGCTACAAAATAGTCACGGGGATGTAAAACACAGCATAGGAAATATAGTCAATAATATTGTAATAACCAGGGAATATAGTCAATAATATTGTAGTAACTAGGTATGGTGCCAGGTGGGTACTAGAAGTATGGAGGGGACTACTATGTGAAGTACAGGATTGTTAACCACTAAACTTTATGCCTGAAATCAATCTATATATATATAAAAAGCCAGCTACTGGAACGCCATAATGACCAGAATGATCAGTCATGATGACGCCCACTGTAGCCAGCGAACTAGCCCGATTTGGGGTGGAGCCAGCTGGCCAACCTCCCTTGGCCCCTCCCCCAAGCTGCCCCGCCCCTGATCTGACTCTCCCACCCTGATCCAGGGCAGGGTGGCCAGCCAACTCCCCCTGCAGCCCTTCCCCTCGGCTGGCCCCATCCCAATAGGCCCACAGCCCCTGGCTGGCCCCGCCCTCATGGGCCCCAATTGGGGCCAGTGGGCCAGCCATCCTCCCACCACCTCCTCCTCTCAAGGCCTAGCCCTGATCTGCCCCAATTGGGGCTGGATTGGCAGGACTCACCAGTGTACAAATTTGTGCATGGGCCTCTAGTACAAAATAAAATGGAAAATTCTACTTGATCAAAATTCAAAACTTTTGCTTTTGACACCATTAGGAAAATGAAAAAACACATCACAGACTGGGTGAAACTATGTGTATATCATGGGTTTGAAAAAGCTTGGCTTGTGAGAGCCAAGGTTTCGGGTTTGATCTTGGGTCAGGGCACATAACAAGAATCAACCAATGAATGCATAAGTGGGTAAGTGGAACATCAACCTCTCTCTTTTTCTCTCTCCTTTCCTCTTGCTCTCTTAAAAAAAAATCAATAAAAAATTTAAAAATATATATATTTTTATTTATTTCAAAGATGAAGGGAAAGGAAGAGAGAGATATAAACATCAGTGATGAGAGAGAATCATTGATCAGCTGCCTTCTGCATGCCCCCAGTTTAAGCCCACAACCCAGGCATGTGCACTGACCTGACCAGGAATCAAACCATGACCTCATAGGTCAACGCTCAACCTCTGAGCCATGCCAGTCAGGCTAAAAAAATGTTTTAAAAGAAAGTAAACTAAAATTTTTTTTTAAAAGAACCAGGAAGCAGAAGTGGACATATAAACCAGAAAGGCCCATTTCTCACTAGAAAATGGCCAAGGTAGGGAGAGGAGGAGCAGCGGGGAGAGTCCCCAGGGAAACAGTCACTTACCAGAGTGGTATGTACCAGTGCTGGTGCTTCCCAGCACAGGCACATGGGAAAAGAAGGAAATCAACCTCAGGGGAATGGTTTGTTTTTTTTTTAAATCGAGGAAACACATGAATCGAGCAATGAATGTCAACTAGACCTATTGTGATCATTTCACAATATAGTACACAAATAGTGTATCATTATACTGTACACCTGAAACTATAATATAACATACAATAATATAGCACAATATAATACAAAATGTTATATGCCAATTATGTGTTGATTTTTAAAAAATCGGGGGAAATAAACACTTAAGAGTTATGGGGCAGAATTGCCCAGGGATTATGAGAAAAAAGCCTTTTCTTTAAATTAACACTAGTGGTTGTGAAGTATATCTCACTGTGATTTTAATTTGCAGTTCCTTAATGACGAATCATGTTGAGCGTCTTTTTATGTGCTTATTAATTATGCCTTCATCATCTTTAGTGAAATATCTAATGGGGTTGTCTTTTTATTTAAGAGTCTTAAGAGTTCTTACTCTGGATACAAGTCCTTTATCAAACACATGATAGGCAAATATTTTCACCCAGTCTGTCACTTGTCTTTTCATTTTCTTAATGGTGTCCTTGGAAGTGCAAAAGTTTTGAATTCCAACCAAGTAGAATTTATCGAATTTTTTCTGCTATGGATTGTGCTTTTAGAGTGATTGTGCTTTTAGGGTGCTCTAGCTAAGAAATCTCCGCCTCAACCAAGGGAAGACCTGCTTCATGCAGTCAGAGAAGGGAAGCTACGTAGCTCCCTATAGGAGGTGTGATTTTATGTATTGATGTTATTTTAAAATTAGCTTTCTGAATACTTCCTGAGGTATTGGAATCCATAGTTGATGAGAAATCATTTCCTTTTGGTCATCAATTCACAATGAGAATACTAATAGCTGACTTCTCAGTGCCGGGCGCTTGGCTGAATTCTTTAAATAAATGAATCTCACATAATCCTCTGATCACACCTGTGAAGTGAGCATTGTTACTATCTTTGTGTAAAAGACGGGGAAACTGAGGCACCGAGAGGCTACGTGAAGAGGTAAAGTAAGGGTTGTAACTGAGGTAGCCTGAACCGAGAGGCCATTCTCCATCACTCCACAGTGGGCAACAGACATCTGTCCAGAATTCCACCGAGCCTTGTCTGTGCAAGTACAAGCCTCCTGATTCTCAGCTACTCGCTGGGAACTAGCTGCAGGATCAACCGTTGTAAGGGATTTTTTGGGGCACAGGAAAGGTCTTGCCTGGATACAAGTTTCCCTCACTAGCTCTCTCTGGTACCTGGAATTTTTGGCTTGTAGAGTCATTTGTTTTGGATTGAAGCAATTGCTCTGCAGTGTGAATGGTGAAATTGATTTCGGCGTACTTCCCTGAATGTGTGCCCACTGCAGTCTTTCTCAATGATCATGAACTCCAAGATGGCTGAGATCATGTTTCATTTTTGCATGTGTTTTGAAATTTGAGCCTAGATCTCTGGGCTCATGGTCTGTGGAGCTTTATCTGTGGGAAAGGCAACCCGGCTTGAGGGTATGCTTTTCTGCCAAACACCCTCAAGGGTGTTATTAGTTCAGAGCCACTTCTTGATATAACTATCTCTGTATGGAGGTTCCCAGCCCTCACAGGTAGTATGCATTCCAACTCCAAAACTCTTCAAGGACAGTTTGTGGTTACAAATCCTCATGGACAATATTTTCCTTACACCCCATTGTTGGCAAACTGCGGCTGGAGAGCCACATGCGGCTCTTTGGCCCCTTGAGTGTGGCTCTTCCACAAAATACCATGGCCTGGGCGAGTCTATTTTGACTAAGTGGCATTAGAAGAAGTTTAAATCTAAAAATTTGGCTCTCTTGCCAAATTTGGTTTGGCTCAGTGGATAGAGCGTCGGCCTGTGGACTAGAAGGTCCCAGGTTCGATTCCGGTCAAGGGCATGTACCTTGATTGTGGGCACATCCCCAGTAGGGGGTGTGCAAGAGGCAGCTGATTGATGTCTCTCTCTCATTGATGTTTCTAACTATCCCTCTCTTTCTCTCTGTAAAAAAAATCAATAATATATATATATATATATATATATATATATATATATATATATTGAATATATTAAAAACTTGGCTCTCAAAAGAAATTTCAATCGTTGTACTGTTGATGTTTGGCTCTGTTGACTAATGAGTTTGCCAACCATTGCCCTACCCTTGTACCCCAAAGCAAGACCCAGGTAGACAAACTTTCCTATCATCTTGGCCAAGAGGTATGATTTTCTGGTCCATGCCTTTATTCAGGTACAGTATATCCTTTCATTCTGGGCTAGTCCTAGCTTTGTGTTGGGGGATCAATTCCAACTCAGTTTTCAGGAACAACCAAAAGCCTTGTGTCCTGGCCCAGTGAGAGTCTTAAAAGAGCCACGCCCCTGGCTCACTCAGGTAGGTGCAACTCACACCAGGGTACCCAAAGAGTCCATTCTCTCACCCTCTGTTTTTTACCTCTTGTTTGTTCTTCACCTCTGGGGAAATGCCAATACTACCCAAAACAATCTACAGATTCAATACAATCACTATCAAAATACCCATGGCATTTTCCACAGAACTAGAGCAAATAATCCTAAAATTTATATGGAGCCATAAAAGACCCCAAAGTAGTCTTGGGAAAGAACACAGTTGGAGACATTACATCACCTGACATCAAACTATACTACAAAACTATAATAATCAAAACAGCATGGTACTGGCATAAAAACAGAAACACAGATCTAGGAAACACTAGAGAGCCCAGAAACAAGCCCATGCTTATATGGTCAATTAATCTGTGACAAAGGAGGCAAGAACACACAACGGGATAAAGACAGTCTCTTCAATAAATGGTGTTGGGAAAATAAGACAGACACACACTCCCCAGATAAAACTAGACCACTTTCTGAGTCCCTTGTTTTCTTGTCAGCTATGACTTTATAGTATATTTATAATATTTTTTCCCCCAGAATTTATAAGACTTTTGTTGTGGGAAGTGACACCAAGTAGCTATCCTGCCATTCATTTTTGGAAATAGAAGTCAGTCAAGAACCATGTTTTTTATTAGCCTTTGCATTTTCCTCAATACTCAACACAGAATTATTATACAGAAGAGAGATGCTTAATCATAAACAATGGTTTTATGGATGCCTGTGCTAAGCACAAAGGAAAATATATTACATGGAAATTAATTTTTGTATCATATTTTAATTTCAGACTGATGCCAGACTCATTCCCCAAGGGAGGCAGTGCCTGATAGGGGAGTTCAGTGGGGAACAGGGAAGAAATGGAGGCGTGGCAAGGTTCAACAGCAAAGGGCACGCGCTCTCTCTCTCTCTCTCTCTCTCTCTCAGAAAAGAGAGTCCTTTGGAGATAATTAGTAAGAGAAACTAAATTCCAACTTTTCTCTCCAAATTTTGGAGAAGAATGTCTTGGCTGGACAGCCATGTGTACTCACTTCTCACAGGTATTCTTTTTAGAAATATATATGTTTATTGATTTTTTACAGAGAGGAAGGGAAAAGGATTGAGAGCCAGAAATATTGATGACCAGCTGCCTGCCTCCTACACACCGCCACCAGGGATGTGCCCACAACCAAGGTACATGTCCTTGACCAGAATCAAACCCGGGACTCTTCAATCTGCTGGCCAACGCTCTATCCACTGAGCCAAACTGGTGAGGGCCTAACAGGTATTGTTTGAATGCCTGCTAAGTGCTGGGCTCAGGGTAGGATACCAGGGCTAGAGTTCTAAAAAGCATGGATGAGGAACTTGCTCTCTGGAGCTTCCATTTTACAAAGAATAGTAGAAATGAATGTATTGTACAGATGGTCGGGGGTGTTCCGAATGAAAGTCCATTAAGAGATGTGATGACAGGCCATGACAGGGGCTCTCATGGCTGTGGGATGAAGGAGGGTCTTTCTCTGAAGGATGGGCTCAAGTAGTCAGGCCAAGATCAGCAGCTGGAGGGAACGGCAGCTGGAGGGAACAGTCCGAGCGCAGTTTCTATCAGTAATACACTTACTTATTTGCAGAAAATGGGGGAGCTTTCGTTTCGCTATAATGAGACCCGATAGTTGCAGCTTTGCAATTTCCTGAGTATTTTCCTGAAGTGGGGTGGGCTGCATCATTATTCCAGCTTTCAAGACAAGGGAACCGAGGCTCAAGGTACCTGCCCAGGTCACTGATTTTCAAGAGGGATGGAGCTGGGGGCCCTGCTCTGGTTGTTCAAGTAGCTCGTGTTTAAAAGGAAACTTAAATAGCTCCCCAGAAACTAGCCGGTTTATTTCAGCAGCAGCAGCCTGGTAGCTCATTGGACGCTCAACAGAAATAACTAGCGGTTTCCTGAAATAAATGGCATTTTGGATAGGACAGGAGTCAGGGGGAAGAGGTCCTGGCTGTAGATGTAACTGTAAGTCATCATCATAAATATAACTTGCTTCGTCAGGGCCGTAATCAGGTTTCTCTGGGCGGAATGGACTGAGGGGCCGCTGTGAGTGAGCAGGCCTGGCTGTCAGACTCTGAGTAATGCGATGTTAGTGCTACAGCCATGGACAACTGAACAAATTTCTATGGAATTTTGAGTTACTACAACATAATGGACATTTTTTTTTTTTTTAAGATTGGCCAAATCAAAGAACATGAACTCCTTTCAGCATTCATAAATTAAAGATGGGCAGCAAAAAGGCTTAAAATCAAACTAATCAATAAAATACTACACTGTGTTGGGTCTTTCCTTTTTTTAAAAAAAAAATATATATATATATTATTGATTTTTTTTTACAGAGAGGAAGAGAGAGGAATAGAGAATTAGAAACATTGATGAGAGAGAAACATTGATTCAGCTGCCTCTTGCACACCCCCTACTGGGGATGTACCACAACCAAGGTACAATACATGCCCTTGATCAGAATTGAACCTGGGACCCTTGAGTCCATAGGCCAACGCTCTATCCACTGAGCCAAACCAGTTAGGGTGGGGTCTTTCCTTTTGTAGCCAGAGATGCATCAATATGTTCTGCAAAAGCCTACAGCAGATTCCTCGCCTTTTCTGTTCATTACCACCCCTAAGGAGAACATTTCAATTTAATAAATTTAAACCAATTTATTGAGTGTAAATAAAGTTAATTTATACACTATAAAATGTATGTTAATTGAATTCCTTCCTAATGAGAGAAATTAAATATTAAACAAATAGGTTTTGTCAGATAGGGTTTGGCTTTGGAGGACCACAGACTATGGTAAAATCTAGGACTTTTTGTCACTGAAGAACCAATTTTCACTTCTCCTCCTGTGGAAATTCATGGCCTAAAGGAGAAGCAAAGAAAGAACACATGAACACACACACACACACACACACACACACACACACATACACACACACACACACACACACATCATAGAGCTACATTATCTGATTAAAAATATTTTTATTGATTTCAGAGAGGCAGGGAGAGGGCAATATAGAAACATAAATGATGAGACAGAATCATCCATTGGCTACCTCCTGCATGCCTCACACTGGGGATCAAATCCGCAACCCGGGCACGTGCCCTGATCGGAAATTGAACCGTGATCTCCTGGTTCGTAGGTGCATGTTCAACTACTGAGCTACACTTCCTTAAAATAAATCTACTTCTTTTCCTCTCCCTCTTCTTTCCTCCCTTCCTCTTTTCTCTCTCTCTCTCTCTCTCTCTCTCTCTCTCTCTCTCTCTCTCTGTCTTTCTCTTCCTCTCTCAATCCTTCTCTCCCCTTCTCATTGTCTCTCTCAGCGATATATATGTCCAAAATCATCTTGGTTTAAAAGGAGGAAAGCAGAGTAGATCTTATGTAATAGTCATTCCGCTATCATTCCACCCTGACAACACAGCCGTGTGGTACGTTTAATCACCTTCACTTCATGGATGAGGAAACAGACACAGAAGTTTAGGTAAAACTTGCCCAAGGTCATGAAACTATGATTGACAGGACCCAGATATGAACCCAGGACTTCTGACTTCAGAGCTCCCTGCTTCCCAGACAGTAGACCTCCCATAGCTCCTGATCACCAAGTACATGGTTTCAGGTGAGCTCATAAGCCACTGAGAGCACAAAATGATTCCCTAAAAGAGCCTACAAGTGCTAACACTTACAGAGCACTTGGCCAGGCTGCAAGAAGTGTTATGCTTGCATTATTCATCTGATCTTCATAACAACCTTATGGAGCATATACTATCGCTGCTCACCTTTCATAAATTAAGAGGCTATTTAAATAAATGCTGAGAGGATAAATGCTATGCAGAACTGTGACTCCTACCCTTGTCCCCCGGTGACCAGCTGTAACCAATGCATGGAGAGCCTTCTCCAATGTGGTTCTGAGGCTCTGGGCAGAGTTTGTCCTCGGGACCACATTACCGGCCCTTTCCCTTCACTTCCCTCCTGGTTTATTCTTCCCAACTCCCTTGTTCCCATTCCTCACTATAAAACTTATTCATCTTGGGCCAAGGCTGGGAAGCAATCTGCTAAACAGTTATTATAGTTTGGAATTCCTAGCATTTGTCCTTCCACAAAGAATTCCTGGAGCCCGGCCGGCGTGGCTCTGTGGTTGAGCATTGACCTAGGAACCAGGAGGTCACAGGTTGATTCCCGGTCAGGGCACATGCCCGGGGTTGTGGGCTCCATGCTCAGCAATGTGGGGCGTGCAGGAGGCAGATGATCAATGATGTTTCTCTCTTGTCGATGTTTCTATCTCCCCACCTCCCTTTCTCTCTGAAATCAATAAAAATATATATATATATATATTTTAAAAAGAATACTTGGAAACACAAACTGTGGATCACAAACAAAAATGAATAGGGATTCCACAAGTGGGAGGAAATGCAGGCGTGGGAGGTGTTTGGAGGCTGAATTAGGGTACTGGCTGGAAGTGGATGGCATCCTCAGATGGGAAATACAAGGGAATTGACTAAAAGGTCCATTTTCAGAGGTGTGAGGAGGGCTCTGAGAAACCACTGAGGGATGGTGTGGCACCTTGGGGCTGGCGTCAGCAAGAGCCATTCCCACCTAGACCTGAGGGAGCAAAGGAGGAATGATCCTGGGAACCCTAAAGCTTTGAAGAGGGCTGCAGGGGCTGTGCCTTCAGCAGAGACCCCAAACCAGCCTCCGGCCACTCAACAGGGAGAAACACTCAGAAAAGAAGAATCCTTGCCTTTTTCCTGCCCTCACAGATTCTATGAGTGCTCCCCATTGATTAATCACACCCAAATTGGAAGAAAGGAAGGAAGGAAGGAAGGAAGGAAGGAAGGAAGGAAGGAAGGAAGGAAGGAAGGAAGGAAGGAAGGAAGGAAGGAAGGGCAGAAGTTCAATTGTAGCTTAAAAAGATTAGGGGATTTGTAGACTCTCAAAGGACAGGAATCAACCCATCTTGAAATCAGGGCATGACTAAGCAGTGCAACAACAATCCAGTAGGTGGCGTAAACAGGCCATTCATTTGGAGGGACTTCTATGTCATTGTCGAGATTTGGGAAAAATTTTCGTCCCTTTTCACTCCCCTTACTTAACTTACCAAATGATCCACTGAACAATTAAAATATTTTCTTTTTATATCCCCATTCCCCCAGGATTTTCAGATCAAAATTCATGGTCTCCAGGTATTTCTATGCGCACTTATCATCTATTTTACCAAATATATGCTGCCCATTTATTTCACCAACAGAGATTAGAAGTTGCATATGATGCTAGATTTTATATATGAAATTAGATATTTTTTAAAATCAAAGCAAGCTACTTACAATTGATATAATAACTAAGCATTTTTCAGAAAGCCAAATACAAGTACAAGCCCATGGTATTTACTGAAAGGTCAATTTACACTGAGGTGTCCCTTCTGAAACCAATTGTCATTATAGAGTTTTCCAGATGAAAGATTAAAAGATAGAATGCTCTTGCATGATTTAACATGATCATTTTCTCTTTGAATTAGATCTAAAATTTCCCAAAGCAGATGCAAGTGTTCTTACTCTCTTTGGGATCTATGAAGTTGGTTTACTAAAGGAACAAATTATGAATTTATCATAGTTTGGAATATATATAGGGCTGTCCCTTTTATGTTCACATGAGCATTTTGGAAGGCAAATAATTTTTTTTAATGTTTTAATTATAAAATTGAATAATATGCCAAAACCGGTTTGGCTCAGTGGATAGAGCGTTGGCTTGCGGACTGAAGGGTCCCAGGTTCGATTCCGGTCAAGGGCATATACCTTGATTGAGGGCACATCCCCAGTGGGGGGTGTGCAGGAGGCAGCTGATCGATGTTTCTCTCTCATCGATGTTTCTCTCTATCCCTCACCCTTCCTCTCTGTAAAAAAAAAAATCAATAAAATATATTTTTAAAAATAAAATTGAATAATATTATAGAAAACAGGAAAACATTCAAAAGAAGGGGGAGGGGAGAAATTACCCTACCCCCAATACTCTTTTAGAAAGTCCTAGCAATTTGATGTTTTGCCTTCCCTTTCTTATGCATATTTTCATTCATTCATAGAGCAGATATTACCTGACCAAAGTCTATTCTGGGATCTGGGGGTGTAATAGCAAAGAATAAGCAACACTCCTGACATCACCGAGTACGCAAGAAAAACAATAAATGAGTAAGCGAAACACGGAAAGGTTCAGTCCTTCACCGGCACTAGGGAGAAAGCCGAACAGGTGACAAGGAGACATGAGGTGTCTTCTTTCGATCAGGTGCTCCGGGAGAGACTTGAGTCGTCAGGAGGGAGTTAGCGTGTGAAGAGAGGGAAAGGAGCATTCCAGGCAGTGAGACAGGCATGTGCAAAGGCCATGCCAACAAGCTGGCTGTGTGAGGAGCCAGGAGAGGCGCTGGGTGGCTGGAGCACAGTGCGGGACAAGGAGAGAGAGAGAGAGGAGATGTGGTCCGAGAGCCAGGCAGGGGGCCAACAATGCAGGCCTGGGCAAGAGTGTGGGACTGTATTGTGTTAATCGTTGTATATACATTTGTTAGAACACACTTGTCATCCTGATTTTCCCCTGTGATGCTCTTTTCATATACTTTTCCTCAGGCCTTTTTCTAACCTGCTCATGCCAGCTAATTCATTCCATCTTCACAAAAGCCCAAAGAGCAGGCACAGGGATTAGTCCCAGGATGGCGATAAGGGAACAGACACAGAGAAGTAACATGTTCTCAGCCACACGCTAGCAAAGAGCGCACCCAGGATTCAAATGATTTGCCTTCCAAAACGCTCATTTGATAAGCCAGTGTCCATGTCCATTGGTCATGCTAATATGCATGCATACATGTCCTTTGGTTGATCCCTGCCCCCCCCTCCTGATCAATGTTAAACCCTTCTCTCCTAGTTGTCATTTCCTGTAGTTGTCCCCAGCCCATCACTGGTAGTGACGTCACCGAGGGAAATGGGAGGTGGGCAGCAGGAGGGACAACCATCTCCCTCGGGTCCACCCACAGCGGACGGAGGAGAGCACAGCTGAGGGCCACAGATATAACCACCCTTCCTTTCCCAAAAGCACTGGAAGGAGGTGACCCTTAGGGAAGACTGACACTGGCTTATACAACACAATCTCTTTTTGGAGGATTCCACAAGAAAGCTCAAAGTCTCAGCACAAAACCAAGTGCAGTGTAACCTTTCGAAGCCTTTTCCCTATTAAAGACTATTTACCCGAGTTGGCAGGTACAGTTATGTTCCGGAGGTGAAAACATGAAGGGCAGAAAATGAAGGAATTGTGCACTGCTCAAATTAGATTGTTGTTCAGGCAGGAAACCCATTGCCTGTTGGGGCAGTTGAGGCCAAGGACGCCGGCAGGGCCAGGAGGGAAGGAAGGAAGGAAGGGCTTTCCTGCATTTCCAGCATCCACCTCCACATTCTGTTCCCGCAGCCCTGCAGGAAGAGGGGTTCACGGTGAGCTGGCAGCTGAGTCCCGGGCCCATTTCCACGCCTTTGGCTTTTCTCTCTCCTTTGGGTCTGGAAATGATCCTGGTTATCAGACCACCTCAGGTGTTGGCCTGTGGAACGCCTTTGCTTTTCGGAAAGCAAGGAAATGACCAAGAATTACAAAAAGGCAAGTCAGAACCACGGCATTTAGAAAACAACCACATTAGTCTGCCAAGAGTGGCCTTTGGAGGGGGAAAATAATTGAACCGGTGACTCTGAATACTGTGCCGCTTTGCATGACTCATTAAACTGCTATTTTCAACACTTCGGCCTCAGACTGTAAGAAGCACAGAATCCTAAAGCAATCTAGACATTTGAATTCTTTTATACCTGAAAAGCCTTGCGGTTACAAATGCCTTCAGAGGTGAGCACAAGCATCAATTGAAATGCAAGACGGCCATAATGGAGCTGTATTTGATAAGCCACTCAAGCGTGACCCAGCCTCTTAAATCAGGATGCACAACTAATTGCTGCTCTTTTATTTATTATCTTTAATCCTTCATTGGATACCATTGACTTGCTACTTCCTAAAATGAGGCCATAGCATAGGCGGGAATGAATAATTTTAAAATTATGAAGCATTTTTTTTGTTTTGTTTTGTTTTGTTACAAACCTGGGCTCAGACAATGTAAATTCTAATCATTTCCTCCTCTTCCCAGCCCAGCAACCTCTGAACCTGAAAAGGGCATTTGTTTTTTCCTTCCTTCTCCCCATAATGGGCAGAAAGTCAGGAATATGCAGTTCCTGGAGGTCACTGGTCTTTTTCTGGCCCTCACTAAGGAATTGGCATCATTCCCACAATTCCTAGGGACTCCTCATCCATACCCTAAAATCTCATTACAGGCCTATATTATATTAAAACTGGTAAAAGTCTGTGCGAACTAGCACTTTCTATAGCTCTCTCCCATGCCACCTCCGACTTGTTTGGTCGGGTCTGTACCTCGCAGGAGATAAGGAGTTTTTTCACTTTGCATCGTCTGTAGTTTCGAGCTGAGCCAGCCTAATGAATCAACAGAATTTGATGTGAAGGGCATCGGGAAGCCATTTTTCTTTCTGTTTTATCCCACAGCTTTCTCCATTGTTTTGATGTTGCTTAAAATTTCACTGTTAGCAATTTCATCCTTTGTCTTGACTCCCCGGTAAAATATATATTCTCTTGGGCAGCATAACACTTTAAGCATTACCAGCGGAGCCTGAATCAGTCTGTAGAAACCTATCCTGAGAGGAGACCACATGAGGGGAATGAGAACAGGGACTGAGAGCAGCAGTGGTGGGGGAAGGACCACACGGAATGGAGAGACCTAGAGAGCAGACAGACAATCCTTAGCCCTCTCCCTGGAGGTAGCACTGGCCCTAAGGTTGGGAGAAAAGGGTTAGCATAGCTTGAAATATATATATCCCAAGATGCCTTATTTATTCTTTATTTATTTTTAAAAAAATATTTTTTATTGACTTTTTACAGAGAAGAAGGGAGAGAGGTGGAGAGTTAGAAACATAGATGAGAGAGAAACATCGATCAGCTGCCTCCTGCACACCCCCTACTGAGGATGTGCCTGCAACCAAGGTACATGCCCTTGACAGGAATCGAACCTGGGACCCCTCAATCCGAAGGCCAACACTCCATCTACTGAGCCAAACAGGTTTTGGCATCAAGATGCCGTATTTAAAAATACACACACACACACACACACACACACACACACACACAAAATAAATAAATAAAATTAAAAAAATAAAAATAAAAATAAAAAAAACACAACTATTCCTGATTATAGAAATTATTGAAATTGTAGAAAGCCTCATAAAATATAAAAAATATAAAAATGCTCATAATCTTACAATCAGACATATCTAATCTTTTGCTGCAATTGCATGTAACTGATGTCATGCTTTATGCAAAATTGTTTTTCATTCTTTCTAATTAACATTATGTTGTGAGCACTAACACATAGCGATTTTTTATAGCTATATGATATTCCATAATTTATTTAACCAGCTCCCCATCAACCTTTGTCGTTACAAATGCTGATAGCCAGCATTCACAAATCTTTCTAGGCCCTTTTCTAACTGGCTCATGTCAGTTCATTCATTCCATCGTCACAAAAGCCCAAAGAGCAGGCACAGGCATTAGTTCCAGGTTAGAGATGAGGGAACAGACACAGAGAGGTAACATTTTAAAAAATATGTATTTTATTGATTTTGTACAGAGAGGAAGGGAGAGAGATAGAGAGTTAGAGACATTGATGAGAGAGAGTCATCGATCAGCTGCCTCCTGCACACGCCCTACTGGGGATATGCCCGAAACCAAGGTACATGCCCTTGACCAGAATCAAACCCAGGTCCCTTCAGTCCCCAAGCTGATGCTCTATCCATTGAGCCAAACCGGTTTCGGCGAGAGGTAACATTTTCTAAGCCACACGCTAGCAAAGAGTGCATCCAGGACTCTTAATCTTTCTGCACAAATCTGATTCTTTTCTTAGGTTACGTT
The DNA here is from genome assembly GCF_964339955.1 of Pipistrellus hanaki. Lineage (NCBI taxonomy): Eukaryota > Metazoa > Chordata > Mammalia > Chiroptera > Vespertilionidae > Pipistrellus > Pipistrellus hanaki. The sequence goes on along the minus strand of NC_140513.1, from coordinate 40,903,672 downwards.
CTCTAGGAGCAGCGTCTCTGGGCTCAGGAGCGTGTTTTCCCTTTTTTTTCTGGCGTGGCTCAGTGGTTGAGCATCAATTTATGAACCAGGAAGACACAGCTGGATTCCCCGTCAGAGTATATATACTTGGATTTCAGGCTTGATCCCCAGTAGGGGGCATGCAGGAGGCAGCTGATCAATGATTTTCTCTCATCATTGATGTTTCTATCTTTCTCTCCCTCTCCCTCTCTGAAATCAATAAAAAAAACAAAACACATATTTAAGCAAAAAAACGAGAAACAAAAACAAGAACACTTGTGTCACTGCAGCTCAATGGCTCTGTTTACATTTTGCCTCCTATCACTGAGCTGACAGGGGAAGGAGGGAGCCTGCTCAGAGGCCTGAAGTCCTTGAATTGTGGCAGCGTTGGGGCCTGGCTGCCCTGTTCTTTGCGTTGCTATGGATATGAGGTGAATTCTCAGCGTCGCTCCTTGTGGGTTGCCTTTTACTTTTTTTAAAACCACAGTCAGGGAATCAATGACAGACGTCCTCCAGCCCTCTGTCTTCAGAGTACAGTGTGTGCGCCGGGACCCTGGCCTCAGGGAGTGCCCCGCAGCGCCAGGCGCCGGGGCCAGGGTGGTGGGAGGCAGGTGGCACCCTGAGCTGGGAAGCCTGGGTAGTTGTTTACTTGTATGTTTATTTGTTTTTGACAGAAAAGATTTTTAAATGTTTCAGTGGGAGATTGGTTAACCGAATTTTGGACTACTCATTCAATGGAATGGTATAAATGAGGTCATTGGGCATGCATCGACATGGAAAGATGCCCAAAGCATTCTTCTAGGTAGAAAAAGAAAAAAGAAAAAAGAAAAAAAAAGAACAAGTTACAGAACAACGCCCATCATACAACCCCATTTTTAGCGTATGCACCGATATAGCAGAAAGAGTTCTCTAGAAACTGGGGTGGCGAGGGCTTAGGGCCTTCCGTTTCTATCCTGTGCATGCTTATATTCCTTGAAAATTTCAGTGAACATATATATTACTTTTAAAGTGACAGCTGACCCTTGAACAACATGCGTTTTGAATTGCATAGATCCATTTATACATGGATTTTTAAAATTTAATTTAATTTACTTTACATGGGTTTTTGTATATAAGTACCTGTATTGTTTTTGATCTGGAGTTGGGAGTCTACAGATGTGGCAGGATGACTGTATACATAGTTCTGTGCTATTTTATACAGGGAACTTGAGTGTCCACAGATTTCGGTATCTTTGAGACCAATCCTCCATGGATAGAAAGAGACAACTAAGCTTTGGGGGGGTTAAAAGTTACAAGCAGCCCTGGCTAGTTGACTCAGTACTTGATTCCTGATCACAAGTACTATGAGTTGCAGGTTTGATTCCTGGTCCTGGGTCAGGGTGTGTTGGGGAGGCAATCAATTAATGTGTCTCTCTCACATTGATGTTTCTCTCTCTCTCTCTCTCTCTCTCTCTCTCTCTCTCTCTTTCCCTCCCCCCCCTCCTTCCCTCCTTTTCACTCTATCTTTAAAAAATCAATGGAAAAAAATATCCTTGGGTGAGGATTAACAAACAAAGTTATAAGCAAATTTTTGACTGTGCACTGAGTCAGGCACCCTAACCTCTGCATTGTTTAAGGGTCATCTGTGATATAAAAGCAACAGAGACTTTACAGGAAGGTAGGACATTTGGAGTGTAAATTTTTAACAAACACATAAACATTTACCAATAGGGAAGATACAGAGAGAAGAAAATAGAAGCTGAGGGAATCTAGTACAATTAGTTCAACAGGACTAATGGAGCCAGTATTGGGGGAAGGAAAACCTATTTTCCCCCTGGTGTTTTCAAACATTTTAGTAATCTAATTATATAATAATCACTACACACCATTTACACACTTTACGTGTAGATGCAAGAAAGCATGAAGTCATGTTATAAGTAAACCCAAGGCAACTCTGAAAGGAAAGGAGTGGATGTGGACCAGCAGCTAAACGTGAACGGGGGTCCAGGTTACTTGGGCTCTTCCCCAGGCTTGCTGTGTGATCTTGGGCAAGTCACTTGGCCTCTCTGAACTTCAGATTCCTTATCCAGCGTGGAAGTGTTCAGCCCTGGTTGCACACCAGAATCACTGGGGAGCTTTTAGAACACTCTGTGTCCTGGCCGCTCTGGGCTGGGGCCTAGGCAGGCTCCCAGGTGACTGTGGTACTCGGTGAGGGCATCAACCAGCCTGGGCTCAGGGAGCGTCAGTTCACTGGCCCTCTCTCTCAACCCAGGCCCTGAACCTACGAGTGGCCATTTTAGTAAGTGAATAAGTAGGTATTTATGTAGATAGCTCTTGGAGAAGAAAAAAGTTTGAAAGACACCCTTTGGCCCGATCACCTCTTGGTTTTGAAAAGTGGTTGCTCTTTGCTCATAATAACCAATTTCCGTGGGGCTTTTCACTCGGCATTTGGATGTAAAGAGTATGCATTTTTAAAGCTGTCCAAACGCCTATTTATGCAGCAGACCATAACTCCTCTCTGGATGGGCTGCTATGCTTTATCAAGTAAATGATACACATTTACAAAGCTGTCTGGAGCGGCATTTACCTGAGGGACTGTTATTATTGTGTTTGATTTTTTTTTTTTTTTTTTTGAGCCCCATGGTTCATTGGGTAAATAATATTGTTTAACCAATTTTTAAATAGACGTGTCTAGCAAGATGCCATTTTATCAATCTTATCCACTCTTATACCTTTTAGAGGGCTCTTTTAGATTGTTTTTATTTTAAATTTCACATTAAGATACTTTACCAAAAATAAATAAATAAACAAACAAATAAATAAATAAATGGATTAAATCTTTAAAAGCTGAGTCAGAAGCATGCATCTGGCTTCTGAATCCCCCTGCCCCTTTGGTCGATAAAAAGACTCTCATAACTTTACCTTCCATGGGCTCCTTCAGTTTCAGTGCTAAATTCAAGACATTTTTGCCTTTGTGGGAACGTTTCAGAACAAGGGGGACTTAATTTAGGTAGGACTGTGAAATGGAAGGATAGGACAGGGATTGTGTCAGCATGAGTCATGTGACTCCTATAAGAAATAGGGCCAGGGCCTCAGAAGGACATGGAGATCCCCCATTAGAGAAGGGAAAGACTCAGTAGAGGACTATAAGAATGTATATTGTAGATGAGACCAAGAACCTTGTATGGATCGAGGTTTTCTGTTGCAGACAACAGAATCCACTTCAAGCTAGTATAAAGAAAACGGTTTTAACCGAAGGGTATTCAACAGTCTCCAGGAAGGCCACACAGGCTTGGCAGTTACCCATAGGAATAGTGGAGCTAAAGATAGCACGGCCAGAAGAAATGAGGAATCAGAGCTTAAAAGAGTGGTTCTCAAAATGTGTTCTCAGACCAACAGGATCAGCATCAACTGGGCATTTGGTAGAGATTCAAATTCTCAGGCCTCACCGCAGACAGCAACACTAAGGATGAAGCCCAGCAATCGGAGCTTTAACAAGGTTTCTAGGTAATGCTGATAGTGAGATCTGAAAACCACAGGCTTGGTGTGACTCCAGCAGAAGGAATCTGTGGCTGCTGCTTCCTGTTCTTTAGCACCTAGGGATTTAGGGACTGGATGCCCGAAGCTCTGCCACAGCAGCCCCGGAAGAACCAGGTGCATCTGCCAATGCGTTTGCAAGAACAGTCCATCCCCCTGCACATGGCTGCTGCCTCACATTGCTCACTTCCGGCTCAGGGGCTCCTGTAAGTCAGTCATCCTGCAGGTAGAACCAGAACCATATTCAGGGCTAGCACCCTATTTGCAAAGGACATGAGGAAACGTGATTTGGCTTTCCAGTTTACAGTACAGGAATAAGCTACAGGAGATGGGAATGGATGTTGAGAGAGCCAACCTTTGTATCTTGCCATCCCTGTGGATGCCCAATGACTCTACATACTAGCCAGTCTTTTACAGCAGAGGCAGATAGCCAATGAGTCAACCAGCCCTATCCCAACACAGGACAGACAACACCCCACAGTAACCCCAGCTCTGGAAACTTCACCCCAGACACTGCCGGGAAATCAGACTTTCCCCAGGCCTCAGAGAGCCTTCACTGGCATATCATCTGGGCTCGCTGTAACTGTTACACAACAATGAGAGAGGTGACCTTTGGCTTAAAGAAAATAATTTCCTCCCTAACTCCCATTATTTAATTGCAAATTAAAGCAGGAGGTGTTCCTAAAGGTGCCATGAGAGAGTTTATTGCTTCTCCAGACTGAACGTTGGACAACATTCCATCCAACTATTTGTACCCACTTCCTTACCATCGGAGCAAGATCTTGATAAATAAATTTTTATACTTAACCCACATTTGTCCTATTAAATGGCATTGCTATCATGGTACTGATTGTGAAGTATATCAGGGCTCTGAACAGCAACGGCAGTCTGTTTACTTGGTGAGATCTGCCCGACCCCAAGGTCTAGGCTGGCCGGGAGGATCACGATTCTCAGGCCTGCTCCAGCCTGACAAAGGCTTACCTCCACCTGGTTCAGCTCTTTATTCCAACATCAGATCCTTAAAGAGGTGCTCCCTGAGCACCCCAAACTCATGTTGCCCTCCCAGAAGGCACTCCCCATCACGTCACCCCGAGTCATCACCTTCTCATCCTTCTCACTCTCTGATGAGCTCCTTTAGTTTTCTTAGTGTCTGTCTCCCCACCAGAAGATAAGCTCCATGAGGATAGTGGCTGTCCTAGCAAACGAATAGAGGATGGCCGCTGTGTACTGGGCGGGCCTTATTCCCTACGATCAGCTAAATCCTCCTGCTTCCTTAGAAGTTTTAGCACAGATGAGTTTAAGAGAACAAGACTTTAGAATTTTGAAAAAACGGTTTGATACCTTATCAGGTTATTAGGCACGAGAGCAGATTGAGGAGGACAATCAAAAGCGCATCAATCGCTTTTGGACTCAGAAAATTGTTTCAGCAGCCGCTGTAGCCCCACCGGCTGCTTTTGCTGTGATGCACAGGCATGAGAGCAGCACCGCGCAGTGAGGCTCCTGCCCCGCCCAGGTGCGCACAGACAGAGACCCAGAGAGGAGCCAGCGCCAGCCAGTGTGCTGCCAAGGTGCCCGCCACATCTGCGGCCCACTGCAGGCCCCGTGGAGCGATGTCCCTACCATGACGGTCGGGCTGGCCTCCAGCACTTCGAGATGTCTGTCCTGTCTGTTGTCACACATGGGGCGGGGCTAGCCCTTTTCATGTCTCCCTCCAGCCTAGCAATCTGGCTAGGACTTCTTCTGTAACCCTTAGTTATAAGACTTCTGTTCAGCTTGTCTTCATTTGGTTATTCAGGTTGACTGTTCTGTAATGTGGTTGTCATTCGCCATTTGGTCCTGTGTTTAACTTCCACCTACTTCACCAAAACTTGCATCCCCAACCCTCTCTGTATCTTCTGTGCCGAGGGCTCTGCCCAGAGCTCATGCCCCCTTTAACCGGGGTTGTTTGTTTTCTTATTGTTGAGGATTAGGTGACTTCAAAAAAAAAAATACTTATATGCCAGTTATCAGTTGTGCTTTGAAAACAATTTCTCCAATTCTGTGGCTTATGTTAAAATCAGTTAGAAGATAGAGATCTGCAAAAATGCCGTCCTCTTCCTTCTCTCCTGTTCCCCCACCATCAGGGGCTTATCTCTCTCTTTCTCCAGGGAGAGCCCATCTGGAGAGGGTGTATGTCCTCTGCTCAGACAGCTCCCATTTCTGGGCAGACAAGAGGTATGTCACTGACTGTGGCCTCACCTGGCAGCCTCACACCAAGTGGCCCCCACCTGACCTGACTCTGAATGAGATGATGGCTCTCCCTCCTCCCCACCGAGCAGAGCCCAGCTCACAGACGCTGGCTGTGCTGGGTTGAGGGCTGGGCTGCCACAGGACTGGGGCAGAGGTCACTGCTGGAGGACCTCTGTGGTTTGGGTGCTGTGACCTGCCCCGAAACCTCCAGCTTGATACTCTCACCTTCTGGCATCTTCCATGAGGCCCCTTCTAAGATCCCTTCTGCTCACACAAGGTCAAGTGGGCCCTGCTGTTGGAACTGAGAACTCCCCCTGGATAGAGCACGTTCACGGTGGTCCCAGACTGACTCCCTAAACCTGCTTTCCTGACAGAGAGGAAGCGGGGAGGGAGCAGGCCAGAATGTGCAGGCCCCACCCTCCCATGCCCTGGGCGGCAGGGCCAGGCTGCTCAGCTCAGCTGAGTGGTGGAGCCGAATGGGACTGGTGTGGGCTAGGGGTGGGAGTTGGGGAGAGGGTAGATGGATGGCTTCCAGCTGGGCTTGTCACTCTCTGGTACCTTCATCTCCTCCACTCCCACCTCTCCTCCTTCCTCCCTCCCTGAGGTCTCAGCCCCAGGCCTCCTCACCCCTGCTTTCCCAAACAAGGCTCGAAGTGGACAACGTGACCTCAAATGTAGGGAACTGCCCCAACACCCTAAAATCATGTTTACGTTAGACTGAGAATTTCCACTTCTGGAGACCCGTCCTAAATAAAGATTTTCGGACGCAGAAGTTCCCTTCAGCACGATGATGGGAGTAAAGAATCGGAAATGGGGCTTTGGGAATTTTGATGTGGGGACACAGACAATGCCAAGGAGGGAGAGAACTGACTGGCAGGGTCAACAACCCTTTGGGAAATGAAGTCCCAGAAGGACACATGATGCAGAATCCACCCAAGTGCGCACACACACATGTGCACACATGAATATGCATGGGCATCCATATATACATGCATAATCATGGGAACACAGGCATCCACACATGTGTGCATGAGTGAGGGAACACAGGTACACACACGTGCACATGCAGACACAATGTGCACACACAGGGAAGGGACTGGAACAGGGAGCACCTCTGTCAGAGCTCTTCTCCCTAGGAGGACTTTGTTCTTTACTTGACTCTGAATCGCTTAGAGTCAAGCAATTCAGAGTCATAATCAGCCTTTTTATTTTGGTCAGAAACACTTTAAAAATAAAAACTAAATGGTGCACTTTACTCCATAGATGACTGATCAGTGGGTAACAGTGAAAACATGACTGTTTTTAATATGATTAGAACTACCAGTTACAGATGCATTATAAAAAAATTAGACATCCTCTCAAGCAGAAGGTAAGAGATGTGCAACTGCCGCCCCAGAGGTGACCATCAGGAGTGACTTGGTGGGTCCCTCTCAGGCTCTGCCGCTCTCATGCTGTTTGTCTGACTCTGTCACAAGCAGACTCATTCTCACGTGTATGTGTCTGCCTGTGGAAATCACATGTGTGTGGTCTAACAGGCAGGATCCTGGATGCAGAGAGTTTGTTTACGTGTCTCACAGGAGATGACCCCTGGGGTCCTTATCTCTTGGGCACACAGAGACCCCTGCACCCACTTGAGCAGCTGCTCAGCTTCCCTCTTTCACGTGGGCCAGGATTGGTGGATCCCATGCCCTCTCCATGGACATTGGGGTTTTACCAATTCCAGACTATTTCATCAGTGCTCTGATGGGTGGTCTCAAAACTCCATCTCTGAACAACTGTGCAAGAATTTCTGTGGGTAACCCCTAGGGGGAGCACTGCCGGGTGCAGGTGTGCCCTGTGGGACTTGGGCAGGTGCTGCACACTGTTCTCCCAGACAGTGGCCTTTCCCCTCCTCCCCAGGGGACCTGCGGGCCTCTACTGCCTCACTTTGTCCCCAGGTTGGTCACCACCAGCCCAGAAGCCTGCCAGTCTGAGGTGACAGTGCTCTCACCCCAGTGTCCACAGTGGGTGTGTCCCCATCAGGGAGGTGGGCCCTCTCTGACATGGAGAGGCCTGTGCACTGCCTCATTGGAGGTGCATGTGTCTGCCCTTTGTCCCTTTAGAAAACTCCTTTCCAGAGTTCTCTGCACCACAGGGAGTTAACACCTTTCTCTGGCCTTGGGTTGTAAGGAATGCTTTGCAGCTTGAGGTTTCTCTTCCCAGATTTCTGCATTTTTCCTGTTGTTTGTGGGGCACAGGAAGAGCCAGCCTCTGCCTGACGGGCTTCTGGCCTGGGGCCACACTGAGCACAGAGCCTCTATCCCAGGATTATGCACACACTTACTAAAAGGGCTTCTTTTTTGTTTGTTTGTTCACATCTGATCTCTAAACCATGTGGGATTTCCCTTTCAAATAACAAAAATGCTATTTCAGATAAACACAAACAAAAATATGTCAGCAGGAACAAAAAAGCACTAAGATTCCATGTGTAGGAACGTCCAGAACAGGTAACTGAGCAGACAGAAAGCAGGCCAGGGGTCTCCAGGAGCAGGAGGAGTGCGGAGTGAGTACTGTTGGTGCAGGGTTTCCCTTTGGGAAGATGGAACATCCTGCAACTAGACGGTGGTGATGCTTTCCCAGCATCGTGAGTGTCCTTCAGGCTCAGGAATGACACCATTTAAAATACAAACAGTAATTTTTATTTATTTATGGAGTTGAATCACCCCAAGGGAGAAACAAAGCATAGAATAAGAAAGAAGAATAGAGAGAGAAAAAAGGACCCAAAAATACTCCCAATAATAATAGTTAAAAAATAAACAATTGAATTTCCCCATGAAGAAAAGTAAACCATAGAAAGGAAGGAAAATAGAAGAAAAAGGTCAATGAGAGGCGGTAGCACCAGATTTTCTGAGGGGAGAAGGCCAGCAGTCTTGGTCAGCAGCTCTGGAGCTGGCCCTGCTGGGGCTTCAGGAGGCAGCTCCTCCTCTGAGGCAGGACCCTGGGCAGGCTCCAGGGAGGGCTCCTCATCCAGGGGGGTTGGGGCCTCAGTCTTGTGTGCAGGTGCCTCCGAGGCCGGCCCCTGCCTCACAGCTGCCACCAGAGAGGCTGGTGGAGGTGGCTGGACCTCTGGAGGTACCCATGCCTCCAGCTCTTCTTCCGACTCCTCATCAGACGCCTCTGTCTGGACTTCAGGTGTTTCTGCAGGAGCCTCCTCTGCCTCCTGTTCCGGTGCTGGGTTGTGAGAGGAGAAAAGATCACCCACATGCCTGCATTTCCTTGTTCCCCCTTCACCCCCTCCATTCCCTAGGACAGAACACAGGCCAGAGCCTTCCAGAGAAGCCACAGCCCAGGACCCACCACAGGACGCCCTCCTCGCTGACAGTCCCGCAGGTGGGTGGTCTGAGGCTGGGCTTTGGCCCTGGCCAGTCTCTGGGGGTGCTCCCTGTGTGCCTGGCACTGAGCCCTCCCCATAAGCTCACATGCACCCCTCCCCCCCTTCTATTCCCACCTTCTTACCCTTGTGCTCCACCTCCTGGGGCTCCAGGTACGCTGGCCACATGTGGATATCCCTGACACATGCTGAGAACCTCCTGCGGAGCTTGGGGAACTTCAGGTTGGGGTTTAAATCTCTGTTCTGCCTTGGATCCCAGGTTGGAGGCCTCCAGGACCTGGTTGGCTTCTGAGCAGAGGGCGATCTCCAGCCACTTGAGGGCTCTGGTTCTCCAGGTCCACAGCTGGCGAAATGCACTTTGGGCCCTGGCTGGCCCTCGGTACTATGACCCAGCTGCCCCTCAGAGGTGAAGGCGGGGCTCGGGTCTTCCTTGAGTTGCTGATGTTCCTCTAGGACCTGATGACAGCTCTGCAAAGACAGTGACTAGCAGCCAATTCGGAGGCCTTAAGCCCTGTATGGCCTATTAACTGCCGCTTCTGCCCACTGGACCTTCTGCTCCCGGATCAGGCCCAGCCCTGTGTCTGCACAGACCTCCTCCCAGGGGAAATGAGGGTCACCTCCAGGGCTCAGGATAGACCTCGGGCAGAGGGCGCCACCCACACTCCACGTCCACCCAGCCAGCCTTGACCCGGGGTGTGAACGTTACTGGTCCACCAGGTCTCTGACCCCTCCCCAGCTTGTTCCTCCTCAGGCCCTTTCTATGGGAACCCCCCTTACACACACATATACACACATACACACACACACCCGGAGGGGACATCGGGTTGCTCAGGTGGGTCAGAGTGGTGGCCTGCCCCCCACAAAACCACCATGGGACTCCCTGTGTTACCTCTGGCTCCAACTGTGTCAAGGGCAACACGGATCTGCGCTGAGTCCTGAACCAGCGGCGGCCAATGCGAAACCTGCTCTCATCGCTGCCTCTCTTGGGGCGTCGGGTTCGGTAAAGGGGGAGACAACAAGAAAACATGGTGTCCTCTCCAGTGCCTCTAACCGAGTGAGGCGGGAAGGGGCAGTTATAGAATGTAGCTGCCTGGTTACCGGGTTCTGTTAGGCTCCATCGTCAGGAAGTGAGGTCGTGGCTCATGTCTGAGGAGATGCTCAGGGTAGGGGACCCACGGGCGACCTCACTTCCTGACGATGGAGACAATGGAACCCGGTAACCAGGCACCTACATTCTATAACTGCCCCTTCCCCTCTCACTCGGTTAGAGGCACTGGAGAGGACACCATGTTTTCTTGTTGTCTCCCCGTGTCTCGAGGTCAAGGCCGAGAACGAGGCCTCAATGAGAGAGGCAGCGACGAGAGTATATTCCGACGTGCCCGCCGCTGGATCGGGACTCAGTCCAGACGATGCCTGTGGCCCTTTGCACGGAGGGAGCCAGAGGTAACTCAGGGATGCTTAGGGCAGTTTTGTTCAAGCCAGGCCACCACTCTGATCCCACCTGAGCAGTTCTATGTTCTGTGTGTGTGTGTGTGTGTGTGTGTAAGGGGGGTTCACAAAGAAAGGGCCTGAGCAGGAACATGCTGAGGAGGGGTCAGAAGCCTGGTGGACCAGTCACGTTCATACCCCCGAGTCAAGGCTGGCTGAGTGGACATGGAGTGTGGGTGGCGCAGTCTGCCAGAGGTCTATCCTGAGTCCTGGAGGTGACCCTCATTTCCCCTGGGAGGAGGTCTGTGCAGACACAGGGCTGGGCCTGATCCGGGAGCAGAAGGTCCAGGGGGCAGAAGCAGCAGCAACTAGGGCCAGGCAGGGCTTAAGGCCTCTGAATGGCTGCCAGTCACTGTCATTGCAGAGCTCAACCCAAGTCACTGAGGAACATCAGCAGGTTGATGAAGACCCAGGCCTCGCCTTCACCACTGAGGGGCAGCTGGGTCATAGTACTGAGGGCCAGCAAAGGTCCAAAGTGCATATGGACGGCTCGGGGTCTGGGGAACCAGGGCCCTTTAGTGGCCGGAGATGGAGTCCTCCCCAGAAGCCCATCAGGTTCCGCAGACCTCCATCCTGGAAGCTGCTCAATCAGCAAAGGCAGATCGCACTTCGCAACTCCTTCCTGGAGTCGCCCACATTCCGCAAGAGATTTCCAATGTGTGATGCCTACCTGCAGCACCAGGCCCGTGTGAATCACACCGGGCCAGAGGATCTGCAGCCTCAGGGGGCAGAGCCCAAGGGTGAGAAGGTGGAGAAGGTGTGGGTGGGCTAGGAGGTGGACATGGTCTAGGTGCATTCAAGCTTATGGGGAGGGCTCAGTGCCAGGCACACTGGGAGCACCCCCAGAGACTGGCCAGGGCCAAAGCCCAGCCTCAGACCACCCACCTGCTGGACTGTCAGCGAGGAGGGCGTCCTGTGGTGGGTCCTGGGCTGTGTCTTCTCTGGAAGGCTCTGGCCTGTATTCTGTCCTAGGGAATGGAGGGGGGTGAAGGGGGCACAAGGAAATGCAGGCATGTGGGTGATCTTTTCTCCTCTCACAACCCAGCACCGGAACAGGAGGCAGAGGAGGCTCCTGCAGAAACACCTGAAGTCCAGACAGAGGCGTCTGATGAGGGGTCGGATGAAGAGTTGGAGGCGTGGGCACCTCCAGGGGTCCAGCCACCTCCATCAGCCTCTCCAGGGGCAGCTGTGGAGCCAGGGCCGGCCTGGGAGGCACCTGCAGACAAGACTGAGGCCCCACACCCCCTGGATGAGGAGCCCTCCCTGGAGCCTGCCCTGCGTGTGCCCCAGACCCAAAGCCAAGGCCTCGAAAGAGGCAGCGATGAGAACAGGTTCCGCATTGGCCGCCACTGGTTCAGGACTCCACGCAGATCCCTGTTGCCCTTAACACAGTTGGAGCCAGAGGTAACACAGGGAGGCCCAGGGTGGTTGTGTGGGGGCCAGGCCACCCTTCTGACCCCTACTGAGCAGCCATATGTCCCCTCCGTGTGTGTGTGTGTGTGTGTGTGTGTGTGTGTGTGTGTGTGTAAGGGGGGTTCACATAGAAAGGGCCTGAGCAGAAACAGGCTGAGGAGGGGTCAGAGGCCTGGTGGACCAGTAATGTTCACACCCCGGGTCAAGGCTGGCTGGGTGGATGTGGAGTGTGGGTGGCGCCCTCTGCCTGAGGTCTATCCTGAGCCCTGGAGGTGACCCTTATTTCCCCTGGGAGGAGGTCTGTGCAGACACAGGGCTGGCCCTAATCCAGGAGCAGAAGGTCCAGTGGGCAGAAGCAGCAGCAAGTAGGGCCAGGCAGGGTTTGAGGTCTCTGGACCAGTATCTGGTCACTGTCATTGCAGAGCTCAACTCGGGTCCTAAAGGGAGATCAGCAAGTGGAAGAAGACCCCGGCCCTGCCTTCACCTCTGAGGGGCATCTGGGTCATAGTACCGAGGGCCAGCAAAGGCCCAAAGTGCATTTCGCCAGCTGTGGTTCTGGAGAACCAGAGCCCTCAAGTAGCTGGAGATTGCCTTCTACTAAGAAGCCAACCAGGTCCTGGAAGCCTCCAACCTCGAATCAAAGGCAGAACAGAGTTTTAAGCTCCATCCTGGATCCAATTTTCAAGCCCCTTCTGGAGTTGCCCAAGGTCTCCAGGGAGTTCCCAGCATTTAACGACCTGAGGCCAAATGGCCATGGTATTTACACTGGACCAGATTACCTGGTGCCGGAAGAGGCAGAGCCTAAGGGTGAGAAGGTGGGAATAGAATTGGGGGGTGGGGGGTGGGTTGGAGGTACATGTGAGCTTATGGGGAGGGCTCAGTGCCAGGCACACTGGGAGCTCCCCCAGAGACTGGCCAGGGCCAAAGCCCAGCCTCAGACCACCCACCAGCGGGACTGTCAGCGAGGAGGGCGTCCTGTGGTGGGTCCTGGGCTGTGGCTTCTCTGGAAGGCTCTGGCCTGTGTTCTGTCCTAGGGAATGGAGGGGGGTGAAGGGGGAACAAGGAAATGCAGGCATGTGGGTGATCTTTTCTCCTCTCACAACCCAGCACCGACCCAGGAGGCAGAGGAGGCTCCTGCAGAAACACCTGAAGTCCAGACAGAGGCGTCTGATGAGGAGTCGGAAGAAGAGCTGGAGGCATGGGTACCTCCAGAGGTCCAGCCACCTCCATCAGCATCTCTGGTGGCAGCTGTGGAGCAGGGGCCGGCCTGGGAGGCACCTGCACACAAGACTGAGGCCCCAACCCCCCTGGATGAGGAGCCCTCCCTGGAGCCTGCCCAGGGTCCTGCCTCAGAGGAGGAGCTGCCTCCTTAAACCCCAGCAGGGCCAGTTCCAGAGCTGCTGGCCGAGAGCTACTGCCTCTCATTGATCTTTAAATTTTATTCTTTGTAGTATTTTAGGGTCTTTCTCTCTCTCTCTCTCTCTATTTTTTTCTTATTCTATGCTTTGTTTCTCCCTTGGGGGGATTCAACTCCATAAATAAATAAAAAATATTGTTTGTATTTTAAATGGTGTCATTCCTGAGCCTGAAGGACACTCACGATGCTGGGAAAGCATCACCACCGTCTAGTTGCAGGATGTTCCATCTTCCCAAAGGGAAACCCTGCACCAACAGTACTCACTCCGCACTCCTCCTGCCCCTGGAGACCCCTGGCCTGCTTTCTGTCTGCTCTGTTACCTGTTCTAGAAATTCCCTACACATGGAATCTTAGTGCCTTTTTGTGCTTGTCACATATTTTTGTTCGTGTTTATCTGAAATAGCATTTTTGTTATCTGAAAGGGAAAGCCCACATAGGTTAGAAATCAGATTTAAAAAATAAATAAACAAAAAAGAAGCCCTTTTAGTAAGTGTGTGCATAATCCTGGGATAGAGGCTCTGTGCTCAGTGTGGCCCCAGGGCCAGAAGCCTGTCAGGTAGAGGCAGGCTCTTCCTGTGCTCAAAGCAAAAACAAGAAAAATGCAGAAATCTGGGAAGAGAAACCTCAAGCTGCAAAGCATTCCTTACAAGCCAAGGCCAGAGAAAGGTGTAACCTCCCTGTGGTGCAGAGAACTCTGGAAAGGACTTTTCTAAAGGGACAAAGGGCAGACACATGCACCTCCAATGAGGCAGTGCACAGGCCTCTCCATGTCAGAGAGGGCCCACCTCCCTGATGGGGACACACCCACTGTGGACACTGGGGGCAGAGCACTGTCACCTCAGACTGGCAGGCTTCTGGGCTGGTGGTGACCACCCTGGGGACAAAGTGAGGCAGCAGAGGCCCCGCAGATCCCCTGGGGAGGAGGGGAAAGGCCACTGTCTGGGAGAACAGTGTGCAGCACCTGCCCAAGTCCCACAGGGCACACCTGCACCGGCAGTGCTCCCCCTAGGGGTTACCCACAGAAATCCTTGCACAGTTGTTCAGAGATGGAGTTTTGAGACTATCAGTCAGAGCACTTCTGAAATAGCCTGGAATTAGTAAAATCCCTAATGTCCATGGAGAGGGCATGGGTTCCACCAATCCTGGTCCATGTGGAGGAGGGAAGCGGAGCAGCTGCGCAAGTGGGTGCAGGGTTCTTTGTGTGTTCAGAGATAAGGACCCAGGGGTCCTCTCATGTGAGACATGTGGACCCCATCCCTCCTGTGAGACCACACACATATGATTTCAACACACAGACCATCATATGCAAAAATGACATGACACTGTATGTAGAAAACCCTAAAGATTCCACCAACAAACTACTAAAACTGATAACTGAATTCAGTAAAGTAGCAGGATACAAAATAAAAATCCAGAAATCGGTTGCATTTTTGTTGACCAATAATGATCAGAAAGGGAAACTGAGAAAACAATACCATTTACAATTACATATAAAAATACTTTGGGATAATTTTAACCACGGATGTAAAAGACCTGCACTGAGAGAATTATAAGACACTGAAGAAAGAAACTGAAGAAGAGCTGGACCAGTGTGGCTCAGCAGTTGAGCATCAACATATGAATGAAGAGGTCAAGGTTCAATTCCTGGTCAGGGCATATGCTAGAGTTCTATTCCCAGTAGGGGGGCCTTTGGGAAGCAGCTGATCAATGACTCTCTCTCAACATTGATGTTTCTGTCTGTTTCTCTCCCTTCCTCTCTGAAATCAATAGAAATATATTTTAAAAAGAAAGAAATTTGTAGAAGATACAAGTAAGTGGAAGCATATATTGTCTTTATGGATAGGAAGAATTAATGTCATTAAAATGTCCATCTACTGAAAGAAATCTATAGATTCAACACAATTCTATCAAGATACCAATGGCATATTTCATGGAACTGAAACAAATATTCCATAAAATTATATGCAACCACAAAAGACCCCAAATAGTCACACAAATCTTGAGAAAGAAGAACAAAGTTAAAGGAATCACACTACCTGAAAATAGACCATCCTACAAGTTTACAGTAATCAAAACAGCATGGTACTGACACAAAAACAGATATGTAAGTCAATGAACCACAATAGAAAACCCAGAAATAAACCCAGACTTTTATGGCCAGTTAATATTTGACAAAGGAGGTAGGAATATATAATGGAGTAAAGACAGTCTATTAAAAAAATGGTGTTGGGGCCGAAACCGGTTTGGCTCAATGGATAGAGCATCAGCTTGGGGACTGAAGGGTCCCTGGTTCGATTCCGGTCAAGGGCATGTACCTTGGTTGCGGGCATATCCCCAGTAGGGGGTATGCAAGAGGCAGCTGATCGATGACTCTCTCTCATCGATGTTTCTAACTCTCTATCTCTCTCCCTTCCTCTCTGTACAAAATCAATAAAATATATTTTTTAAAAAATGGTGTTGGGAAAAATGGACAGATATGTGCAAAAAAAAAAAAAAAAAAATGAAACTAGACCACTTTCTTACACCGAACACAAGAGAAAACTCAAAATGTATTAAAGATTTAGATGCAAGACTCATAAGTAAAAAATCCTAGAAGAAAACACAGGCAGTAAAATCACTGATATTTCTCATAGCAATATTTTTTTCTGATATATCTGTTTGGACAATGGAAACAAAATAGAAATTAAATAGGAGTACATCAAACTAAAAGGTGTTTTCACAGAAAAAGAAACCGTCAATATAATGAAAAGACAACCACTAAATGGAAGAACATACCTACCACTGAGACAACTGATAAGTTAATAATCAAAATTTATAAAGAACCTATACAACTTAACACCCAACAAACACCCCAATTAAAAAATGTGCAAAGGACCTGAATGTACATTACTCCAAAGAGGACATACAGAAGGCCAATAGACATGTGAAAAGGTGTTCAGTGTCACTAGTCATCAGAGAAATGCAAATTTAAACCACAATGAACTCCCTGGCAAAGGGCAAGGAGACACCTGATTGGTGGTGTTGCTCTCCTATCAGTCAGGGCAAAACAGATGTACAGTCCTTACTTTATTCTAGCTTGATGCCTGTGTTGGTGGCTAGAGCTATTTCATGCCTGGGGCACATAAAAACAAAAACAAACAAACAAACAAACAAAAGACAACACACAGACCATAATGATCATTATCAATAAAACAACAAGTATTGGCAAGGATGTGGAGGAAAGGGAACCCTGGTGCACTGTTGGTGGGAATGCAGATTGGTACAGCCACTGCGGAAAACAGTATGGAATCACCTCAAAAAATAAAAAATGGAACTGCCTTATGACCCGATTCCACATTAGGAAATTTATGCAAAGAACCCTAAAACACTAATTCCAAAGAATACACGCACCCCCACGTTAATTGTAAAGTTATTTACACTAGCCAAGGCTTGGAAGCAGCCCAAGGGCCCATCGGTAGCTGAGTGGATAAAAAAGCTGTGGTATGGTTTCCCAGTGGAATACTACTCGGCCACAAAAAAGAGGGAAATCTTACATTTTTGCAACAGCATGAATGAACCTGAATAAACCAGTCCAAAAAAGACAGATACCATATGGTTTCATTATGTGTATAACCTAATGAACAAAATAACAAACAAAATGGAAACAGACTCACAGATAAAGAGAGCTGACTGATAGCTGCCAGGAGAGGGGCGCTGGGGAGGGTTGGGTGAAAAAGGTGAAGGGATTAAGGAAAAACAAAACTAAACGAACTTCACAGACATAGACAGCAGCAAAAGGCAGTGGGGCTGGTAGGAGAAGTAAAGAAAGGCTAACTGGCGACAGGAAGAGATTTGACTTTGGGTGGTGAACACACAATACAATATCTGTTAAGAATTGTACACTGGAAACCTGTACAATTTTTCTAACCAACGCTACCCCAATACATTCAATAACAATAAATATAAATAAAAAAGTATTGTACTGGTTTCCAAAACCTTGAAAACAAATGGAGAAACATTTATTTACAGCGGCTCTAAAAAGTATTTGTTTCTCTGTGAAAAGAATTAAGTTATTCTGTGTTCAGATTGTGCTTTCGAAAATGGAAGTGTGTTCAATAAAGCTAACAGAAAAGATAAGACCCGCGTTTTGTTTGTTTTACAAAAAGACTTCTGAACCCTCATTCCAAATAGGTGAGGGGTCCTCAAGGAGTAAAGAGCACAGAAAACTATACTCACTGCCTACGGGTCCTGTCGAGATGATGGTGATGCCTCCTGTCCAGCTCATCAAGCCTTTGCGTGTGTGTGTGTGTGTGTGTGTGTGTGTGTGTGTGTGTGTGTGTGTATGTGGGGGGGGGGGCGGGGACGACGACGGGGTCCTTCTCAGGAAAACAGCAGCACCTCCTCTGGCGGCTGTGCTTCGCCTGCGGTGTGGTGTGGTGGTGGAGGAAGACCTCAGCCAGAATGTGAAGAACTCGGGTTTTGGCTTCACACAAATTACTTCTATAACATCAGGCAAGAATCTAACCTCCCTGGGTTTCCGATTTTGTATATTTAAGTAGGAATAAAAAATGATACTTGCATCAGTTGATTCTTCAGAGGAAAATAGACAAATCAGTCCATACATTTGACTTTCTAGACGTTCATTGCATAGAGGATGCAATGCTGGTGGTCCATGAGTTTCCTTATAATTCAACGCAATGCGTCATCTCTCTCTATGGAATCCCTCGGAACTGACTAAGGCACGAGTCTTGCTGAGAGCCACATGCCCAGCTTTCTGCCTCAACATCCCTACAACACAGTGGGGTCAGTGGAGATAACTTTAGATTGATTTTTGTACCTATGAAATCTTGTTTGAAAAAATTTCATTATTTGAAGACTGACTCATGCTTGGGTGTGCCCACTGCTCGCTACTAGGGGGAGCCGATAGGTCAGGCTGCACAGAGGGATCCTAAAACTGGCCAAGGGCTTGGAGGAATTGGAGGGAGTGGTCTCAGTGCTGGTGGGGACCTCAGGAAACCAACACAAGCTCCCACACCCCTTAGCAAGCCCCTCACAGAGGAACCAGAGGTGCTCGGTCAGAATTCATTTAGTTGAACAAACATGTCTCCAGTGGATTTAGTTGAGTGAACTTTTCCTGGTTCACTCTCTCCTCGGGGAACCATTTAAATGTAGTGTGTGAGCTTCTTGTTGCATTTTTTGGCTCAGCACTCGGACTTTCTTCCTTTGAAGCAGCACAGAACTCAGCTCAACCCTTTCTGACCTTCAGATGTGTGACCGGCTGTCTTCAGACTTGTGTTAAACACCAAGTAGAAGCTGCCTCCCTGAGCAGAAAACTGCGGTGCCAGGAACCCTCCCTCCCTCAGTCAAGGAGGCTGGGTCACTTGCCACTTTGGTTGTGGGGAGTGAGGGATCCTGGGAGGGAGCAGAGGCCTCAGCACAGCCTGGCTCCGCTGATCCTGGAACCCAGGCACAGAGGAGATCTCCGTGTCATGGAAAGCCAGCTGCGTGCGCTGAGGACGCCCTGGCCTGCCTACGTGCTCTCCCTGACACAAATGAAAGGAAACTTCTATCTTAGCTCCAGCACAGCTTCGGCGTCTGTCTGCAGCGAGAACCATGAGGCGTCTCAGCCTTCTTCTGTGAGCACAGGAGGGGCAGCCGCAATGGTGAACCACCATTCTCCAGCGCCTCACAGGAGCCAGCTCTTCCCATTGGCTTCACTTTTCTCCTATCAGCACGGCTCCCAGGCTTGATTCAGTGATGACCACAGCCTGCTCCATCTTTCCAGTAGGACGTGGAGTACGTGTCCCAATATTTTGAGATTTCAGTTGACAGCTTATATCTAGAGCGAGCCAGAAGATTTATAATGCCCTTAAGCAAGGGAGAATTCTTCTCACTTCTCTGCCAACTCCGTGCCCCCCCTCCCCCCCCCCGCCCCCCCGCACGCCACAATGTCCCTGCTCCTTGTGCTCCTCCTGGCTGGGATCAGCTATGGAAAGGGTAAGGGTTAGCCCTTTAGTAACTGCTCAGAGACGGAGCCAGACGGACCTGGAAGACCGCCTCAGAGCAATTCCATGGACTAGAGCTCAGAAATGATTGCGGGGCCTCTCCCTGTTGGCCACAGGACGAAGCCTGAGGTGAACTTTATGCTTGAAGGTCATGCTTGTCTGCTAAGAGCTTGGGGGGATTCTGACGCAGCTCATGCCACTGTCCTCTTTGATCCTGCGCTGCGAAGGTCAGGTTCCCCAGCTCTCCAGTGAAGGCTCCTCAGTGAGGACTGGCTGGAGCCCTCTATCCTCCCTCCCTCAGTGGGCCTCCACCCGACCCTCCTCCAAAGCAGCCTTCGAAATGCATCCCCAAGACTCTTAGAACTCTCCACTTCCAGCTGCTTGGGGCTACCACCCCCGTGATTCTCAGGTTACCATCTTCTGTCCACTGCTTAAGTTCACCGCCACGGGGTGCTCTGAGGCAGGTACCTCCAGGGAGAGGCTCCCCCATGGTGACACTGAGGCCTCCACCGCGGAAGAGGCTCTGCCAGATGAAACTGTCCTCACCCTTCCCCGCAGGTACTGGAGGAGGTTGATGGAAGGATGGCTCTTGAGCATCCCCCCAAATCCCGGTGAGAACTACTCTTGGGGGAGGACCTCACTATGGTGAATTTATTTCTTGTTGTTTATAGCCAAACACTCTAGCATGTGGCTTTGCAATTCTTCTCACGAATTCAAGAGGCAAGATTTGTTTCCCAATCTCCTTGAATCCTGGCTGGCCTTGGAACTTGCTTGGGCCATAGAGATGATGAGGTGCCAGTTCTGAGCTTAAGTCTCAAGCAGCCTGGGCCAGTTGTCCTTCTTGCGTCTTTGGGAGAGTTGTGAGGCCATGCTTGGGCTACTGGGCTGCAAGACCAGAGTCACATGCAATGGAGCCGAATCGCCCTCAGCTCCCTGACCAAAGCCAGCCTGGAACAGCTGACAGCAGGGAGTGCTGGCCAAGGTCCGCAAAGCCATCCCACTGACCACCCAGACATGTAGCAATACATGCCTATTGTATTTCACCGAGGCTTTCAGGTCGGCCTGCTACACAGCATTACTGTGGCCATAATCAGCTAGCATGCCCCCCCCCCCCCCCCCGAAATGAGAAAATGATGCACCCCTTGAAGAAATTATATGTATTAGAAGCAACTTTCACCTTCAAATAAAATGGGTTCCTGCAGGTTACGTCTTCCCTTGCATCCCCTGACAGCTGAATACCGTCCACTGGGCTTCAACTCTAGATGCGTTGAATAGCGTGGCAGAAACCAGAGTAGGAGCACCAGAACCGAAAGTCACTTTTTATTGGGCATCAAATGAACACACGTGGGAGAAGCAAAACCAAGGAAAACAGCACCTTCTTATGTTTGCATGGACGCCGGCTAACACGGGGCTTCCCTACCCAGGCGGGGTTCGGTGGGTTGTCTGTAGCAGTTAATATCCCTCACGTTGGCATCTGGAGGAGAACTGTGCATATAGAGGTCAGAGTATGGACCCATCACTGACAGGTCATCTTTATAAAACTGATTGGTGGGTAATGCAGTGTTAGGCTTCCCTCATTTCAATGAGGATTAGAAGCACAGGAAAAATCTAACAGAGCAAGTTCATGAGTCAAAATCTCTTGTGCTCTAGCAGCGGCAGGGTTCCTGGCCTCCCAAGCTGGAGTCACTGAGCTCTGGCACAGAAAGGTGAACGCTGACTGTCCTGTTTAAACGTGACACAGCCCGGACCACACAGCAGGGGCTTTTATGGCCGTCACCAAGCTTCTGGTTACTGGTGATATACGTGGTCATACACCCTAACGATGGTTGGATGAAGTGTGTGGGACAATTTCATTCTGTTCCCTGGTCATTCAACGCCTGCTTTCCATCGGGGTCAGCAAGCGTACTTCCTAAAAGTGAGCCTTTTAAAAACAATTTCTTTATTGATAAAGGTATTACATATGTGTCCTTATTCCCCCATTCCCTCCCACCTCCCATTCATGCCCCAACACCACTGTTATCTGTGTCCATTGATTAGCCTTATATACATGCATGTCAGTCCTTTGGTTGATCTCTCCCCTTACACCCACCGTCCCCCACCTTCCCTGAGGTTTGATGTTCTGATGGATGTTTCTCTGTCTCTGGATCTGTTTTTGTTCATCAGTGTATATTGTTCATTATCTTCCACAAATGAGTGAGATCATGTGATGTTTTAAAAAATAAATAAATAAAAGTGAGCCTTGTCTCTCGGAGATGAATTTAGAGGCGGGGGAGGGGTGAAGGACATAGACAAGTGGCCTCCAGTTTCCCAGCGAAACACTGACTTCTCCACCCTGTTCTTACTCGTCTCCCTTCAGCCTCTGGCCCCAGAGCTATGGACACACACGGCATGCCTCTGGGCAGCAGCTCCCTGGGGGGGAGGGGGGGGGGTGGTCCCGCTCCCACGGGCCCCGTGGCTTCCCTCACAGATGCCTCTGTCCCCCGACCTTGGCGTGAGCATCCGGAGGGCCGCTGCCCGGGCTGTGTACAGGGACGCGCTGTGTGCCTCTGCCTGGGGCGTCCCGGGAGCACAGAGATGGGATTCAGAGGCGGCAGCTGCGGGAGGCTCCATGCAGCACGCCCTCGCCTCGGGCCCCGCCCTGGGCGTTCGGAATGGAGGGTGATTCTTCAAGGAGGATTCACGAGGGAGGGAGCCGGCGCAGAGAGAGGCCCGTGGGATTAGCATGAAGAAAGATTTTCTTTCTTTCTAAGTACAATCTGTGTGTCATTTTTCTTACATGGTGGCTGTGATTGAACCCAGCTCTGGATAAATACAGGAGTATACACACTGGAGGTATTGTACAAGCAGCAGAAAGGCCCATTTGCCATTAAACAAGTGCACCTTTGTAAAATTCAGTTTTTAAATCTGGGAGCAAAGGGTCCACAGGAAACTGGCTAACTGTAAGGCTCAGTCACTGGAAACTGCAAACAAACAAAACCCCACAAAGCATACAAACACCAAGGAAGCCAGCAGGTGCTGCGGCTGGGATAAGGGACGTCTGCTTGTCATGCTGAACACGCCTTCCCCCTGAGCAGCAGTTCTCAAAGGGTGGCATCTGGACCGGCGGCAGCAGCAGCAGCATCACACCTGGGAACTTGGGGAAACGCCAGTCCTCGGGCCTCTGCCCAGGCCTCCTGAGTCAGACATGCTGTGGTCTGTGCTGTCACACCCCCCGGGGGATTCTGGTGTGAACTCAAGTTTGAGAACTCCAAGTTTATGCGATACAATCTGCATCAGAAGGTACATAGCACATAGCTATCCTTCCCAAAGAGATTTAGCCTTAAGGCCTCTATGTAAGGTATATTACCTTCTCTCCGGGGCATCTAGGATGGGACTGATACAGACCATCCTCAGGAAAACTAAGAAAAGCATCATTCGCCCGGCCAGTGTGGCTCAGTGGTTGAGCATCACCCTATGAACTAGGACAGTGGTCGGCAAACTCATTCGTCAACAGAGCCAAATATCAACAGTACAACGACTGAAATTTCTTTTGAACTTCATTTTTTAAACTTCATTTTTTAAACTTCAACTTCTAACGCCACTTCAAAATAGACTCACCCATGCTGAGGTACTTTGTGGAAGAGCCACCCTCAAGGGGCCAAAGAGCCACATGTGGCTCATGAGCCACAGTTTGCTGACCACGGAACTAGGAAGGTACAGTTCCATTCCTGGTCAGGACACATGCCCAGAGGTGCAGGCCTGATCCCCTGTAGTGGGTGTGCAGGAGGCAGCTGATCCATGATTCTCTCATCAGTGATGTTTCTTTCACCTTCTCCGATATCAATAAAAATATCTTTTTAAAAAAATAAAAGCATTATTCAAAGACTCTTCCATGTTCTGTAAGCCACCTGGTGACAGCAGCACCCACTTTCCATACCGATAAAGAAGACCTGGGCTACGCTATGGCCACAAACCTCTTGCAGACGTCCCTAACTTATCATGATAAAGGTTTATGTTTCCCCCTCATACGCCTGGTTACGTATGAGGTCAGCAAGGGAACGCTCCTCATCACTCAGGACCCCAGGCTGGCGGGGACGAGGACATGCCAGGCCTAACTGCCGAAGCTGGCGAGCGGCACCCAGAGAAGGACCTGAGGGAGGACCTAGGACAGCCCGGATGACCACTGTACAAGGTCACGCCTGGGCCACGGCAGCCATCGATGCTATGCTGCGTATTAACGGTAAAGAAAAGGCAAGGCCAACGCTTTTCAGTTTCATAGTCAGTACCTCTTTGTTCCATCTGATCTTCACATCAAGAAAATCTATACCGTCCCCCCACGGTCTTTTTTGACCAAACTTTTCCATTCTTTATATTAAAAAAAAAAAGAAGTTAATATACACACAGGAAAGTACACGAATCCTGAGGATACAGCCGGATGAGTTTCCACAAAGTGCACACGGCAGTGGACGGTCATCGGGCCCTCAGCAGCCCTCAGGCTCCCTCCCAGCCATCTCCTCTCCCTTTCCTAATGGTAACGCTCTCCTGATTCCCAGCATCACGCTTCCATCATGTTTTTACACATGTGTGTTCCGCTGGCACGTATCAGCCAGGCAGCAAGACTTCTCAGCCCTGGCAGGTGGTGTGACAAACCCAAGCACAGTAACCAATCGCTGTGAGTGAAGACTGGCTTTCGGGGTGAGGGGTGAGGGGGGAGGCGGGGGTGGTGGTAACACTATTTCGGACGGGGTTGGGCCACAAGCGCTCTGAACTCTCAGGGACTCAACCAAATTAATGAGCATGGTCTTTATTACCTGTTCACTTGTGCACATTCCGTATTTCCTACCAGCCAGATCTGTCACAGCCAGAATCGCTGCCGCCTGACAGGTGACGAATAAGTGACCGCCCAGTCGCCACCGGGTCTCCCGCAGCCGACCGCTCCAGTGTGGAACACGGCTTGTTTTCTGGTTCTCCCTCTTGCACAGCCTGGCCCTTCCAGGTGGGCCTAGGGCTGGGCTAACTGGCTGGGGAATGAGGAACAGGTGAAATTGATTTTGGCCCAAATACAAGATTGGCTTTTGCTTTTAGGGATATTCCTATGCAGCTTCCATTACCAGAAAATTAGGAATCTAGTTCCTGTTTTCTTGCCCATTAACTGACCAAAGGTCTGCATGGAGAGACAGTGGGCAGTTGGTTTCCTAAAATGCCAGCTTCTCCCCAGATGTCTTCAAACATCAGGACAGGCACGCACCCATAAACATGCTGCTTTGCTTTCCTGCCTCTCTGTAAAACCCCTGCTGGCGTTCGGGCCCCACGTCCTGGGACATCATTAGAAGTGCTGACTAACTCCATGTCACATTGAAGGGCTGACTGTCACTTCCCAATCTTCTCCCCCCTCTTCCTGCCCAGGAAATGGCCAGGGACTCCGGTGGGTGGGCAGGGAGTGTGTGCAGCCAGGAACACTCTGTGGCCAACCACTCAGCCACATCCTCTGTGGTCATCATCTTCTGCGAGATGTGCCTCAAATATCCTTGTATAACCAGCTGGCTTCCAAATGACAGCCATGCTAAGTAAGCTCGGAGTTAACCTATGATTAGTAATTTCCTCATGGCACAAAGGGGAATGAAATAATCTCTGGCTAAGGCCATGGCTTAAAAAAACAAAAACAAAACAAAACAAAAAAACCCCATACAAAAACTAAAAAAAATCTGCGCTTTCAGTAAAAAAAAGAAAATAGAAATTTGTCTTTATTCCAAAGCCAGAGAGCATCAGGCCACGGCCTTCTTCCTGTGCAGGAACACGACTGCTTCACAAGGACGTGGGGAAGGAAGAGATTCACAAGAAAATATTCCCAGAGCCGTCTGCCTGCTCCACTGCTGTCACCCATGTACTGAGCCGCCCCCACCTCCCTGCCCCGTCAACACACACAGATGGATCCTGGCCTTCTAGAAAAGCCTCCTCCAGGCTCCACCCTGCCTACCTTGTTCAGAAAAGAACTTAAGGGTAGTGATCGCATCATTCAGGAGTAATAAAATTCTCAGCACGCACCGAAGGTCCCACTGAGAGACACCAGGGATGCTCCGGACCTAAAGCAGCAGATCTGCAGGGTGGGGCCCAGAATCTGCATGCCCAGCAGCTGTCACCGGAGATTCCTAAGCTGCCATGTCAGGAGTTCACACAGAGAACCACAAGAATACAGGTATCTCTGCTGGCAGCAGGCTTCCCCCTCAGAGGGTCCCAGGAGCATCTATAGGAAGATTACGGCTCGTCTGCTCATGATTTCCCTTGAGGGGAAGATTGCAGTCTCCTTACCTGACTCTGTCTGCAGTATTTCAGTGTTATATAAGTCAGGGATAAAACTGTGCTCCTGGGAGTATCGAAAAATTACCGGGAGGGACCCAACATGTCATTTTTACTGTGGGGACTAGTGCTAGATAGGGTTGGGGATAACTTTCTCCAGTAATAAGAATGGGGTTTAGTCCATTTAGTCCTAACAGCAGGATAAGTTGTCAGTTTTACTTAACATTAAAGTCTCAAAGTTCCCATTGCTCTATTCCTTCGTCTTGGGGTAGACTCTGGCCTTCAGCTGCTTCTGCTGCTTCTTCTTCTTCTTCTTCTTCTTCTTCTTCTTCTTCTTCTTTTAAACCCTCACTTGAGGATATGTTTATTGATTTTAGAGAGGGTGGGGAAACATCAATGTGAGAAACGTGGACTGGTCGCCTCCTGTACCCACCCCGACTGGGAATCAAACCCACAACTTAGGTAAGTGCCCTGGCTGGGAATTGAACCTGCAACCCCTTGGTGCATGGGATGACCCTCCAACCTATTGAGCCACCCAGCCAGGGCTGGCCTTCCGCTTCTTCATTTCCAGGGCAAGGGAGCCTGGAAAACTGGCTTTGCCCTAAAGCTGGAGAGTAAAACCAGGTAGGTCTCTCCAGCCCTCTGCCAGCCTCTCTTGGGGACCTGGCCCAAGCGCCCCCGCCCCCCACAAACCCCTTTCTGTATGTGTGCCTCAATAAATCGCAGCTCTGCCAAAGGGGAGACTCAGGCTGGTTTATACAGTGTGCCAGGACCCCAAGATAAGAAGCACTCAAAATGCCCACCGTGAGCAAAGCAAACACAGCGCAGGCAGCAGCTGTTCCCCGAAGAAGACCTCACTGGGCGGCAAAACAAGCACTCGCTTTCTTTTTTGTGAAATTTAGCACCGGAAGTCTGAAACGGCAGTACACAGGGGTAGGAATTCAATCACCTTCCTTTCTCAAAGGCAACAGTGAAAATTCCCCGGATCATAAGCCACCGGAGATTCAGCAGCCCTCTTTGCTCAAAAGGCATGTCAGGTGGTGAAGAGGCGGAAAACTCACGGTCCCACTTCTCCTCAGACGCAGACACTTCTCTGCGTCAGTGTGCTGTGCGACTTCCGAGCCGATGGAACTTGACCTTAAGCAACTACCTGAAGCTAAGGTTAGCCTAGATCCCAGAGCCAGCAGATCTGTCCCAGGAGGGAAAGAGATGTTTGTGACCCGGCGCCTGTGGCCTCCTTCTGCCCAGAGGCCCCGGCATGAACTGAGCTGCCCCTATTACTGCCCCACGTGGGCCTGAATTGCCAGCAATGTTTCTCCAGCACCTCCAAAGTTCTCTCCACGGTGTGAACATCTGAGCTCGTGAAAGCAGGCTGTCCAGTGCAAGCACGATGATGACGCACATCTGTTGGAAAACTCCAGTCTCTATCCTTAGTTTTTGTTTTTCTAATATATATATATTTATTGATTTCAGAGAGGAGGGAAGAGGTAGAGAGATAGAAACATCCGTGATGAAAGAGAATCATGGATCAGCTGCCTCCTGCAAGTCCCCCATTGGGGATCCAGCCCACAACCCAGGCACATGCCCTTGACCGGAACAGAACCTGGCAACTTTCAGTTCGCAGGCCAACGCTATATCCACTGAGCCAAACTGGCCAGGGCAGTCTGGCCTTCTTCTTGAGCTCGATGATGAATGAGCAAAAGGGAGGAAGGAAGGAGAGGAAGACAGAAAATAAAGGTCGAAGAAAAGCCTCAGCGATCTTTCTGCGATGCACCTGGCTCTCTCAGGTGACCTGGGTTAAAAGCCCACCACCAGCCGAAACCGGTTTGGCTCAGTGGATAGAGCATTGGCCTACGGACTGAAAGATCCCAGGTTCGATTCTGGTCAAGGGCACATCCCCAGTAGGGGGTGTGCAGGGGGCAGCTGGTCTATGTTTCTAGCTCTGTATCCCTCTTTTCCTCTCTGTAAAAAACCAATAAAATATATTTTTTTTAAAAACAGCAAAAACCACAAACAAAAAAACCCACCTCCAGCCACTCTGCCCTGACACCTCGTGTGCATTCTGGCCACCGTGCCTCGTCACCTTAAGGAGATGGGCTCGATTCCCATCACTTTTTAGAAAAGACTTGGAGTCAGTGCTGCCGGGCCATCAGCTGTCCGACATAAAAAGCCCGCCTGGCTCCGCCTCTCCTTTCCCATCATCACGGGCTTCCAGCGGCCCCAGCAGGTGCGGCCAGACTCAGAACAAAGGTGTGCTGGTGCCTCTGCACGTGAGATGAGCGAGCTCACCGGCTCCCCTGGGCGATTACCTGTCTGGTGACCTGCTCGCCTAACGAGGTCTCACGTTTCAGACTCGTGACGTGCAACCTGAGCACTGAGCAGAGCTGAGGCGCTCTCGGGAGGCGTCTTCTGCCGTCCGGAGTGCGAGACCGGTGGGCCGGACCCACCAGCCGCCCCGTGCAGCCCGTCAGCTGGTGCCGCCACTGCTGTCAGTCAGCAGCATCGGGCACACAACTGTCAAGAGATGAAGCAGGGACCAGCGGAGAGCTTAATGAAATTTTATTTTGAAAATATGGCAAGAGTCTAAGGCACTTCAAACATTTAAATACATATAGGGCCATGGTAAGTGTGACACGGCATCAAGGAATCCATAAATACGCGGAGAACTACGCCAGTGTTTCTCTGGAGGCACACATAGAGCCAGTCCCTCTAAACACAATTCAACCTCTATCATCAGGTAAAAAGAGTTGTGCAATTATTAATAAAAATATGGTACTGTCGCATGTAGTTCCTCCTGTCTTTTATTACCACGGAATATAAAAGCTGAAAATACTGTGTCAATTTTATATAGATATCTTTTATATAAAAAAAGGCATATAATACATCCACCGAGATAAAACCAACTGAAAAAAATTTCCTTTTGTACGTGTTATACTTTGTGTTTTTTTTTTTGTTTTTTTAAAGAGTTCCATCTTTTCATTTTAACCCAGAAACCTACCAGCCCAGGCTCAAGTTGCTGATGAGCGAAGTCATCTCAACTTGCTTTAAAATAATACAGACAAAAAAACCCCCCAAAAACATCAACAAAACCATCCTGAAATGGAATCTCTGCAGAGCTTCCCGATAGTTCCACACCAGCACCTACAAACGCTTGAGGAGAAAGCGGACACACCATGCGGGTGAGAACCATGCGGCGGCGGCGGCGGTGAGGGCGGGCGGGGAGAAGGCAGAGAAGTTGCTCGCTCAGGTCAGGTTACAGTTTCCTATGACTGTTCATAACGGGGCAGAGACTCAACAGCAACAGCGCCACCCGGGGGTCAAGTGTGCCCTCCGCCGAGGGAGGATGGCCGGAAGGGAGGCGGGATGTGCCCGCCGGCGATCGCTTCCTGGCTCAGCGTCCACGGTGGCAGCTCCAGCCTTCCGCCCCTTGGCCTTTTGCATTCTGGTTGCTGGTGAGCTCAGGCACAATACACATACATTCAGTATCTGTCACCCCAGCAGGAACAGTTAGCAGCTTCGTGGTGGCATGTAAGTGGATGGCTGGTTGTACACAATCAATCGAAAGAACCTCGGTGGGTGGGGCCGGGAGACGCCTTCCTTCCAAGCCTCGGGGTGCCCTGGAGACCAGGAAAGGGAAGAAACGGGGGTTAGTATGCGGCCCCAGGCAGATGTGTCCTCTGTGAATAGGAACGCGGGGTCTACCATAGCTGATGAGCGGGAGACAAGAGAGGGAGCTGGAACACGGAGACACACAGGTCCACCAGCAGGAGGCGCTCAGGAGCCAGCTGAGCTCAGCAGTGCTGCGGACCAGCTGTCCTGGGAAGTCAACTTCCTGCTAAGAGTGGATTCTGGGATCACATGTTGCTATTCACATTACCTGCGGTTTACAAAAAAAATGGCAGGAACGTGGCGATATGCATTTGTTGGCTCGGGATGTGCCATTTGAATGGTTCTGCCCAGAATAAGCCCTTCGTGTGAGGGTGAGAGAGAGAGAGTGTGTCCCCTGAGGACAAGCAGGGCTCCTTTCTCCGCTGTGCTAACCATTAGCACTCCTGGCCTTCTGAGAAGGGTGAAAGCGATGGACTCTCAGGTTCCAGACTGAAACGTCCATTGCCAGAATCCTCCAAGCGCCTGTGCCTCCCCCGTCACCTCCCCGGGGAACGGGACCCCCCCCCGCCTGGTGGATTTCGGCCTGCTAACCAACGCCAGATGCACAGCACTGACCGGAGACTGGGCTTTGGCGAAGTTGATGTGGGCGTAGAGGAGGACGGCGATGTCCTTGTGTCCTGCGTCCAGGGCGATGGAGAGCGCGGTGCTGCCATCCTGGACGACGCAAAGAACAAGCCGGGTTGGATTTCTCAGACGAGGCAACAAAACGAAACCCCCTCCAGTAATGGATACGGTCCCCCCACCGCTAGCCACGGGCCCAGTCCTTTAAAAGGGAACTTTTCCGGACCTCGACGTGCTAAGCTCTACCAGGGCGAGGACAGAGGAGGCGCAGTCCCCGCGCCCTAACGGAATCACAGTCGTCAGCGGGACAGTCACCCGTTCCCCTGTCTGCGCCTCACCGTGGTGAGTATACATACAGGCCTGCACCCCGTGGGCCCTGGACGATGTGGGCTGCCCATGGAGGAGTCTCATTCAACCACCGTGCCCACCGGCGGGGGACAGTAGGAGATGGTGGGGGTAGAAACGCATTTTAATTCTCCCCCCCCCACCCTGTAATTACCAATGAGCGGCAGGCGTGTACCAGGGCGTGTGTTTTGACATCCTGCAGTTTGCCTAAGATCTCTTAATGTTCCTCTTGGGGAGAGAGCTGGCCCTGCATCCCTGACCACCCCTGCGGAAAGCTGGGAGCAACATCCATGCGGAGGCACCGAGTCCTGCTGGCGTGGATCTTAGGGAGCCCTGGCTCTGCAGCTCGAGTGGTTCGAGTGACGTCCCGATATGCCAAGACCGCAGGTTTGATTCCTGGTCAGGGCACATATAAGAATCAACCAATGAACGCATAAAGAAGTGGAATAACAAGTTGATGATATTCTCTCTCTCTCTCTCTCTCTCTCTCTCTCTCTCTCTTTCTCTCTCTCTTTCTCTCTCTCTCTCTCTCTCTCTCTCTCTCTCTCTCTCTCTCTCTCTCTCTTTCTCTCTCTCTCTCTTTTTCCCTCTCCTCTTTCCTCTCTCTCTAAACTCAATAAAAGTAATTAAAAAAAAAAAGAAATGTATCTTATGGAAATATGTGGAAAACACTACATAGGGCAAAGAAAAATTATCAGCAAAATGTTTGGTTTCTATTAAAACTGCAGGGATTGAGATGGATATAAACGAGCATCAAGGCAAACAGCACTATGACTGGGTTTCTGCCTAGAATTGGAATGAAGGTTCCTTCGGGTCACTGGCCACGGGAAACACTTTGCACGAGGTCTGAATCTTACGGCCCGGCCCCCCTGCTCGGCCTTCCGGGAGGCCAGCTGGGTGCCCCCCACCCCGTTACGGGTGAGGAAGGCGACCATTAGCTGGTGACCAGGATGTCTGGAAGTCACCGTGGCTTGCGGGCCTCGCATTACCATGGCCACAACCAGTTATTCGTCGAAAGAGAGTAGAAGCAAAAGCCAACCAACAAGTACCAAGACGCACGGAACACAGTGCTCCTGAGGGGACAGGCTGGAAACGCTCCCTCCGCTCGGGCGGAGGCGAGGGGATGTGGCAGGGCTGCGGGTCCGCTCCTGTGCAGCCACCGGCCGGCAGATCCCCGCACTGGCTGCTCTTCCTGCTGCCTGGGGCCCACTGGGACCTGAGGTTCATTGTGTGTGTGTGGGGGGGGAAGGACGGGGATTTTTTTTCTCTCTCACTTTAGTGTTTCCAGTTAAGAGGAAGCTCTGGTCCCAACCAGTGTTCCACAGAGATAAACTTTTCAAAACAGAACGAACCCAGCCCCACCTCTGCGACCTCTGGGCCTTTCAACCCTGGCACCACCCAAACGTTAGTTCCCACAGGAGAGGAGCAGCCTTCCTTAGGACGTTCCCAGTCCAGGGTTATCTGGGGGTGGGGCCAGCTCAGCACCTGCGCGAGGAGATTAGACAGATGACGCCGGACTAGCCCGAGCAGGAGTGGAAGGATATGCTGAAGGGAGCCAAGGCCGGCCAGCTCTCCTGGCAGAGGAAACCTCACTCCCATGGGCCCTGGTGAAGGGCACGCCTGCCTGTACTTCATTTCCCCGGGGAAGTACTTCTCTGTAGTAACAATGGTTCTAGCCACCCGAGAGCCCCAGCCTGTAATGGCTGGTGATCCGGGTTTCCAAATGGACCGGGGACCCGGTCCTCTCGGTGGACTTAGAAGCTGCCTACATCTGATTCTGTCTTTTAAATCTGTTCATTCCCCTTTAACAGGCTGGCTCTCGTGCCTGCCCTGCACCTCCTTCCTTCAGTGAATTTTGGGGTGAGGTCTATTTATGGCTCTGCCTCTGTCTTCAGTGAAGGGAGTACCAGCTGGCCCCCAATAAATGCTGCCACGCAGGGCCATGAGGCAAGGGGGCCTGAGTGGCGACACACATCCCCAAGGAGAATGGAGGAGGATGTGCTTTCTGGCCCCGGCCAGGCGGCACCCGCAGAGCGCCCCGCGGTGCCCCGGCGGGCGGGGCCCTGGCCCTGGGGAGGCGGCCGCTCACGTTGTCCTCCAGGTGGCCGTTGCAGCCGGGCTGGGCCAGCAGCAGCTTGACGATCTCCACGTGCCCATGCTCGCTGGCGCACATCAGGGCGGTGGAGCCCTCGTCGTCCTGGATGTTCACGTCCGCCCCGCAGGCCAGCAGGCCCTTCACCATGTCTATCCGCCCGTGGCTGACAGCCAGCATGAGGGCCGTCTGTCCTGCCTGTGCAGAGAGACGGCAGTGAGCTTCAGGAGTGCACACCGGGCTGGCAGGGTGTGGCCTATGGGGTGGGGGTTGGGGGCTGGGCTGGGGTAAGGAGCAGGGGGCGGGGGGGGGGGGGAGGGAGATGGAATTGGGGAGTGTGATGACAGAGGGGAAAATATGGACGTGGAAGCATGCGGGGTGGAGGCAGGCATGGAGCCATCGGCTTCTCACGAGCGATGAGCTACATTAGTTAATATGTGAGATCATAAAGTATCGAGTCAGTTTTCCCCTTTAGCTTGGAGGCTGTGTCTCATTATACCAAGGGGCTGGAAAGTCAGCAGAGTGGGCCAAGCCCTTCAAACTATGAACACATCTGAGCTAGGGGCACCCGGCATGCAGACACCAGGCGCCTGGTCGAGGTGGGGACTCGCAGTCACCGATACGCAGGCTGACCTACAGCTCACGAGCTCACGGCTCCAAACAGAGAGGCCGAGGATGGAGAGGTTCCCAGTGGGGAGTTCAGGCCAGTGTTTCATTCAGCGCTCGGTCGTCTGGGGCTGCCAGGCAGCCAGGCAGACTCGGCGCGGGGCCAGTGAGGACTGAGTGCGCAGTGGCGGGGTGTGTGTGTGTGTGTGTGTGTGTGTGTGTGTGAAGCGTGCAGGTCAGGGCTGCACTAGCGAGTGCGGACACCACCGAGCCCGGGAAGGACGTGCGCTCACCTGACTGGCTTTGGCGTTCACGTCCCCGCAGCCAAAGAGCTCCTCCACCACCCGCATGTCCTTCTCCGCGTCCACGGCGGCCAGGGCGGCCAGCATGATGGGGGTGTAGCCCGCCTTGTTCTGGTGGTCCACGTTGCACACGTCTGCGGCGACAGGGGTCTCGTTTAGGGGTCATTCCTCTCCCAACGGGAACCGAGGGGATGGTGTTGGGAAGAACCCAGTGAAGTGGCCTCAGGGAGGGTGAAAGCATAGGAGCGACTTGGAAGGACATGTGAGGGGGTGTTTTTATATCCCACCCCTCCCTGCCTCACCACGTGGAGGAGCAACGGGGAGGACGGCAGGATGGCACAGAATGGAGGCACCGACCAAGCACCCTGGGGGAGAGGAACCCCCCCCCCGCCCCCCCGAGGCCTCGTACCCGCGTCCAGGAGCAGCTTGACGATCTCGAAGTTGGAGTGGGACACGCTGTAGTGCAGGGCCGTGTTGCCGTTGCCGTCCGCCATGTTGATGACGTGGCGCAGGACCTCGGGGGACACGGCCGCGAAGGCCGCCAGGTAGTCCCCCACCATGGCCGGGACCGCCGACTTCTGGCTGGACACGCGGAACCACTCGTGCTGCAGGGTGTTCAGGCAGAACCGCTGCCGAAAATAACCAGGCCGGGCCGTTAGCGATTCTGCTTACAGACTCTACTTACAGAGCCAAAGCCCGAGTCCACAGCACAGGCTGCAGAAACAGCAGCGAAACCCAGAAACCCAGAGCCTCCACCTCCACACTGGGTCACCCCTCCTGCTTTTAGACTCCAACACAGTGTGACTTCCCTAAGGGGCAAAGGGCCCTGTCCGGGAGTTCACCTTCCGGCTCTGCTTCTCATGACCCTGGGGAAGACACACTCACCCTGTGCCTCAGTGTCCCCATCTGCAAAATGGGGACAGTAAGCATACCTTCCCCTCCATGGTGTGTGTGGTGGAATGGTGGAGGCAATGCACGCAAAGCTCTCAGGCCTGGCTCTAGTTATTACGGAGCTATGAGCGTCATGTAGTCACGCTGGCCGTGCTAACGATCCTCACAGGAACTGGGACAGAAGACATTACTCAGCCCACACTTAATTATGCCGCTCAACTCCTTCCACATCTCCGCAGCACGAGGCCGGGAGACCATAAGCACGCAGCCAGCTCAGTTCCCACGCCAACGCTAAGGTCACGTTCGGCCCCGGAAAGGGAGGAAAAAGCAGACCTGGGACAAATTACATTTCCCGTGAGGATCATCTGCTTCGGCTCATCAGCCCACCAGCCTCCCCACTTAGGGTGTGGACACACGACGTGTTCTTCACGGCTGACCAGGCCAAACCGGCACCGCATGAAGTTCACGGGGCACAGCCAGTGCTGGTGATGGGGAAAACTACACATTTTTTCATGGGCCCTCTTTTGTACGAGTGTACCATCCATCTGTGCTTTGCTTCTCTTTACAAGATTTAAAAATGTATCAAAGAAGGGTGGAAAGTCTATGTCAAAAGCAACAGAACCCAAGAAAAGTCCTCTTTCTATCGGAAGGTTGAAATTGCAGAGTTTCCGTCTCCACCTTCTTGCCACTGGTTATTAAGTTTTAGCCCCTGCAACCATATTTTTGGTCACTCATTGAAACGAGTCCTGGCCAAGAAAGAATTCTTCTATTTCTTTTTTTCTGCTCCCTCTTTTCTTTCCCTCCCCCCACTCCATCTTTTGCATATTCAGATTTCTATTTCTTTGGAGTTATAACACGGAGGGGAGGGGAATTATGACATCTGGTTGTCCTAACTCTTGTTACAGCTAAAGATCCAGGGTCCTGTAGGGTTATATGGCCCCTGACATTGTGACCATCTATATGTCCACTACTTTCCACAGCACAATACTTGAAACACTTTGTGCTCTAGACCAATATTCAATGAACAAACATGTACCCATCACGGAATGGCAGTCTGGGGTCGTAGACATGTGAAGACTTTCCCTGAAGACCACATGGCCTCGTATGTTGAGGCAGATTAAAGAAAAAAATATATATTATGGCTAAAAAAATCAGGGGCCTGAAGGCACCAGTTTTAAGTTCAGTTTAAACCTAGTGGGAAATAGGAACACACTGTGGCGATGTTTCATGGTTTCGCTATTTGTGACCGAGGTTCAGACCAGCATTTAGTGCATCACGAACAGAATTCAGCATGTCACCGTCTCCCCTCAGCCAGGAATTTTATGGAGCATTTCCTTCCGTAAACATCGCTGCCACGCTCCTTTCAGCACACTGACTGAGCGTCAGGACTTGGCTGGCTCTGATGAAGTTAAGTCTCTATAGCAGCACACACAAATATGCGACGACACCATCTTTCTTTCTTTCTTTCTTTCTTTCTTTCTTTCTTTCTTTCTTTCTTTCTTTCTTTCTTCCTTCCTTCCTTCCTTCCTTCCTTCCTTCCTTCCTTCCTTCCTTTCTTTAAATTTTTTTATTTAAATACCACATACTGAGATTACGTAATTTAGTTTGGATAAAAACAAAACAAAAAAACATGAACCAGTACTGAAGTCGGGTATAAGCAGCACTAACCAGTAGCTGCCACTCTAGACAAGACTTATAATCTGTGGGCCTCGGTGAAAGCAGGATGAACCAGCACGGAGGGCCTCCTGGGCACACGCCCACGCACTTCTCACGCCTGGGACGGTCCCCGCCAGCTCTTCCTCAGACTGTGTCTGTCGTACAAGAAGGGACTCTAGTGGCCTCTCCAGGGTTAGATAATTCCTCAAATCCCTCTAGCCCTAACATTTTGGTTTTACAACTCTCTAATGCCGTGAGCTGTATCCATCGACTCTCTCGCTAGCTGCTGACTTAAGTTAACCAGCAATAAGACTTCCTATTAAATCTAATGCTGAAACGCAAAGGTTCAGCTGCGCATTACTATCTAAAACAACACACACAAAAAAAACTACGTTTTCTCAACGCACTGAATAGAGCTGTCAACACGAGGGCTGGTCTGACCCATGAAAGAAGCCACACATCGACTTCACCAACGCCTGAGAGGGCGACAGACTTGGCAACGGGCCGGATTCGCCAGGGCCACGGGGGCCCGGCCCTGCCCCGGGCCGTGCCCCTCGCGCTCACTACGGCAACCGCCAGCCTCTCTGCTGTCTGCTTCTGGATCCCTCAGCCCGCGAGATGACGACAGGGCAGTTTATTCCTAAGTTTAAAAATAGTGGCAGCCTGCATTCCACACCAGAACATAATATGCAGTTTCATAATTAAAAGGAATGCGGGCCTTGGCCCAGATACCGTTTTTTTCTTTTTCTTTTTTTTTTTTTTAAAAACCCACACACATATGCTAATGTTAAAAAAAAATGTCTCGGGTGCTGCTCCCGGATCATAAGGTTTCGTAAGCAGAAGCAGAGCATGCAGAAAGGTGCGGAGGGACTGCCATCAGCCCCGCCCTCCCTGTGCAAGGATGCACCGCCCCTGAGAAAAGGGCGGGGTCGGGGAGGATAGCTGAGGCTGGGCCTCCGGAACGGCTCACAGTGACCCAGGGAGCGGGGCGGCAGGATGCTCGGCCTGCCCACACAGGCTAGAAATAGTCTGGAGGCAAGCGCGCTGGCAACAACAGCTCGGGGGCAGGCCCCAGCTGCGGGGCCGCGGCGGCCGCTCGGCACTCTGCACGGACTGGGGGCCGTGACTGGGGAGGAGACTCACCATGTCCTTGCTGGTCAAAGCTTTGGGGTCATTTATGTTGTTTTTCAGTAAGTTGCATGCGGACAACATCTTTTCACTTAATTCATACCTGAAAGGGGGAGGAAGGGGATAAAAAGAAAGGAGCTCATGATTGGTCTAAAAGGAAGGAAAGGCATTTTTATCTCAAGCTCTGTAACACTCTAGAAGACAAGAGGCCCCGCGCCGGGCCAAGCTCGGGCTCCGTACAAGGTGCTCCAGGCATCCCTAGGTGGCCAAGAGCTGATGCTGTGATATGGAGCTGACGCCTCCAATCAGAGATCACCAGAGACCACGGCTGTTCATGAGAGCAGCGTTAGGCCTCACCAGTTTGGATTTTATGACGTTATTGTGGAAGAGCATTTGGATATTTTCCACCCTTTTTGTTCTGAGTTCTTAAAAGTATTTTTTTATTCTTATGGAGTTGAAGAGGTCTGAACGACCACCTACCCATTTCGCTGACCAGTAAACCACACGTCTGAACTCACATTTGGTGACCCAGGAATCGTTTGTTGAACCCACAGGAAGTGTAAACTTAAAAATCAGAGAACGTAAGATGTATATGTACATTATATCTCAATAAAGCTGTTAAAAAAAATCAGATGGCAAGACATCCAGCCATTTGAAAATACTTGGAAAGATAAAACTAAAAATACTTACCTTGTCTTAATACAGTTAAACATTCCATTTGCCAAAAAAAAAAAAAAAAAAAAAAGGCAAGCTTTCTAAAATGTTCTATTTATTACATCACATAGTGAAAAACCACACTGAAATTTCCATCTGTTCGTTCTCTCTTGCTTTATAGGCACTGATGCTGTATTTACTAAGTCTTCAAAATTGACTACATTTTATGTGCGTGTTTCAGCCAACCAGTGTTTGCTTGATATTTCAGCTGCTGTTTATGCTATTTCCAAAAACCACTCCTGTAGCATCCCAACCACTCAATGCACAACCAAAAATAGACGTGTGACTGGTGACATCATCTTTACAGCAAATGTGATCTTTGGTTGAGGCCAAAAAACTGTCCCTCGCACACACGACGATCCTGTAATAACAGTACTGAGAAGTGTATCAAGATAAATGACTAATGGTAAAATCTAAAACCTTAAAAGAAATGTGCTGGACACAAAAAACTCCTAACATGCCTTTACATACGAGGTGAGTTGTTCAAACAATGGAACCCTTAGAGGCGCTTAACAGCTCTGTGGACGGTGGCTCCAAGTACACCGTTAGATAACAAATACTTAAAAGTTGAAGGAAATAAAAGTGACCAAGCACATCCTTGCCACTGTAAGAGATGTAGGAGCGATCACCTTCTTCTACACTCGCACTTATCAATATCACGACAAGACGTATGCTTCTTTGCCCTAACCGGTTTGGCTCAATGGATAGAGCGTCGGCCCGAGGACTGAAGGGTCCCAGGTTCGATTCTGGTCAAGGGCATGTGCCTTGGTTGCGGGCACAACCCCAGTAGGGGGTGTGCAGGAGGCAGCTGATTGATGTTTCTCTCCCATCAATGTTTCTGACTCTCTATCCCTCTCCCTTCCTCTCTGTAAAAAAGCAATAAAATATATTTAAAAAAAGAAAAATCTCCGAGGAACAGACCAAGTTTAGCTTTCCTTTGGAGATTGGAGAGATTAATAAGCAAATAAACACCATTGCAAAATCTCCTAAATGGCCCACTCTATTGCCAGGTACATTAAACGTGGGAAGAGGGAAGGAAAGGGAGGGGAGGGGAGTGTACCACACCTCTCTCTGATTTCCACCTTCTCAGGTTCACATTCTTGAACCTGCACTTCATCTTCCACCCTGGCGGACTTGCAACCTTCCACATTAACTGCTTGGTGCCCTGCCGCCATTCCCCGAGTGTCTTCGTCCTCCTCGTCCTCCTCCTCGTCCTCAGGAGGGTACTCAATGACATCACACTCGTCATCTGACTCGGAAGAAGAGCTTTCCTCTGAGCTGGAATCGTCACTGGAAGTGGTCTCATACCTAGGTGGCAATTGGGAGTTCAGGAGATGCAAGGTGTGCCCATCAAGACCCAGTGACAGAAATGTCTACGAAGGGAACGCTGAGGACTGACTCCAGAAACCTCGCCAGAGGTTTTAGTCCCCACACCAAGCACGTCAGACTTGCAGCCAGTGGGCTGCATGCCTTGTTTATTTCATATGCTTGCCCTATGCTGAGCAGTCCGAAGTAAGGTCTATTTAAAATCCTGGTAGTTTTTGCCGAAACCGGTTTGGCTCAGTGGACAGAGCGTCGGTCTGCGGACTGAAAGGTCCCGGGTTCGATTCCGGTCAAGGGCATGTACATTGGTTGCGGGCACATACCCTGTAGGGGGTGTGCAAGAGGCATCCGGTAGATGTTTCTCTCTCATCGATGTTTCTAGCTATCTATCCCTCTCCCTTCCTCTCTGTGGAAAATCAATAAAACATATTAAAAAAATAAATAAATAAAATAAAAGCCTGGTAGTTCTGAATGGGTTCTGACTTAAGAGGGATAACCTGCATTGTCAACTGGTACACACACACACACACACACACACACACACCCCAGAGGCCCAATGCACGAAATCTGTGCAAGGGGCTTGGCCCTCACAGCCGCGGTGGCTGCCTTGGCCCTTGCAGCCTTGACTGTCCAGGAGATCGTTCAGCTGTCCAGTCTAATTAGCATATTATACTTCTTTTATTAGAGAGAGAGAAAGAGAGAGAGAGAGCGAGAGAGAGCGAGAGAGAGCGAGCGAGAGAGAGAGAGAGAGAGAGAGAGAGAACCTCTTGCTTAGTATAAATCACAGGAAACTATCATATAAGAACTAGGTCTGCAGTTGTTCATTTTTTTCTATCCTTCAGTATAGATTGATTTCATGGTTGGAAGACCCGACAGGCTTAGCTAATGACTTGTGCCAATTAGAAGAGAAGGAACAAGCAAGCAGTAAACATTCCATAGAGGAAGCAAAGGACTGACAGCAGACTGCTTTGCTCTTCAGGGGCAAGGCCCTACGACTTTGTCTGCCAACGCGGAGCGCCGAGCGAAAACCACCCGTGTGGAAGGAGTGGGCCTCTCTCCCTGGCCACAGAGTGACGCTCTCCGCCTCTTCCTGTTAGTGTCTGAGTTCTGATTCAGGTAAGTACACGCTGTCCAAACGTGCAGGGAACCTGCTGCTTTTTTATTTATTTATTTATTTTTTTCAGATCAAAGGTGAGAAGATGTAAATGGCTCAGCTTCATCAGGTATCCTTTCAAGAGTGACAGATCCTTAAAGATAGCAAGAGGGGGAGAGGGAAGAAGCCCCAGTGCCCCTTTCTTAGGAGGGAGTCTTCCGTCACCAAGACATGGCAGCATCCCAGGCTGGGCGCCTCTGAATATAACGTGAGTGTAGGCAGGAGGCAAAAGAGACAGAAAAAACCACGTGTAAATGCCGGCACCACCATCTTTCCTTACCCTCCATTAATGCCAACAAACTGGAGGTTCTTCTTCGCTCCATTTGAATCTTTGCTGCCATCTTTCTTCTTCATGATGGACTTCAGTGTACTTTCGTTATTTGCACACACTGTGAAAACATAAATCAAGGCGGTAAAAATGAACCTAACTCATACCCATACAAGTTCAGGGAATAGGTAATTTTCATGTACATTTAGTCCCCCCCCGCCACCCGCCCCCCATCATTCATGTAAATATAGATCTCGGCATGTATATATGAGAAACCTGCACAAAGTCATTGGAAAATTGTGTGCATGCAAAAAAAAAAATTTTTTTTTCAAAGTTCCATTTAATAATGTTCTTTATGGAGAAGAAAAATCATTAGTACTCCCAGACATAACAAAAGCGGCAACTAGCGTGCGCATCAGACTTCACTGTTTATAAAGTGATGTCGTGTCTCATTTGATCTTCAAAAGCCATGTAGGCACTAACATAAGGGCTGTTATTATAACTTTCCTTCAGCTGAAATAACCTGGGGGAAAATACATGCCTTCCAGACTGTGAAAGAGGGGAAAGGCTGTTTAAAGTATTTTCTGTTTCCTAAAATCAGGTGAGTTTTCTTAAAGGGACCACAGAGCTCTTTCTCCTCTAGCTCTTCTAGGTCCGCCCCCAGGAGCGTGAGTTTATCAGGCACAGGGGCCTCAGGCTGGGACGCTGACAAGGGGAAGGGCTGGGCTGGGCGGGAGGAAGGTTACCGTAGAGGCCAGCGGCGATCTGGTCGTCAGTCAGGTTCACTGCCGACAGCGTGCTTTCCTGAGCGGGGAAGGCATCCTGGCTGCCGACGGGCTCTCCTTCTGTGCACCCCTCCTCCCGTCCCTGTCGGGGCGTCTGCGTGATCAACGGTCCTCCTGACTGTAGGCCTCCACACCTACAGGTGCATTCCACATTACTTCCTGTCAGGAAGGAGAAGGGGGAAGAAGTGTGTGATTCTGGAACCAAACAAAATGGGCTAAGTGGTCAAAAATAAAAAGATCCTTGTAACTCATTGTTTTCTTAAGTGCTTCCCTCCAATCCTCCCCCACCCCGCAATTTCTTTTTGCATAGTAAGTAAAACTACTATCCAAGCCACCCAAATGCAAACCTCCAAGGCCTTCTCGATTCTTAATCTTTTCCTTTATTAGCATATCTGAAGCTTGTCCTTCTCTCTGCTCTGCTGCTACACCTCGCCTTGAGCTGGGCCACCAGCGTAGCATCTGAGGGTCCCACTTCCTCCTTCTCCCCTCCCGCCTGCTGCTGCTCAGCTCACAGAACCTAAAAAGTTCCCCATCGCTCAGGAAACACAGAGCCAGATATTCTAGATCATCTGCAACCTGGCACCAAGGTACCCCTCCAAGTTTACTGCCCTCTGCGCCTGTGGTCTTCTCTGGGACGGGGTCTGCATCCCAGCAGATGGAACTACTTCCCATACACTCTGGAGAGCTCCTCTTCCCCACCTCCACATGGCCAAGCCCTCCCATCATGTCCTCTTCGGAGCCTTCCCTCACCTCCCTGAAGAAAAATAATTTGCCTTTCTCTGAACTCTCACAGCCCATCCTTCATAACCTTACAGGAC
The DNA here is from genome assembly GCF_964339955.1 of Pipistrellus hanaki. NCBI lineage: Eukaryota > Metazoa > Chordata > Mammalia > Chiroptera > Vespertilionidae > Pipistrellus > Pipistrellus hanaki. The sequence goes on along the minus strand of NC_140513.1, from coordinate 40,861,650 downwards.
CTATAACACAAGATTTTAAGTGATTTGTGTGACTGCCTTAGACTCCCCTCTAATCTGTAAATATTTTAAGGACACCAAACAGTTCTAATCAACTTTGTTTCTCTCATCACATCTACCAGATTGCTTTTGTGCATGTTAAGTACTTCATATTTGTTCACCGACTGAAGCAGGAAAATGGGATGAAGTATTATGCAATTAATGTATATAGGTATGTCACAGAGTTTTCAATATGGCCAACATGGGAAGATATTTACAATATATGGTTAGATGAGAAAAGCAGGTATTAAAATTCTCTGTATGGCATAATCCTATTAAAACATGTTAATATATTTACACACAAAAACAGAAAAGTTATCCAAAAGCTATGATGATTTTAACTTTTCCCTGTACTTGCCTTTATTTTTTCCTGTAGTGAACACTGATTCACTGTGCTCAAAACCACTTTTATCAAATGACTTAGCAATTTCATCTCTAGAAACTTTATACTGAAGATGTACAAAAAAAATATAGAAGGATAATCCCTATTTCCATGGGTAAAAGAATAAAAAGAGGTGAATATCACAGAGTGCCAGTAAGAAACAGATGTGGTAAGTCTAGTACATTTATACAAAGAAATTTCCCGCAGCCATTCAAAGTGTTGATGGAGGTGGACATTTATTAACATAGAAAGGTGAGCATAATGTGTTAATGAGTTTTAAAAATAGGCTATAAAGATTAAGATTACATAAAAATAAAACTAATAAAAAATTAATAAAAATAGGCTATATAAAATAGTATAAAGAAAAAAACCTATTTTGGTAAATAATTATATTTATATGAACGCATATTAGAAAAAGTCTGGAAGGATATACAACAAACCTATTTAACACTGCTTTTATAAGGCTAAAGAATTATGGGTTTTATAATCTTTTCTTCTTTGTGTCTCTATTTTCTAAACTATGCATTACAAACATAAGCTACTAATACAACCACAAAATTAAAATCTATACACAATAACGTCACATAAAAATTTGATCACAACATTCTTGAAAAGAAAAGCTTTGAAATCCCTTACCATAGATCCTTAGGAGAAATTTAAGTATAAGGAGAAATATAAGTACTGATTGCATTTTGAGGCCATCAGAAGAAAAAGAACCATGATAAATCTGTTCTTGTCAAACTCCATTGTCCATAGGTTCACCTGGGGTGTTTGTTAAAATGCTGATGCCCAGGCATTTGCTGCCAGAAAATCATTCTATTGGGCATTTCTTATCCCCTCCCTCTCCCCAACTTACACATACACACACACACACACACACACACACACACACACACACTGACCCATTATTCCCGAGAGATTTTAATGCAGATGGCCCACTTTGGAAACTACTAGTTTAAAACAATACTGTAATTAAAAAAAAAAAAAGGTGGAGGGAGTAAAAATGTTCAGTGTGAGAGATTATGAATTCTGAAGGCCAGGAAGGTTCAGTGACTTGAAGTCCCATTTTGTAATTCTGTGAACAGCACTTTGTCCCGTAATCAAAGACACAATGTTCCCTCCTCTAGCTCTGAAGGTACCTCCTGGTAATTCCTTCACAAACCTACCTCCCTCCTCAGCTCGCACATACAATACTGAATGCAGCTCTCCAAATGTTATTTAGTGCCCCATAACCTGATGTGTCTCCCAGCGGCAAATATAAGATGTCTAAAACGCCTTTGACTTACTTTAAGCAAATAAACAAAACAGGGGATTTATCATCATTTATCTTCATCCCTCCTCCAAGTACATTCATCATTACTTTGAAATCACTACAGTACTCTAAAGTCTCCATGGTAAATCTCCAAGGTCAGAACATTTCTTTCTAGAGAAACACCTTCAATAAGCATGTTCATAATTAAAAACAGCGATTTTTAACATGCAAATATACAGTAATCATTGCTATTATTATTATGGAAATCGTAAACATTAAAAAGTAGATGGTGTAAGAAATCGCTGTGTTCATTCAGCGCTGGAGCAGCAGCTGGAAAGGCGCCAGAGACACTGAGGGAGAAACGGAACTGTTTGGCTTTGCGGGGAGGGTTGGAAGGGCAGCTTTCTCCCAGACAGAACCGCTGGCACAAGCCATTGTTCCTTTGCTGAGCCCTCCCCCTACAGAGCTGGCAGGAGGGCACCATGTCCGAGTCTCTATTAACCTGCCTAACACTGTTAACCCTGTCTTGGTGAGACCATGCCCCACCCAACTTGTGGGCCCACCAAGCCAATTCCAGTGGCTTTTCCATACAAATTGGCCTGTCTTGGTTTATATGCTACAGACTTTCTTAACATCTCTCAAGGGTTCACAAACCCCCCATAAAGCAGCATCTGGCTCTGGAGTGCCCCAAAGCTCTTGCTAAATAGCTCCAGGTCTGGCATGCTGGCAGCCAGCCTCAGTTCATGGTTTGGCCTTACCTGGGCACCTCCAAGCCTAGCACATGTAGTAGCCATCTGCAGATCCCTTTGTAGCTCATGCCAGATGGTTCCAGGCAGGGCACAAGAAGCGGCTGACCTTGGCCTGCGCCTCTTGGGAGACCAGAGACAGCACTCCTGGTGGACAGCTCCAGACCATGCTGAAGTACCACTCTACCACCTCCATGAGCGACACATTCAAGGGGCAGACTCCAAAAGGGAGGACTAGTTGGGAGCCAGAGCTCAGCTGAAGTGAGCCCTTCTCTGTGGCATGCCAGCAGCAATCAAGGCTCAGCTACAACAGGAGAATGCATACAGCCCACATGAGGTGGGGAGTTGTGGGACACAAGTGGCATTCCTACTTAGGGTGACCAAGAAGGCTACCCCATTGGGCATATAGTTCCCATAAGACTCTTAGCTGATTCCTCAACAGTAAAACTTTACAGGCCAGAGGGGATTAGCACGAAATATTCAAAGTGATGAAAAGCAAGGACCTACAACCAAGATTACTCTACCCAGCAAAGCTATCATTTAGAACGGGACAGATAAAGAACTGCTCAGACAAGAAAAAGGCAAAGGAGTTCACCACTACCAAACCAGTATTACATGAAATATTAAAGGGTCTTCTTTAAGAAGAAAAAGGATAAAAATATGAATAAAATGACAATACCACCCTATCAACAATTACTTTAAATGCAAATGGATTAAATGCTCCAATCCAAAGATATATGGTGGCTGAATGGATAACAAAACAAGATCCTACATATGCTGCCTACAAGAGACCCACTTCAGTACGAAAGATGCATAAAAACTCAAAGTAAAGAGATAGAACAAGATATTTCATAAAAATGGATACAAACAAACAAACAAACAAAAGCTGAGGTAGCAATACTTAATGCCAGACAAAACATACTTTAAAACAAAGGCTATAACAAGAGACAACAAAGGATCCAGCAAGTCCACTGCTGGGTATTTATCCAAAGAATCCCCAAACACTAAATCGAAAAGACATCTATATGTTCTCTGAAGCATTATTTACAATAGCCAAGATAGGGAAGCAGACTAAGTTTCCAACAATAGGTGAATGGATAAAGAAGTGGTGCATATATATAATGAAATAGGACTCAGTCATAAAAAAAAAAAAAAAAAGGAAAAAAGGAAAGAAATATTGCCATTTGCAATAACATGAATACACCTAGAGGGCATTGTACTGTCCAGACAAATGAAGGCAAATGCCATATGATTTCACTTATATATGGAATCTAAACAAAGTATATAAGCAGAAACATTAGATACGAAGAACACATTGTCATTTCCCAGATAGGAGAGGGTTTGGGTGGGGCTAGGTGAAAAAGTGAAGGGATTAGGAAGTACAAATTGGGAGTTACAGCACAATTAAGTGGATGTAAAGTATAGTGTAGGGAACATAGTCAATAATACTGTAACGATTATGTATGGGGTTAGATGTGTACTAGATTTATTGAGGGTGATCATACTTCATAAGATACATAATAAATGTCTAATCACTGGTTTGTACATCTAAAACTAATATAATATTGTACATCAAACTGCAATTGAAAAATAAAAAAAATGATTTAAAAAAAGAGAAAGGAGTCCCTGTGTTCACATCACCAGCTCCAACAATGATCAGAGCTATATGTCTCATCTTTACTTCCTCCACCCACTCAGAATTATTCTGAAGCAAGAGCTAGAGAGCCTATCACTTTGCATCCATAAATATTTTAGTAGTATATATTCCTAAGACAAAGAACTCTCAAAAAGAAAATGCTAGAACTATCAAACCTAAAAAAAAAAGATAATTTCTTAAAATTACCACATTATCTGGTCAGTATTCAAATCTGTCCAATGGTCTCTTGAAAATTTTTAATAGTGTTTAAATCAGAATCCCAGTCCTATACTTCCATTGGCTGCTGTGTTTTTTAAGTCTTTTAATTCACTGGTTCTCTTTCCTTTTAAATACAGCTTTCAAAAAATGTTTTAAAATTGAAGTATTTATATACAATAGAATGAAAAAAATTTAAGTGTAGAGTTGGTGAGTTTTGGTAAATGCCCATGTAACCACTCCCCAAATTAAAACACAGAACTTCTAACCACCCAGTAAACCCACAAGTCCTCATCTTACACAGCTTAGCTTTGTAAACTAGGGCTTTTTAAGGCTTCTCAAATCAAGGTCCAACTGTTCAAGCAGGCATTTGAGGATACTTCTTGATGAGTGTGGATAGATTCTTCTTGCCTGTGCGATTTTTTTTCCTGTTCAGCTACTACCGTCTACTCATTCAGAGTGGTCTAGTGACTTAATGACTCCCATTTTGGTGACCTTCTCTACTAGACTGTTCTACAGGCTTGCAATTTCAGCTGCCTTTGCCAGTTAAATTCTATACCCACTCTAATCAAGACTTGGTCCCAATTCTTTTCTCCTCTATGGCTTTTTCCTATGACACCATTCCACTGACACCTCCTTTCCCCCGCTTCTTGTCCTGACTAAAATATATCCTGCCCTGTTTTCTCTGTTTCATGTGAGTCTCCTCCTGAAGAATGTAAGCTTGAGTCCCTGGGTGCCATGTTCATATCTGGTGTGCTCTTCGGTGCTTAAAAATAGCCCTGCACAACAGAAAGCCTTTGGTAAGTGCCTATGTTAATTCAACGGAAAGTCACGAGGATTCTGTTTGGGCTGACGAGCGAGGCAAAGAACAACATTAAATATTAAACTAATTCTCATTCACTGAAATCAGAGGGGACTTGTCACCTTTGTTGACAGAGAATGTATTTCTGATGGTACCGACACTCTGGCTGATCTTAAAGGGCCACACACAGCGGTGTGGACTCATAAGACCCATCGTAGTTATAGGGCACATATAAGATCACGCATGCACTAGCATGAGGCTGTGACAGTTGACGGCTGTGTTTAAGTAAAACTCAGGGAAAGTGCAGCGGAGAAAGCCAGAAATAAAGCGGCCAAGAAAACTCAACGGCCTCAACTTCAGTGCCTTTTAAAATCACCCGAGTTGGAGGTGGCACTTTAAAAAATACAGATGCAATGAACTATCCGCAGGTGGGCCTAAATATCAGTTAGTTTTTTGTTTTTTTTTTAAAAAAATATATTTTATTGATTTTATACAGAGAGGAAGGGAGAGAGATAGTTAGAAACATCGATGAGAGAAAGTCATCGATCAGCTGCCTCCTGCACACCCCCTACTGGGGATATGCCCGCAACCAAGGTACATGCCCTTGACCGGGTCCCTTCAGTCCCCAAGCCGACGCTCTATCCATTGAGCCAAACCGGTTTCGGCCAGTTAGTTTGTTTTTAACAGCCCCCCACGTGGTTCCAATGAACATCCAGGGCTGAGAAACAAAACTCAACTGCTAACCACAAGAGTTTATAGACTTCCATCTGGTTTCAATCCATTAACTTGGGTCATGTGAATTCTTAGGAATTACTGGTAATTTAGTAATTTACAGGCTTGGACCCCAAATGGTAGGAACCCCTGACAAGCAGTAAATACTACCCAAACCATACGGGCAAAACAACAAACAGGAGTAACACGAAGCGCCCTCAGAATTCTGGCCTAGATGCTCCAAACTCCCACCAGGTGGCAATGGTTCTCACCTGGGGAGTGAGTGAGCTAGGGGGGAGTGGGCAACTTTGGTCATGAACTCAAAATTGGCACCAAGGCCAATAAAGCACAAGCCTCATTTTATGACTTGACCAGATGTGATGACTAAGAGAGCAAGTGACGAAAATAGGATTTTTCCCCCCTCGCAAATAAGAACCACTTGGAAACATTAACTCTCATTCTCAAGTGTACTTAGTGATTAATGCATGGATAGTGATGCAAACTATCATGAAAAACAAGCACCCTGAAAACATTTTTTTAAACTTTCTTTAGAAATGTTAAAAAGCAAATTTATTTGGTAAGAAAAATCATTCAATGAGAAATAGAACTGGAGGAGTTTTAAAGAGATCACCTTCTCCAGTTTCCTCCGAGATGTTTATTTACCCAGAATGGGTATCCGTGTGGAAAGAGCAGTGCTTCTCCATCTGTTAATTTTTTTTTTTTTTTTAATTTTACTAAAATAGATTTTAAAAGTTGCTCTGTTCACACATTCCAGCTCTTCTGGCATGCTAACTCATATTCTTATTTACAATGTTGAGTGCTTCCTGAACACATAACTAGGGACAACTAACCATGTTACGGTGCCAATTTTGAGCCAGACACTGTGATGTGATTTTTAAGGAACACTTAGCTTACTTGTCAAGAAGAGCTAGGACTGAAATTTCGGAATCATTACGGAGGTCGCTCAATGATTTAGGTATTTTCACAAAGTATAAGAATTCAAAGGGATTTGAAATAGTACTTCTAGTTTTTCCAAGAAGGAAAGAGCTTGCACATGAATTCACCCTTGTCAGCCCACATGTGGGTTTGGGGAACAGACAGAGATTATTTACGAAGGATCACCTATTTTGGGTACCTTTTATGACTTTTTTTTTTTGGGGGGGGGGAGGGGTGAGGGGGAGCTTTGGTGGAGAAGGGACAGAAGGGACAATCCCATTCCGTTTCCAGGATCACCTCACAAGCACCGGCTGAATGCCACTACGGGTGGTCACCAACATAAACAGTCAACTAGGACTGGCGATTAAAAACTTACATGGCCAGAGCTGCAGTTTGATAATAATTTCCAGGGCCACTTCAATATTTTCTTGAGAAAATGCCAGACAGCTGTTATGAATGTATCTAAAAGTGGGTACTCAGAAATTAAAATGTTAAAGTAGGTTAAGAATCAGATCCTTCCTCACCACAACCCCACCCACGTCTAATTACACACCATCCCAAGGCAACCCAGAAAGCCCACACTCACAAGCTGCAGTGGCTGAAGTGGGGTTGAGCAGATGTGCTCTCTGTTCCTCAGACACAGCCAACGTCCTCCTCTGCTCCCGAAGCTCACCCCCTCCCCTGCCTCAGAGAGCTGGGTGCCTGCTGAACAGTTCCAGCACTGTGTATGTGCGCACTATTTGGGGGCTAACATAGACCGCCAGGGGTAGTCACTCATATTTCTGCTCTATGTCCTGGCTTCCCAAGTCCTTCAAGGTATGGGACGACTTTCTCTCTTTGTTGCAGCGGCCGTACTTTGCATACAGGCGACACTGACTGCATAACTATCAATGGACCCCAAAGGAGAAGGGTACAGAGCAGACTTGAGACATCTTTATTGAGATATGAGTGACTTGCTGTTTAGAAGAAGAATAAACAGCAGTAGCCATCATGCCCACTCAACGATCCCCTTTGTCATTTATGAATGGACGCCAGGAATTCAAAACCATGTTGTTCTCACAAACCACTAATCTCTGTGCTATAGCCAGAAATGATCTGCACATTTTAGGATTCGTTACGAGTATATGAGTGGGCGTCAAAGTAAACCTGCATCTTTTCCCCAGGCGGCACGTGCATTTCTCTAGTACCCACTGAACACGATAAAGCATCGGTTTAAAAACCAGGAGGTCACGGTTTGATTCCCACTCGGGCCTGGGTTTGCAGGCTCCCTCCCAGTAAGGGGCATGCAGGAGGCAGCCCATCAATGATTTTCTCTCATCACTGATGTTTCTATCTCTCCCTCTCTGAAATCAATAAAATATATATTTTAAAAAAATACACACACACACACACACACACACACACATATATATATATATATATATATATATATATATATATATATATATATATTTTTTTTTTTTTAAGAGGAAGGTTTCGAAATGAGTGTCAGTCAAAGGGCTCACAAACGGGGTGAACAGATTTTAAACTCTGTAAAAGATTTTTTCTCAGGACTGGAGTACTTTTCCCCAAGGTCTGAAACCGATCTGCAATTTCAATATTTCTCAGGGTCATTATCCCCTTTGAGACTCTGATGAAAATTATGCACTTCCTTCACAAAAACTCCAAACACAAAAATGTTCACAAAGCTATGGACCCCAGGTCAAGAAGCCTCACTCCAAGGCTGTTTATTCCAACGCTATTTCCCCTGAAATAGGGCCTGGGGTGTGCCTGTAGGGTTGGTGATGGTGGCGGTGGATGACAGCAGGAAACCCATGGATTTTGGAAACGTTCCCCAGCTGAATCTGATGGGCAGTCTGGTGAAGAGCTAGTTTCATATAAAAATTCGGCTGAAAGAGCCCCCTGCATGGAAAATCTAACGCATCCTTCTACGACACAGAAGGACCTGGGATTCTCCCAGCTCCTGGACAGAGGTGCCAGGAGCCAGCTGCCTACCTCATGACAGTACACACTGCAGGGCGCCAGGAACACTCTGATGCTCTTATAGCATTGATTAAAAGACAATTATTATTATTATTATTATTATTATTATTATTATTATTAAAAAAAATAGGTACCAGGACAAGTAACTGGTGATTATTTGAACGAGGAGAAAATTAACTAGAAATGGTATTTTTGTAACTATTTATTTCCCTGCTTTTGCTTTGGCTCACATCTCTGTCTACAAAACTGCTTTCACAGTTATGGGGATGACTTCAAGTTCACAAACTTTTTAACAAACCTCAGATAATGAAGAGTGCAAATGTGGAAGCTGATTGAAAACGCAGTTCTTGTGTGTGAGTGTGAGAGAGAAATTTTCTATAGCTCATGTGGCAGGCAGCTCAGTTCCGCCATTATAGATAGCTTTGCTCGTATTTCCTCAGAGACAGTTATAATATATTTAGAGTATTTGTAACTGCATGTCATTTGTCTAGAATTTTCTCTCCTGTTTCCTCTTCCAGAGAGAAAGAAGAAAAAAAAAGAAAAGAAATATTAACCCACTCCTCAAAACAATCCAATTGATTTATAGGAAGCATAAACATCCTTTTCCTAAGGTTTCTTTGATAACAGAAACTTCTTTTCTTTTCTTTTTTTAAATATATTTTATTGATTTTTGTACAGAGAGGAAGGGAGAGAGATAGAGAGTTAGAAACATCGATGAGAGAGAGTCATCCATCAGTTGCCTCCTGCACACCCCCTACTGGGGATATGCCTGCAACCAAGGTACATGCCCTTGACCGGAATCGAACCCGGGACCCTTCAGTCCCTAAGCCGATGCTCTATCCATTGAGCCAAACCGGTTTCGGCAGAAACTTATTTTTTTCTTAAAATCTTAAAATTACAATTTCCTTATTACCTATTTAAAGAATACATGCAAGTTCAATTACTAGGAATTAAGAAGTATTTTATAGAACATCTTTGGTCAGCACCAAATTCAGGAAAAAATGTCTGTGATCTGTTACGTGACAAATGCATAGAATGTGCAGGATTCAACTTTTGTTTAAAAAAGTATGCCTCTAAAATACAGCCCCACTCACATACACACTTATATACACCAAGCACACACAGGAGGTTACTCCCTGAGGGTGTGAGGGAGAGGCTGTCATTCTTTATTTATGGTCTTCTCAACTGCTATTTGTTATGAGCATGTACTCGTTATAATTTTAAGAAAATGGTAGGTGTTTAGGCATAATAATGCTGCTAAAAAATAATGCTCTTTTGCATACCAACAAGTTATACCCTCAACTCTACAACCGTAGGCAAGTTTAAGAGAATTTTCTAGACTGGACACTAATATACTTAATTTAATTTTGGCTTCATTTTGGGCTTTCACACAGACTCTGAATGAGCCTGAACTGAAAATTTATTCTTCCCACTTTGTATTTTCCCATTTTTATCTATATATCATATATATATATTTTAATTTTGATAAAACTGTTAGTTGGGGAGGCATAATATAATTGGGGGAAGAAGGCAATGGCCAGCCAGAATAATGAAGATGAAAATTTGGATTTAAAAACAGAACATCACTTGTACAATTTCTGTTTGGCAACTGGTTCTACATCCACATTTCCACTTCTGGAAGTACTAAAAGCAGTAACAGCAACGACGGCCAGCACTTACTGGGCATTTATATACTCCGTGCTGCAGGCTGTCCCACATGCTTTCCTCTTACTAACTCATTAAATCTTCATTTCAACCCTGTGAGGGCACGAAGACAAGTTGTCCTAGTGGCAGAGAAAGAATTTGAACCCAATGAATGTCCGGCTTTGGAGCCCAAACTTAACAGCTCCTTCGCACTGAAGTATTAGGCTGACATAACATACATAATCACTTATATGATCTTTTTGGTAGATGTCAAACCCAAATTCCCTATCATTTTATTTGGGAGAGAAAGTCTGAAATGAATACCTTCCTATAACTCCAGTATGCCTTTTGGTACAGCAGTGCATGAAACACTGTGTGTGAGCAGTGCTGTCTATTACATGGTGTGCACAGTAAACCACAGGGCATTCTGACACATCTTTCATTTTCACAGCTTGCAGGTACCGACGCTCTCCCCTAGACCATGGATCAAGCTGCTTTCATTTTTCAGTTCATGTAACAAACATTTCACATTCTGGGTTGAGTTCCTAACCAAATTCCTTCTTCATTGGAACTTTAAAAGCAAGACAGCTTAAAACACAAATGTGATGTGGGGATTACAGAAATACTTTGAAGTTGTTCCTGTGCGTTCTGAGAGAGAGCCGCCACTATGACCCAACAAGTGTTATTGAATATATTTATGCTCTGTTCGCCAATGCTGTGGCGCTTGTGCATTTTAGCCGATGAATTAGGTATTCCTGTGCAGGGTCACATCTAAACAGAGACGTGTGGAACATCGCGGTGACTGGAAATAGACCAAAACACACTGTCACACAGCCAGACACAACTCTCTTCCCCCTCTTGCTGCTCAGGGTGTCAGACAAAGATTACTCCAATGGCTCAGCTGAATATTTTTGGCAAGAATGTGAAATGGAAGCCCCCGTTTGGGGAGGAGGGAGGAAGGCTGGCAGGAAAACGCCTTTATAATGGATGATCTACTGTGCCATCTGTGTCTGGAGGGTATTTAAGGGTTTTATTTTGACTTCAACATCTGACATCATGATTTTTAAAAAAAGAAGTGGAAACAGACATATTATTAGCTACTTAAGACTCTTGCTTCAGTCCACATATCATTTTAATCCTGTTTACTCTAAAATGACTCCCCTGAACATTTACGAGACTCCTTTGATTCTAAAAGGCAAAAACGCACACATCAGCTGTCATGGTCATGTCCGTTTTTTTCTCCTACAGTAAACTGTCTGTTCCCCAGCACGGTTACGAAAAGCTAACATTGATTCAGTATTGAAAGTGGAAACCTAGGGAGATAAGAAAGATATTTCAGTCCATTTCAGCTACTACTACTTTTTAGGCCAGTGGTCGGCAAACTGCGGCTCGTGAGCCACATGCAGCTCGAGAGCCGCGGTTTGCTGCTCTGTTGACTAATGCGTTTGCCGACCACTGCTTTAGGCTATAGAGAGAAACAGAAAGACTTTGAAATTCTTGTTAATGGCTTACTTACAGGTAAGTCTAAAATACTGGACACTTTCACATTACAATTAGATTTAATGCATATTAGGGCCCTGACCGGGTAGCTCAGTTGGTTAAGAGTGTCATCCCGATACATCAAGGTTGCAGGTTCGATCCCCGCAGGTCAGGGCACATACAAGAGTCAATGAATGAATAAATAAGTGGAACAACACATCAATGTTTCTCTTTCTCCATTTTCCTCTCTCTTTAAAATCCATCAATGAAAATAAGTTTAAATTTCATCTACATCACACAAATCACACGAAGCATTTACATTCGTTCTGCATGTCGCCTTTGGCCAGAGTTGAGGATAGGCTTGCAGTGGCCTCCCGAACCTCACACTGCAGGTTAGCACGTCAACAAAGGAAACCACATTCGACATGCTACTAGCACAACCACCCGGACAACAGCAGCGGCCCTGTGCTCACCGCATGCCAGGGATCAACACGCTGACAACCTTCTAGGATGGGAGCCCTTCCGGTCCCCCCTTTACAATGCCCTGGACAGAAGGCGGACTTTGCTTCCCCAGGTCACGCTGGCTCGTGAGACCAGAACGGCCTGAATGAAGGCCCATCCTGGGCGGATATTAGCACTCTTCGAGACACACCACACTAATAACAAGGGAAGTCATTTTAGTGAGGCTTCCAGGGAAATATTGTATGCCATGAAACCTTCCAGGCTAATTTCTCAATTATTAACTTCAATTAAAAAAAATAAAAAATCAGGGGGTGAGCAGGAATCCCAATGAAGAAAAGGGCAAGGATGAGGAAGACAAAAAATGTAAGCACCGATCAAAACAACACAGTGGGCTAGGGCTCCCTTCTCTCCGAGTCCCGGCTTCTCAGAGAGGCCTTCCTGGGCCACCCCATCTCACACAGCTCCCACTCAGACCACCGCCCCTCACTATTCCTACTCCTGGAGTTCTTTTCTTCATAGCACGTACCACCACCTGACATAGGTTACATCTACTGTTTATGTGCCCCCGGCTGGAATGTCAGGACAGGAGCTGACACCGACGCCTGAAACAGAGCTGGAATTCAATCATTATTTGCTGGATTAATATGAATTAATGGAGTCTCCTTCCCCTCATAGGAAGTTTTAATTGACAACATTTTCTACCAGTATTTTTTTTTTTTTAAATCAATAATATACTGGTTAAAAAAATAATAATACACGGGTAATTTGGGTTACAAACATGAAAGGACCTTTTGGTAAGCCTGGCCTAAATTAAATGAGCAAGTAAATAAATAACTGGGAGACATCATATCAAACTAGCAGTCCCAGAAGAGAGCCCCTAGGTCAGCCAGCATTCGTTTGCTTTTCTTCTTCTAGCCTCAGTCCTCAGTCAGAGGCCAAAGAAAGCTACCGGTCACAATGAGAAACAGCAGATTTAAACCACGGTTTTCAATCATTCTACCAAATCACCGCTCCAAGGGTTCTCACATTTTGAAATGTGTTCTAGAAACACAGTCCCCACCCTTCCTCACCCCCCAGGTCCCGCGGAGCTGCTACCTACCGGCGGCTTTACCCAGACTTGTCTTGGGGAAGTCGGGGTTCCTCAGCTCCTCGGTGCTCGCAGACTTCATGACGGAATTGATGGACGACAGGGTGCTGATGAGCTGCGAGTTGAGAGAGCCGATCTGCGAGTGGGGCTCCCCGAACGCTTCCGCCAGCTCGCTGTAGTTCTCGGCCAGCAGCGTCTGCTGCTCCACCAGCAGCTTCTGGACGCGCTCGATGTAGTGATCCAGGCCGGTCACCATCCCGGAAGGAGCCTGGGGCTGGGGGCCCTCCGAGGACTCCCCTACAGGCTCATCCCCGACCCCGACGCTCCTCCTGCTGGCCATCGGCCCCACGGTCAACTGGGGCGGCCCGCAGGCGATGGTCCTCATCCTGAGACCCACCAGGTAGTTGTCGTGGATACTGATCTGGCCCACGCCGGACTCTTTGGTCTTCACGGCCGAGGGCCTGTCCAGCCCAGAGCCGCCCGAGAGCACCGTGCCCACTCCGACGGACCGCGTCTTGGCGGAGGGGTTCACGTCCTTGACGCGGCCTTCTCCGACCGCCACGGTCCGCGTCTCCACGCTCCCGGTGCCGGTCTGCTTGTCCGACGTGCTGAGGGAGGAGGTGTTGGTGCAGGAGTCGACGAGGGCGGCCGCCTCGGTGTTGGTGGACCGGCTCGCCTGCTCCATGGCGGCCGTGCTGGTGTGCCTGCTGGCGGTGCGGGGCACGGCCATGACGGCGGCTTCCGCCCGGCCCGCGGGCTCCGTGCTCACGCCCCGGGAGGCACGCTCCTTGGGCGGGCAGACGATCACGTCGACGGAGCAGTCCCCGCAGCCGATGGACCGCACGTCCTTGAGGTTCAGGTGGGTCTTGAGCAGCGCCAGGTCCTTCACCGATTCCTCCGTGTTGCTGCCCGTTTCGCAGACGCTGATCTCCGCCCCCGCGGCCTTGTCGCACGTCTCCACCGCCCTCCCCGTGCCCTGGTCGCGCGTTTCCACCCGCTCCTTCACAATCCACCAATGCATGGGCAGCTCGGGCCCCGTGGCTTTGTCCTCACAGCGGGGCCGGTGGCAGGCGGTGCCGACGCTGCTCGTCTGCACGGAGGTCCCCACGCACGCGTCGACCGCGTCCACGTGGCGGCCCACCATCTGGTCCCGCGTCTGCACCACGGCCTCCACCATCCTGCTGAAGACCAGCGGCTGGGCCATCGTGGCTTTGTCGGTTTTCTTCCTCAACCCGGCGGCCTGCAGCTCCTGCTTGAGCTTGGTCATCTCCCGGTCGTGGGTGGTTTCCTTGAGCTGCACTTCCAGGCGGTAGATCTTCTCCTTCAGGGCCTCTATGGTCTGCTGCTGCAGCTCAATCTCCCTGTCGGCTTCGGTGGTCACCCCGAGCATGGCCTCCGTCACGCCGACCCCGGAATCCCTCGTCTCCGTGACGGTGGTCCCCACGGCGGCGTCTTTCCGGGACCCGGGGCCCCTGTGGTACAGGACCACGTCGTGCATGTTCTCGTCGGCGCCCGCGGCCACAGACCGGCGCTCCGGAGGCCGGCCCTCCCCGTTCTCCCGGAGGAGGTGGTCCGGGGGGGCCTCGTAGCTGCTGCTCTGGATCTTCCGCTCCAGGGCCTGCATGTCGGCCGTGAGCTGCCGGAACTCCCTCACCCGCTGGGTGCTCTGCTCCACGCTCTCTATCTTCTCTTCCTCCTCCTCGTCGTCGATGTGCAGCTCCCCGCCGCTCCTCGGGCCCCGGGAGAGCCGGTCCAGCTGGGACGCGTTCCCGGCGCTGTAGGACCGCTTCCTCACCCCGCCGCTGAGGTCGCCCTGGGACGCGGCCCTCTGGTTCTGGCTTTTCAGCTGCGAGGCCAACTGCCTCTTCTCCTCTTGCAACACCGAGATCTTTACCTGGAGCACGGGGATTGTCCGTACCTGCTCCTCGAGCTCCTTCAGGCGCTTCAGGGCGATGGCCATCTGCTCCCGGATGTGCTGCAGGTGCACGGGGCTCACGTTGGTCACGGGCGTGGAGATCCCCGAGCTCAGGGGGCTGTGGCGGACAGAGCTCCCCATGGAAGAGGTGGTGGCTGCGGCGGCGGCATAGCCACTGTAGTCCCCGTTGCCTTGGAAGCAACCATTCTGAAGCGGGTGCATGACCGGATTGTGGTTCCCGGAACCCATGAAGGAGGAAAGCGAGCCCGTGGAGCCCATGCCTCCGAAGCTGGCCAGCCTGGGCCTCCGGAAGTCGCCCGGGGTCGCCTGCATGGCGGCCCTCTCCTGCTCCAGCCTTCTCCGGGTCTCCATCAGCGTCTTGGTGACATGGAGGTTGTGCTTCGGGAGCTGTGGGGAGGGCGGCGGCAGCTGGCGACTCTCTGGGATGGCGAGGAAAGTGGGCGAGATGTCCAGCGGGGCGGGCAGCCTTGCGACGGGAGTGGATGTCGCCTGGCCCCTGGCTAGGAGGAAGCCGGGGCACTGCCTGTTGTCATTGCTGTTGGAAGAGGACAGGGACTCAGTGGAAGTCCACACGCCCTGCTGGCCGGGCGGGGGCCTGCTCTCCGCACATGGCACCGAGGGCTTCCGCCTCTTCTGGATGTTCAGTTTCTTGATGGTGTTTCCTTTCTGTATGTCGTCCACGTACTTGAGGAAATCCAAGTCTAGTTGATAACCGTAGGGAGTCTGCACGAAATAAGGGTCTTTCTGTTCCTTGTCATGGTCCCCGTTTAGAACATCGTCTGCTTTTCCTGAGGGAGAAAGAGAAGACACTTTTTTAATGCTATGTAACTCATAAAGCTGTTAAAAGAATATAATGAGATAATGATTTTAAAGAGCCAAGAACATAGCCATTCCTTACTAAATGATTTTATTTTTTAAAAGAATCATTAAAAGACTTAAAAGCATTTCCAAGTAGATAATTTTTTGTTGTTGCATACAGTTAAAACGGCAAAAGCTAATGTGTGTGTGTGTGTGTGTGTGTGTGTGTGTGTTAAGCTGGTATAATTTAACCAGGTAACTGCCACCATATTTTGAATTTAAGTTAAAAAGGTCCGCCACTTGCATTTATAGACGCTTATGGCATACAAATGGTTAAGAGTTGAGAGACCTATGTTGGAATCCTGGATCTATAACTTTACAGCTGAGTGAGCTAATAAACCTTTGGGAACCTCAGCTACCCCTCCCCTGCCCCACCTCCACCACACCCCCCCAAAGAAAAAAATGAAAATGCTAGCATTTAACTCATAAAGCTGTTAAAAGAATATAATGAGATAATAATTTTAAAGAGCCAAGAACATAGCCATTCCTTACTAAATGATTTTATTTTTTAAAAGAATCATTAAAAGACTTAAAAGCATTTCCAAGTAGATAATGTTTTGTTGTTGTATACAGTCCCTTGACGTATGATAGCAGTCACTAACACTCCTATTTCATGAAGTACACTCTGAGGCACAAAAGGCAAAAAATAAAATAAAACACAACGCACAAAACCCTTAGCATAACTGACCTAGTGCAGATTGTGCCGCCTTACTGAACGGTGGCCCCGGGGTCCCGGTGCCCGATCACCTGCACAGGATCACAGCGGGCCTGACTCCTTCCTCCCTGAGAGGGCTGAGGGAGGAGCGCCAGCAGCAGGGGTGCAAGAACGCAGAGCACGCACTTCAACTCTGCCTTGTGTTTTTCCCCGTTTTAAAAACAAAGGCAAACCCTGTGCCAGCCAGAGGAAACAGTTTCTTCCAACTCTGACTTACTTCTCTTGGACAAAACAGCCACTGTCCCAAGAATACCTTGTTTTGGAGCTGTGGTGTAGGCAAACAGATGCAAAGGAGGATGGAAACAAGGGCAAGCCTCCGTCCAAACCCTGGATCATGTGGCCTCTGGTAAATGCTACTTCTGCCTAAACCAGACACTTAGCAGAGGGAACACAAGTCCTTTTCAAGGCACACAGAGCTTTGCGGCTGGACCTGAGCTATGCATTTCAGCTCAAGGCCATTTTTGTTTGTTTAAGTCGCTGGATTCGCCTAGAGCCGTCATGAGAAGCGCTGCTGCCTTTTCGGAGCTTGTGGAAAGGGCCCAAAAAGCACCGAGTGAAAACACAAGCCACGGGAACACAAACCCCGCCGGGCTGCTGTACAGGAGGGCCCAGAACGTCCAGCAGTTTGGGCTGCGGGCCTGCCCTTCCCCACCGTGCTCAACGTTTCTACCCGATATGGGAATGCTCTGAGCAATCCCCGGTTCGCCCTCTTTCCTCTGAAACACTGGAAAGGAAAGCACAACCAACAAGGTTGCCAAGCAGGGCAGAGTAAGAAGCTGTGTGCTCTTGGTGCCCCGATTTAAAAACAGTACCAGACTGCTCCAGCTGTTGGAACTCAGGCATTCGCTTCCAATTCTCTGACCCACTTCCAGGGGGTGCCCAGCACCCAGCAACTTTCTAACCAAAGAAGGGTGCGTGGATGCAGAGAGAGCCCGCGCCTGGAAACCTGTGCTCAGGCTCATAAGACCCGCGGCTTGCCATCTCCCCTTCCCTTTCAACTCCACATGGACAACACGTCATGCAAAATATGCAGCCGGACCTGTTTTCCAGCGCTGCCTGGAATTCCGCAAGCGAATAAGAGAAACTGCAGGCTCCGGTGTCAGACGGAGACAGACAGATCTCCCAGACACCACCAGCCAGCCCGGGGCTCTCTCACCCACGCCCTGCAGGGTCCTGGCTCCTGGGGAATCCAGGGAATCCAGCCCCATCCTTCCCCCCACCCCCCTCCCAAGCGGCCGGATTTGCTGACCCGCCCGCCCCCTGGCCAGCCAGCTCCCCGCACACCTACCGGGCCCCCTGCGCTCCGCTCCTCGCGGGCCCGCCCCGCTGCGCCGCACACCCCGCTCGCTCTGCGGCTCCGGGCCCCGGTTCTTCACCCCATAAGGAAAGAATCGGCGTAAACTTAGCCGGGGCCACGCGCAGACACCATAGGCCGAGCGTGCACCAATGGAGGCTCCCTCCGCCTCCGGCGGCGCCACCCCCAGCACACTCAGGGGTTCGGCATGCCCGGCTTTCTTAATGAAAACAGGAAACCGGGAGCTTTTGAAAATGCATGTGTGTGCTTCAATCCAGGGCTGCCAGAAGTAAAAAAAAAAATAAAAAAATGAAAATAACGCCAGCCAGTCCCTTCTGCATGAAAGAGCGTGTGTTCTAGCGTGGAGGCCCGGCCGCCTGGGCCCCGGGCACCTGAGCGAGGGAGGCACAATCGGCCCCACTGTTCCCTGCAGGCTGAGCCCCGGCGGCTCCTGTGGGTGCAGCGCCTGCGGGACCCGCGCCGGCACTGGGCGCTCAGCCTGGGACAAGTTATCCTTGAACGGGATTCTCCACTCAGCCTGTGCCATGGATGAACGTTTCTTTGTAATTTAAACACCCTTTTCCATTTACAAAAGTAGTACATGTTTGTAAAAAAAAAAAATGTCAGGTAGAAACTAAGTCAGAAAGTCACTCATCTGGCCATCTAGTGGCAACTGCTGATATTTCGTTGTTACTCCTAGATTTTTCTATGCCTTTTTAAAATATATATATATTTTTATTGATTTTTTTTACAGAGAGGAAGGGAGAGGGATAGAGAGCTAGAAACATCAATGAGAGAGAAACATCGATCAGCTGCCTCTTGCACACCCCCCACCGGGGATGTGCCTGCAACCAAGGTACATGCCCTTGACCGGAATCGAACCCAGGACCTTTCAGTCCTCAGACCAACGCTTTATCCACTGAGCCAAACCAGTTTCGGCTTTCTATGTCTTAACATATTTACTTTTCCCACTTAAGCGTTTTCAACAGGAAAGGTTAATTTTTTTTGTTTGTTTTCCTCCAAAAATATTTTTTTAAATGCACTCATTTAATATCAGGATTTAAAACGCAACAAAACATATCACATATTTTCAGTGAACTTTAACTGTCACATAAGTATACTTGAAGTTTACAAAAGGCCTGGTCACGATGGATTACGTTCAAATGGACTCTAGGCTCCTAAATCTGGGAATCAGGAGAGGTTAGAATTTTACCAGGTTAGGATGATTTGCTAATACTGCTTGAATCACACTATCCTAAAGCTTTGTAATTTCAAATTTCATGCTTAGGCAACTAAAAACTATAAGCTGTGTTCTCAATGTGTCATTTTTACAAATGATGTCCACAGTATGAATTGTTCTACAATTAGAGATATCCAGTGTCATTTTTTTCTTTTTTTTTCAAATATATTTTATTGATTTTTTACAGAGAGGAAGAGAGAAGGAGAGTGTTGGAAACGTCGATGGGAGAGAAACATCGACCAGCTGCCTCCTGCACACCCCCTACTGGGGATGTGCCCGAAACCAAGATACATGCCCTTGACAGGAATTGAACCTGGGACCTTTCAGTCCACAGACCGAAGCTCTACCACTGAGCCAAACCGGTTTTGGAAGTGTCGTTGCTTTTTATCTCTTGCTTTCTAGTGTACCTTTACAAACATTAACACAAATATGACACACTTATAGGGCCCTGACTGATTTCCCAACTTATCTCCCTATGCTAGTCTATAATTATCTTCAGAGCAACAATAAATATATATTCCCCCGCCCTAGCTGGTTTGGCTCAGTGGATAGAGCAAGCAGGAACTCATAGCCTATGGGTGGCCCACCAGCCACGAGTTTGACATGCTTGGATAGAGCAACAGCCTAAAGATTGAAGGGTCCTGGGTTCAATTCCGGTCACGGGCACATGCTTTGGTTTGGGTTTGATCCCCAGTAGGGAGTGTGCAGGAGGCAGCCAATCAATCATTCTCTCTCATCATTGATATTTCTATCTCTCTCCCCCTCTCCTTTCCTCTCTGAAATAAATAAAAATATATTTTAAAAAATAAAATAAAGTATGTTCCCATACACATCAATTAACAAGATACTGGGAACAAAAAAGATGTTTAAAAATGTTTCCTGAAGGAATAATTGAATATACAGTATAACATATTGTGCTTTAAAAAAAAAAACCTTAATGCTCTGTTGACAGATTTGCTTGCCCTGTATTAGTGTTAAGGACTTTTCTTTAAAAAAAAAAAAAATAAATAAAATATATATATATATATATATATATATATATATATATATATATATATATATATATATTTTTTTTTTAATATATTTTATTGATTTTTTACAGAGAGGAAGGGAGAGGGATAGAGAGCTAGAAACGTCGATGAGAGAGAAACATCAACCAGCTGCCTCCTGCACACCCCCATTGGGGATGTGCCCGCAACCAATGTACATGCCCTTGACCGGAATCGAACCCAGGACCTTTCAGTCCGCAGACTGACGCTCTACCCCTGAGCCAAACCAGCTTCGGCTAAAAAAAATATATTTTATTGATTTTTTACAGAGAGTAAGGGAGAGGGATAGTTAGAAACATCGATGAGAGAGAAGCATCTATCAGCTGCCTCCTGAACACCCCCTACTGGGGATGTGCCCACAACCAAGGTACATGCCCTTGACTGGAATCAAACCTGGGACCCTTCAGTCCACAGACTGACACTCTATCCACTGAGCCAGACTGGCCAGGGGTAAGGACCTTTCTTGCACGGTGCTGTTTCAGGTGTTACCTTTAGGATGTGGAATCATGGGCGATTTTAATTGTTGATATTTACATTTTGTAAATTTTATAACAGATAGGTATTTGCCTTTTAAAAATACGACCCCAAGAAGTCACTATTTGGAAAGCAAGAGAAATGGGAGGCGGGTAAAGGAGGCAACCATGGCAAAAGTAGCTGGATGCTTTTCAGTATGTCTTATCCCATTCTACACTGACAGAATTATGTTTAACTGGGCAAATCTAAAGACTATTTCTCTCGCCTCCTTCACTGTTAGTATGGCCATAGCAGACACGTCACGTAACACCCACCGTTAACCTCCCTTAAAAGACACAGGGATAGGTCAGTGACCTCCCTTCTTCTTTGGCTCCTCTTCCATCCCGCTGCCAGGAACGCAGGATTGGAACTCTAGCTGCTGTCTTGGACCATGAGCTCAAACACAGGGAGAAAGGAACAAGGTGTTAGATGGAGCCCAGGTCTCTAAGAGCTTTGTGGAGCAAAGCTGCTCTGCTCCTTCTAGAAAGCTTATACCTCCATGCTTTTATGGGAAAGAAAGAAACTTCTTTTATATTTAGTCATTGTATGTTTTGGGTCTCTGTTATTTGTAGCTAAACTGAATTCCATGTGTCTACGCCCCCACACAAAAAAAAAATTAAGAGAGATCTTGAAAAGAAGAAAAATGCTAAATAATATACTGGGGAGATGTTACAGTAAACCCTTTTTATTACAGACATTTTGATTAATTTAAGGATTACAGAAGTGTAAAAAGCAACAGTTTAAAAAAAAAATCTCTAAGTAGGTTATAAGGAGACTCTTAACTGGCGAAAAAGCCTTATTTTGGACTAACAGAGCTATGCCTGCCCATACACAGCCAAAAACCACTGGCTATGTCTGCAACTAGAATCCTGAAAGTAACAGCTTCCAACTACATATCCTGGAATCAGCGGGCTGTCCCTGGCGTTTACAGGAATTTTCTGAATGTCTGGAAATCCAGTGGTGGAGACTGCTCCTGGCACCACCTCCACTTTCATATAGCATTTACCGAAAGCTTAATTGGGTGCAGAAAATGGTCCTATTCAGTGGGAGGAGTAGGCGGAAGGGTTTATAAGAAATAAAATGAGGTGGAGTCTAGCTGGGAGACAAATGCCAAACACCCTAAAAGGAGCCCTAATTGAGATCAGTTACAAAGGCATATTATCAACAAGAACAATATGACAGTATGTGAACGAGTGATCAAAACGTAATGGAGTTAGCCGGGAGATGACTTCTGAAGGCAAAGAAAGTAAGTGATGACAGACTGAAAGGAAAAGACAGGTAAACAGTGAAGGAGAGCCAGGGCGGGGCCTGTGGCGAAGCTCACAGAAAGATGAGGTCAGGAGAGAGGGGGATGGCTGAGCGCAGCAGAGGCCACCAGAGTGTGTCCTGGGCCAGGGGAATCTTGTCCAGAGTCACTGTCTCCTGGCACACCCGGCCCTGGGCTAGGGGCTCAAAGGTAGCAATGAGGACCGTCTTGGTAACTGTGTGTGCATTAGACTGCGGTAAGGAGAGAGATTGAATTCAAGGGGATGCGTTAAAATGATATAATCCCCATGTATGAAGTGAGGACCAAACAAAAATGTATTAATGCATTCAACTTGTATTTGGAACTATTGATAAAAAAGCAATCTCAGTCCTTCCTTCCTTCCTTCCTCCCTCCTTCCTTTCCTCCCCTCCCTCCCTCCCTTCACCTTCCTACCCATTCTTCTTTACCACCATCATTGTTCTAGGAGCTGGGGACACAGTGTGAACCAAAGGGACAAGGTCCCCACTCTCACAAGGCTCACAATCTTGTGAAGGTGGGGGTGCATGGAAAAAACAACAACAAATATAATGCAAGGCAGAAGTGAAGCAGAAAGGTAGAACCACCAGAATTTACACCAGCGTGTCTAAGTAAGTGAATGGGCCACAGGGCTTCTGGGGTTGATGTCATCTCCAAGCTGACCTACTTCCTAGACACCACGGGTCTCAGAGTCCCTCTTTCCCACTTCTCTCTCCCCCTACCCAGTTGGCACAGTCTGCAATCTGGGTAACCAAACACCAAACGTGGCAGTAGCAACCAGAAACAACTTCCCACAGACAGACCAAATTCCCATGTGTTCAGAAAGAAGGTGAAATCCACAAGCTGATGGCAACTCTACTCTTTATTCATGTATTGTATTTACTACCCGATACAATGTACTGCACTTATGAGAATGGCTCATTTATAGACTCAAGAACAATTTGAAATTTCTTTTCATGAACCGAGTGAAATGGAGATATATTTCAAAAACCATGTTCATCAAGTATTATATGATTTTAACTTTTCAAGGAAACCAAACTTAACTATCCAGACAACATTTGGTTTGGAAAGACATAAAATTAATGTACCCACTGGAGGGGAAAGATTAGATGTGTGGAAAGGAGCACGGGTACGAACTTGCTAGTGGGATTCATACCTGTTTGCCTCCAGGGGCCACTGGTTGATGTTTGGAGACATGGCTGGTTGTCTCCACTGGGATGGGGGCTGCTGCTGACATCTAGTGGGTCGAGGCCAGGGATGCTGCTTTCGACTTCCTGCCCTCCCCAACAGAGGAATACCCAGTCCAAAATGCCTCTGTTGAGAAAGCCTACCCTGAGGACAGTGAGCAGAGAAAAAAAAAAATCCACCTACAGCAATGGAGGGTTTGGCCATGCAAACTGTGGGCTTCCGGTCCTACACTTCATGTTCAAGTGACAGGGTGATAAAAACGCCACTTCGGAGTAAGAAAACACTGAACACTCTTCCACACACTCGACCACAAGGAGCCATTCTTTCACACGAGCAAACACGCTGGAAGTTTCTGAAACAGTGTGTCCTGGTGGACTTTTACATGGACAGAACTTGGATGTTATTACTTTCGCTGTTAATTAGGGTACAGTGACTCCTTTGTTCTGGTCTCACACTGGCCTGCACACTCCGGGCCCAATTACTACCGACTAATGGCGCCATGAAAAATAATTACGCCCATGTGCCGCAGCTTCCGCACGCCCTTGCTGTGTTTTTCTTCGCCAGATATTCTCCCTGACTGGAGAAACCGAGGAGCGCTGCTGCTACTCCCCATAACTGTATTGTCTCCTCTCACAAGAAGCATGAGGACACGGCTTAAAGAGCTGAGTCAGTCCTGAGAATCACATAATTGTCCTAAGTTGCCAGTGCAAGCATCTTGCTGTTCGAAGCAGTCATAAAAAGACTCCAGACCCACCAAGGCAGGGGTGGGGGTAAAAAAACCAGTAGGTTGACTCGGGGCGCGAGATAAATTCCCATGAAGCTAATTACGCACAGTGTGAAAGTCACCGAATTAGCAAATCAACTTTTCTAGACACGGACCAGTGGGATAAAGAAGACAGAGATGCGGAACAGGACCTAGTGAACAGGTTTAACTGGAAAGTTCCTCTGACGACACTGTTAGCATTAGGACCTGCGGACCAAGGAGCTTCCTTGTACCCAACCTACGTGTGAAACTCCATGTGTTAGAGAACACACGATGAAAAGGAGGACGATGTAAGTGTTCTTCACTCTTCTTAAAATAACGTGTGGCAGGTGAGATTTTCCTATATTGCCCTTGCGTGTGCCAACGAGTCTTTTTAAACGGGCTCTTACCCCACCCAGCCAACACACCCACCCCATCATCCACGCAAATGCTGAGCACCCACTGGGCGTGAGGGCCAGCTCTGCATCCCTGTCCCATGGAGTTTACCTACTATGTTTCCACCTGGACCTCAGCTCGGGTTGCAGCTGTTTCAAACAGTCACCTTAAATGCTTTGTGCAAATAAAATGACAACACTAAGGAAAGCAAAAGCGTGTGCTGGAAGTGCATCGCAAATACCAGGCCAATTGACAGTCACATCTTCCCTACCTGCATGGTTTGTTTAAAAGGCTGAGTTATCATGTGGTGTTATTTCTTATAGCTGTAACTCTTCATCACTCCACCTAGCGACTTCCCCCTAAATCTTTCGATTTCCTCTCACAGCTGATCTTATCTCCCGCTTCCTTAACTGTCTCCACAGACTTCATACTCTGAACTCTACCTACACCTCCCCTGTCTCCCATCATTTACCCTTTCCAAACTGGCTCCACGTTCTGTGTCTGCCCATTCCCACACCCCACCGAGGGAATGCCGATCCAGGGAAGATGCAATCATCAGACTGCAAGATGGTTTTAGTCTTTCATCCACAGTAAATATTGATTAAGTAGCTTCCATGTGCCAGACACTGCCGAGAGGGAAGCAAATCGGACACGGGGCCTGCCTGGGCAAACTTGCGACCTTCAGGAGGAGACAGACAAGCATCTGCAGAAACAGGTAAAGAACAACTGTGGGAAGGGCTGTTAGAGTAAAACACAGGAGGTAAGCTAGGAGAGAGCAGGGACCCCACTGCGCTGGCCAGTGCTGTGTTTCGGAGTCCACCAGGCCAAGTGTGCAGGGTGTGTGTGTGTGTGTGTGTGTGTGAGAGAGAGAGAGAGTGTGTGTATGTTTGGTGAGGAGACTGGTATAGGAGAAATTCCAGGCAGAGGAAACAGCATATACAAAACCTGACACTTTTAGGAACCGAAAAGGGGGTTTTGCATGAAAATAAGGCTAACCCCCTCAATGATTCAGAGAGGGGGCAAAGCCCCATCACACAGGGCCCCTGGAGTCAGGTTTTTGGCCCTTAAGTGCACTGGTTGGTTACTAAAAGATTCTAAGCAAGGGAGTGAAAGGATCAAATTTGCACTCTAATAAGACTTGCCCTGGCTACGTGCTGGAGTTTGCACTAAGATTCTCTTCCATGTCCTCCATTTGGTTTTCCATAAATTGTTCAAGTCCCCATGAATTTTCCTCTAGGTGTCACAGATTCCTTTGCACCACATGAGTTTTACTTATTTTAGCCGTAGTGTTAAAACCGCCAGGAGGGACAGCTTGGCTGAATCTGGGACGCCCTGTAGTGTGGTCTACACCTTCCCCAAAACACCGAAGGGGAAACAGGGATGGCTTGGCACGTCTGAGCTTCTCGGGGCCGAGCTGGAGCCCAGGAGCAGGCCTTTGCACTCGTGCTTTGGGGCTCTGTCCATGACCTCACCCTGCTAACAAAAAAGAAAATATTTTTCCAAAGGATGACTCACTGCAGGGTGAAATGATGAGATTTCCTTTTCTGAAGGTCATTGAAGTATGATAAACCTAATCTGAAGGGACAAGTGTGGCAAGCACGAGGGCAGGAAGAAAGACAAGGGGGCATTTTAGGCAATGCACACTCTGACTGAGCACGCTGAGGGGCAGAGTGCAAACTTGCTCCGTATCTGAAACTAAGATGGGATTCAATAGCAGGGACTGAAAATGTCTGTGAAGCAAAAGCAACCCTAACCCTGACCCTGGCAGCTGGCAAGTGCCTCCGTGGAGGAGGGAGAGAAAAGGGGGCGATTGCCGACTCTTAGTGCTCCTGGGCCTAGTCCTTACTCCTCCACTCACATCTGACAGGGGCTGATTTACCCAACAAGGAAGGCTAAAGACAGAGGGCAGGGCCTTCGGGGAGGCGGGGGGGGGGGGGGGGGGGTAGCTAAGACTTCTATCCACTAGGAGGTCTCTGTTAGGGTCACCCACAGCAAGATCCTTGCAAGGCAGGGCAGATAGCAACACTCAGGTGACATCCAAGCAACATTCTGTCAAGTTGGCTTCCCTCTGGAGTCACCCGAGTGTTCCTATCCGCCTGCCTTGCAAGAGTCTTGCTGTGGGTGACCCTAACAGTCCTAGTTACATGTATGATCCAGAACGCAGACGACATATGCTGCCTGCTAGTTGTTCATTCTCGATTGTCAGCGCACATCGCATGAGCTATGTAAGACAGGGTCAGGAATCTGCTTGGCTCAGAAACTCTACTTTGGGCTTTCCCTGTTCAAACGTGGAATGATTTTGAGCATCGAACTAACATGATCAATGACCGTTATAGATTACAACCCAGTGAGCAAATTGGGTATCTTGAGTGGATAATGTTGTAATAAATGCAGTCGTGCGCCAGCTAATAAATAATGAAGGAACTGTGGAAACAGAAGCCGCCATTGAACAACCATGATAACAATGGCTGATTCACGCTGGGAGGATGAATGCACACTGAGGCGAGTGGATAGAGACTGCCCACTTAAGAAGACGACCTTGGTTTGGCCTCAGAAGACCTCCCCTACAAAATACCAATCAATCCCAAAGGGAAACGTGGCGACTCTCAGGTTAGATGGCAGACGGACAACCACCTGGACCGGGTGACCGAGCTTCAGCATCACGTGTCGGGATGCTCTGAGAAGAGCACGGCATCACAGCTGTGGCGCTCCTGCCCGGAAGGCATGGCCTGAGCCTAGAAACACTGATGGGATCCTACTCAAAAAATATCCTGCCAAATAGCAGGCACCTCTTTTTAAACTGCCACGGTCATGAAGGAAAGGGAAGGCTGAGG
Organism: Pipistrellus hanaki; assembly: GCF_964339955.1. Lineage (NCBI taxonomy): Eukaryota > Metazoa > Chordata > Mammalia > Chiroptera > Vespertilionidae > Pipistrellus > Pipistrellus hanaki. The sequence continues at coordinate 40,834,231 of NC_140513.1, read as the reverse complement.
CTGAGACCCGTCTAGATGGGAGGGGATTAAAGAGATGTGACAAATGCACCACATGCACGTACGCATGCACAGAGGCAGAAGCGATGGAGCAAAATGCGGTCCAACGTTACCCACTGGGGAGTCTGAATCATAGCAGCTATTTTAAGACGGTGTCGGGCATCTATTTGGCTCAGAAACTGTCTTTTGGGACCTTGCTGTTCAAATATGGGATAATTGGAGCATCAAAAGTAACAGTGTTCGTCATTGTGCGTGTGCACATCCACAGGAACAACAGTAAATGTCCGTTTGCCCAGCCCTGTATGTAAAACCTGCCCTCACTGTGCTGCGGTGTCTCTGGGGTACGTGAGTGCGGCCAGCCAGTCACCAGAAGCACAGCCAACAAGGCCAACACTCTGCTGTTGCTAGGATGTCACTAAAGCAAAGCAGCTTTTTAAAAAAAAAACAAAAAAAAAAAAAAACAGGGGCTGATGTCTCTGCTCTCCAGGAGTACACATTCTTTGAGGAATTTCACATGTGTTTGAGGAATCTCTAAACTTGTAGAGTTCCTCAATCATTAATCTTGCAGACTGACGTGCCAGGAGCCCCCTTAGGGAGAATGCAGTCTGAAAGATCCTTTCGGTGGCATTAAAAGTCTTCAACAAGTTAGCCCCAGTCCAGCTCTTCCCCGCTTCCTCCCCAGCCTGAGCCTCAGTCCAGCGGAGCGACCGGCAAGCCTGCCTGCCTTTGGCGATTCGGTTTCCTCTGCGGGCACACACATGTGGTGCATTTGTCACATCTCTTTAATCCCCTCCGATCTAGACGGGTCTCAGCCCCAGCCTCCGCCGCCTGGCAGGATTGGCTGTTTCCACCTTAGGGCCCGTCCTGTGTCAAGTCTTCGCTTTCCTCCAACTGCTCCGTTCTGGGAAGAACTGGTCCCCTCCTTCCCTCCATTCTCCTAAAACACTCTGCCTCTACGTACGGACACGTGCTGTAGTGAGCAGGCACGTGACTGCCTCCCCCCTCGCAGACTACGGGCAACCTGGGGGCAGGAGCCACGCGGTGTTTATTTTTCCGCCCCTCACCGCATAGCACGGTGCTCGGCACACAGCATATTCAATGCTTGCTGAAATGAAAACTCCCGTGTCTAGGCATGTGCCGATTATATTGTAGTAAGTGTGGTGGAGAAAGAGTGTGATGATTAAAATCGGACACTCCAGGGCCAGGCTGCCTGAGTTTGAATCCTGGCTGTGCCGCTTTCCAGCTGTTGGCAGGACAGATTCTGTGCCGGAGGTGCAGCTGGGAGACACAATGGCCTGTTCTGCAGTCCTGCTGTGGGCCCCGAGAATGATGCCTACTGTCCTCCATCACTGGGCCACTCTGTAGCTGGTGACGCATATAGCCCTGGCATCCCGAGATGACCCAGAGCTCCCCTCCTCCATCCTGCCCCGCACCCCCCTACTGGCCTCCTGAGAAGGTAAAGCTTGCAGTGTTGAAATGTTGATTTAAAAAATCAATCGAGCCTGCTAAGACCTTGAGGTCTAAATTGGTTTCTGCTTCCCGGAGTGGATGCGGGAGATGCTGGCGGGGCCTGCGGCAGACTGTGCCTGTGCGCGAGGCTACACACAGGCTCAGGGACCGGGGCTGCTGGAGCTGGTCAGGGGGAGAGAGTGATCAAGGCTATAGCACCCATCAGGCATTGGAAGGAGGTGAGATAAAACTAACCAGAAATAGGCAAACATCCTCCAACCTTTAAAAGGATTACTATGGCCCAAGTTAAAATACTTCCTTGTCACAGTAAGAGGACAAAGGTAGGCACTGATGTTCCCGAACAACCTCGTTCTCGTACCTCTACCCAAGTCACAGGGGTAAAGCGCTCTTTAACGCAATGCAGAGACGTTGGGCCTTAGACCCAAGGGGCACCTTCCCATCCAGCCAGGACGGCTGCCTAAACTGAGCGGGAGGGAGGGTTGTAATAATTCTTTTTTGTATTATTGTTAACCATCACCCAAGAATATTCCCCCCCCCCCCAATTGATTTTTAAAGAGGGTGAAAGGGAGGGAGGGAGGGGAAGAGAGAGAATAAAACATTGATGTGAGAGAGACACATCCATTGGTTGTCTCTGGCATGGGCCCCAGCCAGGGACAGGGAACAAACCTATAACCAAGGGATGTGCCCTTGACTGGGAATTGAGCCTGCAACCCATTGCTCTAACCACTGAGAACACTGGCCAGGGTGGAGGCAGAATTCTTTTCATAGCACAAGAACAGGAGCTGTCAACACCTCCTAGCGCGCACACACGCGAGGGGAAGGAGGAATCTGGACTTGCTCCATGCCGCGGGAAGGCCTGAATGTGTGAAATGAGGGGGCTGGTGGGACTTGGTGATTTCCAGAGGCTGCTTCCAGCCTGTGACTCTGACTGCACGGCACCCAAAGCTTCCGAACACCTCACGCTATGTGGTGAAGTGAGGAAAGAGGCTAATTGCAGCGGCTGTCGGACCAGATGGGCAGGCAGGCGGAGCCAGTGGCCTCGCTCGCTCACCAGGCCTTTCGCAGCACCGGCCCAGTTGCACCACAGCACCTGGCGCCACCTCAGGCTCCCTGCACGCCCATTCTCCTCGGGGCCTGTCCCGGGCGTCCAGAAGCCGGGCTGCAGGTGAGTGGCCGCGAGGGAAGGAAGAGGAAGGGATGCTGTTCCTGGGAGTGGAACGGGCCGTGCCCTCGTGAAGGGGGCGTTCCGTGAAGGAGCTAAGGTGCATCCTATTACAGAGGCCCCGAGGTTCCCACAGTGGCCCTCCCGCTTCTCCAGGAGCCAGTGTCCACCACAAGATGCAGTGACTCTTTACCCCGAATCTGTCTGAAAGAGCCTAGAAGCCAGTCCTCAGTGCTTGCCCTTCACCAGCTTAGGCAGTGTTGCTCTTCAAGGCCCACTGTCAATTGAAAAAGCCCTGGCTGAAGCACAGCCCAAATGTTCATGCATGCACCCAAGAGAACTAGCTTGGGAACCAAATTCTGTTCTCTAAACCTTCTTGGAAAGTATCGCGTTGCTCTCCCCGGCTGGTGTGGCAGAGTTGGCTGGAGCGTTATATCCCGTAAACCGGAAGGCTGTGGGTCAGACTCCATATCAGGGCACATACCTAGGCTGTGGGTTCAATCCCAGGTTGGGGTGCCTATAGGAGGCAAAAGGTTGATGTTTCTTTTTCTCTCTCCTTTCCTCTCTCTCTAAAATCAATAAACATATCCTGGGGTGAGGGTTAAAATTACTTAAATAAAATAACAATGCTGCTCGAAGCATAAATAGGAAAATGTGCCAGTTCAAAGGGCAATTGTTGAAGAGCTTGAGAAGAAACATACACTTGGACTTCGGGACAGAAAGGGCTTTCCTGACACAACAGAAACAAACGGGGAGGGGCTGAGGGGGCTGCAGTAACTGTATGAGTGTCGGCCCTTGTTTTGCTTTGTAGTGTTTGTATAAGAAAAAGAAACCAGCTTTAAAAAGCACATGGAGCAGCTCCCATTAGAAACACTGAGCTGAAAACAAATGACCAGAAATGGGTTTAGCAACAAAAAAAAAGGGAAACTCTGGAATTTAATTAAACCATAGACTCAAAAACTCCGGCCTTCGCATACAGTACCACCTTTCACTCCGATAACAATGATGGCTTTATGTGCGAAAGCCCCAGCTACAGCCGAAATTTTCGCTGAACCAAAAATCAAGCTCTGAGAGTGATTCTTCCCGGCTTGTTAGTCAGAGCAAATATTTTTACATAACGTACGGAGCCTGAGTTTCTACCCCACCAACCCCCACCGGCAATGCCGCACTACCCTGGTCTTCTTCACTGGGGCTTTCTTTCTTACTTACCCGCCCAGAAACAGAATAACTGACTCTCGGCAAGCAGGAAGCCAAGTCTCAGGCACGCTCCCCTCGGCATTGAAGGGACTACACACACACGGGCAGGCAGAGTGCCCGGGAGCGGCTGCCGAGAATTTATTTATACCCATTTGGAATTTCCTGACCAACCAGCAGCCTCCTGTTGGCCACGGGTTTAATTCCAGGACTCTCCGGGCGTCAGTGAGACAGCAAAAAACTAACTACCAACGAACAAAACTGCTGGGGAGGATCCTAACAACACAAGAGGGGAAGCCAGACCTCTCCCAGGGCCCTTCTGAGTTTCCAAATGTACTGTCCTTCATGAAATGCTAACCTAGAAGTGCAGCCCCGGACCTGCTCAAGCTAGGAAGACTCAGAAGGCAGCCTATGTCTCCATAAATCTCCCCCCCCCCCCCAAGCCTGCAGGGCTGAGAGAGACTCCCTGCTATAATCGGAGCCCTGGCTCAGCAGCCCTCTGAGGGAGGAAATGGTTTCGGTGTAATGCTGAGCCCAGGCTGGGCTGGAGGCAAGTGGTTCCTTTCCTTGGTGTATTTTTATTTAATGCAGCATGCAATTTGAAGGCTAAAAACACTCCCATTTGTACACCACAGACGAAACCTTTTTTTTTTTCCCTTCATTTTCCCTTAAACATTTTACCCAAATTACATCATGTGACTTTCTAAGACGCAGAATTCATTCCCCCCACCCCTCCAAAAAATGCATTCTGTTTTAGGGTGATCACATATTTGAGCAACCTTTGGTTTCTGTGTAAAAAGTTAAAGAGCAATATGTCCCTCCAATGGTTTTATTTTCAATTCACCACCACCTTTAAAAAAAGAACAAGAAAAGTTTCTTTTAAACCGTTCGGCACCTATGCCTAAATATACCCTGGGTAAAAGTGGACCTGGAGGAAGAGATTGACAGAGTTTTCTCTACAGGACAAACAAGCAAAGCCAGTTCTAAACAATACGGCAGAGATTACCAAAGATTAGGGATGACTCTAAATGGCCTGCTTTGTAAAGTTCAAAACAGGAGAAAGGCAAGGTTTTCAAGAGCTCACTCACCGCCTTCGCCTCCTTTGACTGGCTCACGTGTAGTGTCTGCACCCTCCCCCATCACCCCATTTATCTTCCCCTTCCATCCTCCCAGCCCACATCTGGGGGCTGGACACTTCAAGGGATTCTCTTTGGCACACACATTTTTCTGTGTGAAGCTACAAAGATTAAACAAACTTTAAAGATGATGTGGGACTCATTTAGGTTTGTTTTACAAAAATACAAACAAACTGACTGAAAGGGAAATAACAAGCCAAGAACAGAGCTTCCAGGCCCAGGTACAGGGTCCAAATAATTCCAAATTATGTTACCCAGAAATACAGGGTCCAAATAATTCCAAATTATGTTACCCAACACCTCCAACATCAGAGGTGAGATTTGAGTTAGGTCTGTTCTTATGATTTTGGGGGACTTTAGAAAACTTTATTGCGCTATTTCACTTCATAAAATTCACCGTTTTAAGTGTACTGTTGGGTGAGTTTTAGTAAATGTATATACCATTGTGCATCGAACACCGCAATCCAGTTGTAGAAAACATCCATCATCCTTAAAATTATCCTCAGGTGTTTTTTTTTTTGTTTGTTTTTGTTTTTTATCATTTGCTTTTAACGGGTAATTTTTCTTCTGAGGCTTTTGAAAAAAGCCTGGCATTTTTTTAAATCACATTAGTATTGTCCCAACTAGATACAGAATTAAACTGAGGAAAGCAACAGAATGTAGTATTTCTTAATCCTGCAAAAGCAAAGGTATCCTGCTAAATGTATATTTTCTTTTTATTGTGTCCTGGGAAGAATAGAGCTTATTCTACAAAGCAGTTGAAGGTGATGATCTCACATGTGTGCTTCTATGAAGGGGAAGCCTAGCAGAAAAAGTCATTGTATGCAAATAAGCATACAAAATAAGCGTCCTCTGTTGGGGAGGATGACAAAGGGTATAATGGGAGAAGAAGAATAAAAAATAGGAGAGGCACAAAGGTTCCCATTGTCGTGACTAAGGCACACCTGTCCGCCTTTCCTCTCTCTTAAGTTATGTACAAAAGCAGCAGCCAAATGCAGCCTGGGAGGAGGAGGATGCACGCAAGGCTTTTCCTCGGAGAGGTGGCGAGTAGGCAGAAGGGTGACTCCCAGGGAGAAGGGCACTGGGCCGCGGACAAAAGCACTCTGTTTCCCAGGCTGGCTGAGTGGGTGCTCTGCCAGGTCTTCCCAGGAGGGTGGCTGCGGAGTTCTCAACCAAGCATACCTGAGCCTATGCTTCTTTTGACGCTTACTTAACAGATCACTGCATCGAGATCTTTCTCCAGAGGGCCTAACCCCAGGTCTAGAGGAAAAGTCAAAATCAAATGAAGTACTGATTGAAACAGAGAGGGCCGGAGACCGGGATGCCAGGACACAGGCTTTTATTGAAGAGAAGAGTACCACTGCCAACTGCTTCCAGAGAGAGAGAGGAGCGGAAGAGAGCGAGGGCTGGAGTGCAAGCACTTTTTAAGGGGAGGAAAGAGAGGGGATGGCGCTTAGGGCACTCAGCACACGCTGTTTGGTGGCTTCATGTAAGGCCTATGATTAGGGGGCTTAGGGTATTTGGCAGGTGCTGATTGGTGGTTCAGTGCTCAGGAATGTCCGGCTGCAGGTGGAGTTTACGTCTGTCCATCAGTTGGAGGAAGGGAGGATCTATCATTGACTGATAACAACGAGTTCTATTTTGGACATCTTAAGATGCATATATCCTGACATGGCCTGAATTTACCTTCCTCCTCCTCCTCTCCTCGATTTCTTACCACCTTCCCCGTCTCAGAGACAGCACAAACGCACCCGGGTTATCCGTCTCACAACAGCCTCCTTGCCCCGGCCTTTCCCCACCACGCACCGCGCACAATTCTTCTTGACCGCACTGCCCCACATGTGTCAGACATTTATATGAACTTGATTAATCTTCACAACAACCCTATGATTGTCGGCAGTTCACAGGTGAAGCTCATGTCATCCATGTTGCTACTCTGCTGCTCCCGCCTACTGGGCTGCTGTATGAATGCTACACTGCACTGGAGAACCACACACCAAACACCTTCTTTCCTGGAGCCCTTAGAGGAAAGCAAGCTGGGGAAGGGGAGGGAGCCGACATTTCTGGTGGATGCTGTTTCCATGCTTTTGCTTGTACCATTCCTTCCCCTTCTGATGCACACCCCACACCACACCTTCTCGGACAAAATATTTCTCGTTTGCAAAGATCAGCTAAAATATCGGTTCTGCCCGCAGTTGTCTCATCTTCCCAGCCACTTTTCCCAGCCAGGCTCTCAGAGTACCTTGTTTTTCCCCCTGTTCCAACCTGTGCACACACCTTACACTCCTACCACCTTACAGGAGCTTTGTGCTTTTCATCTCATCCCGGCCCTGCAGGTGCCCAGGACGCATTCGGTCAATTAATTCCTTCGTGAGGAGCCAAACTTGGAGTATTTCCCCTTAAAGCACATGTGTCAAACACAAGGCCCACGGGCCAAATCCAGCCCGCCAGGCCTTGCAATGTGGCCCGCACCGCACTGTCATCACTGCACTCCTCTGTCAGTTTATGACATTGTCAGTTTATGACTGTTCAGTAAACCATTCGGCCCGCGATTTAGGCTGGATTTTAGATTTTGGCCCCTTCTCTGATTGAGTTCGACACCCCTACCTTAAAGAGCTGCATGAGCATGTCAAGGACTCTGAGCCCAGGCCCTCACTTTTCCGCTGAGGCAGAACAATGGGGGAGGGGACTAACATCACCTTTGCCATTCAAGGTGAAGGTGCCAAAGCTGGAACCTCCCAGAGCAAGCATGTCAGAGCCACAAGTTCTCAATCCCGCTGCACAATCAAAAGGCCTGAGCTATTTCTAAATATGCCGAGTCACCCTCCCACTCCCACCCAATGAATCAGAATCTCCTGGGGTGGGGCCAGAGGCATCAGCAAGTTTAGAAGCTCCCAGGTGAGTTTATGCCACAGCCCGGGATGAAACACTGGGCTAGAAATCAAGCAAAGTCTGCAACTCAAAGTGTGCTTTTCCTTTAGGGCAGTGGTCGGCAAACTGCGGCTTGCGAGCCACATGCGGCTCTTTGGCCCCTTGAGTGTGGCTCTTCCACAAAATACCACGGCCTAGGCGAGTCTATTTTGAAGAAGAGGCTTTAGAAGAAGTTTAAGTTTAAAAAAAATTGTCTCTCCAAAGAAATTTCAATCGTTGTACTGTTGAGATTTGGCTCTGTTGACTAATGAGTTTGCCGACCACTGCTTTAGGCTAAAAAGAAGCTGAGAGCCAAAGTGGGGGAAGCCCTTCAAGCAATTCAAGTGCCTTCAGAGTCCAGGTCACAAGTTCAAATACCTTTAGAGTCCAGGCCAGCAACGGAGAGAAAGGGGTCTGGAGGGCGTTGGGGGAGACCGGAGAGTCCCTGTCCTCTCCAGGTGCCTGTGGACCAATGGAATATATACACCCCAGTGACGTGCCAGATCTATTCACTTTTCAAGAGAAGCTGAAGAAATCAGAATTTTTCTATGAAATTGCCTCACTTCAAAAACTTTGACAATTGATGGGGGGGGGGGGGGGACTATATTTACCAATAAAATAGATAATAAAGTAAAAAAACAAAATTGGGGGCAATTAATTCAAATTTAAAAAAAGCTTTGAGTTGGTCAAACAGAACATACTCCCAGGCCTCCGTGTGGCAGCCAGCAAGGAGTTCCCGGGATTCATCCGGGATCCAATTTCATTCCTGTCCCCCCCCCCCCCAACCCCCCCCCACTTTCTAAGGGGCCAACTTTTCCTCATTTTATATTGTAGGAGTCCTTGTTGGAACAAGCTATAACAAATTAGAAAAACCATTTTAATTCTGGTGCATATTAACTTAATTGCTTCTGTTTAAATTTAGCTCTTTTACTACTAAGACGTTAAAAGAGAAAAAAAAATCTAATGGGTACAGACAACAGTGGAGTGATTGTGGGGGTGGGTGGGCGGGTGGGGATAAATGGTGATAAAAAAAAAAATAAAGTAAAATAAAGAGAAATAAATGAATAAATAAACAAAGACAAAGGCAACCATCAAAGCAACAGCCCAGGATCCCTTGCACCATTTCTCTCACAGGCAAACTTAATGTGCAAAATCCTGATTTATAAGCCTACCTGTAAGAAATCATCTTAAAAAAAAAAAAGAAACAGATTGAAGGCAAGATGCTATCACCACCTTTAAAGAGGGCCTGAGTTACTTCTGCTGAATCTGAGACTTCTTCCCAAGCCCTGGAGAATTCAAACACCTTATGAGCTACTTCGCCCGTCTTTTCTCAGACCGTGATGGGTGTGACACCAAAAGCTGGGTGTCTGAGGAAACCGCGGTGAGGAAGAGAAGCGGGCGTAGTTCCTTTCCGTGTCACCACAGCCGCTCCTCCACCCACATCCACCAAAGCCTCGGGGACTGCCAGGGCTGGGAGGGATTACAAGGGCAGGTCCAGCAAGGGCTCCCAGCTCTCTCTTGCCCTGGGAGGTGTGCACCGTGTCGGGTGTTGGAAGAGGACTCCTCCTGTGTGGGACAGGGATTAGAAGGATCTGTTCCTACAACTGAATGCCAGGGGAGATTTTCCCAGGAGAGGCCACAATCAACGCGAGGAGGGTGTGTGCCCCGTGGGGGGTGCGAGATTCCACTCAGGAGAGTGAAATTAGGATGAGGATGCTGCGGAAGGTGGGCCAATCTTAAAAGGCCAGAAAAAGTCCTCTTTCTTCATTATACCCGACTCAACCAAGTGCATTTCCCCACACATGTTTGAGCCTGAACACTGGAGTCACAATAAATTCAGACACGTTAGGCTTCCTTTTCAGTCTGGGTTGCCCCAGGATTATTACTTTCATCAAATTTAGACAAGAGACTGTCACGCCAGTATTCCTACACTAGTCAAATACCCTGGTCTTATTATACTGTTTAATCACAAAAGGAACCAGGATTTCACAAAATTCTAGATTTATTGTAAAGGATTACTTTATTTTTAGAAATATATATTTTATTGATTTTTTTTTTTTTTTTTTTTTTTTTTTTTTACAAAGAGGAAGGAAGAGGGAGAGAGAGCTGGAAACATCGATGAGAGAGAAACATCAACCAGCTGCCTCCTGCACACCCCCTACTAGGGATGTGCCCGCAACCAATGTATCAATACATGCCCTTGACCGGAACTGAACCTGGGGCCTTTCAGTCGGCAGACCGACGTTCTATCCACTGAGCCAAGAACAGTTTCGGCTGTAAAGGATTACTTTAGTTATTTCCTTCAACTAATAAAAAAAATAAGCAGTGCAAAGAAAAGAAAAAAAGAGAGAGAGAGATAGAAAGAGGGAGAGGGAGAGAGAGGAGAGAGAGAGAGAGAGAGAGAGAGAGAGAGAGAGAGAGAGAGAGAGAGAGAGAGACTGTCATGCAATATGCTTTCAATTGAGATTTAAAATCAACATTTAAAAAAATCAAATGGCCCTAGCCAGTTTGGCTTAATGGATAGAGCATCAACCTGAGGACTGAACGGTTCCAGGTTCAATTCCGGCCAAGGGCACATGCCCGGGTTGCAAGCTCAATCCCCAGTAGAGGGTGTGCAGGAGGCAGCCAATCAATGATTCTCTCATCACTGATGTTCCTATCTCTCTCCCCCTTTCCCTTCCTCTCTGAAATCAATAAAAATATATTTCAAAAAAAGTCAAATGACAAAATTAACTGAAGCACAAAACCAAATAAGGGAATTAAAACTTTAAATTAGATTACCTCAAAGACTGTATAAAGGCTGTAAATAATCAGTGATGATAAGGAACAGTTCTTCTCAACTAACAGGAGTGACAGACCTGCAGAGACCTTCCCAAGAAAACCATGGGACAGAAGGAAGGTAGACCAACCGGCCACACTCCCTCCTGAGAGGTCACCAACTCAAGTTCTCATCCAGTTTCAACCAGCCACCAACCCAGACTAGATACTGGGCCTGGGACAAAAGAAACCAACCAGAGTTCCACCTCCTCTCTCCCTGGCTGGGTTGCTAACAAGCAGAGAAAGGAGAAAGGAGAGAGGCCATGAGAGAACTTTCCGAATGGCCCGTGACAATCACCCTCCCTGGACGTTATATCAGGTCACCTCTCCCTGAAACCCCAAGCATTTAACAGACACAATCACTGTAAGCCTCCCTAGAGTACGCGGTGGGAAAGAAGGCAGATACCAACACTTCCACTTAGCAGGGGTCTTCAAACTACGGCCCGCGGGCCACATGCAGCCCCCAGGGGAGTCTGATCCTGCCCGCCAGGTTTTTTGGGCAGTGAGCGCAGCCAAGGTGTTACAGTAGGAATTAATAGTTCATATAGTCCGGCCCTCCAGCTCTCTGAGGGACCGTGATCTGGCCCCCACTTTAAAAAGTTTGAGGACCCCTGATTAGAGGAAGAAGCAAGCAAGCACGTGTGTATGACAAGTGAGAGCCACCTGTTCATTCAGGCTGGGAGAAAATGGCAAAGGGCTTAATAATATGCTGAAACCGGTTTGGCTCAGTGGATAGAGCGTTGGCCTGCAGACTGAAAGGTCCCAGGTTCGATTCCGGTCAAGGGCATGTACCTTGGTTGCGGGCACATCCCTGGTGTGGGGTGTGCAGGAGGCAGCTGGTCGATGTATCTCTCATCAATGTTTATAGCTCTCTATCCCTCTCCCTTCCTCTCTGTGAAAAATCAATAATATATATATATATATATATATATATATATATATATATATATATATATATTTTTTTTTTTTTTTTAAGGGCATAACAATATGGACTGGCAACTGGCAGGGAGAGAGATAGAGAGCTATAAACCATGTACCTTGGTTGCGGGCACATCCCACAGAATCGTAAGTAGGCACTGTCCTGCGGTTTGCTCTGTATTAGATGCCCAGCAGTATGCCAGCATCAAGTCCGTGTGCTGCAAATATCTGTTGATTACTGAGCATGTTGACTCTATGCTCAGTGCTAAGCAAGCCACGATGGGCACACCGAGACACGGAATCTAGTGTCTTCAGACCTCAGAGCCTACATCTTAGTGAGGCACACAACCATAACTCCTACCTAAAAGCAAGAGATGACAAGTGCTTATTAGAATGCTAAGCTCCCTGGGAACAATGAAGCGGAAAGGTGACTTTCCACTGGGAGCATCCAAGAACACCTGTTGGAAAAGGTTAAGAGAAGAAGCAGGTCGTGAAGGACAAGAAGGGCTTAGAGTAACAGATAAGGGAAAGACGTCCAGAGGAAGAGAACAGTGCTCTGGGCGAAGCCTCTGAGAGGGGAACGGGACAGAGTGGGACTGGGAACGGCAGCTGGGAGGGTGCAGCGGACGGCGCCTCTTCCATAGCTCTTTGGGCAGAGCTGGTGTCTTGCTCCCTGGAGCCGCGGAAGCTGGGAAGGCTCACCATGATTTCTGCATGCATGAGGACTGGAGAAACAGAAACAGACCCTGGGTTCTACCAAAATAAGGCCAAAGGCAACAGCTCAGAGTTAGGAGGATGGAACAGAGATTAAATTGAGTGAAGGATAAAATGGTTGGAGAGGGGAAAAAAAACAAAACAAAAGTAAGAAAGTTGCATGATCCTTAATCTTGCCAGCCATCCTTAACAAAACAAAATCACAAAGCAGCGAGTGAGGCAAAGACAGAACCACTTTCGCAGGCCCTGAGGACTGGAGCGTTCCACCGGAGGGAAACAGCTGCCTTGACTGCCACATTCATGAATGTGCAGTCCCTTCAAAGCCAGCTACTGAATAAATCAACTGGCTGAACTGAAGTATTTCTACTAAATTCCAATTCCTTCCTTCCTTCCAGTGATCCCCAAATGACACCCTGATTTAACTTCACCACTATTTGGAAAGTTCACTTTTTTATCATCGAAGTGTCCAGAAGATGGACACCAAAGAATAACACCCCAGAGGAAAAGCCCCCGGCTCTGGGTCCCCTCTACCTTTCTGAAGATTCTGAAGATGTCCTGCTCTCGGGTTTCTTCACTTAAAAGCAGTATCCAGGGGTGGCGTTAAGTTCCAGCAGCTTTCTAGTGCCCAGAGCACGTCTGTGCACCATTCATTCCTCAGAGATCACACAGCTTGCGTGCGTGCGTGCGTGCGTGCGTGCGTGCGTGCCTGTGTGTGTGTGTGTGTGATATGCAGGAGAGTGCAGAAGGCAGTGCTCAGGGTGTGTGTGTGTGTGTGTGTGTGTGTGTGTGTGTGTGTGAGAGAGAGAGAGAGAGAGAGAGAGAGAGAGAGAGAGAGAGAGAGAGAGAGAGAGATGCAGAAGAGTGCAGCGGGCAGTGCTCTGGATCTGCTGGGATCCCTTACGGGACAGGCTGGCACTGCTTCCCCTCACACGGCCAAACGGCTGTCCCTGGGGCAGACGTGCGAGCTGTGGTGCTAATGGAAAAATCTGGTGGCCCAGGACTTCGGTGTTTTGCAATGTTTTCCTGTAGGCTGCTGCTGCTGCATTGCTGGGTCGGTCTGACATGCAAACCTTTCCCTCCTCCCCTCCCCGCCACCAGACGTCCAGGTCTCCACCCCGTGCTATAAAAATCAGTGTCTCATCGGGCTGATTCACCGCTGGCAGGGGCGGAGTCCCGGTGAGGGTGCATGCTGCTGGGAGCCGGCAGGTCTTCTGCCTCCTCTGCCAGGCCCGAGAAGACAAACCCATCTTTGTCCTCACAGCTGGAGGGGACCACGCCAAACAGGTGCCTCAAAAACAGGTCCCTGGTGCGCTCCCGATCCGAATAGAGCATCCCATCACTGGGTCTGAAAAGCTGGGGGAAAGGAATAAATGTGCCATGTCTTGGCAGGTGTGTGGAATTAGATGAGGGGGATACTGAGAGCAGAGAGACAGTTAACTATTTTTAAAATATATATATTTTATTGATTTTTTTAACAGAGAAGAAGGGAGAGGGATAGAAAGCTAGAAACATCGACCAGCTGCCTCCTGCACACTGGGGATGTGCCCGCAGCCAATGTACATGCCCTTGACCGGAATCGAACCTGGGACCCTTCAGTCCGCAGACGGACACTCTATCCACTGAGCCAAACCGGTTTCGGTGAGACAGTTAACTATTTTGTGTGTTAGTTATAAAAATGTCAGAGTTGATGCACACAGACGAAGGTTTTAAAGGCATTAAGCAGCCAGATTATGAATGATTAGAACCGTCACATCTGTCTCCCCTTTTTATATTTCTAATCTGGGAATAGGCTCCCCTCTCTTCTTCCAGGAGACTCTTAAATGTGCCTTCTGGACAGAAACACCCCTAATGCCTTGGCCTGGTGGGCGGTGGATGCCAGAGCAAAGGGCACCAGAACATGGGCCGGGATGGGAAAATCCGGCAGGACAAGCTGAATCAATGTTTTCACAAACTTATCTGCAAAGCTGACGGGATTTATCAACTCAGCCAAACACCGTGTGAGACCAAATTTAGGGAATCACATGACTTTCTCTTGTTGCTACCTAACAGAAATCTCATCCAAAATATAAAAGAGCCCTTCGAGAGAAAACGTTTCCAATTAAGTAAAACTGTGAAAAAGTCATGATCTCAGTACTTGTGACTATTAATAACTAATGACTTCCATAAACTCTTACTCTAGTACCAGCTCCTTTAAGTAAAGATTCAACATGTCAAATTGCAACCACGGCCACAACCTTTGGTCCAGCTGCGAGAAATGTCACGGGCTTGTCACAAACAGGACGGAGCAAGAGCAGCACAGAGGTTCAACTTTCAGGATAGGAACAAATCCCATGAATCCAACAACGTGTCCCTCGGCCCAGCTCTCCCACATGTCCAGAGTTCTGCTTTTCTACCTGTTGGTTAGAAAGCCCTTCTGAATGTTATATTATTTTATTTAACCTGAATTTTCAGCCGTGGCTTGCTCCAAGAACTGCTAGGGTTAGAAATCTAGTCACAATACTTTTTTTTCCCAAATCCTCAAAATAGCAGCATGGTTATTTTTAAGCGGTGAGATCACTAAGGTTATATACACAAATGGGCTGCACAGCTTAAAAAACATCTCATTTTCAGGCTTCCTAACAAACCTCAACCCAAAAGCAGAACCAGGCTTTGCCTCCAAAAGCCCGAGCTTAGCCCTAACGCATACGGACATGAGTAAACCA
This sequence comes from Pipistrellus hanaki, assembly GCF_964339955.1. Taxonomy (NCBI): domain Eukaryota; kingdom Metazoa; phylum Chordata; class Mammalia; order Chiroptera; family Vespertilionidae; genus Pipistrellus; species Pipistrellus hanaki. The sequence goes on along the minus strand of NC_140513.1, from coordinate 40,819,211 downwards.
GCGACAGCTCACTCCGAAAACATCCCGCAGGAAGGCCGGGAGGGGAAAAAGGGAAACACCAATTTATTTTTAATTAGGATTTCGAGACATGTTGGAATGATTCTTATCAAATCTGATTCCCTGGCTGGGTCTTCCTTGAGGTTTTTATTTTATTTTATTAGAGAAGTCTCCTCGGTGCAATTTTAATTAAAATCTATTGCCAGAAAAGAGCAAGAATTCACTACTCCTCTGAATTTGAGAACTATGCTAATATTTTTTCGTGCCAGATCAAAACAAACAGCTTTTCTTTTTATTTATGGAAAAGGACCCAGGAGCTTCAGTCACTCATTCCCCAAGCCCATACAAACCTTCCTCAGAAAGGACACAGGGGAGAGGAACTGGAATTACCCAGCACACAGGAAGGACGCAAACCCAGGAAAAGGAAGCTGGTGCGTTCCACTCCGATGGGCTGAGCTGGCTCACCCACGTCCTTCAAGGAAGAGGGGAAGCGCCTGATCAGAAGGCAACGCCGATACTCACGATGGGAAGTCGGTGGGGGAGCAGGCGTAGGACACGCGCGTCCTTGGAGGAAGGGCTGTTTTAATCCTCTGCCCCACGATGCAAGCTTAGAGTGACAGCAACAGCTCAAGGTCTCAACACAGAGAATCTCCTTATGGGGTTTTTATTTGGTGTTTTTTCTTTCTTGTTGGCACCCACAAAGCATCTAGGGCGAAGTCTCCAACCAAAGGGTGTCTTTGCCCAGCACCCGGATCCTGCCCTTCCTACACTCCCTACACTCACTGGAGCACCTTCCTCCGCCTCGCCGGAGAGGGAACCACCTGTTTGAAATCAGACGCTTAACCCATTAAGACTCGCTCAAGGACTGATTCATTTGCCTCTCAGCATAACCATTATGGCTTGTCTCAGTTTCGGTTCTTATAAAGATATTCCTTGGATCACATGATCTCACATATCTAGAGGAGATAATGAACAACATAAACTGATGAACAAAAACAGACCCAGAGAAAGAGAAGGAGTGATCAGACCATCAAACCTCAGAGGGAAAGTAGGGGAGGGTGGGGGTAAAGGGGAGAGATCAACCAAAGGACTTTTGTGCATGCATATGGGCCTAGCCAATGGCCATGGACAACAGGGGGGTGGGGGAATATGTGGGGAAGGGGTTTGGGATGGGAATGGGGGGATGAGAACAATTATGTGATACCATAACCAATAATATATATATATATATATATATATATATATATATATATATATATATATATATGACTCACTCAAGGTTTGGAGCAAGAAAGCGTATAGGTGAAGTTTGAATTAAAACTCAAGCCCTGTAAACAGGCCAGCCCTGAGCAGGCACGGACCTCTGAGAGCCTCTAAAGGGGCTGCATGAATCCTGGGGTTTTGTTGAACCAGACAAGCAGAATGCCGAAACCCAGGTCTCCTGTTTATAGGTAGTCTCGGCATTTCCACTGCCAGGAGATTCAAGGATAAGGGCTTTTTACTTAAAAAAAATGTAACTGCCTTCTCATCCACCGTCATTGGGAGAAAATGAATTACTCCATTGATCAACATCAGTGTGAAATTAGGCTCCGATAGACAAACAACTAACAGCTTCTTTTAAGGTTGAAATGCACAATCTAACTAAATTCAATTACTAAATGCATGCAAGGTAGTAGATATATTTTAATCGGCCTCTAGGATCATTCACACGAAGAGAAAATAACTTGGCGACATAACCCCTACCATGAAGGACATTTCATTCTGAACCATGCTACTTCCGGGTTTTATATATTTTCTGAAGTTGCACACTTCCCCCTGGATCTGTTTAATCAGAACTTCACAGACACCACCCTTCTGACTTTAATGTCAACAGAAAGAATGCTGTACGCCGTACACAAGGAAAGGAGACTCTTCATACTGAACTCCTGGCTTAGCCATTGACCTTCAGGTGACAGGTCGTGTTTTGTCTCCTAAAAGTCGGGCGGGCGGGGAGATTAGACAGGTAGAATCTAAAAGATCCCCCTCCTCCAGCTCTTACAGGTCTTTGTTCCCTTCCTGATACACCACTGAACACACACCACTAAGGGGAGAATGCAAAGCACAAGGAGGAACACACATTGGATCCTTTTGCAAATGGAACCAGGAGACCCCGGAAGGTCATGCCAGCCACCCACGAACCAAAGCAGCCCCCGTTCCCAATCGGCTCACCCTCTGCCCTGACCCAGCGCCGACACGGATGGCACGCCTGGGACTCACCGCGGAGAGAGAACACGCCGCCTCTGCTGTGCCCGGAGATCTCCCCGCAGGCGGCCTCGGAAAACACCAGGGGTGGTTCCAGCCGGACCAGTCCGTGCAAACTGGTCTTGCACTTGACAAACAGCAGGTAGTTCCTGCTGTCAGGGTCACCGCAGTGGGCTCAGAGTTCTGTTTGAGAAATACTGCTGCCCAGGAAAAATATTTACACAACTGAGAGTGGGCTGCAGGCGCTCCACCTGCACTGCCAGGAGGCTCGGGCGCTGAGTGACCGGGGGTAGCGGTGGCCTTTGTACCTCCTTGAAGATCAGCGTGGAGACAAAGCCTGGAGCCGCATCGCTGACAGGCTCACGTATGAAATGAATTCCATTAATTTAGAATGACAACCACATTTTCACGAAACTCAGTGAAGATTTTAATAAGTAAATAATCCATCTGTGTGTGTGTAGGGGGGAATGTATATAGTTAGGCTGTGAAAGAGAAAGAGCAAAAGAGGGCAAGACTGCAAACAAACTTGAAAAGGCAAGTATTCGCAAAAATAAAAGATGGTGGTGACAGCCATAAAAATAAATTGCTCCATAGTGCTCCTCTGCTTGTTTCCTTGAACTGCTGGACTCAGGACAGCAGGCCAGTTCCTGCCCCAGGGCCTCAGCACCCGCCAGCCCTGCACGGCGGCACCGGTCCAGGTGTGTATTAGGTCAGGAGCACAGCAGAGACAGCAGGAGGGCAGTGATGCTCTCTGACAGCTTTAAGTGTTTTTTATGGCTATGGTTTTATTTATTTTTTCCTCTCACAACAATCCTGTGAAGAAGGTAGGACAGGTATTATTATCTTCATCTGACAAATAAGCTACTTATTATTTGGCTTCTGAAGAGATTCTAAACTCTAATTAACATTTCACAACATTAATTAGTGTTCAGAGAGGTATCAATCGGTGCTTCCACGATTTAGAAACTTGGGGGAAAAGTGGATTGCCCCCATCTGAAAAATCTGCAGAAATACAGCAATTTGCCTAACCAATGACCCCTCCTCCCCCATGTACTTCCTAATTAGCTGTAAGAGAACAGTCATAATCAATTATGATGCTCATTCTCATCACATAAAAAAAATGACACAGGGCCCTAGCTGGCTTGGCTCAGTGGATAGAGCGTAGGCCTGCCGACTGAAAGGTCCTGGCTTTGATTCCAGTCAAGAGCACATGCCCGGGATGCGGGCTCGATCGCCAGAACGGGGCATGCAGGAGGCGGCTGATCAATGGTTCTCTATCATCATTGATGTTTCTATCTCTCTCTCCCTCTCTCAAATCAATAAAAATGTATTTTTTTTAAATGACTTTAGGTACTCTTAGTGACACCATAATAAAATGTTTTAAATTAATAAAAACAAAACTGCGTCAGTCATCAGAAGTCCGATGAAGGATCCGGTGAAGAAGAGGTAACACCGACAAATGATGGACAGTGATGGGGTGGGCAGGAAGAAAAAAGATGCAGCAGGTCAGGTTGCCAGGCTTAGCAAATAAGTAGAGGACACGCAGTTCAATGTGAATTTCAGGTAAACAAAATACTTTTACAGACTCTGTCTGGAGAAAACCTTACCTTCCTCTCAAAGATAAGATTCTCAAGGGCAGGGATTTCTGCCTGTTCATTGTTCATTGCTGTGTCCCCAGGGCACAGGACAACGCGTGGCATGTGGTAGGTGCTGAGTGATATCACCCACATTTATCGAGCGAGGTGGTATGGGCGTGGCTGCTTGCTACGTAACCGCTCCCCCATTTTGTGTGTCTGAAATGGATCCTAATACATTTTTGCAAATTACAGTATCAACTAACTGCTCTTCCTTTCACATTGGCACCTTTTATCCCATCTCACAGAAGGACGCACTGGGTAAGTCAGAGCATAAAAGGACTGGTGACTTGTCCCTCACCCAACGGCAGCTCTGAACAGGGACCTGAACGTGGGCTGATCAGCCGTCAGACAGCTCGGCAGCCAAGGGCGCAGGCTGGCCGGGTGGTGTTTCTTTCAGCTGCTCCACTTCTCTGTTTTATTCTGAAAACCATGAACAGTGTTTCCTTTGCCAGCACCCTGGCTCCAGTTTCTCATGGGATCTCTTCTCAAGTTCTATGGAGCCCACAGAAGTGATTTTTCAAGGGGATGGGTGGGAGGACCCTTTTTGGGCATAGCACAGCTAGGGGAAGTATAATTTTAAAAGTGCATATTTGATATTATATGATATCTTTGGAAAATAAAAGTAAAAATCAATAACTCCACATTTAAAACTCGTACTAAACTACCCAAATGATTTATCTTTTTCTCAGGGGAAAGATTAGTAACCAGCCTTCATTAAGCTGCCATAAAGCCCTCTTCATCCCATCTTAAGCTGAGGCCTGTAAATTTCATTTCAAAAATTGTTTGAATTTGCCTAGAAAAACACCCACAACAGTGGGTATTTGTTTTATAATACAAAAATGGGAAAAGAAAATGTAAAATTATTTTTATGAGCACCATCTTAGCTATGTACAAACAGAATAATTATAAAGGCAGTGTTTATTAAACTATATTTCATTTTCAAAACAGAGCTATTAAAGTGTATATACATTTTTTGGGGACACCCTGTATATAAAATATAAAGGCTATATGAAAATTGAACAGAACATTCATTTCTGGGAGGTGGTATTACTAGTAATTCCTGCTTTATTTTTTTAGACAATGCTACACATCTATATTTTAAAATGTTCTACACTGAGCATCATATATATGTATGCATGCTGCCATGTACATGCAGATACAATGTATATATGTTTAGATAGCTGTATGTGGGATTAAAATAATTGTGTATGACTGAGCCTCTAATCAGATTTGCTTTTCAGGCTTGCTGAGGTCATGGTGACGAGGATAAACAAAAACCTTCCCTCGCCTGGTCCGGACACCTGTGTTCGTGAACAAGCCATACCCTGAGACCCAGAAGCCGCCAACTAGAGAGCTTTCCTTTGCATTCAAACTCAGTGCCCGGGCCCATGAGGCAGGGCACAGGGGAAGAGGAAAGGTGATAGCTAGATCATCAGATTTTGGGAACAAGAGAAAAGAGAAACTTCAGGACAAGTCAAGTTGGACAAAGAATTGGGGACAAATGGAGTAGATGTCTAAACCCTTGAAGACAGATATTGCCAGAGACTCCAGAGCACATGTGTCAAACACAAGGCCCGCGGGCCAAATCCAGCCCGCCAGGCCTTGCAATGTGGCCCGCACCGCGCTGTCATCACTGCACTCCGCTGTCAGTTTATGACATTGTCAGTTTATGACTGTTCAGTAAACCATTTGGCCCGCGATTTAGGCTGGATTTTAGATTTTGGCCCCTTCTCTGATTGAGTTCGACACCCCTACTCCAGAGGGTGGAGGTTGGAGCCCCTCCCCACCACCCCAACAGCTCCAATTCCCACCGTCCTCTGGGCGTGGGAATGGAAGGGAGGGCAGGGAAGGGAAGGAAGGAAGATAACAGCATTGCCAGATTGAAACCTGCCCACAAGAGAAATTTCACAATGCTTCTGCCTCCTTATCAACTATTTCACTGGAGAAACCGGTAATAATCCTGACTTTTTTCACTTCACTTAGGTAACTCACTGAGCTTCATTGTGCTACCATGTAGGGATGCAGTGCTGGCGATGAGGAGAACAGCGACCCTGCGAGGATTAAGTATGATGACGCAGGCAGAGCATCTTGGTCACTGTAGTGTCTATTACATGTTAGATATTGTCATTCACATTTTATTGTTGACAGCAGTCCTGAGCAAAATTTAGAGAAGTCCCAACACGTTGGGTAGTAGAAAGGACAAGCAAAAGAATGGGCAAAAGAAACAACTGAGTTTTATTTGGGTTTGTTTTTTGGCAAACAACATCATCCTTGCCAGAGCGGATACTTCCTGCTGGGATTGCTGGACTAAAAAGTCACATATGCATACCTCATACAAAAATAAAACTCAAGCCGAAGCTGGTTTGGCTCAGTGGTAGAGCGTCGGTCTGGGGACTGAAAGGTCCCAGGTTCGATTCCGGTCAAGGGCATGTACATTGGTTGCGGGCACATCCCCAGTAGGGGGTGTGCAAGAGGCAGCTGGTCGATGTTTCTCTCTCATCGACGTTTCTAGCTCTCTTCCCCCTCTCTTCCTCTCTGTAAAAAAATCAATAAAATATATTTTTTTAAAAATAAAAAATAAATAAAACTCAAAATGGACTAAGAACTTAATTGTAAGACCTAAAACCACAAAACTCCCAGAAGAAGACATGGGCGGTAAACTATTTGATATCAGTCTTAGTAACATATTTTTGGGTGTGTCTCCATGAGCAAGGTAAACAAAAGCAAAAGTAAATAAATGGGACTTCACCTAACTGAGAAGCTTCTATACAGCACAGGAAATCAACAAGATAAAAAGGCAACCTACCGAATAGGAGGATATATTCGCAGATGATACACTCGATAAGAGGTGGATATCCAAAACATGCAAGGAACTCACACAACTCAATAATGAAAAAATAAGCAATCCTATAAACAACAAAAAAAATGGGTCGAGAATCTGAAGAGACATTTCTCCAAAGAGGATGTACAGATGGCCAACAGACGCATGAAAGATGCCCAAAATCACTCATCGTCAGGGAAATGAAAATGACCATGAGATTCCACCTCATAACAAAAAGTCAATAACAAGTGCTGGTGAGAGGTGCACTGTTGGAGGGACCAGAAATTGGAGCAGCCACTGTGGGAAACATTATGGAGATTCTCAAAAACTAAAATAAAACTAAACATAGGACCCAGCAGTTCCACTTTTGGGTATTTAACAAAAAAAAAAAAAAAAAGGAAAACACTAATTTGAAAAGATATATGTTCCCCTATGTTCCCCACTGTGACATTACTCACAATAGCCAAGATATGAAGCAGTGGAGGTGTCCGTCAATAGAGAAATGGGTAGTGAAGATATGGTACACATATACAATGAAATGTTATGCATCCATAAAAAGGAATGGCACACACACACACACACACACACACACACACACTTGCAACCACATAGATGGGCCTAGAAGGTATTATGCTAAGTGACAGAAGTCAGGCAAAGAAAGAAAAAAGTACAGCTTGATTTCAGTTATATGTGGAATTAAAAAATAAACCAAGATAAGAAACAGACTTATACAAACAAGGAACAAACGGATGGCTGTCCGAGGGGTGGGAGCAGTGTGGGGTGGAGAGGTGGGTGAAAAGGGTAAAGGGGAAATAGCCAATAACACGGTGATAAATTTGCACAGTGACAGATGGTTACTACTGGACCATGTGGTGAGCACATCGTAAGATGTATAAATGTTGAATCACTAAGTTGACACCTGAAACTAATATAATATTGTCTGCCAACTGTAATAAAATAATTATTGCTTGGCGCGGGGGGGGGGGGGGGGGGGCGAGGGAGAGTCACATACATGGGCTGGATGTACCCACTTCGGGTCTCTCCTTTCTGCTGTTAACCTTTAAAAGGACCCCTCTCTGTTTTACAGTTTACACACTGCATTTGCTCTATAAACTTCTCCCAAATTTTAGATAAGCAATGTTGGAGTCGATGTGCAAACTATATAGGCCACCACTGTAACCACGGTGAGAAGTAGTCTCGAGTCCTTTATGATTCAGAACGTGGCTGGCTGCACAGTCCCCTGGGAAAGTCACGTTAGAGAACATACCCTTCTCTTGCCCCCTCTCCCTTTCCCTCTGGGCAGCACAGTCAAACACAACTGCTCGGGAGTAGACACCAGGGATTGGTTTTAAGCATCCAAACTCATTTCCTCTCCCGTCCTTCAGTTCCTCATAAAGAAGCACCAGGGGAGTACACATTACACTGGCATCAGCATTCAGGCTTTTACATTTATCCTTCAACACGTCAATAGAATTGACTGAGGTAATAATTCACCTCACTGATTTCTGTACATAGACGCTAAAGATAAAAAGCAAATTCTCTAAGAGATTAAAAATCAAAACAACCCCTTGCAATTTTAATGGATAGAAAATTGCTTTGAAATTCTAGTTATCTGGGTAACTTGCTGTTATCTATCCATTTAGTGAAAGAGAAATTAGGAATTGCTTTGAGCATACACACATACACACACACACACACACACACACACACACACACACACAGACACACTCCAGAGCAGTTACCTGAGGCACAGCCATTAACCTTTGTGGTGTGAGCCATGCTGGCTTGAATCCAACGACCGATCTAGAAAGGAGTGAGGAGTCATGCAAATTTATGCATCAAGTTCCCAAACGCATTCAACCTGAAACAATAAAGAGAGGCCCATCAAAATGGATCATTTAAAAGTATGTAAAACTCTAAATCTTAAGACTTCTGTTTACAGGGATGACTGCTAGTGGAGAAAGCAAATCTGAAAGGGGGCAGAGAGCCGGTGGCTCAGGGGGGTGGCCAGCCTGGACCCGCCATTGATGGTAAGGGGGTAGGAACACGCTGACAGGTGCCCTGGTGGACAGGCTCCGAAAGCAGATCTCCCGTTAATACTCTGATGGGAAACAAAGCTGGTTATCCAGGAACGTGGTCTTCAAATACAAATGACCACCTAACGTGTATCCTTCTGTAGCACTTCACAAACTTGGCTTTTAAGCTTATCCTCCTTTCGAAATGTTGGATCCGTAGTTTCATTTACTCAAGTTCAACTTGAAAGCAGTCGTTATATCGCATGGTCACATTTTTTTTTTTTTTTAAAGATGAACTTCATGGCAATTTTTTGAGATATCTGGAGTCTTTTTAACTAAACACAGATGTAATTTAGTTAATCCGCGCCTGTTAAAAAAAAAAAATCTTCAATATTTCCTATTGTCTTGTTGGATAAATTTCAAATGGCAGTTTTGAAATATTAGGGTTCGTGTTGAGCAACATACTGGTATTTATTTTACATTGATTTTCTATTAAAAGTTAACTGAGATTACTGTAACATTACTTGTGTTACAATCATAGAATTTAGAACAAATGGGGAGGAAGGGGGAGGACTAGAAAAAGAATAAAAGAAAACATTACTCCAACCTTTGCAAAGCAAACCATGGTACAGACAGAAGTAGTCCATTGTTCTGACTCTAGGCCCATGAAATCAGAAGAAATTGAGCTTAACAAATTCCAAGCTCAGAACTGAAGTGTCAATTTAAAAATCTACCATATGACTCCCAACAATAAAATGTTAAAACAACAACATATCCATATATATACTGGAATCCTAATACAGCCGTTGAAATAATTTACAAGTTTTTTAAAAATATATATTTTATTGATTTTTTACAGAGAGGAAGGGAGAGAGATAGAGAGCTAGAAACGTCAATGAGAGAGAAACATCGACCAGCTGCCTCTTGCACACCCTCTACTGGGGATGTGCCCGCAACCCAGGTACATGCTCTTGACCGGAATCGAACCTGGGACCTTTCAGTCCGCAGACCGACGCTCTACCACTGAGCCAAACCGGTTTCGGCAATTTACAAGTTTTTAATAATGCCAAAAAACACTCAAAGGACATTGATTTTTAAGACTATCCTATCACAAACATAAGTTAATTAAAAACATGTACCAGTAGAGTATATACACATTTAGACATTTATTTAAAACAATTAGAAGTAAATACACCAAAACGTTCATTGCCCCAGGATGCTGTGCAATGACAATTTTAGCTCCTTTACTACTTTTGTAATAATAATTATTAAGAAGAAGCATTAGATACTTTCCTGTCAACTTTGTTTTTATTTGCTTTAAAAATGCTATGCAAAAAGCCGCTATTGGACCCCAGTCATGGAGGTTCTAAGAGGTCAGAAATGTAAGTAAGTAAAAAGGAAGGAAGAGGAAATGGCTGGTCACTTAGCTTGTGAAATCCCCCTCATTGTTTGATGGATCTGTACAGTTCAGAGCTCACTACTGTGCAAGTGACTCAGTGGAAGCGCTAACGAATGGCTGCTGCTGACAGGAGTGGCCCCTGCGCGGCTTTTCCAGCCACAATGACTGCGGCTCAGCTCAGGCAAGGACCCAAAGCTGGGCCTTCCACCGGAGGCCTCCACGTCCCCTCACCCCCTCACCGGCTCCTGGCAGCACACTAGGAGGGGAGGAGAGGGGACATGCAATCTCTCTGACTGTGTGGCAATCACCCGACATTCTGCTGGAGAGGGGCACTGGGTCAGGTCCCGGGCATTGAATGCGGAGAGCAATAACCTCTGTGCACAAGCAGAGCCAGCTGAACCAAAGAAAGCTTTAGGGGTAGAGTGAGCATCATCTTTTAAAAAAAAAAAAAAAAAAAAAAAAAAAATATATATATATATATATATATATATATATATATATATATATATATATATATTTTATTGATTTTCCACAGAGAGGAAGGGAGAGGGAAAGAGAGCTAGAAACGTCGATGAGAGAGAAACATCGTCCAGCTGCCTCCTGCACACCCCCTACGGGGATGTGACCGCAGCCAATGTACATGCCCTTGACCGGAATTGAATCAGGGACCTTTCAGTCTGCAGACCGATGCTCTATCCACTGAGCCAAACCGGTTTCGGCAAGCATCGTCTTTAAGAACAGGAATAACTGACAAATGTACCTTTGTTTAAAAAAAAAAAAAAAAAAAAAAATATATATATATATATATATATATATATATATATATATAGGAAAGAAAGAACAGACTCAAATGGGGACTAGGTGGACTGAAGGAGGGGGAGTGGGGAGATGAGGGGGCCGAGAAAAGAAACCCAGCTTCTGGAATTATCCAACGAATTATACTTTTAAAAGCCAGCAACAAAGACCCAAGTGAGATCCATCTTTCCTGGCCCCTTCTGAGCCTGGTGTGCTTGCACTCTTGCTTCATGGTGGCTTGTCAATACCACCATTTACACTCTCAAGGGCAAGCAGAAGGCAAGAAGGAACAAGCTGCACGGGCTATGGGCGCATGAAGTACGTGTCCAGGTATGTGGATGGAGATGTGCCCAGGATCTTCCTCATCAGCCTTCACACACTGTGGTCCAAGGTTCACTCCTGTGGTTGGAAGAAGATCTTTATCTCGGATTCAAATGGGTCCCCCCACCCCATACCCCTCCCGCTGAGTGAACAATAAAGTAAAAATGAGGGGGAGCTTAGAATTAGGAACTACAAGCCCATCCGTGGTAAAATAACAAGGCATGCCTGTCACTGGGCGTGGATCCTGGCAGTGTTTGTGCAAAAACAAGTTTTACATTGTGTATCGACTTTCCCCGGGTACTGCTCACGCCTCACATTGCTCATGCCTGACAGGTGGCCTCAAACTGGGAGGACTCCGTCTTCTTAACGACATGCAGATTCGTAGGTCGGGGTATTGGATGAGCCAGACAAGGTTTGGCCAGGATCCATTCTCTGTTACAGATCAATACACTGCTTCTTTTCTCCCTCAGAGAAGCTTCAAACCAGTAAATCTTAAGTGGTACAATGGTGGCTTAGTTCTGCTTACTAAGGAAAGAGCACTTCTTTGAAAGGACTTAGGAAAACGCATCAATAGAGAGAGTGAAGCATTTGTCTTCTCTACTTATTTCCAGAGACTGATCTGCACTGAAGAACATGTGAGCAGCTCCCCAAGTACAGTGCAGGGAATAATGCAGAGATTATACGAATTAACCCCTAAATACTTTCCATTAGCTTAATGCAATAGATATAAAATCAGCTCAAAGAAAAAAAAATCAGCTCCCTAGGTCTTTTCTAAGAACACATCAATAAAAACAAATAGATGAAACTGAGGCTTGCTATGTACTTTAGGCTAGCACTGCCAACCAACCAAATGCCACGTTTCGGTTAGAACCACGATAATGACGACGATGTCACCGAATCCACTGGTGACGACAGCCACTGTATACTGCGCTCTTGCTGCTATTGGTTTTTGGAATCTAAAACATAATCCATGTTAAGGCGCACCATTACATAAGGCAAAAATAGTTATTGGTGATCGAATGGTGACAAAATGCTTTTTTAAAAATTACATTAATTGTAAGACACATCCTCATTTCAGAAGTGTTACCATGTGAAACTTGTGCATCTGAGAATTGGTGAAATTATATTACACTCAAGGCACTTTTTAAGGCACTGATTTAAACCTCAAAACAACCCCATTAAGTATTCAAATCCTCTTTTCCCATTTTATAGATAGGAAACTGAGGCATAGGTAAGGTGATCAGACGTCCCGCTTTTGGCGGGACAGTCCTGATTTTTAACAATTTGTTTCCCGTCCCGCAGCGTTTTAAAAAAGTCCCGATTTTTTAAAATGCTGCGGGACAAACCGTTTTGGCAGGAGAAACAATTTTGATGTAATAGTTCAAGAATCTCTTTTATAACATATCATAGTATTTTTTCTTCACTTAATGAAATTAAGGAAGCAATGTACACTGAGTGGCCAGATTATTATGATCTATGAATGAGTAATAATCTGGCCACTCAGTGTACCTGTGTCTCAAATGGGTACCAAAAGCATTCTAGACTTTTGCTGGAGACCAACCACCTATTTTCCTTGACCTTTCTATCAGCCAGCCAGTGCAAAGGGGAAAAGTGATCAGGTGATATCAAATAAATGAGGTACTCAAGAGAAGTACACTGAATGGCTAGATTATTATGCATTCAGAGATCATAAAAATCTGGCCAGTCAGTGTAGTTTTACCTAAAATCTGGGAAGGATAGAACATACAAAAAATAATAATTTATTATCTCACAATCCTAATGTAGCCATTGTTACCACCTGAGGCTATTTCTTTTCGATATATTGTTTGACTAAATGTATATTTTAATTACCTTAACATATTTTGAAGACCTATAACATTCTAGAATTTGCACCAGCCATTTTTTCTGAGATACAAGAAAAACTAAAGTGCTGAGCCATTCCCAGAAGTTCAGACACTAGCACTGTGAAACCGACAGAAACAATGGAAGGAGAAAGCCTAGAACAGCTGTGTACGCCATTCGATTCCAATCCATAGTACGGTCTGACTTTGCCCCAAAAGAATGAGAGTGGCCAAAACATGTATTCACAAGAGACCACTGGGCCTAAGTCATAAAGGATAACTGAGTGTGTTTTAGGGTGAGAAAGATGGAAGGCAGAAGGAACAGCACAAGCAAAGGCAGAAGAAGAGAAAGTGCGTGGCAAGTACAAGGACAGTCGCTAGAGCACTGTCTATGTCCATGAGGCTCAGTTGTAAATAAAGTGGACTGACTGCCAGAGAGAGAGATGATGTCAGGAGACTGGGTGCTAAGGAGAAATCTGAAGGAAGTAAGTGCTACAAAAAGCCAAACTGAAAATCATGCGCACACACACACACACACGCACACACACACGCACACACACAGTTACCTTAATTTAAAAAACTGCAAAGTTCATTTATTTCTTTAACGGAGCCAGAATGCTTTCAAACAGGCACTCAAAAGCCTATCTGATGTATAATATGCCATCTACAAATATCCACATATTTCTGTCAAGAATTGAATGAAAGGTAATTTATTTAAAAGATAATTTAATGAAAAGTAATTGACACAGTTCATCATCAGGTTACCTTCCGTTGGTTTTGAATATTGGCTCCGACTAGAAGAACTGTGGTGAGTAATATTAACCAGCTCTTGGTTATTCTGCAACCAAATTGCCTAATTATGACCCAATCCCATTTGGTTTCCTCAAATATAGCAGATAGTTTTCTTGGTATGGGTGGGGTATCAGTAATGAGAAATCACAACTATCAATCCAGATCTAAATTAAAATTTTACCTGGACACGTGTTTTCATTTATAACCTAGGAAAATGGTTGAGTTTTACCCATGAGAGAAATTTTATGCTATGTCTGTCCGGTTATATTTTCAAACTTATTCCTTGGAGTAACATATTTAAGAGGCTGAAGGAAGTGCTTAAACCACAGGGACGATTTAAAATGCAGACAATAAAGAGAAAACATGAAGGAGCAAGAGTAAATAAGTTCATTCATTTAACAAATGAGTGCCTATGATGTGCCGGATACTGTTTTTGGCACTGAGGATACAGCAATGAGCAAAGCAGACCCCCACCTCATTCCTTTCCCAGAATAATCTATCCAAAGATTGTGGTTTGGGCCCAAAGATAATTTAGGTCACAGTGCACGTCACAGGTCAGCTGTACGAAAAGCCAATTCCTGACTTATCTTTCTTGCCTCACTTGAAAATACGTTGAGCTCTGCTTCCCCCTGCACAAGAGTGGGCAGGAGCGTGTCCACAGGCACACGGCACCGTGGAAGCACGTCAGTGTCTCCCCCCCAGACTGTGCAGAAGGGCAACGCTGTTAACCAACGGGTTAAAACTGTCTCACAGCCTGCACATACTTTCCGAGCCCTGCGCTGGCTCCGCTCCAGGTGGGTTGCTGGGATCCACACAGCTTCCGGAACACTTAGCGAGAACTGATGCTGGCAGATTTTCTTTCCAGGAAATTTTCTGTGATGAAAGTTTATCAGGTCCTAACAACCTAGACTGAAAAACGAACTGCTTTTCTCAAAAGAAACAGGGAACAGATTGGAGAAGAACAGACAAAGGAAAATTAGAATCGTTCTCCTGACTAGTGTTAGAAAGTGTCGGCCCATGCACCAAAAGAGCGAAGGTTCCATTCCCAGTCCAGGGCACATATCTGGGGAGCAGGGGCCAGGGTGCCACCTCTCTCTTTTTTGTTGACTTTAGAGGAGGGGTGGCGAACGTCCACAAAATCACGTGGTCTGGCCCAGCCAAGGAATTAGGGGCGAGTTAATTAAATGTTTGGCCAAATACAGCAGCCTAATTTTTTGTTGATCATTTTGTATGGCCTATGAACGGTGTTATAAATACCCAAGTGGCCCTTGGCAGAAAAAAGTCCCCCACCCCTGCTTTAGAGGAAAGTAATTTTATGACTCAGGTCAGCTGTAAGCACATAAAATAGTCTTTACTGACTTGCTTTGATTCATCTATAAATAGTTTAAAAACAGATCATAGCAGAAACCTCATCCTTGATTTTATAAATTTGCCCATATTAGTGAAGTCTTTGCTCTTTCTTAGTAAGCATCCCTGGTTGAACTTTATGAGTTAAAATATCAGTGCTTTTGCTTATTCCAAATATTAAAGAACCAAAACGTAACAGACACAGATGTAAGAGAATTAGTTCAGGGCAGTTTGAAGGCTTTTGTTGGCTTCCTATTTAAATTATTTAAAATATGCAGTTATTAATATTATTTACTGCTGTCACAGACATTTTCCCTTTCATTCCTCTAGGTCTGGATTCTTGTATACTCTGTGTGATTACTCTTAAATTAATTAATACACTATTAATGACAAGTTCAAGGGTGCCTGGGACTACCATTAGGTAAAAGAGAGCATAGTGTTGAAACAGGGGCTCTCAAAATGCGGTCTCCAGACCAGCAGCATTGGTAAGGACTTCTGGAAACTTGTTAAAAATGCAAATTCTCACACCATCCCAGCCCTACGAATCATGAACTCTGGGGGTGGGCCCAGCAGTCTGCAGTTTAGTTAAGTTTTCCAGGTGACTGTGATGCAGGCCAAAGGCTCTCAAAACCACTGCCTGTAAATATTAATTGGTTAGTAAGCTGTGGAGGTGGAGGAGGGATGAAGTCATAAGGCACTTAGAGCCAGGAATGTCCTTCGGTTTTATGAAAATGGACCCAGTAGTTTAGAAAACAATCCCCAAGAAGCCTTAGTTTTTTCTCTCCATTAGTTTATTGAAAATAGATTGACTGGCACTTAGCATATAGCAGGGACCTCGCTGGGCACCATAGTGCTAAACAAAATAGACTCAGTTCCAGCTCCTTGGGGATTATAGATAGGAATTACACACATGCACTAGAGCAAATTATTAGCAAATCACGCTAAGTACCACGAGGAGGGAAACAGGGTTGAGAATAAGGGAGAATAATGGAGGCCAAATTCCTTGGGACTGAAGTTGAGGATATGCAGGTGAATGGGTGGTCTTTAAAGACTTCTCTAGGGAAATAACAGTGAAGATGAGACCTGAGAGATACCTAGAAGTGAGCTGCGCGAGGTAGGAGATAAGAATAGTCCAGGAACAGAATGGAGCTCAGAAACAATGCTTGCACGTGATTTTCTCCAATGGCATGTGAAACAACTCAATAGAAGGAAAGCCTTTTTATTAAAAAAAAAAAATGGTGCTACAGCAACTGGCCATCTAAAGGCAAAATAATGAAACTTGACCTTAACCTTTCACCTTACACAAAAATTAAGTTCAAATAAATCATAGTCTTAAATGAAAATTAAAAAAAAAATATATAAAGATTTTAGAAGAAAACAGAGATCTCCAATTCTTGGAAAGAAGTTCTAGACAGAACACTGAAAGGAAGATGGATAAAAGTAAAAATGGATCAGGCGGTCTTCATCAAAATTAAAATCTTTTTTTTTTCCCCCTGTGAAAGAATGGCCTGGAAGCTCTGGGGCAGGATAAAGCTCTATGCATGTGAGCAACTGAGTTTATGAAGAGACGGAAAGAGCTCCTTGGGCTGAGCGGAGAGGTGAGCAGAGGCGCCAGTATGAGACGCGGCCACAAGAAGGAGAACGGGTTTTATTCTAGGTGCAGAGTAAAGTCAGGGAGGGTTTTAAAGCCAACGAGCATCATAGGATAAATGGCTTTATTTCTCAATATTTTGCTTAGGCTTCTGACCATCTTTACGGAGAGGTAGGTCGGTGCTGGAGAGCTTTAAGCATTTTATTTTCCACTATTTACTGCAGAAAAGCCCAGCCATCCCTATTCAGAGACTTCCTAGATGTTCTTGTGTTTCTGCATAACTTCTAAAGCTCCTGGTTATTTCATGGAAAATCAAATGGGGGCAAGGGCCCAGCCCAGGAGGTACTCTGTCATGTGCTGCCTAGCAAAAGTTCCCAAATGTTCAACTGTGTTCTCAATACAGCAAAGGCACTGCGACTGGAAACGGTTAGCTTATGGGAAAAGCTGAGACCAGACACTGAACGCAGAGACTTAAAAAGGCAGAACCTGCTTCCACTGTGTCCCAGCCACACTCACGTGCACGTGGCCCCTCAGCTTCATACAAGCTGTTCAAGCAAATCCTGGATGGGGCTTTCCTTTAGTTGTACTATTGAATAAATCGCACTTGAGCTTCTCCCCTTTTCATAGAGGAGACTCAGAACATTCTGTGCTTTTTTTTTTTTTTTTTTTTTACTGTCAAGGGCTTCCCTCCTGGGACAAGCACACTGCTTTCATGACTCCGCAAAAGTGCTGTTTCACATCCCGTCTAGCCTTGCTAGGCGGCTGCGGGCCAATTTCAGGGCGTGGGCTGGGGTGGGGGCATTGGCATCTGCCACAGAGATCTCATTTAAAAAGAGGAAATGACTAAAAACCCTGCTTCCTGCCGGAGTCCCATCCCCCTGGGGAAATGAATAGCAGTAGGGTGACACACCCAGGAGGGAGAGCCTGGTCCCCTGGGCCAGCTTCGGAAGGGAGGACCCCTGGGGTGGGTCACACCAATTTCAATTGCCATCCACCACCTGACCCTTCTGCTGGGAAAGGCAACAGGCTGGGGGAGCCCACTCAGCAGCTGGGACTTCCATCCCTCCCTCCTCCCCCGGAGGTCCTGCCTCTCTCCCTTGCCCCCGTTCCCTTCCCCCTTGGAAAGGCTCTGAAGGCAATGTCTCAACTCCAGCACCCTAGGAAAGTGCCAGAGGGTGGAGCCTGCCAGAGGAAAAGCTTCACCCCTAACCCAGGACAGAAAGGTTGGGCTCAAGCCAGAAACATGGGCTGGAGCCAGTCCCGAGAAGGATGGCTCCCCAAGTGTGCAACCGGGCAGCACAGAGCCAGGTGCCACCAGCTCCCGAGCTGAGGGTCTTGGGCACCACTGAACACCTGGCCCCTGGGCAATAACACCGAACGGGCTGGGTCTCAGGCAAGGAGGAAGCCGAAGGCAAGATCCCAAACTCAGAGTGAACACTGAGATCTAGCTAAGGGGGAAAAAGGGGAAGGAGGAAAGGGGAGGGGGGCACTTTTAGTATATGTGTATCACACTAAAGTAAAATCAATCCACAAACATTTGTTTGAAATTATAGGTAAAGAGGGTAGAGAGAAGCAAAACCAAAAATGGACAGCCACCAAAGGAAGGCAAATGTTCACGAATGGAAAACTGTTATTTCCAGATTAAGGTGTCTGACATCTCATTGACACTGTTCTTATTTGTTCTGCACTTTAAAAAACAAATACAAGAGTTCTGTTGACAGGCACCTTCTAAGCCCCTTTGCTACGCAAAGCGTGGTACCTAGGCCGACAGCAGCATCTACCTGATGCTGACCTGTTTACAAAGCAGAATCCGGGGTCCCGCTCCAGACCTCCTGGGTCAGCATCTTCATCCAGACGATTCGCCCAGGCGATGTGTACATACAGGGCTGTTTCAGAGGCGCCGGCTCGGCCCTGTTTTCCTCATCAGGCCTTATGCTTCCTTCCGGGTTACTTCCCTCCTGAGGCCCCCAGCAGTGGCTCACTACCTTGGCCTATCACGGAATCACAGCCCAGACCCACCGCGGACCAATCAAATCACTCTCTGGGGCGGGACTCACACGAAAGTGTTTTTTTTGTTTTGTTGTTGTTGTTTTTAGATCACATGTTAAAACTTTATTTAGTTGCAGAAGCGCAGAAGTATTTTTTAAAGCTCCCCCAGGAGATTCTACTGCACTATGCTTGAGAGTCACTGGTCTATTCCAGTGGTTTCCAAAGTGTGCTCCCTAAAGAGCAACATCAGCACCACCTGGAACTTGCTAGAATGCACATTCATTCTTCCCTCCCTCCCCCCTTCCCTCTCGCTCTCTCCCTCTCCTTCCCCACCCCCTCTCTAAAATCAATCAATAATTTTTTTTTTAAAAAAGTTAGTTCTCATGGATGGAATTGGAGAACATTATGCTGAGTGAAATAAACCAGTCAATGAAAGAAAAACACCACATGATCTCACTCATTTATGGATAATAAGGAACATTATGAACTGATGAACAAAGTGTGGCCCTGGACCAGCAGTGTCGGCACCACCTGGGAACGTGTTAGAAATGCACGTTCCTGGGCTCCACCCTGGGGCGCTGGGTCAGAAGCTGCAGGTGGGCCAGAGGTGGGTGTGTTTCCTAGTCCTCCAGCTGGTCTGAAAACCGTGGCAGCAGGCCATCTTACACGGTTAAAGTGGAAGACCCTTGCTCTTATTCAAACACCTAGTTTTTTGTGCAAAAAAACACTGGCCTCATCCTGGGCTTGGGCAGGGTCATTCTGACGGAAAGGGTTGCCCTGTCCTCTGGGAGATGCTGAGGACAGTCTTTGGGTGCAATCATGAAGCATTCGTGTGGCTAGCAACAGAGATGAGCACACAGCCGAACGCTAGTATGGTGGGCATTTAAAAAAAATCATAAAAATCTATCCTTATTGGATAGACAATCTAACAGCAACAGGAAACAAAGGTCGCACTAATGTGGCAAGGCACGTTCTTCTTCCCAAGTTTCCGTCCTCCCCTCCTCTCTTTCCGTACTATTGTTTTGGCAAGAAACATTTACCACAAATGTATGAAAAAAGAGGTCACAGTTCCATGACGCCCGAATACAAGAGAACTATGTGAAAACTCGAGGACCACAAGACAAGAACGATTTACAAAACAGGGACAGGTTCCTGCGAAATCAAAGGCACAGTTTTGTGGGTTTTAGGAAACACACATTGTCCAAGGAGCAGGTTCTGTAGCCTTTGTTAGACACTCCAAAGAGGCCAGGACCCAAGGGAAGTCCAGAGCCTCTGAATGTCCACATATTTCACTGGAAACAGATCAGGAAAAAAGGCCCAACAATGTCATAGTCAGCGATCTGAGAGAAAAGGCACGGCCTTGCCCGGAACCTCTTTTTCTCTGGACGTAAAAGCTGCTCCTTGTAACGGAGGCTCATCCCCGGGGGCAGAAATCTGGGAAACACAAAGCGGCAGCCTGACAACCATGTGTTCATTTCAACACGGCCCTGGCCTCCCGCCAGGCCTCTGGGAAAGTGTCTTCGGTGCTCGGGGCCTCCAGTGCCTTGTTGCTGGATGAGGACAGCTGTGATGACAGTCCCAGGCCTGCCCGGCGATCTCTGGCTCTGCTTGCCTCCATCCCAGGCCCCAGGGGAACTACGAGGCTCCCGAGGGCCCACGTTGGCAAGTACAGTAAGACCGTATGGAACAGTGTATATGAGCCAGCAGGACAGGGCTTGCTCACAGGTCCCACTGCCTCTGGAAGGTCCTCCTGGCACAGCGAGACCAGAGAATTCCCTCAGGAGAGTTGCCGAAACAGTAGAGCTCCGACTTCTCCTCCAGCCCAGCTCGCAGGATGGCTGCTTTTTTCTGGCCCCCTTCTAGCTAAGTTATCTCCTCCCCCTCAATGGAATAGTACTACATTTTCAACAATGAAGGGTTAAGAAAGAAAGTGAAAAATCAGCTATCATCCCATTACTATCAACATTTTGGTGTGTATCTTCCAATTCTTCCCTGTTCTATTATTATTATTATTATTATTATTATTATTATTGATTTCAAGAGAGGAAGGGAGAGGAAGAGGGACATAGAAATATCAATAATGGGAGAGAATCATTGATTGGCTGCCTCCAGAATGCCCCCCTACTGGGGACTGAGCTTGAAACCCAGGCATGTGCCCTTGACCGGAATTAAGCCCAGGACTCTTTACTTCACAGGCTGTCACTCTGTCCACTGAGCTGAACCAGCCAGGGCTCTTACCTGTCCTTATGTACATATTTGTATACATATCATTTTTTTTCTAAATATGTTATTTTATAACTTCTAACATTATTATAGCCATCTTTCGAAGACAATACCAATATCTCTTTGTAATGCCGGCAGAGTGTTCCCTTTCACATTTGTGCTATATTTGGGCCTTACTTTATTATTGAAATATTTAGGTTATTTCCAATTTTTTCATGTCACAAGCACTTTGAGGGACATACTTCTACACAGAGCTTTGTGCACTTGCCCAATAATTTGCCACGGACCAACTCCAAGAAGTAGAGCTGTGAAACACAGACAGAGCCGGTGCAGTCCGATGGGTGACGTCAGGACCCCTGCAGAAGGCACCAATTTCAACTCACCTATGGCCAATGGACCTGGAACCCATGCCGAGGTTCACTGCCTCTAATACAGTCAACACACCTCAGAGCAATGCATGGGAATCTCTCTGTAGACAATCAATATGCTTTCATTAATTGTGAATTCAATATAGCCATTTTAGGTGTTCAACATGGGATTCTACGTCTACTCTTCATCCTTGGCTCAGAGTAATTTATATTTTATAAAACTCGACTCCAGTGTATAATCTGCACATTTCCTCTGAGGGTGAATTTATAGAAAATTTGTACTTTTCTCATCCACTTGGAGTGCACACAGTTGGACCCACTGTACCTTTTGAAGCAAGCACTTCCTTATCCACTCAAAAGAGCTAGTACACATATACCCACCCCCCAAACTAGCAGATGCTTAGAGTAAGTTTTAATAACCCATTTCCAGCTATTGCTGCCACTGTGAGGCAGGATTCCTCAAATTAGTTTCCTATTTATTAATATTACAGAAGAAGTTAATATAGCTAACTACAGATTATATTTAAAAATTTTTTGAAGCTATGAAACTGGAGGAAACTGAAAATTTTCTCACACTTTCTAAGTTCTTGTAGCTGGGCGAGTAACTAAATTAACACAACACAGATTTACAGGAGAAAATGTCCAAAATGTACTGGGGCTGTCCATGCCGGGGCCATAGAAGGTGAGCCCCCAGGAGACCCTGGGAAGTTGAGGATTATAGGTCATTTTGAACAGAGGGAAGGGGGTCCGGGGCCTGGGATTTTATCGGGAAGGCAGGTAATTCGCAGGAGGATGAAAAAGCAAACATGTGGTAAATGAATTCTTGCTGGGCCACCCAGAAACAACGGGGACGCAGAGGGAAGTCTAACAAACAAGGCTTTGCTAGATTTTCCCCATCTGCCACCTTCAGTTTATAATATGATGCTAAGATTATGCTCCGTCCGCTAAACAGGGTTTTCCATCTGGATTCCTCTAGGCAGGTAAAGGGTGAGAGTCGAAGATCCTAAGTTTTTTGTTTCTTCATAACCAGCAAAAATCAATATCCCAAAAGGCATATTATGGGGTGGAAAAAACTTTGGTCCTCTTCCTCAAAAAACAAAACAAAACAAAACAAAACAAAACAAAACAAAAAAAACACACGTAGGTTATATTTAAAGAAAGAGAACCAGGTACATAGGGGAAAATGCCAAATGTATATATACAGGGAGCAGGTTTACCAGTTGCGAGTGCACGAAACACAGAGTTAATGAAGCTACTCCAATAATCATACCCGGCGTGCCTTTTTCCATACAAACAACAGTAAGCCTACTTTTGCCCACCCCTGTCTACTACACACACTTATTTTGGAGGTGCCCTTATGGAAATAAAACCACATTCTTAAAGACAAAAATATATGGTATGGTAGTGTGGTACGGTCGTGGAAAACTCTCGGTTGCTGTGCTCTAACCATCCAAACGGTTCTGAAAACCGCCCACATTCCAATCCCTCCTTGGTGGGTGAGGGCATTTCTTGAAATAACAGAAGTGAAGGAGCCAGGAGGGAGGGAGGCACAGCGCAGCTTTTTCTCCTGTGATGGAAGCAGGCGGGACTAACACTTTCTCGTCTGAACTTCTTCTAGTTTCCTATTTATTTCCTCACTCTCCCCCTTCGTCCAAGCCCTTCACCGAGAGAAAAGGAGCAGTTTCTGGAAGTCCACGTCCGTGAAGTATGTATTTCTGCATTCTTCTCATGAGCAGGAACATTGAGACAGTTCCTCTTGCTCTGCCCTCCCGCTGAAACAGAGCTCCTGGCAGCAGCAGCGAGGGTCTCGTGGGTGTCACTCTGACTTGCCTGTGGCACAACAGCGCCATCCAGAGTCAGAGCCGGCTGAGGCGCACGCTCTCCCAGCGGCTCTCCCCTCCAGGGGTGGCCCAGGGCCCTGAAGCTGGTCAGAAACGCAGAACCTCAGGCCCTCGCCCCAGACCTGCCATCTCGGAACTTGCATTCCCACGAGAGCCCTGTGTTCAAGTGTGAGAGGCACTGTTTCCACAGAGATCTTCACCCCGCTCTGGCGCCTCTGGAAACGCAAAATGGGGATTAGCCCTAAGAGGACCCGAGGCACTGGCTTATCTTTCCTTCCTGGCCGTCCACTTGCATTTGACAGATGGGACTCATTTCTTCAGCGCTCAGGAGCTCAGAGGCCAACCCCCAACGCCAACAGAGCTGTCCACAGAGAAAGGCCCTTCGTGACACATTTGCTCTTGACCAGGCACACCCTGCATGGAAACGTTATTCAGACTGCCCTGCTGGGAAGATGCTAAGACTGCACATACTTAACCAGTACAATATCCCCTTGGTCTCACTCATCCCCCTTGGTCTCACTACCGGAGCTGCACGGGCGGGGAGGGGGCCAGAGACATGTTGTGCATCCCCCCTGGTTGGCTGCCGTGGGCGAAAGATGGCCAAAAGCAGGATCGATGCCATACGAATGCATCCGCTTACACGGAATGGAAACCCTGATGAGCCTGCAAGGAGGAATGTTAGCCTTCAAGCTCCAGCAAGCCCTGCCGGAGTGCACACTGCTGAAGTGTCAACGCTACTGCTCTGAGCGAAGAGTGAGCAAACACATGTTTTAGTCTCACCAGCTCAACACAGGTTTTAGTCTTATCAGCCGCCCGGGAAACCCGCCGGGATGTGTACTGAACACCAGACACCATGCACTTAAGTCTGAAAGCTGCATTCCAGCATGTTATTGGACCAAATCCACACCCCGTAGCAGTCAGTGCAGTGGCTGGGGTCAGTCATCACAGATCTTTACGACTCCACTAATTTACTAGCTCATTTCATTTTTGCAATGCCGTGAGCCAGGCTGACTATATGTAACTTATGGTCCAACTGGGACACTTTTGGGAGTGCTAAAATGCTAACTAGATGGGATGCTGGGACAGCAGGCACAAACCAGGACTCTCCCAGGCAAACTGGGTCACATATAATCTCCCTACCTTTAGGGAACTAACAGAACAAAAAAGTGAGGGAGAGGAAGAACAATAAGTACAAACACTGGGATACTGCTCTAAAGACAGTCTAGAACAGACTAGCAAACAGGCACCACGAGACCCGATACATTCTTATTAGTGAGATGCAGTAAAAATGGGTGTGAAGAAAGGCTGGCAGTAATGTGTGATGGCAAGTGTGTCTGTGCTATTCCCAATGCCATCAACACCTAGCATAAGCGCCAATGAAATGAGTTCTAGAACGAGAGGCTCCTAATAATATAATCTCAAACATCCGCCCGGGAGCCCAGAGTCTCATAGCTGGGTTATCTAAGAATAAATTTCTCCTAGCTTCCATTTTAAACCGAACAGTCACGTCCACAGCTTGACAATGTCACGTGCCTTATCTTAGCTAAGTGTCAAAACAGCTTCGTGAGATACCTTCCCCCGGTAACAGATAAGGGGACTGAGGTCCAGAGAAGGGCGCCCCATGTGTCACGTGGCTCTGAGTCGGCACTTACTGGACTGGGCTTTCCTTCCCAGCATGCCGCTCTTCCCCAGCGGGCTTTCCAAGTGCGTTTTCTGAGTATCCGGCTCACAGAGTCTAGGATAGCCAATGCTCAAAATGCTTTTTTAATTAACTAATTAAAAATTATTTTTCACATGACTCGATTAATTCTGTAAGGAAAGGAATTGGTACCTTTCTATTCCTGTGTATAAATTGCTCACTGGATGACCCAGTCTAGGCAAATCATATACACAGATTATTTTTTAATGTAGGGAGAGCGTACTGTTAGAGAAAGGTAAGGGAAACCAGGAACACTCCACTACCATGCAGTTAATACAGCTGGAAGGAGAAGGAGCATCTAGAAGTGGAAGTCTCGGATAGGCAGATGAGCTGTGTGAGGAGAGTATGAAATCAGAAGGCTGAAATGCACTAGATCTGCTGAGACTCTGGAGATTTAGGCCCGATATCCTTGGACTTCAACAACGGTTCTGTGTAAAACACGGTCCTCAAACTACCCACAGAAAGTCCTGGATCGGGGCTGGTATTTCACGCCCCTGCCACAGACATGCGGGCCAGCAGGAAAACAGATGTTGCTCAGAGCCTTCTTCAGTACTTGCTTCTCTGAGTCAACAAGGAAAAAATAGCTCAAACAGTTCACGAGATTACAGCAAAATCTCTGCACCTGACATTCTCCCTTGGGTGCTTCTCCTCATTTGACACCACAGTGGTTGTTGAAGCTTCGAGACCACTGCCTTAAAGCAAACTGATTTTTAAAAAAAAAAAGTTTAGGGATTAAATACACATTTAACGGGAAGAGAGTTATTGACACTAAAACACCACACTTGTTTTCTGTAGTTTTCATTAGAAGATCTGACCAGGGCCAGATAAACAGAATGAGTTAAGGTGCATGGGAAGGC
The DNA here is from genome assembly GCF_964339955.1 of Pipistrellus hanaki. NCBI lineage: Eukaryota > Metazoa > Chordata > Mammalia > Chiroptera > Vespertilionidae > Pipistrellus > Pipistrellus hanaki. Next base: position 40,793,437 of record NC_140513.1, on the reverse strand, counting down.
AGAGAAAAATCCAAAGAGGTGCAAAGCGACAGTCTTATTACACTGAAGTTTCTGTAATTGCTTGTCTCCTATTTCATCAATAAAAGTAAAATACAGCACACTTGTTTATAATGCCAAGAAATATTATAAAACATCATTATCCACCCAGTACTTGCCTTGCCACTCTGTTTGGATCACTAATGAGAACAGAAAATAATCAAATAAATAGATAAAAGTATTAAGAAAATCATATTCATGAACTTAGCTTATACAGAAACCCTAAGCCCATGGCCAGTTCACTCACTCTTGGTCAGATTATAAAATCGTGGGATTGTTTTAGAAAGTCTAGGAACTCAAAGAAAAAGTCCTATCACAAGGGATCACATTAAAAAATGATGCTTACAAAGCAGAAAAGTTGGGGCAAACAGCCCTATAAAATGTTCCTAGGGACACTTATTATTACAGCATGATGCAATAATTATAACTGACAATGACAGACCTGACTTACTAAAAAGGAAGCTTAAATTATGTTCAATATATATTTTAAAAAGTCTATAAGTGTATAACCAATTTCACAACGTTTTCAAACAAGTGGTTGAAGTGAGAGAAGAACAGAGAAGACAAAATTAGAGGGACAAATTTCCCTGGGCAACTGTGAAAGCTCAACTGTCCAGAATAGCTTATTCTCTCAGGGAGAGGCAGCACCTATATTTTTACTATAATTTATTTTTAAACATTAAAAAAAATACTTCCTCATGGTGCCTGGAAATATCCATGTTTTCCAAAGATCTGTATGATTGCCAAAATAGGTATCCTATACACACTTAGGAAAACATAAACAAAGGGGCAAGGAATGGTGTGACTGGGTGTCTTTCCTGCCCTGTGCTGGTAGCGCCTGGGTAGACCTCCGGCTCTAAGTCCTCTTGTTATTCCTGCGCAGGTTTGATCTAATGCTCAGCACAGACGAAGCATTCAAATGCTTATTGATATAAATATTTAATTGTGTGGCCGAGCCATATCAGTAAGGCCAAAAATGTAAGCTGTGGTCAAATCATGAAATACTTTCTTAACCCTTTACCTTGTTCTCGTTGCTCAGATCAATGTACACAGGTGCATTGATAAATGTGAGGGATTTCATTTCTTAAAAATGGGATCACTCTTATTTCACTGATTATTAACTTCAGCCTAATTCTTAAAACTCCTAAAAATATCACAGTAGAACGTGGCCTCTTTTTTTTACCCATGTTGATAGTAATTGATGCTTCTTTTCAAAACAGTAGCAAGTCCAATAAAATCATGGGTACTTAGCATCTTGGTTGAAACCATGCTGACCACACTGATTTTTAAATCTGTGCTTCGTGTAACTGTTCCCCAGAGGACAATATAGTTCAGTCTCCAGACATAGCAAGTCGGGATCTATTCTACTTTTGCTCCCTTTATTTCAGAGGCAAAAAAAAAAAAAAAAAAAAAAAAAAAGACTGGCTCACTCACAGACACCTCACGAGGAAGAGCCAATGCAACCGTGGTGAAGAGCGATACAGACTGCGCGGGAATATGTATTTTCCCACATGCACAACAGAGCCAAGACAAGCCTCGTTCATCTGTGGTAAAGTCCTTTGCTCTTAAACCAAATTCTCGTGGGAGAAACCCCCTAGAATTTGGTCAATTTTGAGTGAACAATAAATTAAACAAATAAAAAATATATTGCAAGGAGGATTTTATTCTGCAAAAGAAATATTTAAAGAATTAATGAAAACTGAAAGTTGTTTATAAATAGTAAAAAGCAGATCTTAAGACAACTACAGTGAAAAAGAAGATATTTTCAAGGCAGTGGCTTTGAAAAGCTTATGAAAGCGACGGACCCTTTCATTAGAAAATTCAAATATGTACAGACACACAAACACACATACAAATCTATATGCTTTCAAAGAAAGAAGATGGAAGACTCCCCCTCCCACCTTCAATAAACCTATGGTTCAAAACTCTTGTTTTAAAGTATAAGATCTTTCCCAAATTGTGATCTAATCAGATGCTTAAAAACGACCCTGCCTTCACTGTTCTTGTGTCTCCAGATAGGTTTTTCTCTTCTTTTGTTTATAAGAAAGTTCATAATATTAAGTATGGAGTTAAACAGGTGGAAAAAATATAAACTTACATGCAACAAAAAGACGTTCTAGAACCCCATGGATACTTACACCCTCGCCATCATATCGACGCTGGCTTACAGAGAGAATAGGCTGCCAAGGAGAGGCACAAAAATAAAACTCTCAAAATACCAAAAGGAATCAGCACTAGCTTTCTTCCATCTATAGTAGAAGCTCGTCAGATGGAAGAGAGAAAAAATGATCAGTACCTATTTACTTGTAAAGGACATAGAGAAATTAATTTCTCTTTAGAAATTCAAATAAATTTAAAGTCAGAACACACACACACACACACACACACTTCTGTCTACCTTGAATTTTTCTCCCTCTTGAAGATGGTGAATTCATGGGAATGCAAACCATCTCTCAGTTCTGGAGAGTGGGTAGGTCCATGAAGTTGAAATTTGGGGTAGGAAATTTACAAAAGCAAGCTTAAACACTATTAATTAAATTTCCCTAATTAAACACCTAAACTTCACCTTCTTCTTTCCAGTTTTTTAGTTTTATCCAAATGTAAATTGATTCATAGAAGCTGATGTAAAAATGATATAAATTTTTTAAGGTGAGAGAGAAAAAGGGCATGGGTCTGTGCATGTTACCCTCAAAGAGAAAAGTTATTCTCTCCCTCCCTTTGTAAAGCAAATCTGAGGTGGCTTGAGGATGCCTCTGTTCCAAGTTCTTTAAATGCTGCCTAAGCCTTAAAATTCTTTGGAATCTCAATGCTTAAAATGCCGTGAACGCCAAAAGCCCATGTCCTGGACAGGATGTGAGGAGAACTAATAAAAAGGGAGGATTACTGAGATGGATGCTCTGGGTATCTTAATGACCACAGCCAACATGTGGAAAAGTGGATTCTAACACAGGAAACAATTAGGTAAAAGACTTTTTCATTTGTTTATCTGATAAAGACAGAATACACACATACATGCCCAGATGACCCTGAACCACACTGCAGCACACACCTAATTGCATTAATTACCCTTCCAGGGGAACCTGGTTTCTTACAGCTGAATTGCTCACCCTCCAGGACTTCCCCCCACACGGGTCTACATGTTTCAGGCTGGGAGGTATCATTGGGGGTAGACAGAAAATCGGTTTGAACTAGCAACACAGCTCTGGGCAAATTGTATTAACAACCTGACACCAAAACTGCACGCTCCCTTTTCAAAGTTCATTGCAGCACAGACAGACATTTTAAAACACCGATGTGTGTCCCAGAGAGGAATTTCATTCAAATGAACTTCACTTTATATTTCACAAAGCACAGGACTGGGGATGGGAGCTTTTTGGTCCCTAACTCAGGTGTGGAGTTATTGTAAAACTAGAGGCCTAGTGCATGAAATTCGTGCATGGGTAGGGTCCTTAGGCCTGGCCAGCTTTCAGGACCGATTGGGCCCTTCCTTCATTCCGCACCCCCCCCCCCCCTCCTAGTGGTCAGTGCACGTCACAGCGAGCAATTGAACTCCTCAACTCTTGGTCTCCCGGTAGCTCTCCTGAGGGGACAATTTGCATATTAGGATTTTATATAGAGAGATGAAGCAGTGTACAATGAGATATGGAGACCTCACACCTGGAGCCTCAAACAGACACACAGACAGATAGATACACACAGACTCAAAAGGCAGAAGGCAGGGGCACTGTTTGGTAAACTTATCCAAGATCAAACCTGCATACAGAAAGAAGATGGGGTCTAGAGAAACTGATTCCTGCCAAGATAAGGAGATAAAATTATAAGGGAGGTGTACATTTAAGTTAAATAGCGGCACATAATCCCAGCTCAAGTAAAATGACCACTTGAAGCTGGTGGAAACAAAGTTTTTACTATCAGATGGGGGTGGGGGGGAGCGCATCTTAAGAGAGTTTTTATGGGGCTCCTTAATGAATGCAGGACTTACACTGAGGTGTGGCTTTTTACATATTATGCATTTTATGAATCTTCTAAATCCTTACCCTTGTTTAGGTGAATGCATTATAATACACAAAATTAAATACAGTCGCATCCATTTGCTCAGCCTTGGGTTAGAGGGAGCAGATGGTCCCTACACTGTGGACGTCGTTACGTTCCCTGTTCTATCTGTTCCTGGCCGTGGCAGTCAAACTGAATGGCAGAGCCACCCCATGGAAGAGTCAGAACAGGACATTTCAGGGCTCGTGCCGATTCGAGGATTATAGGAATCTAAAGGGAATCTATGAGAGAATTCTAAGGAACCAAGCACTTCAATGGCAGAAGTCAAGCTCACAAAAGACAACAGGGTCAATCCTCTGGAAAGAAGGAACAACTTAAAGTTTGCCCAGAACCTGGGAGTAATGAATCAACACAGGGTTTGCTCCATGTTCTGCCTCCACTTTACAAGACACATTGGGGCACTTTATAGAGCTGGTGCCAACAACGTCATTTGAATACCAATGGCCAGGAGATATGTATGAGAGACTCCCTTTATACCCAGATATTCCTGACACAGCATGGGAGGCCAAGCTACAGTCACCTTCTTGAAATGCAAGACAGCAAGTAGTAAGCCATCAGAGCAAAATCCCAGGAAAGATGCAGGAGAGGAGAAAACAGAAGTGGGTCGTATGGTGCAACTGTGACTTCAGACTAGGAGGCTTTATTGAAATTAAGGCGTTTTTGGAGGAATGGAATAAAACAGAAATTGTCAAAAGGCGGCATATAACTGGATTAAATAAAACTCTAGCTAAAGTATTCTCGAAAGCTGCAAAGGTTTGAACAGGGGATGAGAGAAGGGCTAGGTAAGTCTGAGTGGACTCTGAGAGGATTGCTTTCTGGGCCTAAGGGCAGGTGGACCTTTGGTTAAGGGCTTACAGAATAGAATGCACAGCAGGCATGAAGCTGCCCGGAATGTTCAGGATCCAGACAAAACCGCCCTGCTCATGGATGACGACTGAGACTCCGGGACATCCCTAATGTTGCCTTGAACACTACAGAGCAGAAGGAAGAGGAAGAGATGCTTACAATCCGGGGGGATGGGGGTAGGGGGGTGTTGTGAAAAATGGAAGATGGAAGATGGGAAATAAGCACCTCTCTTGCATGGCTTGGCATGCGAATGAAAACAAACGGTAAGATATGATGACAATATGGACAAGAATTCCCAAGAAGTTTGAAATGATTCACCAAGAAGGGTTTTGCATATGGATACCTAAAGCCAGAGTTCTCGACCTTAGCTGCCCATTAGAACCTCCTAGTTCCCATTTTATGAAGACAGACTGGGCCCCCACCCCAGACTACCTGCCACTGAACCTTTGAATAGGATGCTTGAGTATGCATACTATTTTCAAAAATAACTCTGATGTACCACTGTCTGAAAATATTAGGAAAATGGTGAAACTAAGAACACCCACAGCCTAATATGTACCAATTTAGTTTGTGACTCTTTATAAAAGGGATAAGAAGAAATGTAGGTGGATGAAAAGAGAATTATTAATAAATTATGAATGCTACTTTTACATTTTCCTGTTCCACTAATATGGAATTCTTTCTCTTCTAGTAACAGAAGGAATAGGAATGCATAGTCTATTTTAAGAACTGCCTCCAGTCTTAAATGGGATTATTATGAATAGGATGTAAGGACATTTTCTTCCGTGGGTTATATTTGTCTTAATTACATTTGAACGAATAAATTCAAGGTCTAAGGCTCTCTAAAAAGGATACTAGGGAACAGAGAGACGCACAGGCACGCCCTAAGAACCTACGAAGCTAGCTGCAGAGATGTGGCCTTCACACAGGTGCCAAATGAGCAGAACAAGGGCAGTTCCACGAAGCAGAGGGAACCTGGGTGAGAACTGGGGGGTGGTGAGGGGGGAGATCTGGAGGGATAGAGAGGAGGAAGGGTGGAAGGCAGGTATAAGCCTTTGTAAGGCCACCACAGAAAGGCCACAATGGCTGAGGTAGGTATGGGAAGGTAGGATACACAGGGGGGAAGTGGGGAAGCCCTGTAATCCAGGCCTAATGGTTGACTCTCCACTTCCGTTCCAGCCAGGTTGGTTACCATCGTAGCCTCATTCCCCTTGCCAGTGAGCAGTTCAGGAAAAGCCATGTGACTCAACTCTGGTCAGTGACACAAAGAGACACAACTCTGGTCAGTGACACAGGCACTTTTGGGAAAGGTTTCCTCACTCCTGTGCGAGACACACAATGTTGTCCGGATGTGATCCTGGCAGTTCTGCAGCCATTCTGCCACCAGGGGAGGACACGCCAGCAGACGGTGTGGTGCACAGTGGAGAGGAGCGACAGTCACAAGCTGGGCTTCTGCTGACATCATTGGGTCACTGGGCCAGCCTCAAGAGCTGCTCTCTGGACTTCTGCTATGGAAAAGGTGGCCTTTCCTTTTTGTATTCGGCAATTTGATCTGGGGTGTTCTGGGGTTTTTACTTGCACCTAAAACTATTCAAACATCAAGACTGGAAAGATGAATTGGACTGAATTCTTGAAGGCTCACAGGCCCAGTTTAGCAATCGGGATTTTGCAATATGAGCAGAGACATTATTAATGAGGAGTTATGAGTAAGGGTGGCACTACTGGCAGTAACCTGAATAGCAAGGGAAAGCGTAATAAGTATTATTATTTAATAGTCCATAAAATATTTCATTCCCTAATTGTCTTGTGGGACACTAAAAAAATTAGCGTGTGAGAAAAGTCAAGATTGGGCACCAAATGGTATAGAAACGCACAGCCTATGGATGGAAAGAGCCATGTGGCCTCTGCCTGTGTGCTTTGCTAAAACACCCACTTTCATTATCTTCTTTGATGGGGCCCCCAGGCCCCCACCCTGTGCTAATCAAAGTTGAACACTCAACATAGTTCATCAGAATGGAGATCGTCCTCTCCCCAAACACACACACACACACACACACACACACACACACACACAGAGTCAAGCTACTCAATTCATTTTAAAGCCCCACCCAAAAGGAAGGCCATTCTCTGTGCCTCATACACGCTCTGTGAAACCTACACAGGAAAGTAGTTGTAAAAAAAACAAGAACATAAATAATACCACACACGTAAGCTGATTTTGCATGAAACCTTCCTTCACACCAGTTACAGTACATGTCATAAGCAATTATTTTCTCCATCCCAATAATTATCTTCTCTAACCAGTTTTTAACATATTTCCCATGCAACTCTCCTTTTAGGATTAACAATGCAATTACTAAGCCAGCGATTCCTTTAACCTCCTCTGTTAGAATCACAAGGTAAAGCACAATTATCCAGACAAATAACTGCATGCTGTGAATGTATCATCCCAGAGGCAAAAATCTGGAAGTATGGAATTTCAGTAATATTTTTGGCCAAGAGAATCTGGAATAGGTGGCTGGTGGTATCTGACGTGAAAGGAAAATGTGAAATCTGACCTTAATAGAATTTCACTGCTCCTTTCTAAGGCTGGATTAATGCCTCATCATCCTTAACTTGAAGGCCACATACCCCTTCCTTTTCATTCAAAAAATTTTTAATGTATTTTATTGATTTTTTTCTTTTACAGAGAGGAAGGGAAAGAAATAGAGGTAGAAACATCGATGAGAGGGTCATCGATCAACTGCCTCTTGCACGCCCCCTACTGGGGATGCGCCCGCAACCAAGGTACATGCCCTTGACCGGAATCGAACCTGGGACCCTTCAGTCCCCAGGCCCACGCTCTATCCACTGAGCCAGACCGGTTTTGGCCATTCAGATTTTTTATGAAACGACTACTGAGGGCCAGATACAGTGCTCGTTTCAGGGAGGAGAGGACCAGTGCTACGGCCTCTGCCCTCCTGGAACAAGGAGTGACGGAAGGGAAGTTATTACGGTTCTGTAGTCTAACTGTACGTGACATATCCCACTGATGTGAGCTGAGAGCTACAGAAACGCAGAGGAGAGGCAGACACCCCAAACTGGGGTGTGGAAAAGGGTCACTGGAGGACAGGGCTCTTGAAGGGTGTTTTAAAGATGGGTAAGTTGGCCCTGAGCAGGAGGAGGTGCCGTGCTCAGAGAAGACCTGCAGCAGATGCACAGGCAAGAGGAGACCACAGGTCGGGGTGTGCATCGGGGAATCGTGGGAAAGGAACTCTGCCAAGGCTGCATGACTAAGGGCTTTGCATGCCAAGCCAAGGAGTTTGGATTTTCTTCTGAAAGCAATGGGAGCCACGGGAAGTCACCTGAGCTTTGAAGCCACAGCACTGGGTTAAGGTTTTAGGAATTCCTAAATTTTAAAGGTCTCGCCCAGCAGAGGTATACAGGAGTGGAGGGGGTCTGAGGGAGGTCTGGGCTGGAGGTGCAGACGAGGAGCAGAGCAGTGTGGAACGGCTGGGCCCAAGAGCAGAGATGACAATCACCCTCTAAGAGAGAGGAAAGGGGAAATCTTAAATCTTGGGGTGGAATACTGTGGAGACCATGGGACGCTTCTGATTAAGGCTGCCCAGGAGAGACACCCCATGAATCCTGGGGTGCTCATAGGGTCATTTGTGTGTGTGTGTGGGGGGGGGGGGCGCATATGACTTTCATCAACAATTCTGTTTGCTGGGCATAAACTGTACTGTGTATTTACTGTTTCCAACTCAACTTGTGAATTCACACCCTTGGTCTCAAGGTGAAGGAGTGAGACAATATTTGTAGACGGCATGCAAACACACTAACACTGAGCAGAAACAACAACAGACCCCTACCACTCCTAGCGCTGCTTATACCAAGATATCTGTTCCCACCAACTGGTCACACCTGGAGTTTGCCTCTTTGTTACACGACCTTCAACAGTCAGACCTCAACTAAGCTTTTGGCAGCCTTGCGGTTCCCTTTCGTCACCTTTCCCCTGAAACTTGTCCAGGCTCTCAATTAGTTATTACCTTTTATTCCTATCATTATTCCCTTGGTTGTTAAAAGGAGCACTCATAGTCCACCAACAGGAGAGAGAACGTATGTGAAATACCTAGTACAGTGCCTGACATATAGCAGGCACTCAGTAAAGAAGTTATTATTGCCGAAACCAGTTTGGCTCAGTGGATAGAGCGTCGGTCTGCGGACTGAAAGGTCTCAGGTTTGATTCCAGTCAAGGGCATGTACATTGGTTGAGGGCACAGCCCCAGTCGGGGGTGTGCGGAAGGCAGCTGATCGATGTTTCTCTCTCATTGATGTTTCTAACTCTCTGTCCCTCTCCCTTCCTCTCTGTAAAAGATCAATAAAATATTTTTAAAAGATTATTATTATTATTATTATTATTATTTGTTGTTGTTTTCAATACTTCCCTCTCCCTCATCATAGGCCTTGGCAGTAGATCAGGCCAATTCTCCTCTCCACTTTGTTATACTCATTCTCTCCGTAGAAACACAAGGAGGTGTATCTCCAACATGTTTTGACTGCAGATTGCAACTGTGAAACACAACGAACTGAGCGAGTGAGAACTGAGTATCTATTCTGGACCTCCCCTGCTGAAGGGAGAACCAGACATCCTTTGCTATTCACGTCTGCTTCAAAGACCAGTGCGTTTTCTGTAGGACAAGTGTTTGGGTGCGTGTAATTTGTTTGTCTACGATGTGATTACAGGAGGCACGAGAACAATTAAGCTACTGAATCAGAAAAAAATGTCATTGTTTTTCCCAGCATCCCATCAGAGCAGATGGCAAACGATCATTTTTACGGCTTGTTTCTCTATTACATGTAGATGAGTATATTAACATTGTATTTCTGTCACCTGTGTGCTCCCAGCAAGAAGCCAAGTTAGGCAGCTGCCCGGAAGGCTGGCAGGGAGGGAAGTGTCTGTCTTAGCAGGGGAGCAAGGAACACCCACTTACTCCCCCCTAAAGCCAAAAAAACAACAATGAAGCGTGGCAACACAAACAGCCACCCAGGGTTACTCCCACCACTTAAAGTCGCATTTCACCAACTCGGATTTGTCATCACCACAAGAGGAACAGTCTGTATGTGCCTCTGAGGAATCAAAAGCACCTGAGATGGGGAGTAAAGGAGGGAGCCCCACATGAAGCTGGGGCCCCATAAGGCCACAGAGAAATAAAGGTGCAGAAAAGGGTGCCCAGGCACCCTGGACACCTGTGTGCGCAGCTCTATTTTCAGGATGTGTCCGTTAAGGCCTATTTTAGATACAAACCAGGTAAAGGCAGATTCCTGTCCAAGACACTAATTTTCAAAGAGTGATTAAACAATCTCAACGTCTGGTCTTTTCTAGATATGCTGCATAGAAACACGCACTGTAGAAATAGAAAACTTTAAACAGCGGATGACTATCAAAAGACCCAACCCACAAGTTTCCTGTGGATTAAAAGAGAGAAGAAAAACAAAACCATGGAGGCCTGGGCTCTGCCCAGTAATAAGTCATTTTTTTCTGGGAAACTGGGAAACAAGGTTTATGTCACCTCAGGCCAGCATTTTTGTTGGACTCGAGTTCTTTAAGATGTAAATGTTTCCTATTCTCATCTGTTGGCTTACAGCTAACTCCTTAAGAGTTTTTATCTGGGGACCCTACTTGATAAAGACTTAGGAAAATGCACTAAAAACTGTTTTAACAAATCTTTCCCCTGACAGAGGAAATCTGGCTTTTAAGTGCTAATCTGTGGGAGTTTGCTGCCAAAGAAGAGACATCTCTCTGTGGGCTTATGGGGTCTGCCCTGGACATGAATAACCCTAACTGTGTATAACTATAGTAGCACCATTCAGATCCCAGAACACCTTACAGATGCCAATTTCTTGGACATTCAGGTTAGGCTCATTGCCAGTTTATAATTTAGAAATTAAAGAACATAAAAGTTGAGTAATTTGCTCAAGGGCATATAGAGTCAGTCCAAGTCAAAACTGAAGCTTTAAACTAAAGATTGTCTTCACTCAGAGATGGGCTCTCACTGGCGGTTTAATAAAAAGTTTATTTTGTTAGTTTTTAGTTGCATTTTTAAAGAAGATACTGGTTTGTTGTTAATGCAACTTTTAGGGTGCCTTTTGGCAGCTCTCCAGGTACAAACTAGATTCATTTGAGATTTAAATGGCTATCTACACATTGCTCACTGCTCCCAATGGATTTTAAGCTTTTTCCAGGAAAGGACCTCAGGCCTTATTTCTCCTTGAAGCTGTCTCTCACACCTAGAGCAGTGCCCCATCACACAGAACCTGAGAGGGACATGAAGCGATGAGATACACCGATGACTAGCCTCTTTTTGCTCCAAGGGAAGTCTGTCATAGAGACTGAAAACCCAAGTCACCCATTCCAAATAAATATAACCAGGTTTCAGGGATTCCTCAACCTGAGCAAATTAGACTACTCCCTTCTCCCCTTCTTCCCATAGTTGTTAAGCTCCCATGACACAGCAGGACAACAAGAGCTTTGGAAGCAAACTGCACCTAGAAGTTTAAAGCAACTTTGAAAACAATTTTAATGAGAAATAAATTTCATATAAAAACAATGAATGAATTTCAGTTTTTGAAAATTACAATTCAGCCTTTGGCTCTCTGAGCTGCACCAGGGTGGCCGGCAAGAACAAGCGCCTTACAAAAGGCAGCGAAAGGGAGCCAAGGAGAAAGTGGTTGGTCTATTTTCTAAGAAATATTGGTGTGAGTCCACTATCCTAACTTACCATGGTAATCCCTGTGCTCCTTAGAACTACAGAGGCAAGATGCTACTCAACCAGTGGGCCCACGTTTCCATTCTGGGGAGAGAAAACAGTAAGTAATTAGCCTCATTTTACTGGAGACAGAATTGTGCAAAAGCCCTGTGACATGCTGAGAGGATTCCACAGAAACTAGTGCACGGCCGGGAAAGACAAATCCACCCAGAAAACCTCTTCCAGATATCCTCCTAACCTTCTCTTGTAGGCTCTCCCTCCAAACAGTTCAAGGGCTTCCATATTAACTTCAGGAGCTTCTATAGGGTTAAAAAGCAAACGAATCCAACAGGTAAAATTTTAGTTATAAATTTTAAGGAGGAAGAAGAGGAAGAGGAGGAGAAATCAACTTTGGCTGGAAGAATGTCTGTTAGTCATGGGAAAGAAAGGAAGAGATTACCATGAAGTTTTAGACTTTTCATCTCTAATTGCCTAGAATTGCTGGTTCTTGAAAATTTAGGAACAGAGCCGATTCATCAGTATGAAATGACGGAGGACTGAGGCTGTTAAGTGTTTCTTTTTCTCAGGATAAGGTGCCATGTGATCAGAATTCTCTGTATGAACTTTGTCATGGCTTGAGAATTTCCAGAGTGCTAACACATAATCTGAGAGCTGTGTCTATTCAGTTACCCTTCTCAGCTGAGGCCCAAAGGTAACATTCTTTTTTAAAAAATAGGATTTTGTTGATTTCAGAGAAGAAGGGAGAGTGAGAGAGAGAGAAACATCAATGATGAGAGAGAAATCTTTGATTAGCTGCCTCATGCAGGCCCCACTCTAGGGATTGAGCCCACAACCCGTGCACATGCCATGACCGGGAATCGAATCAGTAACCTCTCTGCGCATGGGATGCTCAACCAACTGAACCACACCCAGCCAGAGCCCAAAAGTAAAATTCTTAAGTGGGCTTTAGGTAAGAAGACTGAAAAGAGGAGAGAGTGAATTAAATACCTTAGGTTTCTGGTATTGGTCATTCTGATAGCACTTTGACAGTTTGGCTCTTAAATAAGGATTCAGGCAGACCAGATGGGAGGAAACAAATAAGAAAATCTGACCCAAGAGGCTTAACTCTGATAAATCAAGCAATGACTAATTTCAATTTGGAATTTGATCCATTCCACTAGCAAACTGGTGCCCTATATTCAGGTCAAGAGTAAAAATTCCCACAGGGCTATAGTCACTAAAAAAAAAAAAAAAAAAAAATGCTGCTTCTTATTCCTTCAAATTTTATATCCCTAGTTCTACAATACTCTATCCTCTTATCTAATGGGGGGAAAAAAAAATTCTTTCTTGCAGAGAATTACTTGTTGCCCACGTGGGCCCGTGAAGAAGGTGTTAGGAGAGGAGTGGTTGAAGAGTTCTGTTCCGTTCCAAGAACTGTGGGGCCGTGATTGCTGACACTGAGTAATGGAGAGTTAAGGGCCTTTCAGAAGACAATAGCCCTGAGCAAAGCCTCTGGCCTGCCTAGACCTGAGCTAGACAGCTGAGAACACAACAAAAGAATTTCAACCAGCTAAACAGATTTGGGGAAACAATACCACCAAAGGAAGATTCTGTTTAAAGTATTTTAGGATTATAGCAAATTACTCGTGTTATAATCAATTTTTAACTTTTTAATGTGGGAGTACACTGTATGTGAAAATTACAGTAAGGCTGACTGGAGGAAATCTGCATTCTGTAGTCCGTGTGCACCCCATAAATTAAAGACAAGTGACTTGTGGATCATCCAATATCAGTCCTCTACCCCTCACTGAACAGTGGAAAGCTATAATGAGTATGTCAGAGCTCACTTGATTCTAAAAGAAGTGTAGATTCAGCTCTTCTTTGTGTAAATACTACACATTTTCAAAATTTAAAGCAATTGGATCAAACCAAATATGATATGTAAAGAGGAAATTGTGTATAGCTACCTGTCCCAAGGAAGAAGTTGCTATGACAACAGCTCATTGATGCCCATCTTGATTTCACCCAACCTATTCCTTCACCTTCCACCCAACTAGATAAATAAGACTGCATCCTGATACCTTTAAGAATGTAGGGCTTGAAAATATAACATTTATAAAAACTATTCTTGAGACATGGATAAGACCCCCAACACCCTGAATTTAGAAGCACTATAAACCTCCCCTACTCCTTCGAGAAAAATATAGACTCTGAAGAATAAACAAGATTCTGCCCTTGGCGAGGAAAGGGGGGGGGGGGGCGGGTAATAACTAGGTAAGAGCATTTCTTTAAAAGAGAGAGCCCTGCTGAAACAGGTTTGGCTCAGTGGATAGAGCATCACCCTGCGGACTGAAGGGTCCCGGGTTCGAGTCCAGTCAAAGGCGTGTACCTTGGTTACGGGCACATCCCCAGTGGGGGGCAAGCAAGAGGCAGCTGATCAATGACTCTCTCCCATTGATGTTTCTAACTCTATCTCTCTCCCTTCCTCTCTATAAAAAAAAATCAATAAAATATATTTTTAAAAATACTAAAAATTAAAAATAAAAATTTAAAAAAATAAAAAAGAGAGCTCTGCATTTATTTATGGCCATCCCCCCCCCCCCCACCGCAAAGGGTGCTGTGGATTTTCAGCAACATACAGTGAAAGTATTAAGTCCACATTTAAAAATTCTTAAGTCACAATGTAATCAAATAAGTAAAGTTTGGTCATTAATTCCCTACTTCTCAACAACTTTACTCTCTATTTTAAGTGGCAGGTACATTTTTATTTTATTTTTTTTCAAACACGGAGAAGTCACAGATTGTTCCTGGGATAACAGGGTGGAGTGGCTTGGCCTCAGGACAGACAGGAGAGGCTAGGAGCCAGGAGATAAAAGGCTGCCTCCCCACCCAGCTGGGCACAAGCTTTCCTCCTGAATCAAAGCATCCTTTCCCAGGTGACAAATAGGGGTGTAGTGGCTGGAGATGTATTTCTTAAGTTGAGCAAGCTCTATCATTAACTATCATTTAGAGATTATTTCATGATGCCTACTGTGTGTGAGAAACCGTGAATCAGATGCTTAGGAGTCAGCATGTTTTTTTTTTAAATTGCACTCTGTAAAAAGAATTCTGTCCTGATAAATATTTTGGCAAATGAGACAATACCTGTTTCTTGCTTAAAAACGGATTCTGGAACCAAAAACACTCTACCCTTTTCAGTGAATGCCACAGCTTTACACCAAATGGGGTTCGGATTCGTCTATTTGACTCTCGGAAATGCTGTTCTTTATCCACAGGAAGCTGAGCTCCAAGGGCAGAACCAGCAGGAATAATCTCCAGGATGAAGTCCTGTGTGTGGGGCGGATAACAGCAGGCAGGTGGGCCAAACTTCACTTCTTTGATAACTGCCCACAATACGCTCGGCATCCGGAGGGGTGGTGCCATCAACACTGTGGACTGACAACAGCCAGGATTCTTTTCTTCCCCCACTCTGCCCACGCCCCCCCCCCCCCTTTTCTGTAAGATACGGTATTCCATTCTATAAACATGTGTTTTCTTCTTGACAAAAGTGATTAAGTCTTGAGTGGAGCCTACTCCTGAGAGCAACCTGAGCAGAAGCGAGGAAAACCGAGCAGGCCGTGGGAAGTGCATGTGGGTACGTGTCGGGAACTGGCCCGCTGATCTGAGTGTCTGCCAGGGAAGATAGGTGTGGAGCGACGGCCTATCTGCCTACGTTGATGGTGGGAACAATTCAGCCCAGGAAGCAATTTTTCCTACCAGCCCATTTTTGCGAGTACACCCTTCTCCCCCGAGCCAGGGAAAGAAGAGAAGCTGGCTCCTTATCACCGCCCAGCCGCTGTAACGGAGACACCGGGCTCTCCTCCTGCCAGGCTGGCTTCTGGCCAAGAGCAAAGGTAACTTTTAAAAGTAAACAGGTAGACCCACCAGAGCAAGTGCTGGCATTTATTTAGGGAGGGTTCTTATTAAGGAATTAAAACACAGGGTATCAGACATGTGTCACCCCTCATTCCTTCTTCCCAATCCTTTCCCTCAACTGATTCCATTTAGCTTTGGAAGGCAAAAGATAGGTCTGGTTTTGGAAAATAAATGTTTAACAGCAAAGCCAACAACTGACAGTGGTAGAATACAAATTGTTAAATGAAGCTGCTGATAACTGATAAATTAGGCCACAGTAAAATAACTTTAAAGATAGCTCAAATATATCATACTATTATGCTTTATTAAACATAATAACAGAGTACTTGCAAGAATGGGGAGGGGGGAGAAATATCAACCTAATTGATTCACCATTCTCTTAATGATACTGAATTTTGAAAACTACTCTCTGAGGATATTGATATCTTCTAGGGTGGGAATTGCATTTTTTAGACATATTGTAAATTAAGTCACTATTCATTAAAATTTCCTGTCTCTTCCCAAGGGGAAATTACATATCCCCACACTCCTGAGCTCAAGCATGGCCACGTGATTTGCTTTGGGCGATGACCATGCATCAGTTCTCTCTTCCTCCTCTGCTCTGAAGAGGAGCAATGATGCAGACAGAGCTGCTCCATCAACAGACTGAGGTCAATATACAGAGCAGAGCTGCACCTGACCCACTAGGCACACGCAGGAAGGACAACTGGGCCATCAGTCTTTGTTTAGAGAGCCACTGAGATTTGGGGTCATGAAGTATCACTGCCATCTTGACTGATACTGAGTGTCTTATACAGGGCACTTAATAAAGCTTGGGTGAATGGTTGGATAAATGATAAGAACTACTCAATGGTAAAATCTGGTAGGTATCAATTGAATATAAATCAAATGTTTCCTTACAGGGTGTGGAGACCACCAGCTCTTAGGTCAAGTGACGGCTTAGAGAAGTGGCAAACAAAACAAAGGTCTTGTAAAGCAAAATAAAGATCTGGGTTGTGTAGTATGATAGCCACTTATAATCAGCGTGTAAAGTGTCTAGTCTAACAATCAGCACAAGATCTGCCCTCTTTCATCCAGTTGCTCCTAACAGGGGCCAAGAGAATACCAACCAGGCCCTGACGAGCCACTGAAGTGATTGTCAAAACAGCTTCACTTCAGTGCCATGGATGTATCTTGCAATAAGGCAGCTCTGGGGACTGGATAAATGCTAAAAGCCTAGTGACCCAAACAAGTCCCCGAGATGACCTAAACCTTGAAAGTCCATCTTGCTGACGGAATGCTTTGGCAGTAAACATAATTTCTTGGAGGGAAGGTTGGGAGGGGTGCCAGTGTGGCTGGTGAGATAACACTGGAATGCAGGGAGCAGAAGAGTCCTCGCTGCTCCTTAACACGAGAGACTTTCCTTGGGCTTTTGAGCCTGAAGAGCTTGTCTGGGCAGGCAAGTGGCATCAACTCAGGTGCACAGCATCCATTATCAGTTGGCACTGCCTTTGGACCTTGGCACACCAAGGGCCCAAGTAGGCCAGCATCCTTCCACTGGGATTCAGCAGCTGTCTTCCCTCATCTCTCTTTCTTACTCAGGGATACGCTGTTAGGTCAGGTGCCACTTGGGATCTCCTCTACCCCTATCTTCTATCTTCATACATCAAAGGCAAGATACAAAATATGCTCCTGCCCTGGCTGGCGTGGGTGTCATGCCATGCACGGGAAGGTTGCCGGCTTGATTCCAGGTCAGGGCACATGTCCGGACTGTGGGCTTGGTCTCCAGTGGGAGGTAGCCAATTGATGTGTTCGCTCTCACATTGATGTTTCTCTCCCTCTCCCTCTCCTTTCCTCTCTCTAAATATAAATTAGAATAAATTTTAAAAATTTAATTACAGGCAGGTTTTTTAAAAAATTTGCTCCTAATGTCTTGGACATACTTTATGGTGACCTAACCTATAACTAGAAGCTGATGTTAACTGTACCCATGCAAAGGCCAACCAGGGAAAGTAAACTGGGAACATCCAATCACCCAAGGCTTTACCTACGGACAGGCCCTCTGCTAGGTACCCTGTGAACAATTAGAAAATCTCAACTCCAGGCCTGAAGCTCAAGTGGCAGTTTTAGTCTAGTTGATGAGAAAAAAAAAAAAAAAAGAAAGAAGACAGATTACTCCTCTTTCAACTAGCACAACCTAAAATTGAAAAGGCATTTGGGGATGCGATCCACTCTCAAGGGCAGGGTGACATCAGAGAACAAAAATAAGGCTTCTTCCCACTGAAAACAGTTATGGGAGGGAAAAGGGGGAGTTGACAAAAAGAGAACATATGATGCCGGATGAACTAAAGCAGCAAAGAATACAATTCAACCCGAGGTCGTTTACTAATAATTTCAATTAAGATGCAAAAAGAGACTTTTCAGATCTCAAATTGATACTAAATTTCACAGGAGAAAAAAAATAAATGGTTGTAAAAGGGGAAGGAGAAGCAAGGTGGAGGAGAATGGATTATCTGGACATGATATGTAGACTAACAGAAAAACAATAAGGAGTATAAGAAAAAGTACCTGATAAGGTTATGTAAAAAGTAAACCCTCACCCTGGCCGGTGTGGCTTAGTTGGTTGAGCATCATCCCATGCACCAAAAGGTCACAGGTTCAATTCCTGGTTAGGGCACATGCCCGGGTTTCAGGATCAATCCTGAGTAGGAAGCATGCAGGAGGCAGCCGATTTATGTATCTCTCACATTGATGTTTCTCTCTCTCTCTCTCTCTCTCTCTCTCTCTCTCTCTCTCTCTCTCTCTCTCTCTCTCTCTCTCTCCTTTCCTTCCTCCCTCTTCCTCTCTCTCTAAAATCATTTTTTTTAAAATATATTTTATTGATTTTGTACAGAGAGGAAGGGAGAGAGATAGAGAGCCAGAAACATCAATGAGAGAGAGTCATCGATCAGCTGCCTCTTGCACACCCCCTACTGGGGATATGCCCGCAACCAAGGTACATGCCCTTGACCGGAATCGAACCCGGGACCCTTCAGTCCCCAAGCCGACGCTCTATCCATTGAGCCAAACCGGTCCCGGCCATTTTTTTTTTTTTTTAAATTGTTTACAGAGCCTGGCTGGTGTGGCTCCATGGTTGAGCCTAGACCTATGAACCAGGAGGTCATGGTTCAATTCCCAATCAGGGCACATGGAGGGAGTGTGGGCTCGATCCTCTGTGTGGGGCATGTAGGAGGCAGCTGATCAATGATTCTCATCATTAATGTTTCTCTCTCTTCCTCTCTGAAGTCAATATAAATATTTTTAAAAACAATTGTTTACAGTGTACCCTCCTGAGATTATGTATGCAAGTTTATGCTTTGTAAAAAATGTGTTTATGTAGACTTAATCGGAATCACAACCCATAAATAAATTCAAGTGGGAAGTTTAAGGTAACAGAAAGTTATTAATGTACAACCCTTTAACGAGTTCCTACATTCCACAAGTTCCTTTACTTACACAAAACCTCTAGTCACAGCAGCTCTCAACCCTGGGCAGCGCCACCACCTTTCCCTACCGCCCTCCCAGGAGACCCTGGACGTGTATATGCTATTGGGTGGCATAATGACTGGGGGACATGGACATTTAGGAGTGAGCAGGGGCCAGGGATGCAGAATACCCTGCAGCGCAGGGGCCAGTGTCACACAACGAAGGACTGCCCCCCTCAGAACACCAGCAGGGCCGCTGTGAGGCGCCTGGAGGAACAGGTCAGAGATCCATGTTTCTATGACTTCTCACGGGCCTCCCAAGACACACGATGGAAATCCTTCAATTCAACAAATACCTTTGTGCCATCCTGATGTAAAAACAGACTCACCTTTTTCATTTAAAGAAGCATGAAAAAAGTATGTCACCTCTCCTCAAAGGTGGGCATGGGCAAAAGGTTTTTGTGTCAACAGAATGGAATCACTTCATTTCCTCACGTTGCTTTGATGCTAGCAATGATAAAGGAGCAAACGCTGGCGATCTGAAAAATATCCCCACTGATTAAACCTTTTTGCACCTTGTCAATGCACCACGACCCTAGAGCTGGTCCCACGATTTGGCCAGTTACTCCGGCCCCACAACAACTGAGGCTCAAACAGAAGCAGCAAAGGAAATCGGCTGGAACTTGCTGCCTCGGGCTGCACAGAGCCCAGGGCATGCTGGGAGGTGCGCTCCTGGGCAAAGGGCCACCCAGACAGGAAGGCAGCTGCCGTGTACAAGGGGCAAAAGGGAGGAGGAAATGGGCGCTTCTGTTCCGCGCAGAGTGCTAGAAATGAGATCCTGTGTGTTCAGTTAAGCGGCTTTCCTGCTGGCCCAGGTTTTCAGCACTCAGGATGACTCGAGATCCGGCTTCACTTCCAAAAGCTGTTGACACTGCCATCTAGTGAACACAGTCCGTTTTACACCACAAGTCAGCCATTTAAGAGCTCCTGGGCCCATTCTTTCTAAGGTGGAGTTTGGGAAGTATAAAAAGTAGTGTATCCTGTTTTTCATCTCACCTGAAATATCACTTATTTTACCTGGAGAAGAGGGGGAAAGTCACCAATAGAAAGTCCGCAGTCTACGTATTGTTCTATGGAACAAATAAAAATAAGCACAATAGGGTCAAACAAGCACTTGACTGTGCATGTGCGGGAGGCAACCAGTCGATGTCTCTGTCTCTGTCTCTCTCTCCACTCTCCACCCTCTTTTCCCCCATCCTTCCTTCCACTCTCTCTCTAAAGATCAATGAAAAAAAATACCTGGTAAGGATATTTTAAAAAAATATATATTTTATTGATTTTTTACAGAGAGGAAGAGAGAGGGATAGAGAGTTAGAAACATTGATGAGAGAGAATCATGGATCAGCTGCCTCTTGCACACCCCCTACTGGGTATGTGCTCTTGACCGGAATTGAACCTGGGACCTTTCAGTCTGCAGGCTGACGCTCTATCCACTGAGCCAAACCGGTTTTGGCTGGTGAGGATATTTTTATAGCTTACATCAGGGTGCTGCTGCCGGCATGGCCCACTTGTTCCCTGTGCCATGGGTACTTGTGCTTTTCCTGAGTAACCAGGTTACTGGACCTTAGAGAGCCTGTGAGCCATGCCTCTGGCCCCATTCCCTCTTCGCCTTGGTTGCTGAAGAACACAGAGCCAAGTCAGTGGTCTATTTCCAATGTGTTTACAAGACCTTACACAGTACATGCTAGCTCTGTCTTCAGCCTCACTTCCCTCTGTCCCAATATCCTTATCCACTCATTTTTAGTTTTATTTTGTATGGCCTTTTAAGGCACCATCATTCCTCCCTCCTTCCCCCGAAACAAGACTGGGTACATATAAAACAAATGCCATGCCCTAGCTGTTTTCGTTAAGTGGATAGAGTGTTGGCCTATGGACTGAAGGGTCCCAATTTAGATTCCAGTCAAGGGCACATGCCCAGGTTGCAGGCTCAATCCCCCATAGGGGGGCGTACAGGAGGCAGCCGATCAATGATTCCTTCTCATCATTGATGTTTCTCTCTCTCCCTCTCCCTTCCTCTCTGCAATCAATAAAAACGTTATAAATAAAAAAAAAAAACCAAAAAAACAACAACAACACCATTACTGTTATTTGTATGATGGTCCTGCTGGGACCCTGATCATGAAACCACAAGTACATGGAAGACAAATATCACAGTCCATGGTGATTCCTGCCTGAGGTGACTCTTAGGGTTCCCTCTCCACTAGCTAACTCCTCATTAGCAGCACTGCTGATGGCCTACACTGGGGTTAAAGTGCTGTCATCTCAAAGGCACATTTTCACTTGTAACTGCTGTCTTCTTCATCGTCCAGCTCAGCGGTTGCCAACCAGTGGCCTACGGACCACCGGTGGTCCACGAGCTTCAAAAAGTCGGTGACCGCTGGTTTAAGGAAACCTCTGTGATGGCCTCCTGCCATGTCTGTTCAGACGCCTGGCGCTTCTCCACCTGAAGGGACGACTTCTTCTTTTCCCCTATCACAAAAACACTGAGACACACTGTTTTACACTTTGTCCCATTTAAATGATTTATGACTTTAAATTACAAAGTTTTTATATAATATTAAAAAAAAAATATTGGCGTGTTCAAAGGCAGAATATGAATTCATGGCCATGGGCATGAAGACGACAATACTGAAACCCCAAGTGCTCTCCTTTCTCTCTCAAGAAGTATGATATATAGGACACTGCTGGCTACCTCATCACCACTGGAGCACACATGGCACTTATCTATAGCCCTGCCCACACGCTGTGGAACTGCATTCAATCACTGCTGTTTAGACAACACGCCCAGTGAGAGTTCACCCCTGGGGCATCTCAGACTGCATACCAAAATTCCCTTTCATGCCTCCAATCACTGGCTATTTAAAAATACAGATTATAAAAATTATATGCTCTCCCTGGTTGGTATGGCTCAGTGGGTAGGAGTGTTGTCCTGTATACCACAAGGCTGTGGGTTCGATCATGGTCAGGGCACATGCCTGGGTTGTGGTTTCAATCCCCAGTCATGGCATATAGAATAGGCAATAGGCAACCAATTGATGTTCCTCTCTCTCTCTCTCTCCTTTCTCTTCTTTCTAAAATCAATAAGCATGTCTTTGAGTGAGGAATATATATATATATATCCTCAATCCTACACCCAAGAGTAACAACTCTTGGCTCTGTACTGCCAAAAATGCACATACAAAAAACCTAATAATTTCTTATTAGCAAAGTAGAGTGAAGAAAGTTTGGGTGGGTTGGTGTGTGAGGTAATATAGGTAATCTGTGTTCATTTTGTAAACAAGATCAGATTTTATTTTAAAACATCGTATTTCACACAAAAATGATCAAAGTGATGAAGGTCACTGAGAGTAGCCATCACTGCTTATTACTCTGAGGAAAACAAAAGACAGGGGGATAGGGAGAATGTCTCTGAAAAATACTGCATCTTTTTTTTTTTTTATAAACATCTAATGTATATTTCAAAATTCTCATCTTTGGTCGCATCCTTCTATTCCTACATGTTCGGCTTTCTTTAAATACCTGAGAAATTCAACAAAGTCATCAGCTGAAGGTCAGAGAACTGGCATCCGAGATTCTGAATTCCAGGCATACTCCTATCTAATTAGGTAGTCGCTCTATTTTATTAAAAAGTGCGGTGAAGCGTAACTGTCCCAGTGGCTTCTTTGTTTGGAATCCAGCTTCTGTACAGGCAGCTAGTGCTGAGACATGTCTGAAGAGCTTGACAGACGGGGGACTCCGGTGTCGTGATCTTTGTTCCAAGTTCAGCAGTCCCCTGAGGCCTCCACCTCTTCCCATCTAAGTCGTAGCCAGAATCCTGGAGATAAGTCTAGACACCCAATTTCAAACACGGGAAACGAATGCAGAGTCAATGAGGAACTTGGTCCAGTTAGCAGGTCTCTCAGTTGAGTGGTAATTATGTCTATGACTGACCAAAAGATTTCCTAGTTTGCCTGCTGTTTTTATGGTAGAAAGCTGTGAGCTGGACCTAATGCTAGCAAACAGGATTCTGTGGACTAACAGCTAACATCTCTAAAGGTCAAAAAACCACCATGCGTGTCAGGCCAACCTTCCCTTCTGACTCGGGGATGGGGACACGACTGGTGGGAAGAGTGATAAGGTCACTTAGTTACACTCAGGCCAGAGTAGCAAGTGAGCACATATAGGACACAGAGGATGCCTCCTTTTAGAGGCAAATAATTCAAAAACAATTTAATGAAACAACCCAATGGGAGAATATCATCGCATTATTCTTCTAAACCAGTGGTTCTCAACCTTTCTAATGCTGCGACCCTTTAATACAGTTCCTCATGTTGTGGTGACTCCCAACCATAAAATTATTTGCTACTTCATAACTGCAATTTTGCTGCTGTTAATGGATCGTAATGCAAATGTCTGTGTTTTCCGATGGTCTAATTAGGCTCTACAGCAGCGGTTCTCACCCTGTGGGTCGCGGCATCAGAAAGGTTGAGAACCACACTGTTCTAAAGGCTTATGGAGGGAATGAACACGTTTGTAAAGAGTGGTCTTATATATTGGTTTCTTTCCCTTTGCTCAGCCACAATTCCCTACACATGGGAAAGACCAAAAACTTGATTTCTGCCAGGAAAGGTGAAATCTAGAAGATGAAACCAAATTTCAAAGAGACACGGGTCACAGGCCAGAAGCCCATTCCCTCCTTAGCACACCTCAGCTGCCTCCACGGACCCTCCCAGCTTCCCAAGTCTAGTCATCACTCCACGGCCTGGAATATACACTCCCTCTCTTATCTACAAGGATTCCTCAATGACCCTTAAACCTGGGAAAGCTGGGGCCTGCTGCTTTCAGCCATCTCTTCTTAATCAGAGCCAAGGGGGCACAGTTGTCACTTAACGTTATCTGACACAGGAAACTGCACTTTCTCAAACCAGCTGCTTGTAACCAACACCAGTCACCTCTACATCTTGTCCAAAGAGGGCACTGCTCAGATTCTATGGTTACAATCATACAAGTAAAGCAGTCCTTCGTTTTACTGTTTAACTAGATAGCACACGTCACCTCTTGCACATCATTTCACTGCTCAGAACCTTCTCACCCCATTCTACACAACCTTTGCTCACATGGGGGAGTGGGACTGAGGTCCCACAGAGAAATTTTATTTTCTCTTACTTCTGTACCATTCTAGTGTGTTAGGATGGTTATGTATTATTTTTGTAATCTAGAAAGTCTTTGATAAATAAGCCCACCAAATCAAAACATGTTCATACCTGTGACCTAGTTATTCCTGTGAATTTATCCCAAGGAGATAATTTATTACAACGTAAAGATTTCACTATAATGATGTCTTATCTAACGTAGCAAAGAATTAGATACAATCTACATTGTAAATGCGAGAAAGATGTTTCATAGATTGTGGTACACGAATGCGACTGAATATTATTTATCATTATAATTGTAAAGGCTTTTTGAAAATAAGTGGAAAACTGTGATAACTACATTGAAAGTAGTATTCCAAATAGAAAGTACACCACATAAACAAAATGTAACTAAGATATATAAGATCAAAAAGTGTATGAGTGCTAGGATTTATATGCAATTTAAATATGTTACTGATTTTGAATATAAAATCACCCGTGATGTGATGAAAATTAATTTTGCCATAATTCCAAACTAAGGTATTAACCAACTTCTCCTTTATTTAGAGTTAACTTTTGTGGGAATTTGTAAGCTTTTCTAAATTTTACTTAAGTCCACTAAAGGAATTGGAAAAAGTACCAATGGGTTAAAAGTCAAAATAGGGTCTCAGGATCCATGTCTATTATATCCATTTTTAATGGACTTGAGGTATCAATCAGAAGTTTAAGAAATCCCCTAAGAATTTACAAACCCATTTAACTTATAAGCTAATTTATCAAAGTACTTTCTAAATTAAAATGCTGCCATAGTAACTACTACAGTGATCAGTTTCATAACATGGTAAATCTAGTCAACAACAACTATTTGTACATATGTGGAGGGCCTCTTTTAAAAAAAATAATACTATTTCAACCAACTTCTTGAAGGGGTAGAAGTCAAGTTTTCCTTCCTTTGGGTTCTGAGAACTTAAGTATTTTCAATGATCTTACAAAGGCTCACGTCCCAGTGGGCAGCTGGGGGATGGAGGGCAGGAGGGGGCCAGCAGTGACCCCGAGAGCTAACAAGAAGCGTGAGTGCGTGCTCAAGAGCTGTTTCCCATGCTTCCATCCAAGAAAAGGCTGTATTGCAGTGATGGGTATGAATGCACCCATTATGTATCACCACTGCGGCCTTATCCCACTCAGAGTCTTAACACTGGCTTCGTTCACCTCCCTTGGAGACAATCTGGACCATCAACTGGGGTGGAGGCGCTTAGATAACTTTGAGTTGGCCTCATCGAGCCAGCTTCTCAGGTGTGGCTCCACAGCCACGCCCTAAAAACTGAAAACCTTTTTATAACAATTTGTCAAGTCTGTTTATCCCGTGGGCTTGACGAAAGATGATCGACCAAGTCAGCCTGGATGATAAATGCACTCTTCAGACAAGGCCCACCCTTTTCAACCTGAATGCTCTTGATAGTTAGTGCCCACATGCCAGGGCCCCCAGGTTAACCCTCTTCATCTCATCTGCTCGGAAACAATGACATTTTTCTTTTCTTTTTTTTCCTTTTAAATATATTTTATTGATTTTGTACAGAGAGGAAGGGAGAGAGATAGAGAGTTAGAAACATTAATGAGAGAGAGTCATCGATCAGCTGCCTCTTGCACACCCCCTACTGGGGATATGCCCGCAACCAAGGTACATGCCCTTGACCGGAATCGAACCCCGGTCCCTTCAGTCCCCAAGCCGACGCTCTATCCATTGAGCCAAACCGGTTTCGGCAACAATGACATTTTTCTATTTATAACAATGGTCAATAGAGATTTTTACAAAGCCGAAATCCTTCTTATAGGTTTTAAGAGAATACGCAAATATTAATAAAAGAGATTTGGTCTACTGTCATGTAGAATGTAATTCAATTCAAATAAAGTCATTATTACTATAATTTTCATACTTTTCCTTCAAAGATTTCAAGGTACCTCTTTCTCTCTCTCTCTCTCTCTCCTCTCTCTCTCTCTCTCTCTCTCTCTCTCTCTCTCTCTCTCTCTCTCTCACACACACACACACACACACACACACACACACACACACACAGATTTATTTTTTAAAAGAAAACAAATGTTACATTACAGACAACTAGGTAAAGGGCCAGGACCATGAAGGAGGATTGTTATGGTGCTTCCCAGAGAGCCTAAACTCAGCACCACATCCATTTCAATATTCTTTCTTTGTCCACAAATCCTTGCCACCCTTCCATGATATTCCCCCCCACCCCCCCCCCCACCCCCCAGCACAGTAAGTTAGGGGAACAAGGAAGGGGAGAAGTTACAGGAGTTCTTACAGTCCTGGAAGCAGAACTCCACCTCTGGGCTGGTGAAGGAAGAAAACAGGCTGGCCTCCTGGCCTGGGGTGAGGCAGGTATGTGCAGCTGGCCCTGGGACTGGGTGGAAGCAGGAATCCATACAAGAACCAACAAGCCCACAGGAGAGGTACCCAATTGAGCCTGTGTTGAGCAGGCTTAACCTTCTGTTTTCAAGTGGCTCATGATACGCCAGATTTAACCTTAGTGCCATTCTGAATAACCCGACAGCATGCAAAGAAATTACGCAAGATGAAAGAGGGTATCGTTTATTAATTACGGGTCTAAAACCCAGTGTTAAAGAATGCCCCATGAAAACTCATAAAATTTCAATTTAAATCCTAGCCCCAATATTTTTTTCCTAAAATCTGAGTGGACAACTATATTTCACCAGTTTCTTCTTAGTTTTTAAAACAACTCACTAGTCTGTCTTACTTCATCCAACCACTAGAAGGTAAATTCCATGAAAAGTAGGGACTTCGGCTTTTAAAAGCTCATGGATTCTGGTCCTCCTTTCTAGCTGCAGTGGTCATATGAAAGCCATGACTTACAGGGCATCTTTTACTTTTTATATGTAATATATACAATATATTAAAAATATAGTAAAATTCAACGTTAGATACTGGGGAAAAGCTCTATAGTTTTTCTCCCCTGTGGTCTTTTGTTTTATTTTTGTTTTGTGTGATTTTTTTGTTTGATTTTTGTTTTTGTTTCTCACACTCTGGTCTTTTAAAGAGGAAAACATACTTAAGACTACTCTGATAAAATTGGCTGAATGGTTAAAACTCACAACCAGCATTCACTGTGTAGCAGAGCTCGTTTAACCACCAACCACTCTACTAGGAAGAGTCAGCACATGGGGCCCATGCTGTGGGCCTGGTGCTTCCCCCAAATTCCACGTGAGGTACAGAGACAAGTTAGTTCCTGTTACCATTTCTCTTTCCCATCCTGGTCACAGCCTAACCCCGTGGTCGGCAAATTGTGGCTCGTGAGCCACAGGCAGCTCTTTGGCCCCTTGAGTGTGGCTCTTCCACATAATACCACGGCCTGGGTGAGTCTATTTTCAAGAAGTGGCGTTAGAAGAAGTTTAAAAAATTTGGCTCTCAAAAGAAATTTCAATCGTACTGTTGATATTTGGCTCTGTTGACTAATGAGTTTGCCGACCACTGGCCTAACCTATAATAAAATAATTCTCACCGCGCATTCATTCACTTACACAACCATTCTTGCCTACCATTCTAGGCAAAGAGACTGTCTTGAATAAGCCCTTCATTTCCCCCATAGACAAAGCACTAAGGGAGAGTGGTCCGTGGGGGAGGTCTCCTTCACATCCCCTCTCTTCCCTGCCACCATGCTCAACATTGCTAGCCTGGGCAATCCCATTCACTACGTGGACAAATGTGATCATGCTTCTTTTCAAACTCAGAATTGTATGGCATTCACAGATATTCAATGTGAATATCTGTGAATGCCATATTAAATGCAGGAGAATTTAAGATGAGTGTTTAAACTCTCATTGTGAATATCTGTGAATGCCATATTCTCTCTCCACCTCTTCAGCTGCAGAGAAGAGTCTAAACACTAGCTTCCAGGTGCTTCATGCTCTCTCATCCCTTTCTGCCTTTGCCCTCTCATGTGCTTCTCCTCCCACTCTTTAAGCCTTCTCTGATGCCCCTTACCAGTTTTAGATACCCCTTTCCTGTGGCTCCACAGTTCCATAAGCATAACTTCAAAGAGCTTCAAAACTGGTGAATGAGGTTTTGTTTTTATCCTTGTGGTTGTTTATTTGGGTTCTTTTTTCAATTTACCCATTAGTTCCTTTGGGGGATGGGGGTTTCTTTATTCCAGATCTGGCCCGTCAAGCACAGATCCTCTAAACACTTGTTCATGCATGGAACATGGAATGAGCTCGAGTTTGCTTGTACACATGATGTTGATGACATTCCATATTTTATGAAAAATGGCAAACTTCAATTTTTCCCTTTCATTGCTTGAAAATAAGATATTAAGTCTCCCTCTAAAGAAACACTATCACGGAAGGTCAAAGAGTAGCTGGGAAATAGGAGTTAAACCTCTAGGAATGTATTTTTCCGAAAACAGCATATCTTTGGCAACATTTTTATTATACACTCATGGTGCACTATGTCTAAAACATATTTAGGACACATTCTTACAGCAAGATATTCTGTGGTAAAACGTATTTTAGACTCTTCGCAGATGGTACCCTGTGCACTCCAGCCACAACACTCTGAAGCTGCTTACTCCACTGCTCAGAGTTTAATTTTCCTGACTTGCCATTCTTACTACTGCTCATTCTTCATGGCCCAGAATCAAATGCCGCTCTTCCACGGAGCCTTCCTGATCACAGTAGACAGAAAGCATCCCTCATTCCTCCATCCCCTCCAGCACTTGTCTCGTTCGTCTTTGTATCATCTGCCACAGTACCAGATGCCACGTGTGGCACACACACAGCAGATGCTCAACAATTGCCATAGCAAGAAGGGCCCTTTCTACATATCCCTTAGTATTTACCATAGGGAAAAACTAGGAATAGACTAAACAAATATCAAACATGGGGGGTGGGGGAGCTTAGCAAGAACCATGGTACATCAACATAATAGGATATTATGTTCCTAATAAAGAAGACCATTATATGACTTCTGGCCATTCATATAAAATAATGCTGTGTGGAAAAATACACAAACTGCATATGAACCACTGCCCCATTTTTAAAAATTTCTGGATGCACATTAATAAGGCAATTTGGAGTCAAATCAATAAACTTAACATTAATTAGCATTTTAAGCTTACATGCATACCATCACATGACACTCATCTTAAATTCTCCTGCATTTAATATGCAGTCAAATAGCTTCACCACCCCAGAAATCATCAAAAAGTGTCTCCAGCCGGGACCGGTTTGGCTCAGTGGATAGAGCGTCGACCTGCAGACTGAAAGGCCCCGGGTTCGATTCCGGTCAAGGGCATGCACCTTGGTTGCGGGCACATCCCCAGTTGGGGGTGTGCAAGAGGCAGCTGGTCAATGTTTCTCTCTCCTCGACGTTTCTAACTCTCTGTCCCTCTCAATTCCTCTCTGTGTAAAATCAATAAAATGTATTTTTTTAAAAAGTGTCTCCAATGACCAATGGCTGGGAATCCTCTTAAGAGCTTTAATGTAACATTACCGTCTTATTTTTTATTTTTTAAAATATATTTTTATTGATTTTTTACAGAGAGGAAGAGAGAGGGATAGAGACTTAGAAACATCAATGTAAGAGAAACATTGACCAGCTGCCTCCTGCACACCCCCTACTGGGGATGTGCCTGCAACCAAGGTCCATGCCCTTGACAGGAATCGAACCTGGGACCCTTGAGTCCGAAGGCCGACGCTCTATCCACTGAGCCATACCGGTTTCGGCTAACATTATTGTTTTAAATCCAAATCTCAAAATGGACTCGGAGAAGCTTGATTCACTAGTCCATACCTACTGGAAACATACCTTATCTGAATCCATCAAACCAAGTCATACAAAAAGCCTACCCTCGAAGCTGACTTCCGTACCCCTGGGTTTTGTTAATAGCAATGGGTTCAATGAAGAGGAGTGTTAGGCTAAGCACAGAGTGCTAACCAATCAAAGAGGAAAGGTTGAGAACCAAAATGGGGCAGAGAGAAAGGGCCTCTGTCATGGTGCACACAGTAAGGAGGACCACATTCACGCTTCTTCCTTGAACACTTGAATTTCTCACTGCAGTGGGATCACTGAAGCCAAATGTTCAGAAACAAGAAAATTCTAATGATATAAAGTGAATCCCATGTCATAATGTATCTGACTTCAGGAAGGCAGGCTCCAGTAAATTCTACTTATGTCAATTCCCCCCAATTTTTAAGAGTCTACAAATAGCACATATCTGATTATAACAACCTTTGTCCTGCTATTTCATTTTCTAGTCACTTTTTTAGGTGCGATTTAAGATATAAAGTGGTAATGAGAAACTTCCCAGCACCACCACCACCACCACCAACAAAAAATCCAGACCAGAAATAACTATTTCTTACCAACACAGTTGGATAATTCAGTGACAAGAACTTTCTCCGAAGGATTAGTTGTAAGCCAGTGGTTCTGTTATCCATCTCAGAGGTACATACAGTAAATACAAGATACTCAGATAATTAGTTTTTCATCTTATATTCTAAACATCACTAACATGAACGTCATATGATTTTTAATACTTCAACCCAATAGCCAGATTGTGTCTTTCAGCGTTAAAGTTATTTGTGATTGCTGTGTTTATTATCTCTGCCACTCCTCTTCTTAGCCCAAAAAGGGAGCTTTCAGATTATGTAAGCTGGATAGTTCCTTTAAGTCCCAAACTATATGAAGTCACTTAAACTATTTTGCATCTTAAGACCAACACCTGTACCCCACTTATCCAGACCCGTAAGGCAGGTTTTTAATTATATGGAAATCCACACTCCTTTTTCCAAGAATCCCTTCTTCCAAAAGAATATGTCACCATGAGCCTAGTATAAGCAGAAACTCACACATTAGAGAAATAGGAAGAATAAATGGGAGGGTGGGGGAGGTTTGAAGTTAGGGCTTTTTATTTACCCCAGACACGTTCCCAACTGCATCATTGTGTTGGGCTTCCTAAATCCAAACTCCGTACAATGTCACTGTCTATAAGGTAAGGCCAGCAGCATTCACACTAACGGTCAAAGCAGTTATAACTGACTAATGTTTACAGCCTACCTACTGATGTGTTTAGTAACATTAAATATTGTGTGACACCAGCCCAAAGCCTGAAGTCTCCACTCACAGAAATTAAGAAAGTCCAAGAGAAAAGTTATATTCAGCTTTAAGAAAAGTCATAGTTTTACCATATGGGAGCAAAATTACCCTCTCTCATAACTAGTATTCGATGCCTAGAAACCAAAAGCCCGACAATAGCTGGACCCACAAAAATCTAGCATTTAAAAATCATTGAAAAGAACTCTGAAGTTTTTTACAAATTTAAAAATATTCTGAAGGAAAGGCAATGATAAAAATACTCTCATCTTTATGACACGAGGACAGCCATGGTATAATACATGGAATGAGCACTGAACTAGAACAAAATACAGTTATCTGACCTACTAGCTGTGCAATCTCATGTCTATATTTAGTGCGTAAAACACTCTAATAGGTATCCTTCAGCTAGCATTTACCTTCTATAACTAATAGAGGACCAAAAGTTATTCTCATTAGCTTAAAATAAGTAATGGACTAAAAATGAGAGTCAAAAATACAAGAATGTTAGGGATATCAAAATGCTAATACAGGCCTTTCACTATTAAAGCACTTTTCCACAAAAAGTTAACCCATTTGATTTACAGTTAGAATACCTACTACTAATATTTCTCTATTGGCCTCCCAATGTGCACTGATATTTAAAAAAATATATATCTTTTTACTGATTTAACCAATGAAAAAGAGAATCATTGATCAGCTGCCTCTTGTGTGTCCCCTACAGGGGATCAAGCCCACAACCCAAGTATGTACCCTGACTGGGAATCAAACTGTGGCCTCCTGGTTCATAGGTCAATGCTCAAGCACTGAGCCACACCGGCCAGGCTGTGCACTGACTTTTAAAAACCCATCAACAAGTGGCCTAATCAAAATGATCTTACATCAAAATGATTTATTACCCTGCAGTGTCAAGAGCAACTTTCAGTCCTGCTACATTCATGCTCACAGGAAAGAGTTTGTTTTAAAACTGGTGGAAGTTAAAAGCACTGGCACCCCTGTTGCAATGTGCACACCTAACACACAGACACTGGGTTCTAAACACCATTCTCCAATAAAAAGATCCAGGATTCTTGAGGAAATGATTGACTCCAGGGCTAGGGCAAGGAAAATATTTATAAGATAAGGCAGAGTACCTGGAGGTGCCACAAAATGAGAAAGGATGGGAACATGTCAAAAGATATTGGGTCCAATCTAAAGGAACTCCCAATGGCCAACTCTGGAACAATTTAAGCAATTAAATAAAATAATGATAGAATTGGATTAGAAACCATACAATAAAGTAACTATCCATGAGTCCATACTGCCGTGTGTGCGTGTGTGTGTGTGTGTGTATGTGTGTGTGTGTAGAAGAAAGGGCAGCTCTTCCTTACAGAAGAATTCCAACAAATATATAAATGTATATGATTAAAGGAGACATGGAGTCACTATTATGTAAATAGTATAGTGATAATAATTGCAGGTAAGATCTAACCCTGGATGCTAAAATCAGTGGGTAAAAGCTTGAGAAGAAAGAGGATATCTGTCCAGACCTATAAGGTAGGTTTTTAATTATAAATTAAAATTTTAATTTGCATACTCTCAAAGTATTGTCCCCCAAGACATTTCCATTTTAGAGTGGAGAAATCCCAGAGAAACTACCTGAATCAAGTGATCAAGGTCAGCATGGCCTTTACTGAGAGAACACGACGTCAAGGCACCACTTGGGGGGAAAAGAACACATCATCGCCTTTGTGGTATTCTTCCCCAAAACACATAACCTCACAGTAAATATTAGGAAACACCCGAAAACCCCAAATTCAGTGTCACTCAACAAAATAACTGAATGGTACTGTTCAAAAATATCAATATCATGAAAGACAAGGAGAGACTGAGGAACTAGCTGTAGTCGTCTGAGGAGACAGAACTAAATGCAACGAAGATCATGGATTAGGTCCTGGAACTGGAGGAGGACTTTCGTGGAAAACCAGAAGAAATGCCAATAAGGTCTGTAGTTTAGCTAAAGGTATGGTACTAATTTAAATCTGATTCTGGTCATTATACTGATTACAAGATGCTGACACCGGCAGGAGCTGGAGAAGGGCATATGTAAATTCTGTACTATCTGTGCAGCTTTCCTCCCAGTTCAAAATAAAAAAGATTTTAAAAACTGTTGGCAGAGGGAAGCAACTATGTGGTTACCCTTATTCCTCACTTCCATTTGGCTTTCTTTTCTTTGGCATTTGACTAGAAAGGTCTTCCTCTGCTTTACTTAGTCAGCCATGGAAAAGCATAGAAAGGCATGAGACAGGAGGCTCAGATACACAGAACATCACAGTGACTGTCTCAAAAAGAAGTGCAGCCTGCCTCCTGGAGGTTAGCCTGTTGGTCCTGAACAAAACAAAGTCATTAACTTTAGAATATGGTAGTGAATTCCCAAACCGGGCTTGGATGGTGCCAAAGAAAAGAACACTGGGTATTCACAGAATCTGTCAACAGCAAAAGATCTTTTGGCATAAAATCCAAAGCTGTTTAAGAAATGACTGCCAGCATTTATGGGGGGTGGGGGGGGAGTAGACAATGAAAGATAGGTTAGTAGTGGGGTGGGTTTGTACAAAGGGAAGAAGAGAGAAAAGCCCATGAGGCACATATGTGCTACTAGGTACTTCATCACCTAAAAATATTAAGTCAGACTAACAATGCTTTGAAAACCACCTTCTTTACACAGCTCATAAACAAACCCAAAAGGAATTCATTTTTTACATTCTATTTAAATTATATGTGTTACCACATTGTATGACAATAAAAAGTTAGACACACCCTTCCTTTCTCCACTTTTTCCAAGCATTTAATTACTCAGTGACATTCTTAGGTAATAATGACTAGCATCTACATCGGTAATACACAGGCAGTTAGAACAAAACAAAACAAGATCTCTTGCTATCCATCTAAAGGTAACATGCACATAGGTTTGGCCCTATCAATTCTACTTATAGGCAATTACCTTAAGGAAATACATCAGTATACATTGATATAGGGACAAGATTGTTCATTGTTGCATTATTTAATCATAGAAAAGAAGCTGAAAACACACTAAGTGCTCATATAAAAAAAAAAAAAAAACTTAGCCGGGACAGGTTTGGCTCAGTGGATAGAGCATTGGCCTGCGGACTGAAGGGTCCCGGGTTCGATTCTGAGCAAGGGCATGTGCCTTGGTTGCGGGCACATCCCCAGCAGAGGGTGTGCAAGAGGCAGCTGATCGATGACCCTCTCTCATCGATGTTTCTAACTCCCTATCCCTCTCTCTTCCTCTCTGTAAAAAATCAATAAAATATAATAAAAAAAGTTTTAAAAAATCTTAAAGTATAGTACATATGTACAATCTGCAGTATTTAAAAGGAATAAGTTAATTCTAGACATACTGAGACAGATATTCATAATCTATAATGAAGTAAAAAATAAATAAGTTAAAATGTAGACAAAGTATATTATGATTCTACTCAAAGGAAGAAATTGCATTTGTACACACATGCATAGAGATGATGTGTTGTGGAATTATGCACCTGAAACAGGTATAATTTTGTTAAACAGTGTCACCTCAGTAAGTTCAACAAAAAGGAAATCTATGGAAGGATACATATCAAACTGAAGAGGGACCATGCTAGGGAACATTTGAAGGGAAAGTGGAGTTCTTACCCGCTTTTAAAAATAACCAGTGGAGACTACGGGTTGTTGTTTTTTATTTTAAACTAATAAAACAAACACACACCTAACTTAGTCTCCCCTTCAGAGGGCTTCCCGGGCAACAGAAAGTCACACCAGAGAAATTAGTGACCTCCTAGCCACTTATTTTCTGGGTCACACAAATAGACTTTCAGTTAATCCTTTTCTCAACTGATACCAACAATCACATTCTTATTTACGCTATTCGGTTTCAGCATTTCAATGTGATTACTAGGGAACAAACAAAAGAACTTCAAATCAAGGGGCAGCTTTTCAACACTTTCTATTTGGAAGACATGTAGAACTTATAAATCTTTATTTGTTAATTCTCTTGATAGGAATAAGTAGGTCATCATCAATACAAAGCAGCTAAATTAAAAGAATTTATTTTACATGTTAAAGCAGGTTGGAAGAAGAGGGACAGGGAATCTTAACTCTCCAGATTTTTATGTTCAAATATTTTTTTCAAATTTTTGTCTAATTTTAGGTGCCATTATTAAAAATTACTAATGCTTTTTTTTTTTTTAAACAAAACAAAACTCTAGAACAGTTGACATCCCATTCAATGTTTTGACTACTGAAAAATATCTACACTTATAGATCTGATTTTAAAGGGGGAAAACGTCACTCATGAATACTCTAGTTTACTGCATTAAATCATAAGACATTTTACAAAATATAAATAATCTCAAGCTTATTAACAATTTAAGATTTTTAAAGTATTTCTGCTTCACTTTATAATCCATGGCAGGGCTGGTTCCCATCATTCCATCGAATTCTTGAAATGAGAACTCTATGCTAAGGTGGAGGATTTAGAGACTTACAAAGTCAAAAAGAAATCATAACTCCTGCGTTTTTAATCATCCATCCTCCAGGTGTATGATTTACCTCATAATTCCCTCACAAGCAAATGAAGAAAGTTTTGAAGAACGAGTTATTCTCAATGTAAATCTCCAGCCAGCCTCTGTCAATCATGCTAGCCTTTCCCCTGGTTAGCTTTTCTCCACCTTCTGCCTGAAAACTACACTACTATTTAATTGCTTTGTGACTTCCCATTTTATAAAGAGCTGAAACTAGGGGAGAAGCCCACTGCCGTAAATTGTCCCCCTAAGCAATGAAACTTGCCAGCCCAGCGTAATAAGGTGGGCAGTAAGGCGGGCACGGTGGGAAACCTGACAAGTGCAATTCTGCCCAAGTCCAGAGCCCCATCACAGAAAGCCTCACAGTTAGTCCTCTGGAATGCAGTGCCATCCATCAGAGGCCGGGCCAGCCAAGGGCAGGTTTTCTCATGCCCGTGTGAAGGGCACAGCCCGATGAGTCACTGCCCTCCGCCTGACTCCATCCCAAACTTTACCGCCTGTTCTCATGGACCAGACCACCACCAAAAGGCGAAAGAGAAGGAGAGAGACGGTGTTATGAAAAGATGTGTCACCTGACAGCACCCCATCTGCCATCCCGTTTCCCTGGAAACCAAACTTATGTACTTGTTACACATAGAACGCAGTGAAAAACATTTCGCTCAATGTATGCCCTCGTGAACTTAGGGAGAATTTTCTCCACTGGCCTCCCTTGTCAATCCCTCCTTTCTTCCTCTGGAGTGAGAGGGAAGTCATGATCAGATTACACCACATTCCTGAAGGTGCCCGGGCCCCTGCCCTCCAGAAGATTATGGCCAGGGCTTCCAACACACCAGGCAGGACGTGGTGTCTGAAACCCTGGGAAAATATCCACTAGTGACTTCTCGAAGACGCTGCCAGCCAGGAAACAAAGGCCGCAAGTGTTGTGAAGGCCCATTGACATGTATAAGAAAGTGGGTTTATGACATTGTTCCAAATAAGTGTGTGTGTGTGTGTGTGTGTGTGTGTGTGTGTGTGTGAAGACCTAATACAGAGTGGGCAAAAGTAGGTTTACAATTGTTCCATATGGAAAATAATACGATTAATAAATAATACAATAAACTGTTTCACGTACTCACAACTGTAAACCTACCTTTGCCCTAGCTTGTAAATTTACTAAACATAAAAGAAGTCTTAAAAAAATACACAATAAACTCAGCAGTGGTTATATTAAGGGGTGGGCCAGAAAGTGGGAAGCAAGAGTCAATTTTTTTCAGTGTACAACTTCTACGGCTTGAATATGTGACAATGGGGATATATTATTTCTGTCATTAATTTTAATTTTAAAAGTTAGAATATGGAAAAGCCTGAGGCAGTTTGGCTCAGTGGCTAGAGCATTGGCCTATGGATTGAAGGGTCCTGTGTTTGATTCCCAGTCAAGGGCCCATGCTCAGGTATGGGTCTCAATCCCCAGCAGGGGACGTGCAGGGGGCAAGCCAATCAATGATTCTCTCTCATCACTGATGTTTCTCTCTCTCCCTCTCCCTTCCTTTCTGAAACCAATAAAAAAATATTTTTAAATAATACATGGTCTGCCAAAGCATTTTTGTTCCTCATCTCACTGCAGGAAGCAGTTAAGGAAAAGTTAAGTAGTCATCGGGATGGTGAAGTTTCCAGGTTTCAATTGGGTTTTTAAAAGGACAGAATATCTAAAACAAGTCTGTGTGAAATACCTAGCAGTTTTCGGCATTCCTGGTAGATGTGGAGCAAATGGGACAAGTCCCTGCACTGGGAACGCTATGTCCCCCTCTCAGAAGCCAGGCCGTGGCAGTGACCCCAGGAGCATCTTTCCTGGTCGGGGCAAGTACGCTCACGAGAAACTTGACTCAACTGGATGAACAGTTTCTGTATTTACTTTTTGCAAAAGAATTTCTCAAGAACAGAAAAAACAAACAAAAGAAACATCAGAGTTCCTAAGAACTATAATTTAGATTGAAGCTTTCTTTAAAAGAAATTGCAAAAGCCCAGCTGGTGTGGCTCAGTAGTTGAGTGTCATCCTAGGAACCAGGTCACTGCTTGATGCCCCATCAGTGCAAATGCCCGGGTTGCAGGCCTGATCCCCAGTGGGGAACATACAGGAGGCAGCTGATCAATGGTTTTCTCTTATCGTTGATGTTTCTATCTCTCTCCCCCTCTCCCTTCTTTAAAATCAATAAGTACCTAAAAATAGACAAACATGTAAATTGACCGTACCTTTACTATGCCACCAGCCAATCTGGAGAGATATGCAAATTAACCCAACAAAGATGGTGGTTAACTTTTATACATAGGCGCCTTAGTTATGGGGAAGGACGCAAGTGTTCTGCCACAGTCCTGGTCTCTCAGGGCCTCTGGAAAGCATGGAAAGGCGGGGCCAGAGCAGAAAGAGGCAGCTCCAGGCCCTGAGTGGAAAGGGGCTGGGCTGGAATGGAAAGGCAGTGCCGGCAGCCAGGGAAAGGAAAGCCCATTCTAGCTCGAATCTTCATGCATCGGGCTTTTAGTGTGTGTGTGTGTGTGTGTGTGTGTGTGTGTATATATATATATATATATTTATTTATTTATTTATTATTTTTTAAGAAATCACAAAAATTGCAATTAGCTACTCATTTGGGGGGGAAATTATTTTTCATTCCTATCTCAAATTACACTTCAAACTAACTTCTATATAGATGAATTATTTTATAATGTGAAATAAAACCATCATACTACAGTAAGAAAACGTTGGTAGCATTTCTATGTAATCTTGTGGTTGGAGATGTTGATTTTCATGCATTCATTCTAGAAACTCTAGATGCCAAGCAGCAGAGAGCTAGCTGTCGAAAACAGACACAGCCCCTGTCCCTATGGAGTCACAGGCTAGAGGAGGAAATTGAAAAAAATAATAAAATTTACATAATGATGCGTGCACAAAGGGGGGTGGGGGGGAAGCAGAACTAAAAGGAAGAAAATACTGAGGAAATAACTAACATTGGACAGCACTCTGACTGAGGTGAGATTTAAGCTGACCATCTTGTTAACAGTTACCATGGGTGTGCACTTCTATGCACAGGGCAGTTTTCTAAGAGCTTTGCATGAATTAACCCACATGGTCCTCTGAAACTCTGAGACAGGTACCATTATGATGACAATTCTTGGGTTACAGGTGAGGTAGAGGTAGAGTAACTTGCCCAAGGAAACAGCTAGGGAATGGGGCAGCCAAGGGGACCCAAGCAGCCTGCTCCAGAGCTCTCTCTGGGAACTGCCTCCCTGGACAAGGAGGAGTCGGCCATAAGAAATGTGTGTGTGAGCACATGTGTGCAAGGAGGAGTCGGCCATAAGAAATGTGTGTGTGAGCACATGTGTCCAAGCACGCACCTGCATATGTTGCAAGCAAAGGAACAGCATCCCGGGGGCAAGAAAGAGCTTGGCCTGTCCCCTGACTTGAAAGGAGGCCAGTGGAGCTGGAACATAGTGTTCTAGAGTGAGTAACAGAGCTGAGGCTGGAGAGCCGGCGAAGCCAGATCATGCCTGGCCTTGCAGGCCTCAGTGTGGAGAATGTCATGCTGGGCTCAGGCAGGGGTGTGCCAAGCCGTGATTCCATTTCAAAGAGATCACTCTGCTATGTGAAGAACAGATTCGGGGGACTACCATCAAGGCATTCCTGAGTCCCAGCATTCCTGAGTCTATGTGGAAACCATAGGTCAGTGGTTAGCAAACTCATTAGTCAACAGAGCCAAATACTGACAGTACAATGATTGAAAATTCTTTTGAGAGACAAATTTTTTAAACTTAAACTTCTTCTAATGCCACTTCTTCAAAATAGACTCGCCCAGGCCGTAGTATTTTGTGGAAGAGCCACACTCAAGGGGCCAAAGAGCCGTATGTGGCTCATGAGCCGCAGTTTGCCTACCACTACCAAAGGGGACAGACTCGACTTCTCGGCCTGGGTATCTACACCTGCGCCTCCTCAATCCATCTCTGCAATGAAGCAGCGAGATTTACAGACACCCCTCTCTGCCACCTACCACATCCATGTCTTTAAGTGAGCAAGTCACTTCAGTCCTCCAAGTCAACGTCCTCCTCTGAAACCGAGGTTAATAATAGCTCCTCCACCTCCCTCACAGCTCTGTTGTGAGGATCAGGTAAGACAATGTGTGTGAAAGTGCTCTGTGAGTTTATAAGGCGCTTTAACATCCTAGTTATTCCTGTTAGTTCTGTTTCCTCACTATCCTTGACCTCACAGCACCAACTGAGCGAGGAGTGGTTATCTGTGACCTTCAGGTTGGTCACGGTGCTAACACAATAGTACAATGTCAGCACTATGTGTCTACTGTTGATTACAAATTTGGTAATGATCCTATTTCATTCAAAACAAGCATAACCTTTGGTTTTTAAACGATACAAGCATGGACTTCTGGAAGACAACAGTAGTAGCTAACAATGGTGAGCATGTACCAAGAATCAACTAGCACCACGTGTACTTTACATCAACTAGCACCACTAC
The DNA here is from genome assembly GCF_964339955.1 of Pipistrellus hanaki. Classification (NCBI taxonomy): domain Eukaryota; kingdom Metazoa; phylum Chordata; class Mammalia; order Chiroptera; family Vespertilionidae; genus Pipistrellus; species Pipistrellus hanaki. The sequence goes on along the minus strand of NC_140513.1, from coordinate 40,753,062 downwards.
CAGAGCGGCTTCATCACTATCATTTTATTGATGGGGAAACGGAGGCAAAGCAGTACACCCAGTATTTAAACCCAGGCAACTAGCTCTAGAGCCCAGACTTTCACCCTCTGTCCTGCAATTCTGTTGTGACAAGGTGTGGTCTAGGCTGGAGAGGAAGAAACCGGTCAGGGGGCCATGACTCAAGTCTTAGAGGCAAGAATATGGACCTGAACAAGGACACTGGGGACCTTTTGAAAAGGCCAGCAAAAGTGTCCCAGTTGCTAACTACCAATACTGCTGAGAACTTAGGGTCACCAGGCACTTCCCTATACTGCTAGTGAGACTATAAACTGGCACAACTTTTTGAGGAGACAATTAGCAGATTGTATCAAACCCTGGACAGTACATTCCCACGACCCCATTTCACTCAGCAATGCCACTTACAGTAATCTGTCCTGGGGGAATTATGGCTGTGCACAAAAGACGTGCACTGCAATGTTATTTCTAACATAAGGATAGGAAATCAAATAAATGTGCAACAGAAGCAGAGGAGGATAGAGAAGCCACCGCATTCCCATCGTGAACACGGTGTGCTCATTTAAAATCCCATGAGTGTAGACTTTGGTTACCTGACTAGTACTTCAAGTTCTGAGTGGGTTTGCCAGCTGTGCGGGCATAGGCAAGTCATTTAATTTCTCTGACCGCCAAGTTTGTTATGTTTAAATGGGGAATGAAAATGTACCAACCTCACAGGATAGCGAGAATTAATGAATTAATGTACGTAAAATGCTTGGTACAGAGCCTGGTACTGAGTAAGTATGTGATGATACTCATTTGAAAACAATCTAGCAAATGAACACATACAACACACATATCATTACAAGAACTTGTAATACAAACATTACAATTAATGCAGTACCGTTTTAACCTTGATTATATCTGGGTGTGGAATACCAGATTTTTTTTCCTATAAGTTCTCTGTATTTCCTAGGTTTCCTATACTTGAATAAAACCAGCAATATATTAATATTTTAAGTATCTCCATTTTTTTTCAAGTAGCCTTAATAATACTCCTTTCCATCTATTGATTTTTCTCTAGCATAATCCACTCCATGCATATTGCATTTATGGAAATGGGATATTTTATTGATTTAACCTGAAGAGTAATACATTTTCCTCGTTATTCTTCAGAGTCAAACAGCTTGCTCATATTTCATCCCATAAACGTCTTTTCTGCACCCGTATCTACATTTGCAGGTTAGGGACACTCTGAAGGATCACTGGGGCACAAAAGGTAGGGGAAAGTGGATTAATGTCCCTTAAAAAGCACAGTTAAGAGAGACAAGCACAGCAACTCCATGACGAGTATACGGGGAAGAGTATAGCTTACCTCAGTTGTGTAAGGCCAAAAATTACTGCAGTAAATATTTCAACTCCATGGACAATTTCCTCGTGTGCTCCAAAGACGGAAGGACTTCAATAGCTCAGCAGTCTGTCCAGTACAGTGACAATCATTCTGAAAGACAAAAGAATCCGGTTGAGGGAAATGTCATGGAGAAACAGTCCTTTCTAGGCTGCAGACCTGCAGTAGGAAAGGGGGATCCACTGTGAGTGACAGCTATGCGGTTCAGGAAGCCAAGTACAGCGAAGTGCTTTTCCTGCTGGGGTGGAAGGGGCAGGCCAGGGCCAAAGAGCACCCAGCATGCCAGGCAAACACAGGTCTCCCTGGCTTTAGGTAACAGCTAGTGGCTGCTCTTGGGGTGTATCTTCACCATCACGGCAGACATAGGCTGCTCCTCATGGCCTTTCACCTTCACGTCCACTGCTGTTCGTGCATTGACCAATATGCACCTCATGGAAGCCATCCATTGTATCATCTAACATTGGTCATTTCAGTCAGACCACTCCATAAACAACACATGGCCTTTCTCCTAAACTAGCTCCCCTGAAGACTCACTCTATAAATGGCAGTCCCTTGGGATTAACTGCGGGATTATTTCCAAGTCATCCCTTTCCATCCTCCTTTACTCCACGATCAGTCCACCACAGCGTTCCCTTGTCTGTCCTACCGCGCTCTACGGCTTTTTCATTCCAATCCACCACTATCACCAAATTCTTTGGCACCCCTACCTGTTTGTAACAGCAGGCTCTAACCTGTTCTCTCTCTGCGGATCGCCACCTATCCCCTCTCTCTTGCAGAACAGTTGCTTCCATCCCATGTCCTGTATAACCTTGAACAGACCCCTGCTTCCTGGGTCTCAGTTCTCTTCACTGTAAAACTCAGTCCATCCTCACTGTGCTTTGAAGGCATATGTCCCTGGGCTTGGATCCTGGCCTAGGCACAGGCAGAATTTAGACAAATTCTATTTCCTCAAAACTCAGCGTGTTATGCATAAAACAGGAATAACATCATCTACCCTAATGGCTGCTGTAAGAATAAGTAAGGGCTGTGACATATAGGAGGTACTCAACACCTGACATACAGGAGGTACTCAACACATACCCACCCTACCTTACAGAATTATCTCCAACTTTGAAGCACTCTGTTCTAATTTCCAAGTCTTGCATTCTATTATATCCTTATCCACGGTGGTAATAAATTTCTCTTCCTTAAAACAAATAAATACCAAATATACAAAACCCTAAGTTCAGTCTAGATCTGCTTTATCTTATCTTCCTCCAATTTCCAACAAACACCCTCTGTTCTGATCAGATAAGTCTGCTCCAAAGAATGCATACACCCAGCCTTTGCAGCTCTCATTCTCCTGGCAAGACACAGCTTTTCTTATCCCTTCTGGCAAGGCCCACCCACCTTTTAGACAATTTAACCCTCACACTGAGAGGGTTAACAGAACTACCCATTGTCTTGTGTTTATTGAGCCAGTTTTCCAATTTGAAAAGGACTATTCTGATTATTTTTAAGTTAGTCTTGCATTTCAGCATGGACAACATTAGGATTTTTACAAATCTGGGATTTTTTTGCATCAGCTCTGCAAATGCGTTTGAAATTTATAAACATTCGTGCCTTAAGGTAAGATTCTTATTCATTACACCATTTTCTTTTTCTTAATAAAAAAAAAAAATTATTGTGGTAAAATGTAGATAATGTAAAATTTAACATCTTAACCATTTTTTGAAGTACGCAGCTCAGAGATATTACATGCATTCACACTGTTGTGCACCAAGGTCACACAAGAAACTTATTCCACCATCATGAGTAGACCTTCACACACAATCCAGGGGCCTCTACATGGAGCCAGGAGATGAGCTCTAAGTATGTCCAATGTGCGTAGATTTTGTGTCAAAGTGGATGTATTCTAATTCCAAATAAACATTTTATGTCCAAACTCCCAGCAACAGCAGAGATGACTCCCAGCAGGAGAAGACTGTTCCTTAGACTCTGAACTCAAAAAAGATGGTTGAAGGCCCAAGACTAAATGAAAATTCTAAGGGAACGGAGTAGAAGATAGTGAAGGATGAAGGGAGATAGAGGAAGAACGAATAAAGGAGGCTCAGAGGGGTGGTTACAGAGGTAGGAGAAAGACCAAGAGAGTGGAGAGGTACATTAGCCCAAAGACAGATGAGTGATGTCAACAGTTGTTGTACCGTTTTGTCTATCAGAGATATTACTAATAGTAATGGAGAGAAGATGGCATATTCATTGGGAACCTTTGGCTACAAGGAGCAAAGCCCATTCAAGCCTATCAGAGTCAGAAAGCATCCTCACCATAAGGACACGGGGTAGGTAGCCTTGTATCAGGATACTACATACAAACTTTGCCTTAGGTGTTGCAAATATGTGTTCCTCATTTTTAAAATTTTATCTCTAAAATGGAAACACCACTACTTCACTGGTCTATTCCGAGGTTTAAAGAACATGAGGTAAAGTCCTGACTGGAAGTAATCACTGTTAAAACAAACAAGAAATTGTTATTACTAAGGTGCCCCCCCCCCCCCAAATCCTCACCTGAGGAATGCTTTTTAAAATTGATTTTTTAGAGAGAGTAAAAGGGAAAAACACTGATGTGAGAGAGAAACACTGACTGCCTCCCACGTGTGCCCGACCTGGATCAAACCTGCCAGGTGGCTCAGTTGACTGGAGCATCGTCCCCTGCACCAAAAGGCTGTGGGTTTGATTCCCTGTCAGGGCACATACCTAAGGTGCCTTATTCTTACAATCCTTACAAAGAGCCCATTGGGCAGGTGCTATCATCCCTCTTTTCCAGGTAAAATGTAATAGGCATCCACAGCTAGCAAATTTATAATTAGATTTTTATTTTACAGATAAGCATTGTACGTACTGATCTATTTTTATTGATTTCAGAGAGGAAGGGAGTTGGAGAGAGACACAAACATCAATGATGAGAGAGAATCATGGATCTCTTTCCTGCACGCCCCCTACAGGAGATCAAGCTCGCAACCCAGGCATGTGCCCTGACATGGAATCGAACCGTGACTTTCTGGTTCATAGGTCGATGCTCAACCACTGAGCCACACCAATTGGATGCCATCCATTCTTTTAAGTTCCATGTGAAAACTCTCTTCTTCTCCCTCCTCTGTAATGTTGTGTCTTTCTGCTTAAGTGCCATTTTGGTAACAAGATAAATATTTATGTATAGGAACCAGGGCCACTTTATTAGTCACTACAAACCTAACCCCATGACAGGTACCTGACTTTCTAACATTCCAAATATCATTCAGGGTTCTTCGGCAGCTCATCCGTTAGTGATGCCTGCAGTAACAGTACACACCTGAACCTGTGCTCTTGTCAGGGGTGAAGCAGCACGGTGCTATGTAAATATTTTATGCACTGCTTGAAATTCTAGATGAAGAAGCATTCACAGATCCTCTGCAACCCCCTGGTTGCCCTGACAGCATTTTAAAACACACCGTATATATTTTTTGTTGATTTCAGAGAGCAAGGGAAAAGGAGAGATATAGAAACGTCAATCATGAGAAAGAATCATTGATCAGCGGCCTCCTGCATGCCCCATACTGAGGATTAAGCCCAGACTAGGTTCATATGTCAACCCTCAACAACTGAACCACGCCAGCCGGGCACTGATAGCATTTTTTAGGATTAATGTAATGGTCAAGCTTTACCCTCTTTACCTGTTTTCAGCTGCAGGCATTTTATTAAATCAAGCTATAACAGTGAAACTCCAGGAGTCAGAGTGCTCTGTTATCGGTCCTTCCTCTTGGTCAGGCTTGTCACCTTAGCAAAGCTTAGATCCATGGTCGGCAAACTGCGGCTCTTGAGCCACATGAAGCTCTTCGACCCCTTGAGTGGGGCTCTTCCACAAAATACCACAATCTGAGTGAGTCTATTTTGAAGAAGTGGCGTTAGAAGAAATTTAAGTTTAAAAAAATTTGGATCTCAAGCCGAGGCCGGTTTGGCTCAATGGATAGAGCGTTGGCTTGGGGACTGAAAGGTCCCGGATTTGATTCCGGTCAAGGGCATGTACCTTGGTTGCGGGCATATCCCCAGTAGGGGGTGTGCAAGAGGCAGCTGATCGATGACTCTCTCTCATCAATGTTTCTAACTCTCTATCTCTCTCCCTTCCTCTCTGTACAAAATCAATAAAATATATTTTAAAAAAAAATTTGGCTCTCAAAATAAATTTCTATCATTGTACTATTGATATTTGTCTCTGTTGACTAATGAGTTTGCCGACCACTGACTTAGACCTACATCACAAACAAAAGTTAAATATACAGAGGGGAGAGAAAACAGTTGTCTAGAGAGCTGTTTTCTGACAGATAATAGGAGGGTAAGGATAATTTCTCCCATGAACATCCAAGCACAATTTCTTCAGATGGAAAAGAATGTGGTAATACCCAACATGGTAATGAGTATTTTCAAATTTCATAATTAATTTTTCCTTTAAAATATTGCACTAATGTTTTTAACAATAGAGAAACAGCTAGATTTATACATCGATGTATATATGTTTTTTAAAAATCAATATGAGATGCATTCTCAAACTGTTACACGGTTCCAGGAGAAAAAAATAAAATATACTCATTTTTTAAAATTTTGTACAGAGGAGTCAAGGCAATACCTTTTTTACTTTAGGATTAATAAATCAGAAATGAAATGTCTGACTGACTGCTATCCATGCAAAAAATACTGCTAATACTTTTTTTTTTTTAACCTCGACTGCTTGGCAAAGGCCAAAAAAGTCACACTTGAGAGAGATTATAGAGGAAATAAAGGGCACTCAGGCATCCAAAGTAACTTCCTTTCCCGATATCTAGATATATAAAGTTGGGAGAATATTTCCACTTGAAGCAAAGGAAACAAAGGCCAAATTTTTATTTTTATTTTATTTTTTTAATGTTCAGATCGGAAACTGGATAGAGGGTTTGGTCCCCAGTTGGGGCATGAACAAAAGGCAACCAATGATGGGGTTACCATTTGGCTCAGATCTCCCCTTTAAACCACAGGCCCCAGGACAGAAAGCTCCGATTCTCCAGTGTTTCTCCCCATTCCGTTCTCTGTAGAAGGGACCACATCTGGGGTGGCCGAGGGTGTGGTGGCAGCAGTTCCCTTGCTGTACTCTGAGGGAATGACCTTCTAGCAGGTAATGACTAGCAGGTGGCGCTGTCAGGTGGTTTGGAAGATGACATAAGGAGCTTCAGTGTGTTCTTATCCCCAAAGTTTAAATGAGAAATATCTTAACCTTCCCAGAGAATTATTTATAAAGGATTGCTAGCCTGGCTGCTGTGGCTCAGTGGTAGAGCATCAACCTCTGAATCATATTTTTAAAAATTCCTTCCTTCCTTCCTTCCTTCCTTCCTTCCTTCCTTCCTTCCTTCCTTCCTTTCTTCCTTCCTTTCTTCCTTCATCCCTCACTCCTGCTCCTCCTCTCCCTCTCCTTTAAGCATATCCTCCAGCGAGATTTAAAAATAAATAAACAAACAAACTAGATAAAACCTAGCAAATGTTATCTATCTCAAAATTATGAACACTCTGAAAAGATGCTTTTAATCTTCCTCATGAAAACAAATGACTTCAAGTTCTGCCATGTGTATAAAGACAGAATGCAACACATACAGACTCCCATTTAATATATATATATATATATATATATATATATATATATATATATATACACACACACACACACACACACACACACACACACACACACTTAAAAAAGAGAGCAGTAGTAATTTCAATAAAGAACTACAAAGCAAAGGCTTCTTCCCTGTCGAGAGTGGGGCGGTGCAGGTGCTCGTTTCAATATGAACCACCATGTAAATGTCACATTCCACTCTGGGGAAGAGAGAGAGGAAACGGAGGCCGGTTCCCCAGAGTGGCCCCGTCAACTGGGTCAAGCTGTAAAGCACGCCAAGGGAATGTTCTCTCTCAAGCCTCATTAGTCATCAGAGCCCGGGCTCTGGTGCTTTAGCACAGACAGCTGGCGCCCTGCCCAGTCACCATCCTACTGCTCCTTAGCCTTCCTGGAATGCTGGGCCCAGAACTTCTGTCACCTTTCCCAAGAGAGGAGTGAGTCTGCGGTGAGCCATTCAAACAAGCGCAGCCCAAGGGCCTAGGCAAGAGGATGCTGTCGGACAAGACGACTCCTTCCACCAGCAAGACAACCCGGGTCCCATGGCAAACACCCTGGAAGCACAGAGCAGAGGTGGGTGGGCACAGCCCCCCTGGTCCTCCTGCCTGACCCCTCCAAGCACCTCCTAGCCTTCTCCTCTGAGCCTCTAAAGCTCGGTTCAATGACAAAAACAACACGTGCCCATCTACTGTTACCCCGGGCTGTTAGTAAAGTCTCAGAGGGCGCATGCATCTCCATTATCGAGTAACGGAGGAAGCCTGACCCTTCTCCATCAATCACTCTTCTACAAGGAAGTAACTCCCGTCTTTGCACGCAGGATTGTTAAAGCGAGCATCCATCAATCTCAGGGCGAGGGGGGAGTTAGAAAACACTGTCCACCATTTCCCTGTCGTCTTTAAAATAAGAAGGAAATGCCTTTGACGTCATCATCCCTGCTCCCCTCACCACCTTCCTTTTCTCACCGGCGGTGACTTACATGACTTCTGGCCTTAAAAAAAACAAACTGGCTTATGTATTGGATACATTTAGAGACTGGTAAGGCAGCAAATTTAATTGCTTGACCTAGGCCCTCCCCATTCACAAGTGCTCTCTCCTTCTTCGATGTGAAGACGGCCTTTGGTGATGGCGTTCACTCCTTAGGAGGGAGAGGAAGCGCCTGTCCGGATACGACAGCATCGAGGTTTCTGCGAGTCAGGACTCTTCCGCCTGCCAGTAATTAAAACCTGTACCAGCTCAAGTATTTTTTCTCAAATCGTGCTGGAAACAAATGACGAGTCCCTGTTAAACCTAACCTTCACTGCACTAGGATACAGATTGCGGTCAGACAAGATGGCAAAGAATGAAAAAAGCAAGTCCTAAAGAGATCTGCCACTTGATACAACCTCACCACGTCCCCTAGACCAACAAGAAATCATATTTCAGCCCTGGCCTGCATGGCTCCGTTGGTTGGGCGCTGTCGCTGATTCGATTCCCAGTCAGGGCACATGCTGTGGTTGTGGGTTTGATCCCCGGTTGGGGGGTGAGCAGGAGGCAGCTGATCGAAATGTTTCTCTCTCTCTCTCTCTCTCTCTCTAAATAAATAAATAAATAAATAAATAAATAAATAAATAAATCAATCATATTTCAAAAATTTTCTAAGAAAGAACAGAAGATCTTTCTGCTATAAACAGCCATTGTTACCTCATCAGTTAAAACATACTGATGCAAAGAACGCACTGGCATACTAAAAATTCCTGCTGGACAGGTATAGGTGTCCCAAAGATACACACTTTAACAGCTGATAGCTCAATTCTGAAAATGGAAATGTTTTTTTAATAAACACTGCCTTTCTAATTATTCAAAGTATGTATACACATATTTTGGGACACCCTATATGTCCTTTAAAAATTACACATGTATTTGTAATCGTTATTTATTGCAAATACAAGGTGGAGATATATAAGTGGAGGAAAAACACTGACTTGCCAGTTCCAACTTGTTTTAAACCAAAACAACTGACAAAATGAAAGCGGACATGTCCTCCCAGCGACCTCCTGGGTGGGACGGCAAACACACGCGTGCCCAGGTGGTGCTGCACCCACACCCACACCCACGCGTTACCTGGAAGAATGTCTCGGGGTGAGTTCAGGACTTGATTTTATGAGCCAAAAAGATGAAGGCCAATATCTGCGTCCTTACCAAATACTCACCAAGCACTTTCCTAAAAACCCATCTTTATTCTCTGAATAATCTGTGTACTGCCTTTAAACAAAATCAACTGCCTTTAATTTTTCTGATAAGTTAAGAAGCATCTCACTTTAGGTGTCTAAATTTCTCAGCTGGGGCTCTGTGCTCCAATTGCATTTCAGCAGTCATTAAAAAAAAAAAGCAGAACTGCCCTAACCGGCTTGGCTCAGTGGATAGAGCGTAGGCCTCTGGACTGAAAGGTCCCAGGATCAATTCCAGTTAGAGGCATGTACCTTGGTTGTGGGCACATCCCAGTGGGAGGTGTGCAGGAGGCAGCTGATGGATGTTTCTCTCTCACGGAAGTTTCTAGCTCTCTATCCCTCTCCCTTCTTCTCTGTAAAAAAAAAGCAATAAAATATATTTTTTTTAAATTGAAAAAAAAAAAGCAGAACTATGTGGTTTCTTATGTAAATTTACATGGGATTACAAGTGCCTGGTTTTCACTTAATTTTAATGCATGTCTTGCAGTTTCCTTACTAGAAATGTGTTCTCTCTTTAATTTTAATTTTATTTTAAAGTGAAACATGGCTATTTCCTTACATATTATAAAAAAGAAAAAGAAAAAAGAAACGTACCTATTCAACAACATGGGATCTCCTTTATTTAAATCTTAACAATCAATGCATTCCTAAGGCTTTTTATGTTATTACTAGAGGCCTGGTGCATGGATTTGTGCTCTGAGGGGAGCGGGGGGGGGGGGGGGGAGGGGGGGGGGAGACACGGACAGGGAACCTAAGCCAGCAGTCAGACATCCGTCTCACAGCCCAGAGTTCTTGCAGTCTGGGACCCCTCACTCCTTACAGCCCGCCTGCAGCGGAGGCAGGAGAGTCTCGCCCCATGGCCACTTCTGGCTGAGCAGCACTCCCCCTGTGGGAGCACACTGACCACCAGGGGGTAGCTCCTGTGTTAAGCATCTGCCCCCTTGTGGTCAGTGTGCCTCATAGCGACTGGTTGTTCTGTTGTTGGGTTGGTTTGCATATTAGGGTTTTATTATATAGGATTATACGTATTTCCCCAGTGTGGGTGTTCAGTATTTTCATTTAAGAAGGGCTCCAACATTAGAACAAATCCATGAACATGTACTGCCAAAGGAACTGTAGGTAACTTCTGCACTGCCACAACCTCTACCAATTGTCAACAATCCCCCTGGCTCCGGCGTGTACATAGCGGCATCAGGTATCACTGTTTGCCCTGGTAACAATGCCTTTTCTTGTGGAGGAGACACATGACACCACCTTGTCACACAAACACCCCACAGAGGAGCGGGTCCAGGATGGAGCCTGCAGCCGGAATCACCTATCTCTCCCCCCACCCATGGGCTGATCTACAGGGAGTCGGACACTCACAGACCACCATGGGGGTGAACACAGGTCCCTCCCTTTTTAAAAAGATATCAAACTAGTAAAATGCATCAAGGGCCTTTAGAGTGGTTACAGTTTTAAAAATAAATATAACTTCTGACCCTATAATTTTACTTCTAATAATACACACCGCGAAATGTTTAAAAATAAAACCCACAAACTCAGACACAAACATATTCACTGCCCAACTATTACAGAAACCAAAGTCAGAAACTTAAAAATTGTTAACTAAATTATTTTGCAGACATTAAACATTTATGAGGATTTTATCAAGATGAGGAAATACTTAGTTTGTAAAGTTAAGTGAAAACTGGGCATGCAGTTTGAAGAGCTGGCATAAAAATGTGTAAATGATTGAAAAGAACTACACTGCTTTCTTAGTAGTTTGTTCTTGGTCTAAAAACAACCTTATGAAACTGATTTTTAGAACTTCTGAAACTAAAATGTGGTGAGAATGAATAAAGTAACGCGTGTTAAAAGCTTACCACCACCGGCAGATAGCTCCCTAGGAGAAATGTACGCTCTCCTCACACAGAATTACCTCCTACCTCACACCTGGCCTACTAGTCTGGGACTTCAGCCAAATGACAACTTCTGAGCTTTGTCTGCCCGCCTGTAAAATGGGGATGATCGTAGTTACCTCTTAGGGGCAAAGATTAAATAAAACAAAAAATGCCACGTGCTGAGCTGAGGCACTCAGTGAAATGATAGTTCTTTTTCTCTCTATCTTAGAAGACATACATTTTGTTCATGCTGGATAGTCTTGTGCCAATTTTAAAAATTAAGTCTAAATTCAGTACACACGGGCACTGAAAGTCATAGAACGGCAAGAACATACTCAAATGAGAAGGTCTGGCTCTGACAAGCTCATGCATTTCTCCAGGGGCCCAACAGCCTGTAAAATGGGCCAACACTGCACTGAAGTTCGACGAGAAACATTCCCCTGGATGCATAAATGGGTTTTGCATTCCCAAACACGCGCTTCATTTGTATGGCAGTTCCAACCTGGGAAATACTGCAGACGCTTTCTTTACTGGCTCCTCTCCATGCAGAAGGGACGTAAACGAGTGTTGTTCTGCACAAGAAATCTTTAAAGGCTGAACAGGAGCAAACACGAAACCAGTCTTTCCTATTGCAGGAACGATGGGTTAAGTTTTAAAGATGGTGCCGCTACTATTTCCTCCCCAGCAGTAATGAGATAGTTAAGGCAGATGTGTGGGTGGGAAAGATCTTCAGAGGCATAAAGGGTCTCTGGTTTATTTAAATTACAAAAACTTTGCTTAACATACCTAGTGGTCCTTAAGAGGATATCAGCACAAATTTGCAAAGAAACAACAGAGTCACACTGTGGTGTCTCTTCTCCCACAGAGGTATTAGGGCAAGGTGGGGCCGGTCACCATTCTGGCCACACCAAGCCTCTTCTCCATAAAGCTGCCCCACCCACACTCCTTGCTACCTGAATGGCTATGTCTGTGCCAAGTGATGAAGTCAAAACCAGCACTGTTTATCAAGGAGACTTACATGAGTTGACCTGGCATAAGGTGAACCGGACCAATGAGACGCTGAATCTCCAGAATTTGAATTAAGTGTAGAAGATGTTTAACAGTCAGGGCATCTTCAAAAAGAGTATTAGGAGGCAGGAGGGGAGCTACAGAAAGCCAGAACTGGTGCAGGCCCAGGGATGAGGAGGACAAAGGTAGGGATGAACAAAAATAAGACTAGATTGTGCCTTTTTAAATATTAGCTAATGTGGCCGAAACCGGTTTGGCTCAGTGGTAGAGCGTCAGTCTACGGACTGAAAGATCCCGGGTTTGATTCTGGTCAAGGGCATGTACCTTGGTTGCGGGCACATCCCTGGTAGGGGGTGTGCAAGAGGCAGCTGATCGATGTTTCTCTCTCATCGATGTTTCTAGCTCTCTATCTCTCTCCTTTCCTCTCTGTAAAAAATCAATAAAATATATTTTTTAATAAATAAATATTAGCTAATGCGAATAGGAAGCCATCATGGTTATCAATGCATTTTAAAACGTGACTTTTCATCTTTCTTATTTTAGCACTAGAGGCCCGGTACATGAAATTTGTGCACTCGGGGGGCATGGTGGGGGAGGGGGGTGTCCCTCAGCCCAACCTGCACCCTCTCACAGTCCGGGAGCCCAGCCCTTGGGGGATGTCCTACTGACGGCTTACGCCGATTCCCTGCTCATCCTTAGTGCTGCTGTGAAGGTGAGAGAGGTTCCTGCCTCCGCTGCTGCACTCGCCAGCCGTGAGCCTGGCTTCTGGCTGTGCAGTGCCCCAGGGAGCACACTGACCACCAGGAGGCAGCTCCTGCATTGAGTGTCTGCCTCCTGGTGGTCAGTGCATGTTATAGTGATCAGTCATTCCAGCATTCGGTCGATTTGCATATTAGCCTTTTAGTATATAGGATTGCTATTATGGGTACTTTCTATTATCATTATAAAACAATCTGAGCATGTATCTTCAACATAGATATATACATGTATAAATTTATAAACGTGCCTATCTTGAAGACATGTGCTCAAACTGCTTTGTATGAATGTGGACGTCTAATCAAGAGTTTAAAGACTTCTACTCTGACCTAGACAGTACATGTTGTATTACTTGGGAGACAGAAGTGAGAGAAGTCAGGATGCCAAGGAATGAGTAAAACATAGTCCTGGTCTTCTTTCTAGAAGCTCAGAGACCATAAGGTGTGATTTCTATTTTCTCCAACAAATATCCATTTAGCATCTACAAATACATGGTACTAGTCTAGGTACTTCCCATCACTTTTTAGTGACATGGTCATTATACATCAAAACAAGCTACCAGGCTGAAATGAATTTGCTGGGTCAGTGGACCCTAAACATTTCTGAACCATAGAGTAGTTTGAGATTCTGATTTAAAATATAATATATGGAACCTCTTTCTAGCAAAGCACACTTATCTATACTAATAAATCTATACTAATAAAAGGGCAATATACTAATAAGACCGGGTACACTTCATCTTCCAGTCATCTGGTCCTCCTTCTGGACAAAGCCACAGTGGCGGAGGCTGAGGCAGAGGCGGTTAGGGGCAATCAGGCTGGCAGGTGGAGGTGGTTGGGGGCGATCAGGCAGGCAGGCAGAGGCAGTTAGGGGTGTTCAGGTTAGCAGGCAGAGGCAATTGGGGGCGATCAGGCTGGCAGGCAGAGGAATTAATGGCGATTAGGCAGGCAGAGGAGTTAGGAGCCAGTGGTCCCAGATTGCGAGAGGGATAACCGGCAGTTAGACATCCCCTGAGGGGTACCAGATTGGAGAGCGGCCAAGCTGAGGGACCTTCCACCACCTCCCATGCACGAATTTCATGCACCAGACCTCTAGTATACACATAATTCCAGATATAATTTCACTTATACTTATCACCTAAAACTCTAAGTATAAGACACTGAGGGTTCTACCTATTTGAAATAGACACACATATATATATATAATCATATAATCCTAAAATGAAAGACTGTTGTTTCAGCAATGAAAGCACTTATGAGGTTTATTCATAGGCTTATCTTTTCAATGTCATATTATTAGTGGCAATGGGAGAAATCCCATCAGAAATAAAACAGCACATTTATTCTCAAACACAATGCATGGAACTGACAGACGGAGTATCACTCCAGAGACACAAAGACTATTCAGAGCTCTCAGTTAATGGAATAGTCACAGTTTAAGACCAAACACAATGCACAAAGAACAGAAATACAAAGTTGCCATACTAGGGACACGGATAACAGAATTAGCTTTCTCGTAATAGAGACTTTGGTGAAGGCAGAAATAAAACAAACAAAATAATTTTCTATTAATGGTCAATAAATAATAAAGTCTGACAAATATTTCATCAGTTTCCTTTAAATGGTTTTACCCAACAGAGCAATGGTACCACAGGCTTGTTTCACATTTTCTCAAACAATCAAAGGAAGTACTTGATTAGAAATGACTGAAAATGCATGATCTGGCTATTAGAGTAATTTGAGGATCAATAGATCTGTTTCCCCTTTTGTAAGATAGAAATAATAGTACTTATTCCACAAAGTTTCCAATTTTGTGGAATAAGTACCGTACTATTATTTCTAGGAGGAAAATGTTGTTCTATACCAGCTCAGCCTACATTACACAAATATTTCCTTAATTCGTAACAACAAATATTTAGTGAGTTGCAACTATGCACCAAACATTAAGAACACAAAAACTGCCCAGCTAGTGTGGCTCAGTGGTTGAACGTTGATCTATAAACCAAGTTATGGTTCAGTTCTTGGTCAGGGCACATGCCCAGGCTGTGGGCTTGATCCCCAGTGCAGAAGGCAGTCAATCAATGATTCTCTCTCATCACTGAAGTTTATATATCTCTCTCCCTAGCCCTTCCTCTCTGAAATCAATAAAACTAAAAAAATAAGAACACAAAAATCAAGAGAAACCGGGCCCAATTTCTTCCTTGATAAAGCTTACTATTGTCTTCATCCATTAGAAAGATTTAAGGCTGAACGTTCCATTGGCTGATAGTGGCAGCTAACATTTGTGTAGAGTTCTACAGATTATAAAGTATTGTCCCACATACCATGTCATGCAATCCTCACAATAACTCCTTGAGAAGTACTGATCATCGATAATGATTCGTCTCATTTTACAGGTTAAGGAACTAAGGCTTGAGAGATCATGTGGCTCAGCCCAGCTCTGGAATCCACCGCTCGGGTGGCATCGGTACACCATTCATCTCACGGGAGCTGGGCTTTGGGTTACAGGGATAAAACACGTGCTAAATCATTTTGAGCTTTCTATTAGGAACATGACCTACAGCAGCCTTCTGCCTGTTTCTATCCTCCCCAGAAGCAAAGGTAATGTGGGGAAAATGCAATCTACATAGATTGGAGAAACTCAATCTATGGGTAATTTCCCAATTGTTACCTGCCAGGGGATCTCGGGGCTGAATGACCCTTTGCTATTCCTATCACACATAACAACCTTTCAGCATTGGGTTGCAACCTGAGATAGGCCTTCCTTCACTGGTTGATTTATTTCTTTTTTTTTTTCTTTTTTCTTTTAAAAAAAATATATTTTATTGATTTTTTTACAGAGAGAAAGGGAGAGGGATAGAGTTAAAAACATCGATGAGAGAGACATTGATCAGCTGCCTCCTGCACACCCCCGATTGGGAACGTGCCCACAACCAAGGTACATGCCCTTGACCGGAATCAAACCTGGGACCTTTCAGTCCGCAGAACGATGCTCTATCCAATGAGCCAGACCGGTTTCGGCCACTGGTTGATTTCTATAGTGCTTTAAAAAAAAAATGCCTTTAAACTATTTTTAAATTTTATTTTTCAATTACAGTTGATAGTCAATATTATTTTGTATTACTTTCAGGTGTACAGCATAGTGGTTAGACATTTATATACCTTTTACAGTGATCCGGGGGAGGACGGGAGAGGCTGGAAGAGGTTAATGAGGGGGGGGAGGGGGAAGGGGCGGAAGAGGACCTTACTATTACAGAAAACAAAGTGCTCCCCATGATAAGTCTAGTACCCACCTGGCATCACACATAGATATTAGATTATTATTGACTATATTCTCTACGCTGTACACTTTACATCCCCAGGACTATTTGTAACTACCAATTTGTACTTTTTTTTCTTTTTTTTTAATTAAGGTATTATATGTGTACATATATTACCATTAACCGCCCCCCCCCACTACATACATGCCCCTCCCCAATTTGTACTTCTTAATACGTTCACCTTTTTCACCTCACCTCCCTTCCCTTCTCCTCTGGCAACCATAAGTCTCTCATCTCTCTACAGTGTGTTTTGATTGCAGAAATCTTCTGCATTATTTTCCTTACAGACTCTTAATAACTAGTTTGCTACAACAGTAGGATTGACATGCTAAGACTGAAACATGACATCCCTGGGTAAAATAATCACCTGATCCTATGTAAAATGTCTGTGACATCCTTGAAGGGATCTTAGATCACTGTCCAGCATACAGCCCACTGCCCAAATTCCTTCTACTGCACGTCTGCCTTGGGGTAATGCAACTTCTTCAATACATCCAGTTCTATTGGTAAGGTAACCCAAAGCTTTAAAAAATGTTTTCAGAAACTGGCCTAGCCATTCCGTTTCTGAGAATTTGTCCTAAAGACATATCTTGACAAGTACAACAATGACGAAGATATTTCAAAAACGTTCAGTGTTGTTGTTGGTATTAAGAAGCTGGAAACAACCAAAATGACTACCCGTAAGAGATGGTTTTAGCAAAACAAGTGTGTGCATTCACATTATGATACACATTCACAAATGATACACATTACTTTTGGTTAAGAAAAAAAAGTCAGTTACTAAATAGCGTCCTAGTATATGCTCCCCATTTTCTGTGTGTACACACAGAAAACAATCTTGAATTAGTTGACATAGAAAAGAATGCTCTTCTATCTGAAAGTTCTAATTCGGCCCT
The DNA here is from genome assembly GCF_964339955.1 of Pipistrellus hanaki. Lineage (NCBI taxonomy): Eukaryota > Metazoa > Chordata > Mammalia > Chiroptera > Vespertilionidae > Pipistrellus > Pipistrellus hanaki. The sequence goes on along the minus strand of NC_140513.1, from coordinate 40,735,938 downwards.
GAGGCTGAGGCATGTTTGCTCTCCTTTCCACCCAAAGGCCTTTCAACTATTCATGTAGGGCAAAATTTCTAGCCCAGTTACCTCCCTAGCTGGCCTTAAAACTTCAGAGCTCCGCTGAAAGCAAGCCCTCAGAGGCAGCCTGGCCAAGGAAGAAACAACGGGACGATTCTCTCCTTGTTCTGAACACCGTGGCGTTAACACTGCGGCATTAACGCTGCCGGAGGTGCCGACCACGTCACACGATTGGCTAAAATCATCCCTCCTTTTTAGCATGAGCTTCTCTAGATCCAGGTCTCCCTATTCCACAACACACAACTTCTTTTTTTTTTTCCTATCCTATAAATACGAAAGTGGTATTCAGTATTCACTGTATATTTGCTCACCTTGATCCTCTTCAAGTTCTGAGACCTTTTTCTATCCTGATTTCTAGCTTCCAGTTGGTTCACTTCCCTCCCATCACTGGGACAGACACAAATGTGATCCACCATTCATGATTAAGAGAGAAAGAGAGAGGGAGAGAGAGGTAGAAACATAGATGATGAGAGAATCATCGATCAGCTGCTTCCTTCACGTCCCCTACTGAAGATCTAGCCCGCAACCCAGGCATGTGCACTGGCCAGGAAATGAACTTCGACCACTTGGTTCATAAGTCGATGCTTGCCGGCCCGGCTGATCCATCATTCTTTTTTATCAAAGACCAATTTCTCTAACCAGTCATTTTGGAAGGGCTATTGAAACCACTTTACTTCATGATCATTTGAAATATTTTTAAACCAAAACAAATATGGATGTGTTGAAAATAAAATACAAAGTGGATTCATCTTTGTGCAAAAACATGACACTTTCAAGGGCATTTAGCTCCTGGTTATGCTTCCCGAGTCCCCCTACATCCCTGTCCACAATCTACCCCTGCACCTTCTACAGCACCACACTCTCCCCCAGAAAGTATAAACTTCCTTCCCTCTTTTTTAATGGAAAAATGAAAATAGCATTGGCAAGGTAGTAAATTACACAACATAAAATAGTTATGAACCTGCAACACATTATGTATTTTATCATGACGTCTCTATTTTCTTTTCACTTTATCTATAAAAGGATCCTAAACACCTCGTGTTACTCTGATATCTCCTAAAATGACATTACTCAAACTCTCTCTTTAATAAGTAACTGATTTAAAAAGAAACAAGCCTATCCTTGGAGAACCCATGCTGACTTTTTACAACCACTGATTCTTTCCTTCATCATTACAACCTATCCCTTCTTCCCTCTATTTATTCCATCCAAGATGGTTTCACACTTACTGTTTAGAAGACACTGAACTAGATCCATGAGAGATAAACAATGAGTAAGACAGACCTTATCTCCCAGGAAAGGGAGAGATGACACACATTCACATCAGTACGACACAAGATGAAACTGCTCCAGGGACTGAGAAGCACTTATCTGCAGGAGCGAACAGCTCTATCTGGCTGGACCACAATATGCGTGAAAGGCAGTCGTAAAGGTAAAAATAGGGCACAGGGCAGATAGTCACAAACACATCTTACCTAAGACGACTCCAGCCCTACCTGGTTTGGCTCAGTGGACAGTGTCGGCCTGCACACTGAAAAGGCCTGGGTTCAATTCCCGTCAAGGGCACATGCCCATGTTGTGGCTCAACCCCCGGTAATGGGCGTGTAGGAGGCAGCCAATCAATGCTCTTTCTCATCACTGATGCACTGATGTTTCAATCTCTCTCTCCCTTTCCCTTCCTTTCTGAAATCAATAAAAGTACATTTAAAAAAATTTTTTTTTGCTAGGGAATCACCTTCAAGTTTTCTCAGCCAGAGTTAGAAAATCTATCATTTTCTATTTCAGAAAATTAAAATGTTTTTAATTTCTGAAGAATATCTGCTTATAGTTTGAAGAATATCTGCTTATAGTTCCAGCCCTCTGAAACTATAAGCAGATATTCCTGTTTTCCAAGATTGCCAACAGAAGCCTACAAATCATAATATGTCCTAAACTTGTGTCAGTATTTTAAGTTTACAAAGCATTTTAAAAGGGATTACCTCTGATAAGACTTTTAAGTATCCTAAGATATGATTAAACTAGGCCTGGACACTCAAATTCCATTCACTACATACTCAATCACCTCTCCCACCCTCAACATCCACCCATTTTCACCTACATTTATTTTGCCCTTTCCAATTAAAAATCATCATCCTTGAATTTTCAGTGCTGACTGCAGTGTACAAAAATTTTAATGGATAACCACTGTAAAATATTTGCAAGAAATTCTAAGCGGCCAGTATCTTTGATTTTTAGAGTTTAAATCTGAAAGGCCTTAAGAACAGACTAGATAATTTACAAGAAGCTGACAAATCTTTTGGGAAGGAAATTCAACAGCGATGGGTAAGTTACCCAAAAAGACTTGCTAAAAATATAGTAGATCCTCACTTATTATTCAAGTATTCTGTATTTGCAAATTGGACTGCTCACTGAAATTCATTTGTGACTCCAAAATCAAAGCTCATGGTGGTTGGTGGACATGTGCAGAGTGGATCAAGATTCACGTCATTTGACTCACACATTCCTAGCCGAAGTCAGACAAGGCAACACTCTGCCTTCTTCTTTTAGCCCTCATCCCGTGAACAAATATCCTTTTCACAGTTTGCATTTGTGTGCTTTTTGCCGGTAATTTTGTTGCTTAAAATAGCCCCCAAGAGTAGTGCCGAAATGCTGTCCTGTATTCCTAAGTGCAAAAAGGCAAGGAGGTTGCCTTCCAGAGAAAACACGTTATGTTAGGTAAGCCTCGTTCAGGCACTGAGTTATAGTGCTGTAGGCCCTGAGTTCAGTGTTACTGAATCAACAATACATCTTAAATAAGGTGTTTAAACAGAAACACACACACACAAAACAAGGCTATGGATTTGATCAGGCTTTTTTTTTGGTTTGTTTTTTTAAATCTCTAGTAGCTATGGTTCAGTATTCACTAATTCATTGCTCACGCCACTTTACAGAACATAAACTAAGCTAATAATCCAAATGATGTCAACAGTGGGGGGAAATGGGGTTTCCTCTCAATTTTTCTGAACTTCCTACAATGAGCAGTTTTGCTCATTCTGGAACTCCTGTTACATTTCAGAACAATTCTAAGTCCTGGATCAACCCTTTCTTGCTATTCTCCACTTCGAGAAACTTTTCAATATTTCCTAAGGCGATGGCCCATCCTAGTCTTGGCCTTCTCCAACTCCTTCACAGCTTCTAACTCATCTTCACCTTGGTTCCCGGACATTCCCACCACCTTTCGCGCAGGTTCCTTTACAGAGCAGAGCTCCTCAGCAGTTCCTGGGTGGCCTCTGTGACTTCTTGGGCTTCCTTCCCCTGCCCTTCCTCACCCAAGGATTGTGTCTTATGAGTCTGTGGCCATCCATTTGCACCTACATTTTTGCCTAGTTGCTTGAAACCCATTTTTTAGTAGCAACCTGCCAGATCACTCAATGTATTCAGAATCCTTACTTTATTTCTCTTGCAAAAAAACAGCAAAATAATAATAATAATAATAATAATAATAATAATGTCATGCAATTTATCCGGATGACAGCTAACATTCAGATTATTTACTAAGCCAGGCACTCTACAACCACATGATAACACCTATTTTTAAAAAATATTATTTTATTGAATTTTTACAGTGAGGAAGGGAAAGGGATATAGAGTTAGAAACATCAATCAGCTGCCTCCTACAAACACCCCACTGGGGATATGCCCACAACCAAGATACATTCCCTTGACCGGAATTGAACTTGGGACCTTTCAGTCCATAGGCCAATGCTCTATCCACTGAGCCAAACTGGTTAGGACATAACACCTATTTTTAATGCTTATTTTATAGTGATGGAAGCTAAGACTTCATGTTCAATGATAGTGTGAGGATCACATCTAGTAACTGGAAGCACTGGGCCTCCAAAACTGGCTAATAGTCAACTCTAGAGCCTAAGACTCAACCCACACTCATTTAGAGGCTAGCAAAATTCAGAAACCAGGGTTCCCCATGTTTTATTGGGATCACTGAACGCACACTAAACTTCTCCCTCTGCAGCGGATAAATACATACACATACACGGAACATTTTTACAGAGGCAATTCATGTTCATTCATGAAAACATGAGAGCTGAAACCGGTTTGGCTCAGTGGATAGAGCATCGGCCTGCGGACTGGAAGGTCCCAGGTTCGATTCCGGTCAAGGGCATATACATTGGTTGCTGGCACATCCCTGGTAGGGGGTGTACAGGAGGCAGCTGGTCGATGTTCCTCTCTCATCGATGTTTCTAGTTCTCTATTCCTCTTCCTTCCTCTCTGTAAAAAAAACAATATATTTTTTTAAAAAAACATGAGAAAAAATTAAACAGCATAAACTCAATAGTAAATACTAGTATGTCTCAAACTTTTAGAGTAATGATTAAAAAGTAGTTGTAAGCAGAGATCTGAAAAGGTTTAATGATTACTTTAATATGGTCAGTGATGTTGGTCTACAAACAAGTTAATCCTATATAATAAAAGGCTAATATGCAAATCGACCAAACGGTGCAATGACTGGTCACTATGACACACACTGACCACAAGGGGGCAGACGCTCAACACAGGAGCTGCCCCCTGGTGTTCAGTGTGTTCTCACAGAGGGTGGTCAAGGCTGGTGAGCGCAGCTGTGGTGGCAGGATCCACTCTTGCCTCTGCAGCAGCGCTAAGGACCCCATGGGGAGCAGGCTTAAGCCGGCAGTTGAACATCCCCTGAGGGGTTCTGGACTGCGAGACGGTGCAGGCCTGGCTGAGGGACATCCCTCCCCGCCCAATGCATGGATGTTGTGCACTGGGTCTCTAGTGATAACATAATGAAGGTTAAAAAGTTAATGATGTTATAACACAATGAAGGTTATTGGTTATTTTTTAAATAGAAAGGTTTGGCAACATCTTTTTCACTACTAAAGAGTAATTTTAGCATTTCAAAGGAATTGTTTCCTAATCGTATTTTGGAAAACATATTTTCAAAAACATTTACATACTAGGAACCTACAAATCTTGTTAAGTCAAATATTTCATATTCCAGTGCAAGTCTGGGCACATCAAATCTGGAGGAATTTCTTAAGGCTTACTAAATCACCCTAAGTGATTTAATTCCCAGCTGAAGGGGAACCTGAAACTTTTAGATTATTGCAGCTAATAGTCAGGAGCAGTGGGGAGAAGAGGAGAAACCCATCAAAGCTTTTGGCACTGAAATGTCCCGGAGGAAGGACAATCTCCATAATGTACTCATTAGAATTAATATTCTAACTAATTGGTTCCTGGGTTCTGAATTATGTTTCCTCATTGACTTATTCAATTTAGCAATGTGGGCAACTATCATTCACCCAGCAACGTGAGAGCGTTTAATCATTGTAGGGTTTAACAGCGTGTACATCTGGCATATCTAAGTCATGTGCCATCATGTACGCGGTGGTTGGGGAAGGGGAAGGTCACCCCACCATTTCCCAAAAGTGGGAATGGCTCCATGGAGTCACTGTCTCACTCTCTGCCTGGGTGGACATCAGGACAGCATTCTGCTTTGGGCTGTGGATGTGGTCTGAGACTGGGACATGGCTTTTTCAAGGGCTGGCTACTGGCCCATCTACTTTCATCAGCACTTATTGCTGCCCCCATATTAGTGATTCTCAAAGTGTGGTCCCCAGACAGCAGAGTCAACTGGGGACTTGTCAGAAACGTAAATTCTCAAACGAGTTCCAGAACTCTTGAATCAGAAAGTCTGAGGGTAAGCAATCTGTTCTAATATAGCCCTCAGGGGATTTGGGTGAGCTGTACAGTTAGAAACCACAGCTATAAATACTCGGTCATTTATTACCATGGCCAGGTGGCTCAGATGGCCGGAGAGTCATCCCATACAACAAAGGGTTTCAGGTTTGAGTGCTGTCAGGGCACATACCTAGGTTGCTAGTTCGAAACCTGATCAGGAGGCAACAGATCAATGTTTCTCTGTCATATCAATGTTTCTCCCCACCTTCCCCCCCCCCCCCCGACACTCTCTCTCAAATCAATAAAAACATATGCTTGAGTGAGAATTAAAAAAAATAAAACAAAACAAAATAATAAAGTGATCATTCATTAAGACTGCCATTATAGCCTGGCCAATGTGGCTCAATAGTTAAGCACTGACCTATGAACCAGGAGGTCATGGTTTGAGTCCATCAGGGCATATGCCTGGTTTGTGGGCTCAATCCCAATAGGGGGCATGTAGGAGGCGGTCGATCAATGATTCTCTCTCATCACTGAGGTTTCTCTTTCTCTCCCTCTCCCTTCCTCTCTGGGGAAAAAAATAAATAAATATAAATATAAATATAAATATAAATATAAATATAAATATAAGTAATTTACATTAAACCTATTAAAACTAATTCATTGATCTTCCAATATTCCTGTGAGTAAATTCAAATAGAGGGATATTTTGAACTTACCAAAAGTTCAGGATAAGGGAGTGATTAATATGAAAGTTGAGGAATGAGTGAAAAAGGTGAACAGGATTAAGAAACATAAATTGGCAGTTATAAAAACAGTAGCAGGGATGTCAAGTTCAGCATAGGAAATATAGTCAATAATACTGTCATAACTATGTATGGTGTCATTTGGGTACTAGACTTAATGGAGTGAACATTTCATAAGACATATAAATGCCTAATCACTATGTTGTACACCAGAAACGAATGTAATATTGTATGTAATAAAAAAAATTTTTTTAAAGCACACTGCCTGGCACAAAGCATCCCTCACTCCACAATAGTAACGGTATTATTAGCTAACAAAACTATTCAATTTTAAATACTTCTGAACATACTTATGTCTCTAGAAAGTAAAGGCTGCAAACATCCAAATCACTTTCTATAGAAAAGCACCTGATAAATGATTTCTTAAATAAAGGTGACAAAATTACAACCGCATTCATGCCTAACAAAGGATCCCATGACTGAGAAAACAGCTCATATTACAATAAAGGCAGTATGCACAGTACCTTACCGCAAACACTCTGATCAAGAGAAAACATTTCAAAATATTTACTTTCCAAGATCCCTAAGCTGCCCAAGGGGGAAAGCCAAGGCACAGTACCGACTTGCGCAGATTAGTCAAGAATGTGATTGGAGGAATGAAAGAAAGTACGTTTTGGCAAGGCTGAAGAAGGGGGCAAAATTTCAAGTTTCTGCGGGTTCATTCAAATGAGCACTTCCCTTCCTTTTTGCAGTTCATAATTCAGCGCACGTTTCACGTTGTAATTAAAAGATCGATAAGCCACGTCAGAAGAAACCTGTCCGTTAAGAATCTTTTAAATATGTTCTAGGTCAGTGGTTGGCAAACTCATTAGTTAACAGAGCCAAATATCAACAGTACAACGACTGAAATTTCTTTGGAGAGCCAATTTTTTTAAACTTAAACTTCCTCTAACGCCACTTCTTCAAAATAGACTCGCCCAAGCCGTGGAATTTCGTGTAAGAGCCACACTCAAGGAGCCAAAGAGCCGCATGTGGCTCGAGAGCCGCAGTTTGCAGACCATGGTTCTAGGTTAACATGAACATTACTATCAAAAGTTGTTTGACAAGCACTGAGGAGATGCTGTCTCACCTTCCTACAGACCTGGGTTGGAGTAAAGGCGTGGTCATTCACCAGCTAACGGACCGGACCAGTGGGTAAGATCCAGAGCTTGCTAACTGAGGTCCTGCTTCGACCTTTGTCCTCCGGTCCGTCCTCCTGTGACAGCAGTCACAGGATCCTAATCTGTTCCTCCAGGGGGCGAAAGCCTCCTTCCGACCGCAGGGCCTTGGCACATGTGGTTGCCCACTGTTCCCCTGCTCGGAGCATCGACTCCCAGTCTTCACCCAGCCAACTCTGAGTCCTTCGGGTAGACACACTTTGGGATCGCTTAGGTTTTCAGACACGCAATATTGCCAGATGAGAAAGTAAATTCTTTCAATATCTTTCTGGTTTCCCAAAACAGAAGCTGGTGAAAGCTGAAAAAAAAAACTCTGGACCTTCTGAGTTTAAGCTCAGATTGAAAATTCTGGGACTTGGGCTGGTAAAACCGAGAGACCCAGTGTACAGAAAACCACCATGGGTAATGACTCTTTCTCCCACCTAGTCACTCTGGATACAAGAAGGAAATAAGAAAATGTTTGTCCTTCTCCCACCCCCCGCCCCAGCTTGCCTTCATTCTCACGTGTCACTCCTCCTTTATTATAACTGGGGGAAAGCTCTGGGGAGGGGGCGAAGCTTCACCGTCCTCTTATCACAAGCTTGGCTGTACAGATCCACATACATGGGATTAGCCAGGAACTGCCATTCCCCATGCCCCGTTCCCTATCCATTTCCCTCAGTCTCCCCTGGCCCTCGTCTCTTTTCCAGCTTTCCCACTCAGCTTCTCTCAAGATGTGCAACAGACACGGTGACATGGCAAAACGAGGGGGAGGGGGGGCCGGATTTTAAAAAGACTCCTGGAGCTACATTCTCTTAGAAATTATCCTGGAGCCTAGGAAAAGGGGAAGGAGGGTCCAAAAAAAAAAAAAAAAAGTCAAAAAATAGAAAGTTCAGGGAAAGAATGGAGAAAGGAATGGGATGAAGTGGAACGGGTGACTGCTGGGCCACCTATTTCTTATAATTAAGCCCTTACCTCTCACCACCCGAGAATCAAGAGCAGAGAACGTGTAGGCCTTCCCAGGTGTACGGCCTCTGCCTCCCACTTCTGAGAACACTTAATCTGATCAGGGAGTCCAGGTTCCTTTCTGATAATGGTGTTTTGAGAAGATGACCTGTCTGTTCTTGCTGCTCAGCCTGAAGAAATATATTGTTAAAGGTCTGTAGTCGGCCGTATGTATAGATGTGGGAGGAACAGGTGGCCAGCACCATGTTATTAAATAATGAGTGTTTCGGGGGTAATAAACACCTTTAATGGCTACCATAAAACCTGATTAAAGATTGGGACTTCTCTCTGAAATTACCAATATCTAAAGAAGATACCAAAAATTAGGACCTCCCGGGGAACCTACCGTGTAAGTCGGCTTATTTATCCCACCTGCACTGTGTGTGTCTTTTAAACAGGGACTCGTTATTCTGACTCTCTGCCTCCAGCCCCGTGTTACTGAGACGGCGGACATTCCAGACATGCTCACCTCAGAGAGCAAGGTCAGGCTCCAAAAGGCCTCAGCACTGCGTGGAGAGAAAAGACCAAAACCCACAAGGAGGTTATCCCCAGGGGACTTGCTGACCCCAGGGCTGTGTATGTGTGTATGTGTGTGTGTGTGTGCACGCACACAATCCGCCAACCCCAATTAAGGGTCATTTTGCCTCCTAGAAGCTATCAGAAGATGAAAGCAGTCCCTCGTCCCTTCCTCCAGACAATCGGCAGCCACCTGCTTGGGGATTTAGTCACCAGCCTCCGAGTTCCTATGCCGTGGAGTCACGCAGTCACCGCCGTTTGTACTCCAGAGAACAGGCGGAGGAGGAAGAAACAAAGGGGCCAGGTGGCTGGGGCAGAGTGTGTGTGTGTGTGGGGGGGGGGGGGGGGGGAGGGGGGAGAGCTCTTTCTCACACTCCCACAATGCAGCAAGGGGCTTGGGGAAGCCTGGTTGCTCCCAGTCTCCGGCTACGTGCTGAGACGGCTGTCTGAGCTGGGACAGGAAAAGGAAGGAAGACAGTCCTCTCTCAGGACTCCTTTCTGAGGCCTGCCTCGTCCCTTATCTAAAGGGAACAAGCATTGCTCAACACGAAGCAGAGCCTGTCCTGGAGCGTTCCGCTGCCGGCTTAGTTCGATTCTGCCGTGAACAGGTCCTCAGCAGCCCTCTTCACGGATACACGGGAGAACCTGCAGCTAAGCCGAGTCACCCCCGGAGAGAGGCAGGACCGCGGTGCACTCAGCGAAGCGCTCCTTTCCCATCCGGCCGAGTGGGGTGTTAGGGAGGCGAGTGGCCCGCAGTCGCACCTGCTACAGGAAGGTCGGGGACTGATCTTGCAGACGGGTTTTGATGGGGTATCCTCCACTCGCTGTGGAAGGCTTTGGGACAAGGGGCCTGGGGGAAGAACTATCAACTAAGAGAAAGGAAGAAATAAAAGCAGAGAAGAGCCAAAATCGGTTTGGCTCAGTGGATAGAGCGTTGGCCTGCGGACTGAAAGGTCCCAGGTTCGATTCCGGTCAAGGGCATGTACCTTGGTTGTGGGCACATCCCCAGTGGTGGGGTGTGCAGGAGGCAGCTGATCTATGTTTCTAACTCTCTATCCTTCTCCCTACCTTTCTCTAAAAAAAAAAATCAATAAAATATATTTTTTTTAAAACAGAGAAGAGCCGGGACTGGTTTGGCTCAGTGGATAGAGCATCGGCCTGCGGACTGAAAAGTCCCAGGTTCGATTCCGGTCAAGGGCATGTACCTTGGTTGCGGGCACATCCCCGATAGGGGGTGTGCAAGAGGCAGCTGATCGATGATTCTCTCTCATCAATGTTTCTAACTCTCTATCCCTCTCTTTTCTTCTCTGTGAAAAATCAATAAAATATATTAAGAAATAATAATAATAAAATAAAATAAAAACAGAGAAGAAAAGTTGAAAATTTGCCTATGTGAATTTTCCATTCTGTGGAAAAATTAAAGAAACGTCTTTGGAATTATTGATGAAATTAAAACAAAAATATTAATTTTATATGATATCATCTAGAATCTCATGCAATGTATACTCTGTAACCAGATTACAAAATTCCTGCCATTTATATCTTTACTTATCTTCCCCCTCTATTTTATTTGTATTGGGTAAAATATAACATGACCGTTACAAAATGTTTTAAAATCCTGATCAGAAAATTTTAAATTACTACAATTCCAAAAGAAACTTGACCACTGTTAACATTTTAGAATAACACCTATATATATCAAAGCCTAAGCCATCAGATGACCAGCTAGTAGCTATGATGTGCACTGACCACCAAAGGACAGACGCTCTATGCAGGAGCTCCCCGCTGGTGGTCAGCTGACAGATGGGCACTGGACACCAAGCTGCCAGCTAGCAAGTGCAGCTGCAGTGGCACAAGCCTTCCCCACAGACACTCTTCCTGCGCGCCTGGCAGGCACAGCACCCAGCCCGGGCTCTAGCTCCTCCCCAGCCGCCTGCTGCTTCACACACTACTTTGTGCTGTGCAGGACTGACGTGGACAGCAGACTGGAGCCCAACTAGCCGGCAGGCAAGGCCAGGCTGCGGTGGTACAGAAGTCCACTAGTCCTCACAGGCCTGGTTAAGGGACCCCACTGGTGCATGGATCTGTGTCAAACAGAGACACACAAATAAATACGTGGTGAGTTAGTTAGGGAGATGTTGATTTATAAAAATTTCCTCATACTATACACATTGGATTTTTTTTCACCGAAGTTGTAAATATCTACAGTATTTGTTCAAATAAATATAAATTTGTTTGCATCCTTTTTTTTTTTTTTTTTAAGATTCTTGGCAAACAGCTCTGCTATTTACTATTATAATAGTCCTATGGAGCAAACAGGAGCATCTGTATGTACTGCTGAAGTTTAGCAGCATAGGAAGTACCAAGTTCACCTGCAGCAATCACAAAATCAGGAATCCCTCATATATCACTGACAAACCTTTAGAAAGCCCTCCTCAGTCAACAACTAAAATGACACTAAGAACAGAGTTTGGATTCTTTCCTACATAGCTTCATCTGGCTGCCTAGAGTGAGAAAAACCTTTAGTAATCTTTTTCACTGGGGGCTTACAATGTGGTTTAGGACAACTAGTGATATTATAAAGGTATAAGAAAGATCTTAATTAGTTTCCCTTAATTACTTATCCATTAAAAAAAAAAAAAGACAAATAAGAAATAGTTTTTTTTAACCATAGATAACCATATGCTATTGTAGTTATAAAGATTATAAATTTCATAGTATGGAGAGGTTTAAAGACAGGATAAATGTTTACCAATATTTCCCACAGTCCTGATTAGGGAAAATGTGAAAATGTGAGATGATCACCAGTTCTTTCTTAACTCTATGACCAAAGACTGCCATAATTGGAAATCAGGTTTTACGTCAACATTCTTCAGCCCCAAATTTCCTGCTTCCAACCCACCACCATTTCCCCCTTTCATAAAATGGGCTGGTCTACTAATGAGATTTAAAAGCTAGAGTGAGTTTTACTATTTTAGGGGGTTGTAGACTGAGTAGTTAGGTTGTATGCATATAGATAGACAACAAGCACACCTATACCACTGGTATAATGGTACCATACAGGAGGATTATTCTTGTCATCAGCCCTGTCTTTTAAACTAGTTGAGAGACAATTTCATAGAAGAGAGTTTAAAATACATCACCATGTACAATAAGTTATTTAGAAAGAACATGCCCACAACCAAGGCATATCTCACATTCAATGTGGCCAGTAATTCATTTTAATTCATGTCTGCTGCCATGCTTTTCTTTAAAAAAAAATTTTTTAATCCTCACCTGAAGACTTGCTTAGTGATGAGAGAGAGAGAGAGAGAGAGAGAGAGAGAGAGAGAGAGAGAGAAACATTGATGTGAGAAAGAAACATTGATTGTTGCCTTTCTGACCAGAGATCAAACCTGAAACCTAGAAATATGCCCTGACTGGGAATCAAACCTGCAACCTTTCGGTGCACAGGACAATGCTCAACCAACTGACCGGATAAGGCCATCGTTTTAAAATTAGGACACTTCCTGTTCTTAACCCATACCTCCTCATCTTGAACACACTCTTTGCCAAAATTTAATATTAAGCTTGTTTTCATTTTTCCAAATGGGTTTAGATTTACCCACTGTTGCTGGGTAAGATATTTCTGAAAACAGAAAAGGCAACTTTGTCCTTTAAGATTACCCAGGGCTGACCAAAGCTGTTCTGTGAATTCAAGTGCTTCCCCATGGACCACACGTTACAGAAAATGTTCTTATTCACTGGACCCAGGACACTGTCCGCCTCACGTCAGAGGGATCAAACATTCAGCTGGCAACCTTTTGTCCCGTGTCAAACGCACATTACCAAGTGAGCAGCCAGCGTGTCCGGGGGCTTTGATGCTGCCATCGGAGAAGGCTGGAAAAGGACACCAGGAGAAGGAGCTGCTCACTAGCCCTCCTCCTCAATAGCCAGCCCCGAATGTTCCAACAACAACTAATCTGGGAACGCGGTTCTGACGTCGTTGAGATAAACACTTGATTTGTTCCCCAAATGCTGGGAGGGCTGCTGCAACCCTATCCGGCGATAACCGGCTGTGCTCTCTTCCTCCCCACGCCTGGGGCAAGGCTTGCTTCCAGAGACAAGGGCCACTTCCCGTCTTTTTTCCCCCCAAGCCGGACAGCCAAGGAGGTGCCTGGCCAGGCATGAAAGCCTTTTCAACCTGACACTGAACCACACACTCTGCTCTGGAGGAGCCTAAGCTATGTCCCTCTCCTGGTTGCCAAAAGAATTTCCTGGCCAATGGTATTAAAATACAGATGTCATATAAAGACCAATGGTATTAAATGACCAATGGTATTAAAATGCAGATGTCATATAAAGAGGAGCCCGGAAACAGAAATTAGGATACAGGGTTCCCGTGCCTTACAGTATTTATTGGGAGGCAGGAGTTGGGGGTGGGGGGAGATAGCTAGTGAAAATGGCTACTAAAGAATAAACGGCAGATGAAACCGTTTTGGCTCGGTGGATAGAGCGTTGGCCTGTGGACTCAAGGGTCTCAGGTTCAATTCAGGTCAAGGGCATGTACCTTGGTTGCAGGCACATCCCCAGTAGGGGGTGTGCAGGAGGCAGCTGATCAATGTTTCTCTCTCATCGATGTATCTAACTCTCTATCCCTCTATCTTCCTCTCTGTAAAAGTCAATAAAATGTTAAAAAAAAAAAAAAAAAAACATTAAAAAAAAAATAAACGGCAGAAGAACTACAACCTGTGTACAAATTACACAGCAGAGAGGTGAGGCGGAAAGATGAAAACTGGCACCAATGAGACTGCAGGCAAGTGGCACTGTCCCCAGGCCCAATTTAGCTACCACCCCCTCCTTCCCTCCTCCTCACAGAACAGGATCTGGAAAGGCTCGCCCACACCCCAGCCTCTGAACCTCTGCACCATTGGCATTTGGGGCGGGACAGTTCTCTGATGTGGGCTGCCCTGTGTGTTGTAGGATATTCGGCAGCATCTGCAGCCTCTGCCCACTCGAGGACTGTAACACCCACCGCCCCGGTTCAGCCGTAACCTCCAAAATGTCTCCCCACGTAACCAAATGCCCCTGAAAGGCTGGGGGGAGGCGAGGGGGCAAAACTGCCTCGGCTTGAGAACCGCTGACCTGCCGGAAGGCACCGTGCACGGGGTGCAGTCTGCACAGTAACCAAGGGCCCAGCTAAGGTGGCCGGTGGGAGCTGAGGGCTCGTCCATGGTCCACCCACCAACTCATGCACCACAGGGCTGTGCCCACCCCGAGGGGGCACCGCCTTTTCTAATGCCCTCCAAGGGCCACACAGGCCAGCAGAAGCACCGTCCTCACACCCCACTCTCCCTCCCCCCCCCTCTGCCCTGGGCCCATTCGCCATCAAGCCCTGGAACTGTTTTTGCTGCCAAACCCACAGATCGGTCTGGATTCCCACGCTCCAGAGCACTGGACACTGTAACTGGCCCCTCTGAAAGGCAGGCTTGCAGGTTTCCTCCAGCCTCCCTGGCCGACCCTCCTCAGTGGTCTGCTCTTCAGGGCTGGGCCCTAAGCCCTCTTTCCCACTCTACATCCTCCCTACCCTTCCCCCATCCTCCCATTCCCACCCCAACTTAGTGCTCTTATTACCTCACAGCTGCAATGATCATCAAGAAGGCGGGAGACTCCCAGAACCCAGCTCACTGTGCCCTTTCTCTTTTCTCATCTTTAAATGCACATTTCCCCTCTGACATCCCGCAGGCCCTAGAACTCAATCTGTCCCAAACTGAACTCCGTGTCCTCTCTCTCTCTCTCCCCCTCACCCCTCCAACCTCCCTGGCTTCCTCTCACTGAGCAGCAGCTGGACCTCCCAAAACCTGGGCACTGCCCTCGACGCCTCCCTCTCCTCAGTCAGTCAGCTCAGAGACGCTACCCAAAACCCCACCTTTCCCCAGCACCGCGCGCCCCTGCTCTGGCCCAGGCTCTGATGCCCCTCACCTGGGGATCCCTGCAGGCACCTCAGCTCTCATACCCCCAAGCCCAGGGAACCTTCCTATCTGCACTTCTGATTGTATCACTTGCCAGCTTAAAACTCTCCAGTGATTTCCCACCACCTTTGAGATAAATTTTAAAAGTTATTAATATGGGCTGCACAAGTAGCTCAGTTGATTAGAGCATTGTCCAACACAACAAGGTTGCAAGTTCAATCCCCAGTGAGGACACATATGAGAAGCAACCAATGAATGCATAAGTTGGTGAAACAACAAATCAATGTTTCTCACACTCCTCTTTTCCTATTCCCCCCCACACCCCGCTTTAAAAAAAAAAAAAATCAATCAATACAAATAAATGCATTAACATGGTTCACCGGGCCCTTTATGATCTCTTTCCCCACCCTACCCCCCTATACACACACCTCGCTCCACCCTCCAATTTGAAGTCACAGACTACTCTCTTTGGTTCTAAACACAGGATGCTCGGCCCCCTCAGCCTCTTCCCCAAATCTGCCCCTTCACCCGGCTGGCTCCACCTCACCCAACAGGATTCAGCTTAAGCTTCTCCGACTCCCACCTTCCACTAATGTTCCCGGTGTTATGTGCCCATAACAGCCTGTCCTCCTTCAGAGCACTGACCCTGCTGATCTGCCCTCCTCTCCACCTATCGGCGTCCACCTTACTTAATCCTCTGTACAGTGTTAGCCAGATCCTCTGATTAATTTCTTATCTCAAGTCTGTTATGGCTCACCATCAACAGCAAATATAAGTACCAAGGCTATAGAACACCCCCTCTGTGTCAAGTATTACAGGGATATCAAAACACATGCATGGCATGGAACTCGTTTTCAAGAAAAATATCAAGGTGAGGAAACAACGCAACATAAAATGTTATACTTCCTAAGCAGCATGTCTGTCTACAAATGCACATCAGTAGAGGCAGACTGAGAAAACACGTAGTTAGGAGACATATAAAGTTGAGACATTATCGGCAGGAAGTACAGACAATGTGGAGGGGAGAGATCAACCACAGGACTTGTATGCACGCATGTAAGCATAACCCATGGACAGACAGTAGGGGGGTGAGGGCATGTGCTGGGGGATGGGAACTGCCAGGGAGAGGTTAATGGGGGGGAAAGAATACATACCAGTAAGTAATACTTTAAACAATAAAGAATTTAAATTTAAAAAAAAAAAAAAACTGGGAAAATTTCAAACAGTAACTTTCACAGGTGTGTTTATGAAGTATACTTACTGTGCCAGATGCCTCAGAAACACGCCTTCATTTTTATGTTTATAGCCATCTTCCAAGGGGAGTATTACGATGTCCGTTTTACAAATGGGACAACTGACGCTCTGCTCTGAACAGAGACAGAATTCTCTGTCCAACTGACTCGGATTTCTGTTCTACGCTGGCTCTCAGACGAGTAACTGGCCAGAAATAGCCTTTGCCCGAGAGCCCCCCACTGGGAAGCCCACCTGTTTGAAGGAACCCTCGCAGGTTATCTATAATTAAAAGTCTGGATTGTTCCAACTTGAACTAGTAGCTGTCAGTTTTAAAATAGCTCTGGGCCTGAGGCAAGCCATGCCTCTTATGTACTTCAGATGTTTTGTTGATCTTTACTTTCAACAACCTCTACTGAAAAGCTGTTAAGCTCTTTCTTTCTCCTTCCAGGAGAGGTGAGAACAATCCCTGAAGGCTGGAGATGTCTGCCTCTCCTTTATATGCAACTTTTTATAAAAATAAAAAAAGGGGGGGGGGTGCGGGGGGGGGGGGAGAGGGAGAAGGGAATCTTTAGGCCCCTTGACCTTTGCTGTGGTCAACTAAGGCACTTACTGAGCACTTAATACATGCCAAACACTCTGTAATACCATCGCTCTTGAATACATAGGATGCCATTGTAATTCCCTAGTTATCAATAACAGGAAAGGAGCACAGGGGAGATAGGAGGAAACCCAGTAAAGCGGGAAGGATTAGCGAAGGTGCTTTCCCGTCAGTCATACCTGGGAATGAAGGTCATTGGTCAGAATGAGTGTGCTGTGGCCATTGCGAACACGAGGAAATTTGGGATGCTTAATTCCCTGAACAAAGAAGCTCACGTTCCTGCTGCTTGTGTGCCCTTGGTTCTTCTTAAGCTCTCGGGGCTCTCACTGTGTGGGGCGTGCTCTTCCAGTATTCACCCACATGGCACACGCCCGCGCGGACCCCACACACACTGGACTAATGGACTGCTGCTAGCCTGATGCTGAACTGGACCCAGGTCCAACCTGGAAAGGAAACTCTGGGCACTGGCTCTGCCTCCAGCTCTACGGAAACCCCAGCTATACTTCTTCTGTGACCGGAGGAAAGGAAATGGGACTTTAGAAACTCAGAGATGCAATTCCACACAAATAAAAATCACTCAATCACCAGTGCGAGTCTCAGAAAATTCTTTTTTTCAATATATCATAGGGACTCCATCCCCAGCACCCCGTGGGGAAGAGGATAACCCAGTTTTTCTGGTCCCACAATCACCCTCAATTAGCTCTTTTACTAACTTCATTTTGCAGACAGGAAAGTGGAGGCGGAGTGCAGGCAAATTCTCCATTCCGTGCTGACTCTGTCCAAGTCAGCTTGCCAGCACGCCCCAGGAACTGTGCTTCTGAGGGGAGAAAAGGATGGAACCTTAACAAAGGTGGGAGGAAGGGGAGGGGGGGAAATAGTGAACCCAATCGATAGATATTTGAGCCAAAGAAGGGCAAGTTGCTGTGATGAGTGAGAACAGAAAAGAAATGGACCCTCAGAGAAATTAAATCTATGCACATTGTGAAAGACACATTCAAATAAGTGGAAAACAGAAGGCGGTCCCTCTGCTTTCTCATCCTCAGCACTGTTGACATTCGGGGCTGGATAACTTGGTTGTGTGGATGTTTAGCAGCACCCCTGGCCTCAAACCACTAGCTGCCAGGAGCACCTTTCCCCTGAATCGTGACAACCAAAAATGTCTCTGACATTGCCAAAGTCATCCTCTCCCCCCAGCCCACCCCCACAAAGCCCCTTGAGACACATTGCTCTAAAGGAGTTAGGTGCTGAAATAACTGGTTATTTTAGGGCCTTATCTTGGGCACAAGTTTTCAGAGTCCTTTTCCAACATATTAAGACACGAACCAGTCAAACACAGAATTATAATCTTGGGGGGAAAAGAGCCCCCAAAATTACTCCTTCGCCAACAACATCAGCAGCACTTCGGAGACAATGTTTACGTCCTCGCAGCCCTGTGGTCTGCTGGAAAATTAATGTACCCCATGCAGGCTTTGATCTCCTAGCAAATTATTTCCCGAGACAAGATTTAACTTGTAAGGGCCGTCCAGGCTAACCAGCTAGCTGCCAGAGGGGAACCGGCACCGAATTCCAGGCGGGGAAGGGAGAGGGCCTTCCCGCCCTCCCAAAGGGACCCTACTCAGTAACTCGCCAAATGCCACCCCGGGGCCCAATGTTCCCACGAAAAAGGCGTTCAAACGACGACAATGCAGCGTGGCTTTGTGCCCGACAGAGAAAGAGCCGGTTAGGAAGAGGGTCAGTTTTACATCCCGGCGCTAGTCCGCATTTCGTTAGGAAAGGTTTTTGCTGCTGTTTCCGTTTTCTTTCTTAATGTCACATTAAAGAGGAAGAGTCACAACCCACGTGGCCCCCTGGCTTCCGTGGCCTGTTTTCGCTGAGATTGGGGAGGGAGCTTCCGGCCTTTCCACAGCTCCCGCTCACCAATCACCTGTCCCGCAAGGCGGGTGCCGCCAGCCGGCTGGAACAGGGGAGCCCTGGAGAAGATGTTTGTTGAATGAGTAACCACGTGCTTGGCCTATAGGAATGCCGGCTGCAAACGAAGACCAGAGATTAAGTTTGCTGTGTGTGTATACCTTACCTTGTGTGGTAGGCAGAATGACATAGGCAGGCAGAGAGAGAGAGACAGACAGGCAGACACACACCCAGAGGCTCCAGTCCTAATTTCCAAACCTATGTAATTTACGTTACATGGCAGAAAGGACTCTGACGATGTGATTAAGGTTAAGGACCTTTAAAATGAGCAGATCTGCCTGGGTTATCCACATGGGTACCTGTAGAGGGCCTCCTGGGAAGGCACATGGACATTCTTTAAATTGTCAGCTGAGCCTGAGGCACTGGCAGAGTCCTGTCCCCGGTTACAGGTCCGCCCCCCCCACCCCAGAAGGTGGGGGTGTTATTCAGTTTCTGACTTACCTTTGTCCAGGTGTCAGCAGGGGCGGATCTAGATATGTAAATCCAGTAATGCTAGGGCCTAGTTAAGAATGCAAATCAGCTCCTTTGATCCTAAGTTTTGGTGTTACTTCCTGGTATTTTGGGATATAAAAATGAACCTGCTGAGGTGCTCCCTGCCTCTCCATCAGAGAGAATGGCGCCCACCTAGCTCCCAGCTTTATGAATCTATTTCTGCCTCTGGTCTCTTTTTCTTTCTTTAATTTCTTAATCCCCAGCTCCTCCATTCAAGAACCTGACTGTTTCCATTTCCATGATGGAGATGGACACGGAAAAGAGAGAAACACACACACACACACACACACACACACACACACACACACACCCTCCCAGTAGCAGGTAACTAGAGGAGTGCTTGAAAGCAGAAAGCCTTTTCTGGCTGTGGTCAGAGAAAGGATAGACGACAGAAGAAGGAGCAGGAGAAATCAGGAGCACGAAAGGGACTCCACTTGTCATTGGTGGCTGTTAGGATGGAGGAGGGGAATCGGGAGCTGTGGACCCCGGGAACCAGCCCTGCCCACCCCTGGACTGGATTCCAGTGAGCCCTGCGTTGACCTTCTGACCTACAGAACTGTGAGACAATACACCTGTGTTCCTTCGGGCTTTGTTAATGATGGGGTGAAAAGCAGACAGAGTTTGGTGCCTGGCAGTGGGTGCTGCTGTAACAAACACCACAAACTGTGGAGGCGGCTCTGGATTGGGCAGTGGGTGGAGTCTGGGAGGAGAACGACAGAAAAGTCTGAATTGCCTGAACAGAACTGTTAATAGACAGACACATGGACATTGAGGACTGCTACAGAGGAAGTGAAGAGCATGGAAAGCAAAGCACGTATTATCCTGGAGAGGCCTACACTGCTAAGCGCAGAGGATGTCAGGGATACCTCTATCCTACTACACTGCTGTGCACCACGAACGTGACGCCCCAAAGTGGGGGACCAGCCCTGCCACCCACTGGGATGAGCCTGCCACCCAGGGTTACTGCACACCCCTCCTCCCTGCTGAGTGAGCCAACTGCTCTCTCTGGAATGCCACTTCCTCACCACGTGAGCCGGGCAGAGGACCTCGGAACCACACGTGGGAAGGATCCTAGCACCCACACCCCGGGATTGGTATGAGGGATTAATGAGGTCGCGCAGGGAAAGCCCTGGAGTGCGTAGGAGAGCACAGGCACTCAGCGGTGTGAGCCATCTTTCTGGCCTGGAGGAGAGGAAAAGGTGGCTGGAGAGGACACTCTCCCTCCTCCCTCCCACGGGAGCATCTGGAGTCCTCCCTGGGGAAGCAGCCTTGGGGCCTATGCATGAGAGAAGGAAAGAGGCCAAAACTGGTCTGGCTCTGGGGATCGAGCGTAGGCCTGTGGACTGAAAGGTCCCAGGTTCGATCTGGTCAAGGCCATATACCTTGGTTGCAGGCACATCCCCAGTAGGGGATGTTTCTCTCTCATCAATGTTTCTAACTCTCTATCCCTCTCCCTTCCTCTCTGTAAAAAAACAAAAAAAACAAAAAAAAAAAAAGGAAACAGGAGAGCCTGGGGGATGTTCAGAAAGCCACTGCTCTCTAATCTGCGGCAGTGGTCAGCAAACTCATTAGTCAACAGAGCCAAATATCAACAGTACAGCGATTGAAATTTCTATGGAGAGACAAATTTTTTAAACTTAAACTTCTTCTAATGCCACTTCTTCAAAAGAGACTCGCCCAGGCCATGGTATGTTGTGGAAGAGCCACACTCAAGGGGCCAAAGAGTCGCATGTGGCTCTTGAGCCACGGTTTGCGGACCACTGATCTACAGCAAGGTCTGGGGCTCAATGGGGATATTCCAAAATGCAAGGGACAGATGGACTGAGGCCTGGGGAGGCTGCCCCAGACTTCAGAGAAAGAAAAAAAAGGGGGGGAGGGAGTTTTGAGTTGTTTCTCTGGGTGACTCCATTGCTGGAAACTTGCCAGCTGCATTTTGAGAACACTGGGCAGAGATACTGGGCCAGTGTCAGTGCCAACTTGGACAGGAAGTGATGCCCTGGGTCCCACGGTCCAGAAGCCAGCAGGAGGGGGCAACGGGGGCATCCTCAAAGAAAGACATCAATTCTCCAGCCTGGCGCCCCACCTCAGCCTTCCCTCTCCCCTCCCTCCTCCCCCATCTCCGTCCACGGAATTAGAATACGCATCGAAAAGGGAAGGACCACAATTGTTCCTACAGGAGCAAGGCAAAGCCAAACTTTACAGAAACTCATAGAATTTTCTACTTAAGAAGAAGGAGAGGGTTTTTTTCCCTTATTGTAAAAATTTTTTTTAGTTTTGGTGCTTTCCTAAGGTTTCTGGGAGAAGACATCATGGGGATGGGGAAAAGGCACTAAAAGCATCTGAATATCTCTTCTGTCTCTTCACATCTGGTCCCCTGCCCATGAATTACAGTGGCTCCCTCCCCAGAATGAACAGTGGGTGGTTAACTGTCAGCCAGCAGGCTATTGCATCACGAAGAGGGGGGGAAATCACCTTAGGAATGAGTACGATAAAGCCGAGTGGTGAAGAATTAAATCTCTCTCTGCAAGGATGTTCACCACACAGATGTGTCTGCTGCCAACACAGTCAGCATTTTCTGCATAAAAGCTGGGATTTCCCCACTTTGTTCCCTCCATCCTTCCCCCCCCCCAAAAAAAAAAAAATCTCTTCGTGCTTGTTAAAAAAGACATCAGCTCTTACATTACTTTCTGTTGGTCGTAAAATCCACAGCTCAACCCCGCCAGCAATGTGGTTAAAGCACACATCTTTTATGAGCAAAGCACAAGTACCCACTGAGCACAATAATGCTTTCAAAAAAAAAAAGAACAAGTCTCAAAAGTTCTTCCAACAATCCCATTGTTTTGGATCCACGGGCTGGAGAAATGTACATTTCTGCAGGACATTTTCTGAATTTCCAAACGTTGGGTGGGTCTCGCAGCTCATTCTTCACACTCCCACTGTTCCTTACTCAGCGCCCTTCCCCAGGAAACCCAGACAGGCCGCTATCCACAGAGCCCGTCATAGGCTTCGCCCACCCCTTCCCCCTGCCCCCCCTGCTGCAATCCCCCGCTGACCCCTGTGAATGAAAGAGCCCAGTGGCAGCAGCTACCCAGTGGCTTTTATATTCTCCTTATCTCAACCCAAATCTGTAGGATCAGAAAGTGTCAGCTAATGAGTCTCCAGATCCTTCTAAAAGGATGATGTGAGCGCATAGTAATTTTGTTTTGTTTTTCATAAACATGGGAAAGGGGAGGTATGGCTTGGAGACAGTTGGATAATGAACTCAGTCTCTGAAAACAAATGCCAGCCTACTTTCTGCAGAGGAAAAACATCGTGGGTAGGCACTGTCACATGACCTTGGCATCGGCCTCCCTCCCTCTGTCAGGAACTAGAAGTGCCCCCGGGTTTGAGGGACTGGCTGGAAGAGCCGCCCCTGTTATCCCCGACTTCTCACTGGGCAGGACGGTCCTCCAGGCAGATGGTCCAGACATCTGACTGTGAGCCAATAAAAACAACTTGGTATTCAAGTCAGTCAAGTAATTCAGGATTGGAAGATTATAACAGTGTTTTGAAGGATAAAAATATATATGGTATGTATAAAACTTTCCATTTTATATGCCTCATCTAGGGCCTAAGAGGTTTCCTGTATTAAGTCCGCAGACTGTTGCCAGACACTTTAAGTGCGTTATGCATTATTGATCTGTTCCTTACAAAGAACAAATTGCCTCTCTGTGTTCATTCTTCAGATGAGGAGACAAATTCTGTGTTCAGAGCTGAAAATGCTAACTGTGTTGGCAGCACACCTACATGTCCTATAAATACACTAGCGGAGAGTAATTTCATTCTTCACCACGTGGTTTATCTCAGCCACCATTCCTAAGGTGCTTCTTTGAGGCTTAGGAAGTCACAAATCAGCACACCTCATTCATGCTCTTACCCTGGGATTCACTTTTGGGGGGTGCCATGATCACCAAAGGATTCTTAAAAACAGCGAAACCTCCTCCAAACTGCCCTGGGAAGGCAACAAACTTCATTGACAAAATTAATGATTACCTCCTTTTTCCAACAACCTTTGTTCCTGCCTAGGAAAGCCTCCCACACCCAGCTCTGCCTTCAGACCCGCAATAAGAACCAATACCTTCCTGGCACTGGTTTCAAAGCAATGCGAATATTCAAAAGTGTCTTTCTCTTCAAAGAGTCGCCATCCCTGCGGGACAAAATCCAATTCCAAAGCCGCTGTGACCAAGGCCTGCATGGGGCCAGAAGCCCCATTATCTTCCGCAGGCCCCAGGCCTCTGAACACAGCCACCTCCCGGCTCCCTCCTGCAGCTGTGTACACAGGCCTATTATACCCCAGCCCCAGCTTTTGTTTCCCGGCCAAGAGATAAGAAAAACACGGTTGACTGAGATGCCACTGCTGGCTAGGAAATCTCTGATCTACTCCAGAAATCTGAGGTGCATTTCTTCATTGTGAACTTAAGCCGTTTTTACCCTCTTCCAAGATACTCCAAAATCGGCGATGAAGACTGCACGTTAGCCCCAGCTTAACCAGCAAGCTGGATGCCCAGGCCAAGGCGCTAGCGAAGAGTCTCAAATGAGCAAGGCTTAGCTTCTGAGTATCAATTAGACAAGTGGAATGGTGGTTGCCAGGAACTAGGGGGAAGGGGAAATGGGGGTCAGTTGGCATGGGCGCTGAGTTTCTGCCTGGGATGATGAAAAGATGGAGATGGATGGTAGTGGTGGTTGTATACCCACATACATGTACTTACTGCCACTGAATTGTACAGGGAAAATGGCAACAACCACAAAATCATGGTAACATTCAAGTGGATGCTTCGCTTCTTTCCTGAAACCATCCCCTTCTGAAGGGAAACGAGACCACGGTGCCTTGTCACATAAGTCACTGGAGATCATGGGCCCATTCTAGACACTACAGGGAAGACTTAAAGCACAAGTGTTAGGCTCAGCGCTCCTAAAAAAAGATAGTGCTCCCTCTCTCTTCAAGTTACTTTCTGATCTGTACACACTGTCTGCCTTAAGTGGTGCCTACGTCCCCTGCGTAGAGGCTTGTGAGAGAACTGGCCACAGAGGCTCTAAGCAGCCTACTCGCTATGTTACACTCTGATTACGGACTGAATGCCTGTGTCTGTCCCCGTCTCAAAATCTGTGTGAAAGCCTTAACCCCCAATGAAACGGAGACGGCAGGTCTGGCCTTCAAAAACAGTTTCCAAAATGACTCTCGTCAGCATGCACGGTGGGCACCACAGCTCAGGCGGGCATTCAGACAGGTGCTCTTCTCTCTCCTGGTGTCACAGTCTAATATGGGGACAGTCTGGCTCACACAGACACGGGCACACTTCCTGGGCTGTTTCAGAGGGATAGCTGAGGAGAGATGCCAAAAGGCTGTCCGGGTTCAGGAGGAAATGGTCTGCGGTCCGCTGCCCTCTCCTCTTTCATCGCAGACAAAAATAGAAGCTTCTCACTAAAAGGAAATCAGCGCTGCAGTTGCTGCACTCCCGCTGACTGCTGATGGGTGCTCTACTTTCATCACCTGAGTGAACCAAGAGCTGCATCTCAAATGACCCAGTCCCCACAATCAGGTCTCTTCATCCAACTCTCCAACTCAAGAGTTCTGCTTTGCAATTATTGAGCTATTTTATCCCCCTCCCCCTTTTTTTTTTCATCCCTTGAGGTTACATGTTCTGACCCAGAAGCCAATCTTGATCCCCAAAGTGAATAATTAAGTCCTTCTTACCCCTGGTTCTGGCATCCAGTTTGCCCTCATTGGAAAAATAAGTAAATAGCAAACCTTGAGTTGGAAAACTCTGACTTTTACCAACTTAGCTCAAGATAGTTATTTTGAATTACATGAAATTCTGATTGGTCTTCTTTAAATTTTGAATAGTTCATTTTCAAATGTCACTGCAAAAATTTTTTGGTTAGTATCAACCCCAACAATGAAATAAAAAACCTGATCCTCACAAACACAAAAATATGTTAGAAAATCCTTAACAATGAGAATAGTAGTACAATTAAAACATGAACAGATGGGCAGGTCCAAAGAACAGAAGAGGCAGGAGATGGAAACAAAGAGTCAGGGATTTGGTACATGATAAAGAGATAAATGGATGATCAAATAAGTGGTTGAGAGAACCAGAGACCATCTTTTTTAAAGTAAATTGAGCTCTCTACTTACTAAAATTAATTTGAGATGGATTAATAATATATATATATATATATATATATATATATATATATATATATATATAAAAGGCTAATATGCTAAGTGTCCAACTGTCCAATCAGTCACTATGACGCACACTGACCATCATGGGACAGATGCTCAACACAGGAGCTGCTGTGACATGCACTGGCTATTTACAGAGAAACAGCACTGTGGACCTGGCACCCACAAAGCAACACTCGGCTTCCCCCAAATGGGACACAAGCCCTGCCACTACCCCAAAGCAACAGCCCACCCACCAAATTGCAGCTGATGCTGCCAAGACCCCATGGTGCAAAATGCGGCCCACAGCCCAGCCCAGCCAAGCCCACCCCAGAAACAGTCACTGTGTTCATCCGGCAGATATGTCCGTCCGGGTAATGACGTCATGTAGCAACACTCCACTTCCTCTCCCTAGTGACTAGCCTCCTTGTAGTTCTTCAGCCCAGGAACACGACATGCTTTATAGCCAGGTGCAAACATTTTACACTTTAACCAAATGTCTGTGAAGCATTTTCACATGTCTCATCTCATTTGATCCTCACAGAAGGGCTAGAGTAGGTAGATAGGAGACTTGGTGGAATCCTATTTTCTTTTCATTAGCCGGAAAACAGAGATTTAGAAAGCTTAGAAACTTATCCTGAATGAAAAGAAGGAATGGTGGACCTTGAAAATGATTTCAGGTTTTCTCAATGCACAGAATAGAGTCAAACAGTGCTGCAGTTAAGTATTTTACCCTGTGTTCTCCCTGCGTGATCTACAATAATAATCTGGCTCATGTTGATATTTACCGATGTGTTGCTGACAATTACCTGAAAGAGAAGTTGGAATGCTTCACTGGGCTGGAAAAAGTTTATCTAAATCAGAAATCAGGTCTAATTAAGCAAGTTTATTCTATTATATATAAAAGGCTGAGTTGACTCGTGCATGCATGATACATATAAAGCTCTTACTGGTGCTAATGGCGCGCATGTGTTTTTTTGTTTGTTTTTAAAATATATATTTTATTGATTTTTTTTTACAGAGAGGAAGGGAGAGGGATAGAGAGTTAGAAACATCAATGAGAGAGAATCATCAATCAGCTGCCTCTTGCACTCCCCCTACTGGGGATGTGGCCACAATCAAGGTACAGGCCCTTGACTGGAATCAAACCTGGGTCCTTTCAGTCCGCAGGCCGATGATCTATCCACTGAGCCAAACCGGTTTCGGTGCATGCATGTGTTTTGATTTGTCATTGTCGATCATGAATTTGGTTGACACTTCTATTATAAAGGTGAACAGTGACATTAAAATATTCTAATTATTTTCCTTTCAATGTGCATGAATTTGTGCACCAGGTCACTGGTCCTATATAATAAAGAGGTAATATGAAAATTGACCATTGTTGAGAACTAATTCCAGCATGTAATAATTACAAAAGTTCCATCAAAAGATTGATGGGACTTGGGGGGCTCAACAAGGATGAGCACATATGTAGTTTCCCCCAAATCTGAATAGGACTGCCAGATAGCTCAGGGCATTTTATTGTCTGCTGTCGGCCAAACACCTGAATAGCCGTAGGCTATTCTCCAAACTGACAATGCTTCTGTAAACCCTTTGAAGCCTTACCCTTTGAAGTGTATATCTCCACCTTGCCTTAGAACAAATTGTGTTAAATAAATAGCATGAGGTCCTTAGACAAGTAGTAGCCCTCAGTTCTTTTAGCTGAAGATCCTCTGACCCCCAATGCCTTTCAAAATTATCTTTCGTCTTCAGACTCTTTAATCATCTACATGCAGCCCCTTTCTCCAGAATGCTGGACCCTTTGTAAGGCTGGAAAAGAACCCTGGCAGACCATCACTCCAACACACAAGATGGCCTCCCCCCTGTGGACACAAGATGGCCAGCAGGAGAGGGCAGTTGGGGGCAACCAGGCCTGCAGGGGAGGGCAGTTGGGGGTGAGCAGGCCTGCATGGGAGGGCAGTTGAGGGTGACTAGGCCTGCACAGGAGGGCAGTTAGGGGCAATTGGGCCAGCAGTGGAGCAGTTAGGTGTCGATCAGGCTGGCAGGGGAGTGGTTAGGGGATGATCAGGCTGGCAGACAAAGTGCTTAGGGGCAATCAGGAAGGCTGGCAAGCGGTTGTGAGCCAGCAATCCTGGATTGTGAAAGGGATATCCGACTGTCCATTTAGGCCCGATCCCACCAGGATCGAACTTAAATGGGCAGTTGGGCATCCCATGAGGGGTCCCAGATTGGAGAGGGTGTAGGCTGGACTGAGAGACAACCCTCCCACCCGTGCACTAATTTCATGTACCGGTCCTCTAGTTTAAATAAAGAAACTGGAACCAAAGAAGAGTCAGAAGAAACTGGACAATTGAAAAAACAATTTTAGAATGGGGAAGGCCTTTATGGCATTAAATTTTAAAAGATATTAAAATAAACAGCTGATAAGTTTGTCTACATGGAGAAATGCAACACAATCCAAGTCAAAAGATGAACAATAAACTAGAAACAACGCATTTCCTTATATATAAAGCGACAAAATTTGATCGCTAACAGCCCAATAGCAAAGGATGGGACAGTTCACAGAAAGGTTCTTAATGGATTCATGAAAAGATGCTCACCTTCCGATGAGGAATGCAAATGAACACCACAGGAGATTACATTTTTCACTTATCCAATTGGCAAAGATTAAGAAGTTTCCTAACATCCATGTTGGCAAGGAAGGAGAGTAACAGGTACTTTTGTATCTTGCTGGTGAGCCCATACCTATTAGCACAGCTTCTATGGAAGACGCTGAGGGTGACAGCTATTACAAGTACAAATGCACAGAGCCTTTCACCAAGTAATTCCATATTTAGGATGTTCTCACATGTGAACAAAAGAATGTATGTACAAAGTTATCCCTTGCAGCACTGCTGCAAATAGCAGAATCAATAAGAAGCCGGTTTACGGGTGCGGCCAGGCCTGAAGCAGCGGTTGCCAGGCTGGGAGCAGCCATGCCCCGAGCAGCAGCTGCCAGGCTGGGAGCGGCCAGGCCCGGAACTTCCAGGTCAGGTGCGGCCAGGCCCGGAGCAGCAGCTGCCAGGCTGGGAGCGGCCAGGCCCGGAGCAGCCGGGTCAGGTGCAGCCAGGCCCGGAGCAGCAGCTGCCAGGCTGGGAGCGGCCAGGCCCGGAGCAGCAGCTGCCAGGCTGGGAGCAGCCAGGCCCGGAGCAGCCGGGCCCAGAGCAGCCGGGCCCAGAGCAGCCGGGTCGGGTGCGGCCAGGCCTGAAGCAGCAGCAGCCAAGTCCAGAGCAACTAGGTCGGGTGCGGCAGTGACCAGAACCAGAGCAGCTGGTTGTGGAACGAACCAGAGCAACAGAGGCCAGGCCCGGAGCAACCAGGCCCAGAACAGCTCGCTCCTCGCCTGCCCCTGCCCCACGGCTGCCTCTCAGACATGGCTGGAAACTTTTGTGGGAACTTGAGGGTC
This sequence comes from Pipistrellus hanaki, assembly GCF_964339955.1. Taxonomy (NCBI): domain Eukaryota; kingdom Metazoa; phylum Chordata; class Mammalia; order Chiroptera; family Vespertilionidae; genus Pipistrellus; species Pipistrellus hanaki. Next base: position 40,706,814 of record NC_140513.1, on the reverse strand, counting down.
TGCTGAATCAAGTGATGAAGGCTTAGATCTGGATGTGTTGAGTTAGTATAGGGCTGGGGTGTTGATCTGTGAGTGCCTTGGGTGGGGCCTGGATGAGGCTGGTTGACCTATTTGGAAATGTCTTTTGTGTGAAATGTATCATTGGGCATGTGGAGGTATTATTGATATGAGAAAATGCTAAGTAACTGATTTACTATCTGAAAAGGGATTTACTTTCGGGTAAAGGGAGGGAGGAAGAGACTGAACATAAACTGCACCTATGGATGAGGACAATGGGGGATGGGGAGGAGGCGGAGGGTGGGGTGGGAACCTGGTGGAGGGGGGAAGAAATGAGGAACCTTTGTAATAATATGAACAATAAAGATTGATTCAAAATTGAAAAGAAAAAAAAATTAAATTAAATTAAAAAAAAAAAATAAGAAGCCGGTTTAACAAAATATGGAGCCTTTAAAAATAAATATGATGCTGCTATGTTTAAAACTATAAAAATAGCCTGGCCAGTGTGGTTCAGTGGTTGGGTCAGGAGTCCTTTGGTTCGTTTCCCAGTCGGGGCACATGCCCGGCTGCAGCTCCATCCCCAGTGGGAAGGGTGTGCAGGAGGCATCAAATCGATGTTTCTATCTTTCTATCCATCTCCTTTCTCTAAAATCAGTAAAAATCTATTAAAAAAAATAATAATCTAAACATGACAAATCTCAAAAAAATGTGTATCCCTCTAAACCTCTCTCGGAAGCTGCTGGCCATGCCCTCTACCTACCAAGGTAAGAGACCAAGAGAGGCCACCGGGAAAGAGGACCTTAGGAAAGGAAAATGAAGAGCACCTTAGGGCTGAGGAGGATAGTTCAAAAGGGATGCCCTAAGGCACTGATCAAACAGATAGCTGCTGCTCCTTCAGGTGACAAACCCAGTTTGCTAATAAACTGGTCGTGTGGTTTCTAAGGACTCACTTTGAAATTCCCAATCCCCAGTCCTAAAGGCTGAGCCACAGCCAGGGGAGAAGGGTGAGGGGCATAACCTCATGTGGTTTTCTCTCCTACGTCCTGCCACTAACATCGCCACAGGCTGCTGATATAAAAGTCCAACTCTTAATTACAGTCAGTAAATCAATGTTGGCCAACTCAGAAATGGGAAATTCTTCACATTTTTGCAATCCAAGTGACAGCACTTGCTAAGACTACTCAAATTCTAAAGAGAGTTCTCCAAAAATTTCAAGCAGAATTGAAGTTCCAGGAAGACGGTTAAGCCTATGGCTAAAATTGCCCCCATCCGAAAAGCACACGCTAGGATATCCATTTGTTCAGACTGAACACCCTGCCATTAATTTAATCCTTTTGGGGTTTAGCCAACAATTCCTTTTATTAAACAGTGGCAAGAAATTCTTTCAATGGGTATTATGTCAGAAATGAGGGTCCTTGGGCTTAAGAAGCAAGAGTTTGGGATTGACAGTAACAATGTACAAGTATATTAATATGTGTCTAAGTGTAATTCAATCAAATAAAAACCCACAGAGAAACAGAATACCCAGAGTTACTGTTTCAGAACACTGATCAAACTAGTAAGTTGCATACTACCAGAACAATGGTGCTGACTCCCGCTGAAGTTCAAAAGGAAAGACAAACAAAAGCTAAGACAAACAAATCTTTCATAAACCACTTACAAAGGTTACTTAGAGGGTCTAACAAGAAAAGACTGTTGTTGTCAAAAATGAAAATAACTACAGAACAAGTTTTCACCCAGTGAAGACTGGAGAAGTAGGAAAGGAGGGGAAGGTTGTCTGTTTACATACTGAAGCAGAGTCACTATCACAACTGAGCATGAAACCGTGTTTTTGGCATCCTAACAGCCAAAGCAGAAAAGGAAATACAACTTAAACAACTTTCATAACTGGGGAAAATAACAAAAAGTCCCTGCCCCTCAGCAAAACAAATGTTTTCCTAAAACTGAAACACACACTTCCTCACACAGGGGTCCTGAAGGTCTCCTGAATCCTTCCTTCACTCAACCACCAATATCTCAAGTCAGTGCAGCCTATCTTTCCAGAGCCCGTCCTAGGAATTTGGCGACCACCAGCCAATAAACCAGATAAAGATCCCTGCCCCTCCCCCCCCGAAGCCCGCAGGCACTGCTGCAGTAGATGGACAACACACACAGGAGGTGAATGACACACTATATTGTTATGCTAGGGGACAACAGAGGAGGAAGGGCTGGAAGAGGGAGACCAGGAGTAGCAGAAGGCAGACTGTACCTCTGAATGTTAAGGTATTGAGACAATGGACAGGCCAGTAAGGACGGATGGAAGAGTAAATCTGGAGATGAGATTGCTTCAGGTAAAGGCCCTAAGGGGAAGCTTTCGGGTGTGTTTGAGGAAGAGCTAGGAGGCCAAACCCCAGAGGGGGAAGGGGAGGGAGAGGACAGGGTGAGGAGAGGAAGTTAAGAGTGAAAACTCGGGAGCAGCTCATGAAAGCCAGGGAGTTCACTGTGAAAACATTTCCTCTTATGGAAATGGGAAACCAGCAGAGGGTTTGAGAAGTGCCACCATCTGACCTTTGTTTACAAAGGGTCATTGTTGAGAACAGACTGCAAGGGCAGAAGCAGGGAAACCAATTACCAGGCTATTGCAGTAGTGCAGGTGAGAGAGGATGGAGGCAGTGGAAAAGGGGGGGGGGGGGGGGGGGGGGGCGGGGGGGGGGGCCGAGTCTGGTATTTCTAAGACAGGGTCAACAGGATTTGCTAAGATTGAAGGTGGAGTGTGAGAGAAAGAAGAGTGAGGGTGAGCATACCATTTTTTGGATTCCATCATCCGTCAAGACAGGGAAGACTGTGGGAAGACTGAGACTGGGGAAACCAGGCACGGTTCTGGCCATGAGTTTGAGGCGCTGTCGGACATACAGATGAAGACAGGAGCAGGAAGGTGGACATGGAAGAGTGGAGTTGGGGAAAGAAGTCAGGGCTGGAGAAATAAATGTGAGAATAACCAGAATCAATAGTAACTAACACCATGAGATTGCATGACGTCACCAAGGGAATATCTACAGAAAAAACAAAAAAGTCAAGGACTGAGCCCTAGGGTCCTCCAAAAATCAGGAAAATGAAGAACCAGACAAGGAAATGGAGGCGTGGCCAGTGAGCCAGGAGGCAAACCAGCAGGTGTAGAAAAAGTGAAAATGATCACGCTTTATGTTGTTTACCAGTAACAGCAAAAGGAGCAATATCAAGTCGAACCAAGTTCAGAGAAGATGCTTCTAGGGGAAGCTACTGCACAGCTGTCCAGGTGTTAGCTTTTGGTCAGTTCTGGTTAGATCACCACAGCCGTCAGCACCAAGGAGGAGGAGGAAAAGAAAGGCCAGCGCAGGCCGGAGGCTGGAGCTCAGGAGAGCTCAGGAGAGCACAGGCAGGCACACCCTGCAGCCCAAGCGGAGCAGAGTTTGGAGATTCCCTGGGTTAGATGCCAAAGTAGCTCCCTGGTAAACACCAACTCCAAACCCAATGGTTACTATGCCATCTCTTCCAGATGGGCCCCTGCAGAAGTGCCCACTATAGCATTGGCTTCTGCCAGTTCAATCCTACCTGGGTCCCAGGCCCTGAGCACAGAGGCCCTGGCACACCAGGGGCCCCTCCCTCATTAGCAAAAGGCCCTGAGTCTGAGTACAAGGGACTCTCATCCCCAACATCCCCCTGAGCACACAATAAAGGAGATAAGGGGAGCACAGAAAAGAGCGTTATCTGGTATTCTCCCTCTCTCTCTCTCTCCCTCCCTCCCTCCCTCCCTCCCTCCCTCCCTCCCTCCCTCCCTCCCTCCCTCCCTCCCTCCCTTCCTCCTTCCCTCCCTACTTCATATGAGCATGGCCCCTCTTCAAACTTTCAAATACACCAAGTAAACATGATATATATATTTATATCCAGCCTTGTTCCAAAAACGGCTTCAGGCAAATCTTAAAACTAGATTGAACTATATTGACCTTAATTTTAAAATCAGGAAAGAAAATATCAAATTCAGAGCAAGGGAAAGTACAATGGAATCGTAAACAAGGCCTAAGTTAGTCAGCAAAAAGGATAGCGTAACGTCCAACATGGCTGTTTGCCAGTGGGATATACATTTGGCCAAGTATTGAAATCACAATCTCTTACAGGACTCACACTGTTCAATCAATCAAATGTCTTCCCAAGAAACATCCCAGCGTTACTCCACCCTGCAGCAACTTTTCTAATGATTCTTCTAAAAAGGGCTGCCGAGAGACACAAAGTGGATTGGGAAGCGGGAGAGTTTCCTGTGGCTGCTTCTTACACTATTTCCCATCCTCAATCATGCAAGCTGAGGAGATCACACTTATTAACTCCACAGAAGAAATTAGAGGGAAAAGGAAGTACGGCATTCCACATACCCCATATTTCAATGGAACAAGTGTGTAAAATAGCATTTTCGTTAATAGCTGGGGCAGGTCAAGTGTGCAGAAAGGACCCCGAGTGTAGCATTCAACATCACCAATGGAGGATTGGTCCACCTACTGTAATAGGCAGCCAAGCAGAAATTCTGACAGTCACATCAAAACTGCAGAAGCTTCCCTGCTGGGCTGACTCAGTGGTTGAACCAGGAGGTCACAATTCTATTCCCGGTCATTGATGTTTCCATCTCTCTCTCCCTCTCCCTTTTTCTCTGAATCAATAAAAATATATTTTTTTTAAAGATTCTCATCTTGTACTTTTTGTTATTGTTAGTCCTTATCTGAGGATATTTTTCCATTGACTTTTAGAGAGTAGGAGGGAGAGGAAGAAACAGAGAGAAAGAAACATCATTTTTAGAGACACATCAATTGGTTGCCTCCCACACATGCCCAAACCAGGGCCAAGGATTGAGCCTGCAACTTAGGTACGTGTCCTTGACTAGAATCGAAGCCAGAAACCTCCACGACCCAATGCTCCATCCAATGAGCCAACCCAGGTAAGGCTGGTTTTGTACTTTCTAAATGGTGAGATAGACATTTCCCGGTAAGGATATTAGCAATAGCTCAGCATTTTCACTTTTGGAAGAAAACATACCAAGGCATATTTACTGGGCCCTAATAAATTTTAATTTCACCAAAAGACCTCCATTTCTCTACCCTTCTCTTGACAGAACCATCTGCCTTTAGTTGGTGGCCAAGACCCTACTAATTCAAGTGGTTAAACAAAACAAAACAAAACAAAACAAATAAATAAATAATGACCAATGAGACAGCAGTAGTAATACATGAAAAATCAAGAACTAAAAGTCAAGAAAGTAATGAGTAATTTCTTGATTAAAATACAGGCCTAGACCTTCGCGAAACAATGAGTGGAAAGTTACCAAACTGCGGGCACAGCTTCCCAGCTCATAAAAGATTAATCAGTCCCGTGTACAAAAATTAGACCCTATTTTCCATATCTAGGCAGATTTCTGAAGCATAACCTTTTCAAAATACACCCTGAAATACAGGTTTAATCAATTCTAAAAACTGTTTCTGCATCAGCATACAGGCCATTAAACCTCTGAATTAAATATAGCGTGCCACTGTGGCAGATTATGTTGTTTCAATTACTTGCTGCCCTCCTCATGAGAGAGGATTAGACCTCTCACTGTGAGGGGACAGTGTCCTCAGGTGGAGGAACGATTCTACTTCCTGCTTCACTGCTGGGTAGGCTTAGCCAAATGACTGGCTTCAGCCTCCGTTCTTTCCTTCCTTACCCTTTGCTACTCCCAGGAGATTATGGCCCAGGCGGGGTGGCCCATTCAGCCTGAACCTAGAGTAGGTAAGGAAGACCCTTGGAGCAGAGCCATCGCTATCATGCAATAGGAACACGAAGTTAAAATGTTCTTTTAAGCCACTGAGCATCTAAGCTGAGAAATGAACCCAACACTTCACTTTTTAAAATGTTTAAATGCTCAACGGAATAATTAATACCTACAGCAGCCTAATGAAGGTAGAGGACAGGTAGATCTTACTGGCAGTGGATTTTTAGCTGCCCATCTGCATAACAAATATAATAAACTGAAAATAACACCTCCCTTTTTCTAATTAAAGTTTTTGCCTTATACATATATGCTTCAGGGGAAAGGGGAAACTTTAAATTACTGACCTTTAGAAGACCTTCTTAAGAACAATGGTAGGTTCAAAGAAGATAAAAGTTCAACAGCTCACCGTCCCACAGTCCCGCAATTAATCTCTAACTGATAGGGGGATAAAACAAGGATCAAGGTTATAAATGTAACCGGTACACCAGTCTCCCGGCAAAACAAGGAAATGTAACTGCCTGGGATTTTATGGGATGTAAAATCATCCTCCCGAAAAAGCCGAGGTTCATTTTAGCTTTTTATTATTAGTTAGTCCCTGCCCGGGAGTCTTACCAATAAGATCTGATACAAATAGTTTTCCAAGTGATCGGCTAAAACAGAGCTGGATGAAAATGACTAGACCTCTCCATGTCTTTTCTGGAAGCCAAAGAAAAGCAATACCCCGAGATAAGACTCCTCTCATAGCTACTCTGATGAAACACATAACGTCACTGAAAAGTTAGCTTCTGAAGGAAGAGCATTCAACTCCACCTCTCCCAAATGTGTGCTCGGTCTTGGCAAACTCAAGTCCAGAGGAGCACGGAAGCTTGCTAGGCTTAAGCTGAAAGGTTGTCAGGTCCAGAGGCTGTGGGGAGAGTCTGTTTTCAGCAGGAGGAAACAAATGGAAGGCAGGCCCAATAGAAAGGTGCCGAGCGAGAGGTGAAGGGCAATGCTGAGAAATCCCATACAGGCATCTCCAAGTCAAGGACCTGGGAAACTGTAGACCCAGTTTACCCAAGACACTGGAAGGGAGAGAATGCTACACTCCGCTTTGAACCCGGGGCCCACGGTTCTCTGCACCAGCCTTAGCAAGCCCAGACTAGAGATCAGAAAGGCTATTTGCACTGCTCAGTTTCAATCAAGTTCGGAACAGTATTTCCCATCCTCTGAAACAAAGTTATACCCAGGAGATGCGACTCTCTGTGTATTTGGGAAATTAGTCCATACTCCCCAAAATGGTACAAAGTAATAGCAGCTCCCTCCACAAGACTAGTTCGTGGCCGGTCTTGGTAAAACCAGAGTTCAGGGAGACTCCGCAAGAAATCAGGGTCAAGCTTCTGGCGTGCCCTGTGTGGTAGTTAGTAGACATCAGAGTCTGATGTGGCTGGGAGGGAGCAAAGAATTTCTAGGGACTTCCCCGACCCCCGCTCCAAATACTGCCTGGACAAAATGGGAAGAAGCCTACCTTCACAGCAAGAGAGCATGTGGTAAAATGGCAATCTCTCTTCCCCCCCCCCCCCCCCCCCCACACACACACACACATTTCCCTTTCCAGAAAAAAGAAAAATCCACCTGTCCTTAACCTTGGCTTCTTTGTTTGCTACCTAATCCCAACCCCCGTGGCCACAGCTAACTGGACCATAGTGGGGAAATGAAGCCAATCAACAGGGAGGGAGAGAAGGCTAGAAAATTTTTTATATTTTTTTTATTCATTTCAGAGAGGAAGGAAGAACGAGGAGAGAGAGATAGACCATCAATGATGGGAGAGAATCATTGATTGGCTGCCTCCTGCACGCCCCCAACTGGGGATCGAGCCCACAACCCGGGCATGTGGCCTGACCGGGAATCAAACCATGCGTGACCTCCTGGTTCATAACTACCTATAATAATAAAAGCATAATATGCTAATTAGACCAGACAGTCGAACAACCTCTCGGACAAAGCCACAGCTATGAGGGCCAAGCCCCTTGCACAAGTTTTGTGAATTGGGCCTCTAATAAAGTATAAAAAAGGAGTTAGGTTTGAAATGGGAGGTCATGATAAATGAAGGCTGGGCTGCCATTTTCTACCACATGTGAGCTGAAGCAGAGAAGGAGGATCTCTACAGAGAAAATGGTGCAAATGCTGGAGACGCGGCAGTGCCTCAAAGAAATCATAGCTCACGCCCTAACTCCCCAACGCCCAGGAGGACTGCAGGCTACAACCTACAACGCTGCAGAGTTTCACTGGGTTCCTTCCAACAAATTCCTCACTGTTGATGCTGGTATGTTTAAGCCAGTTTAATTGAGCCCTCCCCTCCCCTCCCCTTTCCATTCCCTCCCCTCCCCGCTTCTCTTCTTCTTTCTTCAGCCAATAAACCTTATTGGTTTATTTATTTTAAAATGCTTGATCTTAATAAAGTTTCTAAATTAGGAATGGCATACCTACAATAAAATACACAAGTCTTAAACATTTATCATGATGAATGCTTAAAATAAACATATCCATGTCATCAGCAACCAAGTCAAAGACAGAGAATATCATTGGAGTCCCAGAACCGCCCTCACACCCTTGTCCTGTCATGACATTCCTTGCACCATCTCCTGCTCTAACTTCTGTCACCATCGCTTATTTTTTGCCTCTTTTTGAGCTCCATAGAAATGATTCATACAACATGTATGCTTATTTCTTACTTCTTTTACTCAGTGTCTAAGAGATTCATCAAGTTGTTCTATGTAGCAGTAATTTGTTCTTTTTTATTGCCATTTGGTATTTCATTACATAGCCATACCACAGTTTATTTGCCCATTCACGGATATTTGGATCGTCTCTATTATGAACATTCTTGTAATTGCGTCTGGTATACACATATGCCCTCATTCTGGTTGGGCATCTAGGAGCATAAGTACTGGGACATGGGATATGCATTTATTCAGCTTTATAGATTAATCCAAATACGTTTCAAAGTGATTCAATCAATTTATACTTCCACCAGCACTGTATGAGAGTTTGAGCTTCTCTGTAACTCCATTCATGGTTGGTTATGTGTTTTTATTTTAGACATTTGTGTGAATATATATAATAAAAGGCTAATGTGCAAATTGTCCCCACCACTGGGAGTTTGACTGGGAGCTTTGACTAGGGGGCGGGGCCAGCTGGCCAACTGCCTGTGGCCCCTCCCCCCAGCCAGCCTCATCCCCAATCACCCCCTATCCAATTGGGGATGCACGAATTTGTGCACTGGGCCTCTAGTGTAATATATCTCTAACATATTTGAGGATAACAAAACCTTTTTAAAAATGTCGGTGATGCCGAAACTGGTTTGGCTCAGTGGATAAAGCGTTGGCCACACTGTCATTTTAGAGTTGTTTTAATTTTGCATTTTCCTGATTTTTTTCTCTTTAAAATTAAGGTTTTTTGTTTGTTTTTTTGGTTGGTAGCTGTTCTTTACAGATTCTGCACAAGTTGCTTGTTGGATATAAGGATGACAAATATATTCTATTTTGTGATTTTTCCTTTTCACTCTTAATTTTTACTGCTGAATGAAAGTCGATAATTGTCATGAACATGAGAATAGGGAAAATAGTTCGTGTTGCTATGAGAATCCTGTTGGTCTCTACAGTCACTGATTTATGGGAAAGTTAAGCACCAGGTCTACTGGCCTACATATAGGCCCCGGACTACAATTACAATGTTACCATCCTCACTTCCCCAAAGCTTCAGACACAAGGACTCACCAATTTAACCTGTAGCTTATCAAGGGAATGTATGCCATTATATCCTGGAAACATTGTTATACATAGTGAAGGACTTGAAACACCAGCCCTTAAAAGTCCCACAGCATGCTTCCAGCACAGCTCAGCACAACCAGCAGTTCTGTAAAGCATTTCCCAGAAGAGATGTTCCCAGAGCCAACTACCCAGCACCTCCACAACTTCCCGGCAATGACCGAGACCCCACTATTCTGAACAACCAGCGAACGTTTCCTTGGAAGGAGGAGCAACAAGCTTCTCTTCGAGTGAGCAGATTTCAACAAAGTCTCACACGCATTATCTATGACCTCACTGAGCCTCTCAGCTCCTCTGGGTACTGTCTCTCTCCTCCTAACCATGGTATAGGCAGAGAAAGATTATTACGCTCAGTCAGGACGGTGGAAGAGCCTGAAGAGAAAGCAGAAGATGGTAGCACTTCGTGGAGTTGGGGTTTCCCCGGGGCCCAGGCCCCCCGAGCCTGCCTTTGCCCTTTTACATGTCCCCAGGGTTCTTCTTCCATCGCCTGCGGGTGACCTGAGATCACAGCCCTTTCTCCGGCCATAAGCAAACAAGACAGCTCTACAAGAATTTTCCTCCCAGGGAGCTTTGCAGTCAGGAAATACTATATCCTGAATGTTCCTTGCTTTATCTTCCCTCCTTGTTCTCCCTGTCCTTTCTCTACTCCTCCTCCTCCTTTTTCTCCTCCTCCTCCTCCTCGCAAGACACAAACACAATGGCTTAATGATATTAATGTTTCTTTTCAGGCAGAAGCAAAGGAGCACATGCCTGACAGGAAGCAACAGAGTTAAGAGTCTAGCGCCCCAGAGTCTACCCACTGCCCTATATTGAACCTCCTCCCTTCAAAATGACCAGACCAAAAGAAACGGTTAAAAATGGGGAAGAAATAGGGAAGACAAAGCTCTTCTGGGTCCCTGAGGGCCAAAGAAAGAAAAGGAGATGCTCGGGATGAAGCTGGATTTGGCATCTCCCACCCGGCCTGGGGCCCAGGCAGACCTCACAGGTGACTCACGGCGGTTCGTCAGGACTCTGAGCAGGGAGCACAGGTATGTTGGTCAAACAGCGTATAAGGCCAGAGTTTTACAACACATTTTTCTTTTAAAGAAAGCGGGTGATTCATGAATGATAAACTATATAAACCTCAAGCCCCTTCAGCAGTATTTCCTGCCTTTGCAAGGAAAGTTGACTGAGCAGGAAAGAGTGACAGTTTTTTCCATTGTACTAAAGCAAATACTTTCCTGAATCTTTACGGGCTGACTAAGAGTCCTCAAGGCCTTCTTACTCATTCTTGACTTCTTCGAGAGGCGAACCGTCGGCACGCACACCCTTCGCAACTGCCACAGACCAGAGCCGGGCTCGGGGGCACAGCTTCTGAGTGGGACGCCGGGGTTCTCCGGACAGCGCTGGAAAGCTCTGTGAGCACATGGGGTTCCGTGAGAGGAAAACCGAGGCCCTTCCAATTAGGTTTTCCCGGTTGGCATGAGCATCCAAACAGTGGCCTTTTCTTGCCTGGGGTTGGCTAAAAGAACTCCCTTCCTGTCCGCTCTGCCCACTGCCCCCCCAAAAAAGGAGAAACAGTCTCTTTCTCTATAGCCTAAACATTGATTAAAATTATCCTGAGTCCCTAGCCGGTTTGGCTCAGTAGACAGAGCATTGGCCCATGGACTGAAGGGTCTCGGGTCCGATTGTGGTCAAAGGTACATACCTTGGTTACAGGCTCCATCCCCGGCCCCAGTCCGGGCGCATGCGGGAGGCCACCAATCCATGTGTCTCTCTCCCATCAATGTTCTCTCTCTCTCTCTCTCTGTCTCTCCCCCCACCTATCCTTCTGTCTAGAAATCACTGGGGGAAATGTCCTTGAGTGAGGATTAACCAAAAATAAAAATAAAAAGACTCTCCTGAAAAAAGAATACACTGAATTTAGGGAGGATAACTCACAGCACCCTCGAGGCTCTAAGTCAGGGGTCTTCAAACTACGGCCCGCGGGCCACATGCAGCCCCCAGGGGAGTCTGATCCTGCCCGCCAGGTTTTTTGGGCAGTGAACGCAGCCAAGGTGTTACAGTAGGGATTAGTAGTTCATATAGTCCGGCCCTCCAGCTCTCTGAGGGACCGTGATCTGGCCCCCACTTTAAAAAGTTTGAGGAGTGCACACACATGAAACAGTGTGACTGGGGACCAGTGGTGGAGAACGAACAGCAGACTCAGACACACGCCTGGCAGGGAGGGCCCAGTCTTACTAGGACAGATCTCTTTATAACCAAAATGTGTCAACTGCAGCGGACAGAAGCATGGCACTGTCCTGATGACCTACAGGCCAGGTGGCCATGCAGTGGGCACCAGACCACTATGACAGCTGATGAACCTAGGCCCTCATGCAGCTCAGCAGCCTTAGTCTATGCCACTGAGGACATGACACACATTCATCCAACTACCACCTGGCCAGCCCATAAAAAGGCTGTTCCTCAGGTCTCTGCCCTGTGCCTCCCATCCACATCGCTTCATCCCCAGTGTTATGACCAGTTCCCAGATCCCACCGCTTCTCCCCTTTCCTCCATGCCCCCCCACCACCAAAAAAAATCTATTAGAACATAAGTCCATATGATTTTACTGGAGGAATAGCCATAAATCCCTTCAACTTAAAAAAAACAAAAAAAGTTTCAATATGCAAAACTTTCATACCAATAACTATTTGAACCGCCTCTCCCACTTGCAACTGAAACCCTGCCAAGGCTAAGAAACTTAGTAAATAAAGTTCAATAATGTCTCTCCCAGGCTCCTCTCCCCTTGAAGGGATTCAGCACACTGGACTCCCATGCGTGAATTTTAATTCTGAACTGAGATCAAAGGGTGGTGCCTCTGGAGGCAGAGAGATCTTATTCCGTCCTCAAGGTCGGAAGCCTGGGTTCCCCAAAGGCACGTTCAGCATGCCCCCCAGGATTTAATCCTGCCACTGCTGTAGGAAAACAGCACTGGGTGTTAGACTGGTGGGGGTCTGACTGGGCCTGGTCTCAGCAACCTCCGGACCTGAGTTCTGGCTAGGAAAAAATTCAGAACCAACACTCCAACTACAAGAGAACATTTATTCATACAATTACAGAGGTAGAAGAAATAATTCGTAGACGTGGGCTGAGGAGATGAGTTATGGAGGCAAAGGAAGGACCCTAGGAGGTTGGGAGTGAGGAAGGCAATGGTAATTTGTGGTGAAAGGGGAAATGGGGGGAGGGGAGGAGAGGGGAAGGAAAGGGAAAGGGAAAGGGAAAGGGAAAGGGAAAGGGAAAGGGAAAGGGGAAGCTGCAGGCATGCTCTCTGCTCCCAGGAAGAGCGCACTGGGTCCTCCATCCTAAGGGTTTTAGGGGGGGAGATTTTAAGGGAGGTTCCAGGGCACAATCTCAACTGAATATTCATCAGCTTTCCAGGTAAGTCCTTTCAGAGTAGGGATCTCCCTTGATTGGTCAGCACCAGGGTTCTTATCCAGTGAAGCTGCTCTTGAGGTCAGCTGTGGTCTAGCCTGTCTGTTTTTGCTGCTTTGCTGGGCCAGGAGCTGAAATACAACTGAGGCCTAAATGTTATCTCTAGGGAGGAAAGGTGGGGTGGGGGGATGGGAGGGTGGGGGGAAGGGGGGAGAGAGGGTGTCCAAATCACGTGACCATGGACTTGCTAGGGGAGGCAAGGCCACCCTGCAGGAGAGGTCCCACACTGCAATTGTCCTTTGCTAGGCACCTGGGGTTTTCCACCCCGGTGGCCTTCTGTTTAGTCCTTACTCTGCTCATGTCTGTAGCATCACATGATATGAACAATCCGAGGCCCTAAAAAGGGCTTCTTTTAATTAGTTTTTTTTTTTTTTTTTTTAAATAGGAACAAGCAGCTCTGTTGAGAAGAATGAGTGAGAGAAAATGAGAATGAATGAATTCAAGCTTGCTTTCTACTACTTGCTCTGTTTTTTCATATTTTCCCCCCGAGATCAAAGTAAGATAGGCTGGTAAACCAGGAAAACGGAATAGGGAAACTGAGACAGTTAAATAGCCAAGCATCTTACAGCCATCTAGTAAATCACAAAAGTCCTATCATCCCTAAACCAAGGACACTTAAGAGAAAATGATGTGGACTTTCCCCAATTGGAGGGTAAATAGCTTAAATCACACTACTCAGGGTGAGAGTTAACAGAAATCCAATTGGTGCCACTTGCCAACCACACCCAAGGTCAGATGAAGTTAAGGGAATAGATTGCATTTTGACACATTAGCATAAAGCTGATGAGTATTCCATTCAGATCCTCCCCAAGACCTTCCCTAAACCCCCAACCTTTAAAAACCCTCAAAAACGGAAGGTCCAGTCCTAGCCAGTGTGGCCAGTCGGTTGGGCTTTGTCCCATGAACATGGAGGCTGCCAGTTCCGCTTCCAGTCAGGACACCTTCCTAGGTTGCTGGTTCAATCCCAGCAGAGGGCGTGCAGGAGGCAGCTGATCTATGTTCTCACCAGGATGTTACTCTCTCCCGCTTCCTCTCTCTAAAAATCAATTTTAAAAATCTTTAAAATAACAACAATAACAAAAACCCCACAAAGGTCCCAGTTCCCAGCATGCTCTCCCTCCCAGGATCACATCCATGTCTTTCCTTGTCCCCTTCCATCCCCCACAGGTATGCATCTCCTAAACTCTAAGGGACCCTACAAGGCTCGCAACCAGGGAGCAATGGGCAATAGCAGCTTTTCCCAGGCTAAACCCCTGTCCCCAAGACCCCCTTTTCTCTGACTTCTTACTGAGACAAAGCAGCCCAGCCTACACTCATCTCCCCTCGAGTCAGTCCCTCACCGGTTGCTTCTTCTATCCTAGGTCCTTCCTTGCTTTCAGTCCCCAGCTTTAATAAACATCATCAGAAAGTCGCCTGGACTCCTACTGTGAAATCTTTCCTGCACACAGCCAAGAACCCACACAGGACCTCCGGCTCACAGATTTCCGGGATGGTGAAGCACGTCACACCCAGCTACAGGGTCACCTGCCATCCAGATGGCCTGGAAGGCCAAGCCTAGGAGACTCACTCCTCCTCCCCACTCTTCGGGACAGGAGAATCGGCATGACAGAGGACTCTGAGAAAGCCCTGGGGGTGAAGCTGCCAGAACCTCTTTGAAACTGAAGAAACTAGCAAAATTCTCGATGATATCTGTGTGGCAAAAGCTTTGGAATGCCCTCTACCTGGGACCCCAGCCAGGCTCCCAGATAAGCAGCTTGGGAGGTGACATACATCCATCCTACATGCATCTGTGATCACCCCCAGATAATGGGCCCTTTGGCAAAAAAAAAATTTTAAAAAATGGCACCGCTCTGAAGAGGGGCCGACTGAGCCCTTGGAGCTGTTTGTCACAAAGAAGAAACTATGCACCGCCTACGGGAGCTGACTGACCCGCGGGGCAGCGGCACTTTCTGAAGAACAGGCCTGGGCCAGGCCACTGGCGGTGAGGAGGCCATGTTCACAGATGTCAAGGGCTGCCTCCCACAGCCGGCTGGGGCGGGCATCCACCGAGTTTCTCACGGACCCCAATACCAGTAAAATCAAGGAAGCACTGCTTCCTGCCGTGAAACTGTGAAACCGGAAGACAGGGAGGAAAATGTAGCAACTGCTGATATACTGGAAAGCAAAACAGCTGGTTAGAAAACAGTAACTGCAAGTCACATGACTCTGGCATCTTTGCATTTCTGCAAAAGATCAAGGACTGGCAAGGGAGTTCTTATATGTGGCTGGTCATCTGGCGCTTGCAGCCACCAGGCAGAGAAAAAGAAAAAAAGAAGGAAGACTTCCTTTTTCACCCGTTGTTACCAAATAAACCATTTGTCTCTAAAAAAAATAAAAATAAAAAACAGGTAAACCAATAAGAACAGAGGTTCTCGTGTGCTTCTCAGGGGACCAGATAATTATAAAAAGTGGGATTAGAATGTCTTCTGAGAGTTAAACTAAGCCCCATCGCTCAATCCCATTAACTAAATGGATCTAAAACAAAACAAAACAAAAAACCCAACAGAGCTACAGGCTTCCTGACACTTTGAAATACATAACAGTTTCCAATTAACTGATTGCCTCTGTAATGAAAAAAGCGTGGGTTAAGTCACCTGCTATGCTCACGCAGAGTTCAAACTCACAGGCAACTCACATGTCTAGTGGCTGGAGGGTTTTATTTAATGAGAGCCTTATTGTCAGGCTTTCCCTACTCAGGACAGTTCTGTTTTCTCCTTCAGCACCTCTCCCAAACACAAGATAACACACACACACACACACACACACACACACGCCAACAAACCTGAGTTTTCCACCTCTCCATGGCCTGGTCAAGTATAAAATGCTTTACTGAAAATTATAAAGGTAACTAAAAAAAGAGGGAAATCTGTAATAAGATAAAAATAAGAGGGTATCTTCGAATAAATACTGTACTGGAAGGCAGAGGGCAGAGGAAGAGAGGGGAGAGGTAAAATAACCCCCTTATCAGGAAATGGATAGCTACTGTCAAATTTGCAAAATCAAGTAGCACAGACTGGGCCCATGTAACAGGAAGGCTGCAAATTCTTTGACATTCTTCTCATCAAGGGGAGGGTCTATGTCCCTTCCCCTGGAGTCTGAGCAGGCTTGGTGACTGCGCCACCCCACAGAGCTTGGTATGAGGGAGATCATGTAACTTGTGAGGCTCGGTCCTAAAAGGCCAGGAAGCTTCCCACCGGCTCAGGTGAAGTGCCCACAGCTTGAGTTCCCTGTAGGTGTCAACAAGAAGGGTGTTTGGAGTGAGATCAGCATTTTAACAGGTGAACTTTGGGTAAAGCAGATTGCCCTCCGTAATCTGGGTGGGCCTCGTCTAATCAGATGAAGCCTGACGAGGGATTCTCCAGCAGACAGACAGCCTTTGGTCTTCAGCTGCACCACTGGCCCTCCTGAGCCTCCCCTTCGGGAGCCCACATGGCAGGTTTTGGACTTGTCAGCCTCCATCATCACGTGAACCAATTCCTTATAATAAGTCAGCTTCTATAAACATATATACATCCTATGGTTCCGTTTCTCTACTGAACCCTGATAAATAGTCATTCCCTGCATAACGATGTTTCAGTCAGCACCCATCACATACTCCATGGTCCCCTAAGGTTATACTGGAACTGAAAGTTTCTTTCTTTCTTTTTAAAAAAATATATTTTATTGATTTTTTACAGAGAGGAAGAGGGACAGAGAGTCAGAAACATCGATGAGAGAGAATCATCGATCAGCTGCCTTTTGCACACCCCCTACTGGGGATGTGCCCGCAACCAAGGTATGCCCTTGCCAGGAATCGAACCTGGGATCCTTCAATCCGCAGGCCAACACTCTATCCACTGAGCCAAATCGGTTTCGGCTGAAAGTTTCTTATCACCTAGTGATAGCATAACCATCATAAAGTTACAACACAGTGCATTATTCATGTGTTTGTGGTGATGCTGGTGTAAACAGACCTATTGTGCTGCCCATCATATGAAAAAATAGCACATATAACTGTATAGTACGTAACACTGATAATGATAATAAATGGCTATGTTCCTGGTTCATATATTAATATACTATATTTTTCATTACAATTTTAGTGTACTTGTTCTACTTATTAAAAAAGGTTTGCTGTGCCCTCGCCAGGTAGCTCAGTTGGCTGGGTGTCATCCCAAGCACAGAAAAGGTTTCAGATTCCGTTCCCGGTCAGGGCACATACCAGGTTGCAGGTTCAATCCCTGGATGGGGCACATACAGGAGATAGCCAATCAATGTTTCTCTCTCACATCAATGTTTCTCTCTCTCTTTCTTTCCTTTCCTCTTTCTCTCTAAAATCGATAAAAACATATCCTCAGGTAGGGATTTTTAAAAGAAAGCTTGCGCCCTAGCCGGTTTGGCTCAGTGAATAGAAGTCTGCCTGCGAACTCGAGGGTCCCAGGTTCCATTCTGGTCAAGGGCACATGCCTGGGTTGCAGGCTTGATCCCCTGTAGGGGGCATGCAGGAGGCAGCCTGATGTTTGTTTGTTCCTTTCTTTCTTTCTTTAATATATTTTATTGATTTTTCACAGAGAGGAAGAGAGAGGGATAGAGCGTTAGAAACATCGATGAGAGAGAATCATCGATCTGCTGCCTCTTGCACACCCCCTACTGGGGATGTGCCCGCAACCAAGGTACATGCCCTTGACCGGAATTGAACCCGGGACCTTTCAGTCCGTAGGCTGATGCTCTATCCACTGAGCCAAACCGGTTTCAGCTAGCCTGATGTTTCTCTCTCTTTCTCCCTCTCCATTTCTCTCTGAAATCAATAAAAAAATATATATATATATATATATATATTTTTTTTTTTAAAGAAAGTTTGCTGTAAAATTATGCTGGGTTATGCAGCCAGCAGCCTCATACTTTGTCTCTTGATTGTATCACTTTCTCGTGTGCCTGACTTAATCTTGTGTTTTGTACAGTAACATGCTGTTCAAGTGTTTATAGCCCAGGAACAACAGTCTAAGACGTGTACAGATGGCTATACCATCTAGGTTTGTGAAGTACACTCTTTGATGTTCGCACAACAAAATCACCCAACAGACTGTACCCCCATCATTAATTATGTCAGGGGTAGGGAGCCGTTTTTCTGACAAGGGCCATTTGGATATTTATCACATCATTCCTGGGCCATACAAAATTATCAACTTAAAAATTAACCTGCTTTATTTGGTGAAACATTTAATTAACTCACCCCTAATGCCTTGGCAGGGCCAGACCAAATGATTCCGCAGGCCTCATGCAGCCCACGGGCCAGACACTCCCACCTCTGCATTATGTGAGGCATGACTACACATGGAGGAATCTGGTAGCCATGTAAGTAATCTGACATCTAGGGCCACCATGCTTAAGTTATCATATATGTATGTCAATAGTCAACATTGAGCCCAGCCTTCTAGCCATCCCCTGCCAAGGCGTACAGAGCCTTCTGAGACCCAGACCGGCCCCTTCACCAGGGAAGTGCCACAGGAACCTCAGACATCATGCAGGCCAAGCCCTGCCTGAATCCATACTAGCATGAAACAATCGGTTAAGCCACTAAATGTCAAGGTCATTTGTTCAACACTAACCACAAAGACCTGAAAACATAGTCGACAGTTAAGACACCTGAAAAGAGACTATACTCTGAAATAAGATCAGAGGAGTGATGGGATTTCGTTTTCATTCTAAACCCTTCTTTGTTTGTTTGCATTCTCACAATGTGCAAACATGACTTTGGAAACTTAATAACAAGGTATTATATAGTAATTGAAATTTGCTAAGACAGAACTTAAATGCTTCTAACACACACAAAATACATATATTGATGATGTGTTAACTAAGTCTGTACATCTATCAAATCATCATAATGTACACTTTAAATATCTTACAATTTTATCAATTATACCTCAATAAAGCTGGGGGGTAGATTTTTTAAAATTAAAGGAACAATAGCAAGCATGCTTAGCACATACTGTATATCAGGCAGCCTTCTAAATACTCTGTGTGTTTTAACTCCTTTAACCCTCCCAACAACCCCCTGAGAGGAGGGTGATTTTATTTTGCCCATTTCAGACGTGGGACATTAAGGCACAGACAGGTTCAGTAACTGTACCAAGGTCACACGTCAAATGGCAGAACCTAGATTCCAACCCGTCAGGCTGGGTCCAGAGCTGGTGCATTTCTCCACAAAGATCACCAGGCTCGCGCAGCAGTCACAAGCCACTGGAGAACGGTGCAGTCTCAAAGGGCACTCACCTGGTCTCCAAGCATGTGACTGACCACACTTGCTACACGTCAGGCACTGCCGGACCGCCTGGCTTCTTCCCAGCCTACCTAAGCGGCAGCGCTCACTCCTCTCCACCTGTACAGCTTTCAAGGCCCAAGGTCCCCAAGTATCACCCAAATCTCTCCACCCAGCATTCATTTTTCCACCCCTTACATTTCCAGAATGAACCATTGATCCGTCTGACTCCTACTACAATTCTGTATCTATCTCCCCCACTTGCTATGAACTCTGGAAGATTCTTTGCTCTAAACATTCCTTCTACCTTTATATTAGTTTATCTTCCAGACAAAGAACGGCCAGGAGACAGCAGCAACGCCAGAGTCCAGAGCCTATGAACCGTTAATCTCTCCCCTTGAGATGGCTCAGCGGTCTCTTTTCTTTAAAGATACCTGCTCCCTAGCCACTTTCTCTTTCTTTTAAATTTAAATTCTTTACTGTTTAAAGTATTACATATGTCTCCTCCCCCCGCCCCCTCGACCTCTCCCCGACTGCTCCCACCCCACTTTCTAAAGACCTCTTTAAAGCTCAGCTCAAGTCTTACTGTTTATGGAAGCCCATCTTAACCAGCCCAGCAAGAAACCAGGCAAGTTTTGACTCAGATCTCATATAAGCATTCCGTATCTGTTAAGAAAACTAAACACTCCTATGTCACCAATAAGAATTCTGCCTAAGTGGTATTGTTAATTCTTATACAGAATTTCTGATCATACTTATGGTATGGTTCTTATATCCCCTAAAGCTCCTAGCTTCGTACCTTTGCAAAAAAGCATCCTATAAAGAAAAATACTATGTGATCAGTACATGAGATTACAACAAAGTCACATTTACACTATTTATCAAGAAGATATCTGGGTCACCGGCTGGTGTGGCTCAGTGGTTGAACATTGACCTAGGAACGAAAAGTCTGGGTCCAGAGCTACATTTCCACAAAGATCCCGGGTTCAGGAGTCACAAGCCCGGGTTGTGCACATGCCCGAGTTGCCGGCTCAGTTACCAGTATGGGGCATGCAGGAGACAGCTGATCCATATTTGTCTCTTGCCAATGTTTCTATCTCTCTATTCCTCTCTCTTTCCCTCCCTTCCTCTCTCTCCCTCTCCTTCCCCTCACCTCCTCTCTCTCTCAAATCAATACAACGTATCCTCAGATGAAGATTTTTTTAAAAAAAGAAAATACAGTAATTAATAAATAATAATACAAGAATAAGCTGCTTCACATACAACTGTAAAACTACTTTTGCCCCATCCTATATACCAGTAATACTACAAAACTTAACACACATTTCCAATGTTGGGTAAATTATTAAATGAAAACATAACCATGACATTGTGGACCTGTATAGGAATTAAAAGTCATAAAGACTGGAGCAACATTAAGATATAGTGTTAACATACAAACAGTATACAAAATTGAATATCAGAATTATGACTCCATAAAAGTATGAACAGACATAGAAAAGCACTGGAATTGAACACAACAGAAATAATCAGTCTGCTGAGACCGATTAACATGGGTCACCTTTTGTCCATTTGCCAAAATCTCCTTAAGTCTACTGCTTTTGCAATTTAAAAAAAGGATGCGACAGCTCTGGCCTGTGTGGCTCAGTGGGTTGGGTGTCTCCCATGCACTGAAAGATTGCTGGGTCGATTGCCAATCAAGGTACATGCCTGGGTTGCAAGTTCAATCCCTGGTAGGGGGCATACAGGAGGCAGCTGATCTAGTGATGTTTCTCTTTCACATCTCTCTTTCTCTAAAAATCAATTTAAAAATCTTTTTTAAAAAAAAGGGGAGGGGAGGGGAGGACAAAACTCATATGCACTGCTGGTTGAAGTATAAACTATATTGCAATTTGTTTAGCAATATATGCTAAACTGAACACTAGAACTCAGCAATTCTACTCCTGAGGACATTCCCAATACAAATACAAATGTGTACATGTATATCAAGACATATATTAAAATGTTCAGTCACACAATTCACCAATGACAAAATTTGGAAATGACTCAATGCCCATCAACCCTAGAATGGATAAATAAATCAGGGTAGAATTACACAATGGAGTATTGGCCAGCAATGATAATTATTGAACTACTAAAGGCCCAGTGCACAAAATTTGTGCACAGGCGGTGGGGGGCGTCCCTCAGCCAAGCCTGCACCCTCTCGCAATCCAGGACCCCTCAAGGAATGTCCAACTGCCAGTTTAGACCCGATCCTGCAGGGATTGGGCCTAAACTGGCAGTCAGACATCCCTCTCACAATCCGGGACCACTGGCTCCTAACTGCTGGCCTGCATGCCTGTCTGATCACCCCCTAACCATTCGCCTGCCTGCCAGATCACCCCTAATCCCTCTGCCTGCCTGATCGCCCCTAACTGCACGCCTGCCTGCCTAATCACCCCTAACCACTTCTGCCTCGGCCCCTGCCTTTGCGGCTTTGTCCAGATGTCATTTGGCTGTCCGGTCTAATTAGCATATTATGCTTTTATTATTATAAATAGCCATATGCAATCTTGAGAAAAAGAAATGATATAAAGCCATTTCTTATGGATTATTAGGCAAAACTAACCTATGGTTGGTTAGATTATCCCTTGGGGATAGTGATTGGAAAGGAGCACGAGGGGCTTTCTGCAATAAGGCAGAGCACAATGTTCTGTTCCTGGATCTCGGTGCTAGTTATAAGTTTACATTCATTTTGTAAATATTTGTCACATTGATGCTATAGTACAATTTTGTAAATTACACTTAAAAAAAAAAAAAGAGAGAGAGAGAGAGATGGCTTAAGCCAAGCCACCCACACATGAGGCATAAAATTTCCTGTAACATTTGAAACCAGTTGGCTTCTTTATTTGACTGGAGAGCGGAAGAGAAGTGTGGTGGCTGTTGTGTAATTCACCTCGCTTCAAAATGATTTTTTAAAAGCATGCACAAATAATCCAGCAAACGCCTGAGTACAATACCTGTTAACTTTTTACTGAAAGATTGCTGGGTCGATTGCCAATCAAGGTACATGCCTGGGTTGCAAGTTCAATCCCTGGTAGGGGGCATACAGGAGGCAGCTGATCTAGTGATGTTTCTCTTTCACATCTCTCTTTCTCTAAAAATCAATTTAAAAATCTTTTTTAAAAAAAAGGGGAGGGGAGGGGAGGACAAAACTCATATGCACTGCTGGTTGAAGTATAAACTATATTGCAATTTGTTTAGCAATATATGCTAAACTGAACACTAGAACTCAGCAATTCTACTCCTGAGGACATTCCCAATACAAATACAAAAAATCCCCTGAGATCCCCTTGGCTATCTCTGCATTTGCTCATCCCACAGCTACTCCATTTTCACAGGCCTGGGCGCCCACAACACTGCTTTCAGCGGACTCCTGCCCCTGCCCCCTCCCCCATTCCTTGAATTTCCTTCAACTAGACCTTTTCCCAACCTCCTCCTCCTCCCTGGACTAGGGGATTAATGCATGAGCAGTTTAGTTCATGTGATTATCTGTGAGCAGATGCTGATATTTACGAAATGAAGCTCTTCTACTGGCCTTTTGTCTGTGATCTCTTTCTTGGGGGCCATTTTGGATGATTTAAAACAAAACCATTTTTATTTATTTATTTTTTTTTAACAAAACCATTTTTAAATTAGCAATCCCTTTTTCCCCTCTATCATCACCCCCCTCCTCCTCCCCCTCCACTCACTTTGGCTGAGGCAGAACCTCAACTAGAGTGATCTGTGGACTTGGCAAACAAGAGAGCAGAAAGTGTCCCAAAGCAACCCTGTGGCCTGTGAGGATAAATCACATTCCTAATTTGTGTATTCTTATGTATATATATTTCTTTCTTTTTTTTTTCCCTCATTGATTTTAGAGAGGGGGGGAGAGAGAGGAGAAAGAAACATCAATGTGAGAAATATCAATTGGTGCCTCCAATACCCACCTAGACTGGAGAAGGCACCAGCAAACCGGGGTATGTATCCTGAGCTGGAATTGAACCCAATTAATGGGACAACTAAGCCACACTATCCAGGGCTAATTTGTGTGTCCTTAAAGGAAGCATTCCGTCCTCCCCTAGGGGATTCTCCTCCATCCTTACACATTTTTAAAAATATATGTATATTGATTTCAAAGAGAGGAAGGGAGAGATAGAAACATCAGTGATGAGGGAATCATTGATCAGATGCCTCCTGCACGTGCCCACACTGGAGACAAAGCATGTGAGCAACCTGGGCATGTGGCCCGAGAGAGAATGGAACCATGGCCTCCTGGTTCATAGGTCCTCGCTCAACCTCTGAGCCACGCTTGCCAAGCTCCTTGGACAAGTTAATCTTGACACAGGACAGCCCATACCTAATTTTTCTTGCACTGCCTCAGCAGCAGCACCTTCCCCCAAATCTATGAAGTGGACAAGGGCTGAAGGTAACTTCTCAGTTTGCTCCATTTCTATCTTGGGAAGACTTCACCTTAAAATGAGGGAGGACTCGGCTGGGCAGGAGAAATGGCGAGTGACTGTTGATGGATCACTGCGAATGGGTACAAGGTTTCTTTTTGGAAAATGTCTGGAATTAGGTAGTCACGATGACTGCATAACTTCGTGGACATACTAAAAAACCCTACATTGTACACTTTAAAAAGGGTAAGTATATGTCATCTTTATTATATCTCATTTTTTAAAAACAAATTGAAGGTGGATGAGTGCCCAACTTCTTTAGAAAAAAAAAAGATAAAAGGAACGCTAACAGGTGAAGTGCTAAGTACTGCCTAAAAATCAAATGGAATAAACTCGTGAATTAAAAATGAGAAAACCGGCTCTGATTTCAATCCAGCTCAGAGGTAGGGGATGAGGTGAGAGGGGGTGGGGAGGAGAATGAGTGAAAGTGAGGCAAGAAACTGCACAATGACAGACCTGCATGAGGAGCCTCCCTGGTTAGTCTAGTGCTCTCGTTCTAACACATTTCCTTCATACAAGATGAACCTCCGAGGAGACGATATGAGAGAGCGAGCACGGGTACACGCCATAAGTTGTTCTTCATGATTAACTCGGCCAAAGCGCTCACCCAGTCACCCTGGCGCAGCAGAGCTCTGGCTGACCTGCCGGACTCACTGCGGAGAGGGGCCTCTGGAGTTCCACGCGGAGCCGGCAAGGAGGATGAGATGAGAGGGGGGGTAGTGGAGCGGGGGGGGGGGGGGATGAGCAGGAAGAAGGGGGTAGTGGAGCGGGGGGGGGGGGGATGAGCAGGAAGAGGTGGATAGCGGGGAGGGGGAAGGTAGCGGGGAGGTGGCTGCCCCAGCGCAGCATTCCCCGCGCGCCTGCCTACGCGGGTGTTGGAGGGGGCATACAGGGGCCAGCCCCGCTTCAGACCACGCGCACCCTCCCTCCCTCCCTGGACCTGACGCTGTGGATCCACCAGGAGCCCACGCCGTCCTGACCAGCTCCGCGGGCCGGAGGCCGAGTTCCCACACCCCTCCCCCACCTCCCGGCCGCTCCGACCGACCGCGGCCCGAGGCACCTCCGAGGCCACCTGCCGCTCCGGAACAGACATGAAGGGGCCGCCCGTCCCCCCCCTCTCCTCCCCCCGTGGAGCGGAGAACTTCTGGGGAGACGTCTCCGAGGGGATCTCCCGCCCCATCCCGAGCGGATGAAAGCGCCCCGGGGCCATCAAAAGGCCGTGCGCTCCACTCTGGCCGGTCTGTCCCCGCCGCCCGGAGCCAGGCGCGCCGCGCTCCCCTCCACCCGGACCAGCCCCGCGGGCGGCGCAGCGAGCGCCCAGCCACCCGGTCCTGGGCCCGCGCTGGGGCCGCCCGGGGGGCCAGCCAGAGGGACCCCGGGAACCGGCCAGAGGGACCGCGGGGCTGCCCTCCGCCCGCCACGGCCCCGTGCGCCCCCGGCGCGCGCCAACTTGGCCGGGTTGGGCGGGGGCCGGGCGGGCGCAGAAGTCGGAACCCGGGCGGCCCGCGCGCACCCCGCGGGGAAAAGGGCGCAGCGAGTCCCGGACGGCACTCACCTCCGGGCGGGCGCTCCTCCGGTCCTGCCTGCCGCGCCGGGCGCCGCTCCGGCTCCGGCTCCGGGATCGGGGAGGCGGGGCGGAGGGGCGGGGCCGCTGCCCGGCGCCAGAATCAAACCCCGGAGCGCGCGGTGGCCACCCGGCCCCGCAAACGCGGCCATGGCGAGGAAGTCAATCTCCGACGCCGCCGGGTGGGGAACGCCTGTGGCTGCGTCCCGGAGCCCGGCGGGAGGGAGCCCCGGAGCCCCAGGCGGGACCCCCGGCTCCGCCAGCGCTTTGTGCCCCGGGACCGGCCGGCGGCGGCGGCCTCAGTGCGCCTGCGCGCGGACCCGAGCTCCCCGAACCCATGAGGCGTCTCTGCTCACCTCGCCCCAGGTCCCCGGGACCCGCCCGCCAGCCTCTGCACCCCGGATCCAGGCCGAGGAATTCCCCCCGCGCTTTCCTCCGCCCACGTGTGTTTGCTTTTACCCCCGAGGGAGGGAAATAGCCCGTCCCCAGCCCCCTGGAAACTTGCTTTTATCTATTATCTATGACGGAGGGGGGTGGGGGGAGGCATCCCCGGACGCTGCAGGGGTGGCAGGTTAACACCCCATCCTGTGCCTTTTTACTGCCGCCTTTCACTCTACCAGGAATTCGCTGTGGGGCTGTTTTCTGGGGTGAGAGGGGGATTAGGGAGCGTGCAGGGGTCGCGGCTCCTGCAGGTGCCTGAGCGGGACTGTCTCTGGGGCTGTGGCAGCCTCCCGCCATTCCCGGAACGGGCCTCGCGTCTTCCCTGTGTCCGCTCCCGCCCCACCTCGGGACGGAATCCTAGGTGGGGAGCAGAGGGTGCCTGTCCGGAAGGGCGACTCCAGAGAAAACGCAATGCCTGCCTTGGGCACCAATTACTGAACTAGGAGGTCTGACAGTGGATTCAGGACAATCTCTGGGAGCAGGAGAGACGAGTAGGGATGAAGAGGCCTGGATTTGCTTCTTCTTTCAAACTGAAGATGGTTCGAATAAACAGGACGGAGGACCGACATAAAAACCAACTAAGACAAAAACCATTAAAGCCAGCTCTCTGATCACTGACTTTCTTAAGGGGAGACAGAAGGGGACTCTCCTGCGGAGCGCACACCCAGCTGGGCCTTACACAGGTCACAACTTTTTGCTAGGAGGTTAGAGTGAAGGGTCATCAAACACCACTAGTTGAAATGCTGGTCTCTGCGGGGAAGAGGCTGGAAAAATGGATGCTTCTCTACTTGTGCGTGGCAGAACACACCTGCAAATTCCTGAAATTGATGGCCATTGCCTGGTAAGAGACAGGCAAGGGGCAGCTCAAAGACACGGGACAGGAAATCTTATTTTATAATAGTCTTCCCAGGTGTGCCGGCTCACCAGATAACAGTAAATAAACCTCCGGGCCTGTTTCTTCATCTGTAGAACAGGGTGCATGGATTCAGTAGGTCCTTTCTAAAATACCTCCCCCCACCCCACCCCCACCCCAGATGTCTATGAAAAACACAGAGAAACTTCTTCACAAGGTGATGAGTGGGGAAGGGAAAATGGGCGGAGGGGGGCGTCAGGGTTAGGGGGCTCCTGCATATACAAAGTGACTGCACCCTGTATTTCTTCTTCCTTACAGTCAGTAAGCATTTATTTCAGAGGCCTTCAAATAATGGCAACTCCAATCAATGAAAAGTATGGCAGATCCAGAGTTTTTCGTGGATTTATATTTGAAAAGTCTTCATTTTTCAGTCATTTTCCTATTGATAGATACAATTCACATAAATTTACTATTAAAAGGTAAAACTTGCCGAAACCAGTTTGGCTCAGTGGATAGAGCGTCAGTCTGCAGACTGAAAGGTCCCGGATTCAATTCCGGTCAAGGGCATGTACATTGGCTGCGGGCACATCCCTGGTAGGGGTTGTGCAGGAGGCAGCTGGTCAATGTTCCTCTCTCATCGATGTTTCTAGCTCTCTGTCCCTCTCCCTTCCTCTCTGTAAATAATCAAAACATTAAAAAAAAAAAAAAAAGGTATAACTCCACGATTTTTAATTATTCACAAAGTTATGCAACCAACACCACTTATCAGATATAAGGATCTCTTACAACTCGATGATACTTCCAGAACACTGTCAGCACTCCAATATAAAGAAATCCAGCCGAAACTGGTTTGGCTTAGTGGATAGAGCGTCAGTTGTGGACTGAAGGGTCTCGGGTTCGATTCCGGTCAAGGCCATGTACCTTGGTGGCAGGCACATCCCCAGTGGGAAGTGTGCAAGAGGCAGCTGATCAATGATTCTCTCTCATCGATGTTTCTAACTCTCTATCCCTCTCTCTTCCTCTCTGTAAAAAAAATCAATAAAATATATATTTTTAAAAATCCCTCACAGTCATTCCCTGTCCCCCCACCTCACCTTCAGTCCCATAAAACTACTTTCTCTCTCTATGGATTTGCCTGTTCCCACATTTCATACAGTAGACATCCTTTGGGTCTGGCTTCTTAAATGTAATATTTGCAGGGTTCGCTTATGCTGTAGCATTGGTACTTCCATTCCTTTTTACATGTGAACTAGAGGCCCGGCGCCCGAAATTTGTGCAATGGAAGGGGTGTCCCTCAGCCCAGCCTGCACCCTCTCCAATCTGGGACCTCTTGGGGGATGTCCGACTGCAGTCAGACATCCCTCTCACAATCTGGGACCCATGCACAAATTTCATGCACCAGGCCTCTAGTCTTTTCATAATCTTACTGGCCATTTGTATATCTTTGGAGAAATGTCTATTCAATCCTTTACCCATTTTTAAATTTTTATTTTTGAGTTGTAAGAGGTCTTTACTTATATCTGATAAGTGATACTAGTCCTTTATCTGATATATGACTTGTAAGTTTTTCTCCCATTATGTGGATTGTCTTTTCACTTTTTTATAGTGTCCTTTGAAACACATTGATGTTTTTTAATTTGATAGTCACTAACACTTATAAGTTAACACAATAGTTTTTCAGACTATAATAGTAATACATACCCATTATAAGAAGAAAAAAAACAACTTTGGAAAAATATAAAACAGGATTAAAAAAATAATCACTTATGGCTCCATCTCCTAGCGATAGCCACTGTTAAGATTATAGAAGATTTCCTTAAGCCCCCTCCCTTTTTTAAACTTTATTTTTGCTGAAACCGGTTTGGCTCAGTGGATAGAGCATCAGTCTGCGGACTGAAAGGTCCCAGGTTTGATCCCGGTCAAGGGCATATACATTGGTTGCGGGCATATCACCAGTGGGGGATGTGCAGGAGGCAGCTGATCGATGTTTCTCTCTCATCGATGTTTCTGGCTATCTATCCCTTTCCCTTCCTCTCTGTGAAAAATCAATAAAATATATTTTTTTAAAAACGTTTATTTTTATTGTTGACACTATTACAGATGTCCCCATTCTTCTCCCCCTTTGCCCATCTACACCCAGCCCTTGCCTCCCCTTCCCTCTAGCCACAGGCCCTTTTTTCACACGTTATTTATTTACTTGATATCACCCCCAATGGCCCTGCTATCTACACGTGGGGTCATAATGAGGACTGTCTTTCTGGCAACATTCACCCATGTTCAGAACCTTCTCCTCTCCTCTTCCCATCAAACCTAATATGGCCAGTGTCCATTCCCTCTGGATTGAGTTAAGCTAATCAGGTACATTAATAACACATGTAACCACAAGTTATACAAGATTTGCAGTTAAAGAGCATCTGCCCTGGTTCTTTGATAGACTAGTACACTATCAGACTTTCTTGCCTGGTGGACCTTCATGTAACACAATTAGGTATCTGATGTACACTAGGAATTGTGTGCAAACAGCAGCAGCCAGCTCCTTGCCTATGAAATGGGAATAACACCACGGTGCCAGCGTAGCCAAATCTCAGCGAGGATTAAACCTTGCAGAGTGAGGGGGCCCGGAATGGGCCTTGGGTATGTTGCAGATAGGAATCTAGACCCCTGAGTGTCCTGTACAGCAGGCCCCTAAGGTCCATGGCAGCGAGATCAATCAGGAGAGAGTGAGGAAGACGCCCAGGCAAGAAGTCACCGAAGTCCTACCAGACCTTGGGGGCAGGCCCTGGAAGGAACTTCTTTCCTCATACTTGTCTTCATTTCTCCTTTTTTTTTTTTTTTTTTTTTGTGGATTCCACAGTTATCGCTGACATTTTTAAAAAGGTTTTGTCATCCTCAAGTATGTTAGAGATGGAAGGGTAGGGGCTTTATCTGGCTTCATGAAAGAGAAACTGTGATAGCAAAAGTATGAGTGTGTGTGTGTGCGCTCACGTACACTCCTGCCCAAGCAAACCTGGGTCACAAGTGAGTCTCAGAGAAAAAGTAACCTGGGGAGCAGGGAGGACTGTGCAGTTGCTATAGCAGGATTCACCACCTGCGATCCTTTTCCGATGTTGACCTTGGGGTTCTAGATTTTATTACGGAAAGCTGTGTGTTTCCTCACTCTTGCCAAAGTCTTACTGCCACTAAAGAGTCTTCTTTTTAAGGAACATATATTAATATTACAAAAGGCACCAAAACCCATTTGGCCCAGTGGATAGAGCGTTGGCCTGCGGACTGAAGGGTCCTGGGTTCAATTCCAGTCAAGGACTTGTACCTTGGTGGCAGGAGGTGTACCCAGTAGGAGGTGTGCAGAAGGCAGCTGATCAATGTTTCTCATCGATGTTTCTGACTGTCTATCCCTCTCCCTTCCTCTCTGTAAAAAAAAAATCAATAAAATATATATTTTTTTAAAAACTACGAAATGCTAGCCTGTGACTCACAACCTGGAAGCCTTGCCTCCTGCCAGTGGTTCTTGGTTTCCTCTTCCAAAATAGTGCTGTGACCTGCCTGGTTGGAGAAAGCTAGAATGGGAAGCAGAAGGGAATGGCCCATGTGGCGGGCTCTGCTCTTTTCTATATCTCCAGAGCTCAGACCTCAGATTTCACTGGTTGGTTTGCCACTTAGTTATAAGCATTATGAAGCTTAGGAAATGTCAAAGCTAGTTCCTGCCTAAAATCAGAAAACACATAAGGTAGGGGGATGGGGATTGGTAAGGTATGTACACATATAATACCTTAATAAAAAAAAATTTTTTTAATTAAAAAAAAAGAAAACACATAAGGTAATTTATCTAAATCCAGAGAGAAAAGAGGACCTACTTTGTTTCAATCTATAACGTGATAGCCTCACACTTGTGGTTCTTGGAAATAACCATTGGAAAGGGAAAGGACTTGATTCATTTGCTTTCAGTATTTTACAAGTAAGTTGCTGTTCATTAAGCTAAAGCCCTGTCTGAGTACATTTTATATGTTGCTGAAGGACAGGACCCTAGTTCAGGAAATTTGAGCTAAGAATAGTCTTTATTCATAACTATAGTCTTCATTGTTTCATTGTTACTATTATAAAATATTTATAGAGGATTCAAAAGGTATATGACATTCTCCTAAGGATGCTGAGTGGAGGGATTATGCGTCTCAGCCTGTCCCTGCAGAATCACTACATTTAGAACATTTATTTATTTGACAAGTATTTATTGAGGGCCTACTGTGCCCAAAGCACTGGGTTCAGCTTGATCAAGGACACAAATAACCCCAGGAAACTACCTGTCCTAATGTCCCTTTAACCATGAATTATGTTTGCATGTTAAAGAGGGCTTGCTTACCTGGCGGTCCTCAAAACCTTGTGAGGAAGGTGGGCAAAGTCAAAGACTGAGCACCAGGACTGACCAAGGAGGAGAAACGATGGCTCCCTACTCAGAGGCTCTGGTTACAGACAGAGCCATTGACTGAATACTGTACTCAAAGGAGACCTGATGCGTGTAACGTAGTGTTGAATTTCAACAAAGAAGGGCTTAGTCCACTTTTCTCTTCCGGGCACAATTGTACAACCTGACAAAGCACAGCCAAAGGCGGGGAGGAGAATGCTGAAGGGGGACAAGGCAGACACAGGGTCTGGGGACAATGGCTTTGCACATGTGTCAAACACAAGGCCCGCGGGCCAAATCCAGCCCGCCAGGCCTTGCAATGTGGCCCGCACCGCGCTGTCATCACTGCACTCCGCTGTCAGTTTATGACATTGTCAGTTTATGACTGTTCAGTAAACCATTCGGCCCGCGATTTAGGCTGGATTTTAGATTTTGGCCCCTTCTCTGATTGAGTTCGACACCCCTAAGTTAAGGGGTAGAACCCTCTTTGAAATTCAGCTTTGACACTTGCAGCCAAGGCAGTTCCTTATAGGATTTTTCCAAGGTTTTATTGTCTACTGTCATTCCTAGGAATGACAGGAAATACACAGAGTTCTAGAAAGCTGTTATCATTATGATTTTACTATTATTTTAGCAAGTCAGTTCACCCAGCTCCTTTGCATTCACCTTAGGTTAGCCTAATGGGAAGTTCACTTATCTAAGCATATATTGTACGGATTCACTACCTTTGTACTTAGGAGCGTGGTCCTCTCTGTATTGTCCATCGTTTATGTATCTAAGAGCTCTCAGTACATTGCTTGGCTAATTGGAGCTATTTTTTATTGTGCCAGTTATTATTTTGTTATACTTTGCAAACTGAAAGTAACACAAATGTTCTACAATAGGGAATGTTTGAGATGGCATAGCATAGGGAAGAATGCTAGATAGCCAGTAAAAATGCTAAGAATGTTGAATCTGTTGATACTTGTGACATAATTCTAAGGGGGAAGATCAAATACCAGGTAGAGTGTAAACACTGATAACAACTATGTCAAAAAATAAATGCTTGTGAACTACCAAGGATAAGGAGTGATCTTCAAAGGTTGAAAGTGATTGAAATAGGTGAAGGTCTAATACATTCTTTATCTTCAAAAGCTAATTAAAACATACATATCATTGTATTTACAAGTTATGTTATTGCTGTATAAACCAATCACCTCAAGACTTGGAAGCTTGAGACGATAAACATTTATCATCTCACACACAATTCCTAAGGGCCAGATTCTGGGAGCTGCTTAACTGGACGGCTCTGATTCAGGGTCCCCCATGAAATTGCAGTCAAAATGTCAGTGAGGGCTGCTGTCATCGGAAGGCTTGTCCATGGCTGTGGGTCCACTTCCAGTAAGGCTCTGACTATTCCTTATCATGGGAATCTCTCCTCTCCACAGAGGGCCTCTCCATAGGGCTGCTCATGACAGGCAGCTGCTTCCCCCAATGAGAGAGAAAGAGAAAGAGAAAGAGAAAGAGAGAGAGAGAGAGAGAGAGAGAGAGAGAGAGAGAGAGAGAGAGAGAGAGAGAGAGAGAGAGAGAGAGAGATGCAATATCTTTTTATTTAATATCTTTATTGATTTTTTTTTTTTCAGAGAGGAAGGAAGAGGGAGAGTAAGAAACATCGATCAGAGAGAATCATCAATCAGCTGCCTCCTGCACACCCCCTACTGGGAATGTGCCTCCAACCAAGGTACATGCCCTTGACCAGGAATCAAACCTGGGACCTTTCAGTCCGCAGGCCGACACTCTATCCATTGAGCCAAACCGGTTAGAGCTACAATATCTTTTTTTAACCTAATCTCAAAACTGACCTACCATCACTTCTGCCATATTGTATGTTCACATAGACCCACCCTGGGATGATGTAGCTGGAGACTAAACAAAGGACAGGGGTGAATACTCAGAGACAGGGGTCACCGGGGATCATCTTGGAGGATTGCAATTATTAATAACAATAACAGGGCTCAAAAGCATGTTTTGGTTATTAAATATACATTTCAGGTATACACTGAAACATGTTTTTCAAAAATCCTAATCTTCCTAATTATATATTTTTTTAAAATAATCATATTTATTTAGTACTTTCTAAGTGCCAAGCACTGTGCTAAGCATTTTCCACGGACCCTCTCCTACAGCTCTCACAACTCCAAAGGAGGTGCTGCTAGTTGCCCATTTCACAGAGGTGGGACCTGAAGTACAGAGAGGGTAAGTGACTTGCTCAAGAGCACAGTAAGTAAATCAGAATATGAACTCTGATCCGTGAAAACACATACAACATCACTAAGCTATCTGGATTCCCTCTAGTCATGGTTTTGTGAAAGAAATCCCTAACCTACCCATGCTTTTTACAGGGACACAACCATCACTCTAGGTAAGAAGTTCAGGATTTCCTTGCAGCCACAGAGTAAATTAGTAAAGACTAAAAGTTGGAGGTTAGGTTCATGAGGCCCTTTATCATGTTTAAGACAATAAGAGTTGCCTAAACCAGTTTGGCTCAGAGGATAGAGTGTAGGTCTGCGGAGTGAAAGGTCCCAGTTTCAATTCCGGTCAAGGGAATGTACATTGGTTGTGGGCACATCCCCGGTAGGAGGTGTGCAGGAGGCAGCTGGTTGATGGTTCTCTCTCATTGATTTTTTTTTAGCTTTCTATTCCTCTCCCTTCCTCTCTGTAAAAAATCAATAAAATGTGTATTTTTTTTTTTTTAAAAAAAAAGACAGTAAGAGTTACCTGTCTTTTTTTTTTTAATCTTGTAAGATATACTCTGGTAAGGTGCATCATATGTTTTTTAAAATATCATTTTATTGATCTCAGAGAGCAGAAGGGATAGGGAGAGATAGAAACATCAATGACGAGAATCATTAATTGTCTGCCTCCTGCATGCCCCCAACCGGGGATCTGGGGCATGTGCCCTGACTGGGAATTGAACTCCTAACTCATAGGTCAATGCTCAGCCACTGAGCCACAACAGCCAGGTAATTTTCTTTTTAATGAACATTCTACATTTGTTGCCAGGTATGTTATTTTTTAACCAGAGAAGATGTGTTAGAAATTTCTAGAAACCACAAATACTCTAGAAACAAAAGATGCTTTTATCCTAGAAGAGAAATGAGCTCCGTCAGGATTGAAGTATTTCCAAGAAATAGCCTGTCGCTCTGTAAAGTGACCCTATAAAACCTGAACAAATATTTACCTTCAACATTAGAAAGGGCAGGCCAGCAAATGACATTTCATAAGAGATGAAAGAACTTCCTTCCTTTATTCCTTTAGGTAGTATGTTCAGTTTCCCCAGACATAGAGGTATTGTTTGATAAAAGGTCAGCATTCAGTCTAACTTGCCCAGGACTACCTAGGACTATTATTTGTATGCTTGGTCATTTCAGAAGGCCATCTTACTATTTGACAGTGTATTCAATAAAGGTCTCATTGATACTGAGTTTTTTTTCCTTAAACGGACTAAATATGTCAACCATAGTAATAACCGCTAAACTTTATCAGGTTAAGTGCTAGCCGCCATGACTATATTATCTCTAATACGTTCAGCAATCGTACAGGATAGATACTGCAAGTTACAAAGCCCAATGAAGTTAAGCAATTGGTGAAGCACGCACAATCAGGGCAGAGACTCAAACCGAGATTATCTGTCTGATTCCCCAAATCTGGGCCAGTTTCAAGGTGCCATCAGCCTACCCAGCAGCCTTACCTCGTTAGCTCTGTATACGTTGGGACAGATTTACAATAAAATGGACCTTGTTTATCTGAAATTCAAATGTCTTGTAATTTCATTTGCTAATTCTGGCCTCTCTCCAGGTGGAAGGAAACTTGGGGCTCCTTGAGGGTAGTGGCTCTCAGCCATGGGTGCTTGGCAAAACATATACGGGTTCTACCCCATATCCATGAAGCTTATAAAACGGATCCAGGCCCGTGAATTTTCAAAATGTTCTATTCATTCACTAAAAATATCTATTTATGAATGCCTACCCCGTATCAAGTGTTTTTTCTATGGTTTGGAAACAGAGCAAGAAACAAAATAAAATTCTACTTTTGGGGATCTTCCCAAGCGACTCCACAACTTCAACCCTGGTGAGAAACAATGGGTCCAGCACCCTCCTTTTACAGATCAGGGGAACCAAGGCCCACAATGGTATCATATTGGCTCAAGATTACTGATGGAGATCAAGTCTCCTAACTCCTAGACCAGTATTTAAAAAAACAAAAACATGCCCAAACGGTATGGCTCAGTGGTTGAGCGGCGACCTATGAACCAGGAGGTCACAGTTCAATTCCGTCAGAGCACATGTCACAAATGGGTTGTGAGCTAAATCGGCATGCAGGAAGCAGCCAATCAGTGATTCTCTCTCCTCATTGACGTTTCTACCTCTCCATCTCCTTTCTTCTCTGAAATCAATAACAATATGTTTTTAAAAACAACAACAAAACTGCTCTGCCTTCAATTTTCCAGAGTACATCCCTTTTTGTATTGGATTTTCTTTAAAATTACAATCTTTGGTTTGCAAAATATGGTGTCAGAAGCAAGGTCATTCTTCCCCCCACCCCCGCCCCATTTTTTAATTAAGGTATTATATGTGTACATATCTTACCATTGCCCCCCCTACTCCTATACATGCCCTCCCTCCCCAGAGTTTTGCGTCCATTGGTTATGCTTATATGCAAGCATACATGTCCTTTGGTTGATCTCTTATCTCCCCCATATCTCCCTACCCTCCCTGCTGTAATTTGACAGTTTGTTGCTTTAATACCAAGATGATAGTTGTCAACAGAAACCTGTAACAGAGAATCCTGACCCCAAAGGACAGTGGCAGTCACTATTGGCACTCCATTCTTTACCCAGCAAGTGAGCAGCATTTTCCACATGCATTGACTCATGCATTCTCCCTACAATCCTGTCTCCTATAAAGGAGACAGAAAAGATAGTATTATAACTGCCCTTTACAGTTGAGGTAACTGAGATGAGATCGCACATCGAGTTCAATCAACTCACAAATGGCAGAAACGGGACTCAAGTCCAGAATTTTTCTCTCCAAGTTGGAATAAAATAGTCTGAGTGTGAATGACAGTTTTAGCTTCTTTCTTTTCTTCCTCCTTCAGCAGGAAAGGGTAGCAAAGGAGAAACCTATTGCCAGTGCAGCTCGAACCTGCCCGCCTAATGTGAAGCCTGTCCCTCCCCTGCAGCTCTGTTCTCTCCTCTCCAGCTTCACCTTCCAGCCACTGGACAGGACGGTATGAGAGCATACTACTGATGGCAGGAAAAGCCTCCATCCAAACGCACACAAGGCATTCAGGAACTGTGCCCCACACTGCCCCTATGTTTGTAGGGATTGACGGAGTATATTAACTAGTTAGTACTTCATTTGTAGAAAGTGAGTGGGCACACTGGACTGTGTGGGGTTTTTTGTTTGTTTGTTTGTTTTTGTTTTTTACAAGATGGATATGAAATCATGCAGGGCCATGGAAGAAGGAAACGGAGAAATGTGAGCCTGAAGAAATGGGGCCTAGGTTTGCTGGGGAAGATGCTGACTTCTTTTCCATTTTCCTGAATTCCCAAGGCAGGCACACCCTTTCCACACTAACTTAAAAAATTAAACTGCCACAAAACAAAAAGCAAAAACAAACAAACGAAAAGAATAAAAAATAAAACTGCCAAAGCCAACCACCTGAGGCCCTCGATAGAGAAGCGCAGACGGAGTTGGAGCCTCCTGCTTTAGCGAGATCATGTTTCTCCAGTATCTCCTCAATGCACCGGGGGTCCGGATCTCCACCCTGAAGAAGTTTGATCCTCCGGGACAACAGACCTGCTCGGCCCATCCTGCTCCGTTCTCCCCAGACGACAAATACTCTCGACACCGAGTCCCCATCAAGAAACGTTTCCAGGTGCTGATGACCCAGAGACCACGCGCCCCGTACTGTGAAGGTCCCTTACATTTCATGTCTCTCTTGTCACCGGCGGCCCCTCTGAGACTTTTCCAAAACCAAGCTTTTCCGTCTGTGAGCCTTGAAGCCTTCTTACTTTGAGGGGTTTTAAAGGCTGGGCATTTTGGGAAGGTCTCAGGGGAGTGTCTACATAGAATATTCCTCATCTTTATGCTGATGTGCCAAAATGAGGTTTATTCTCTCAACCTCATCTGTCCTTGGGTGCAGTTGGCAAATGACACTAATTGGATTTCTGTTATCTGTCACCCTGAGGAGGGTGATTTCAGCTATTTACCCTGTGTTTGGAGAAGAAGGGAAAACCATTTACTCTTAAGTGTCCCAGGATTAGAGAAGATAGGATTTACTAAATGGCTGCAAATTGCTATTTAACTATCTGCCTCAGTTTCCCTATTTGCTTGTCCTAGCTTACTGGACTGTCTCAATGATGATGACGATGGAGATGATGATTTGAGGGAGAAAGACAGGATCAAATTCTGGGTTACACAGGGCAGAGGACTTCTTCGGAGTCTGCTGTGTATCCTGGAAAAGCAGTTTACCTAGCAGGTCTGGACACACATCTGTGAAATGGCTCTATGGTCATGTGTAAAACTATCCTATAATTACTACAGCCCTGGAGAAGGGCCCTTCTATCTGAATATTCAATTGATAAGGGTTTCAGCTAGTCATCAGAGTCATTAATGTCTGAACTGATTCCTGATGCAAGAGATGGAAAACCCCGAGTCAGAATGGCTTAAGGTAAAAGGGAACTTGGCTCCTGTAACTGACGTCCGGAGAAGCACTGGCTTCCGGTTGGGCTCCATCAGTCTCAACTAGTGACGTCAGGACGCAGTGCTTCTCCATCTCTTAGATCTTCCTTCTGAGGTGACTGCTTCATTCTCCGCTTCTACGGGAAGGTCCCTCGTAGCTCCAGACTCTTGTCGTCATTACTGAAAACAGACCCGGCCAGAAGGAATGTGAGAATCCCTCCCAACTCCTCAGCTCAAGTCTCCTAGCCTCCACAAATGGGCATGAGAGATCTTTTAGGGATTGTGGAGATGTTCTAACACCAGACTGTTAGGATGATTACTCTGTAAATATATATATATATTTTTTAAATCACTAAATTGTATACTTCAAAAGAGTGCTTTTGTGGTATATAAGTTATACCCCAATAAAGCCATTAAAAACAGATTTTCCTTGTCTCTCTTTGGCTGAAAGGGTCACATGCTCATTTTTGAACATCTCACTGGGTCTGAGAAACATGCTGCTCAGAATGGCCAAGCCACGTGCACACCCTGGACACGTAGGCAAAGTCAGTTTCAGCCAAAGCACAGGATCTGAGATGGGGAGAGGGTGGTTTGCTGGTTGAAAACTGTGTTAACGATCGAAACTGGTTTGGCTCAGTGGATAGAGCATTGGCCTGTGGACTGAAGGGTCCCGGGTTCGATTCCAGTCAAGGGCATGTGCCTTGGTTGCAGGCACCTCCCCAGTAGGGGGTGTGCAGGAGGCAGCTGATTGATGTTTCTCATCGATGTTTCTGGCTCTATATCTATCTCCCTTCCTCTCTGTAAAAAAATGAATAAAATATATTAAAAAGAAAATTGGGTGAATGGATTTTGCTCCCTAAATACCCAAAGACTAAAGTTGACCCAGAACTAGTCCAGGCTTCCAGGGCCTCGCTGCGCTAACACTTGGACCTGCCATGGGCCAAAACACATACCTACCTGGTGAGGCCTACCTTTTGTTTTGCTTGACTTCTCCATGGCAAATGCCAAGTAGAATGAATCACATCACGTGCAGGATTCTTCTTCTTGGAAACATTGCCAGTAGCCGTCTACAGATAAATCAGAAAGTCCTCTCCTGGCTCAACACTCATTGTTTTCCGTGGTGTTGACTGGGCTTGGGCGCTGCCCAGGGCTCACGGGGCCCTCCGCGGGATAGAGCGAGGGGAGGAGTCCCGTGTCACCTCTCTGCGCCCCGCTAAGCAAGCCAGCAGCCCCGTGGCCCCTGAGAATGAGCCAGAAACAAACCCTCTGCCTTTATTTTTTTTTTGGTCATTTTACACCCTTTATCTCACCTCTCACTATCTCTTGCAAACTTGATTCTCAATGCTTGTGACTGTGGGGCGAGGGGAGGGATGAGGTAATGGGTTAGAATGAGCTATATAGCTCACATTTTAACTGATTTTCCAGGGCACAGGGAGAGACAGTGTGCTCGAGGCTCCTCTTACTTGGCTGAAGAATGGCGAAACCGAACAAAAGCGGACACATCCGGAGGGCTGAGAGCAGAGGCACTGTGCTGAGCGCTCTATACCCGTTGTTCTTTTAATCCTTACAGCAGCCTCCAAAGGCGGATCCTCTCATCCACATTTCACCTGTGAGCAAGCTGGCTCGGCATGTAAATAAATGAAGGCAGCCCAGCTAGTCTGAGGTGCAGCTGGGCTTGGAGTGGGGGCTGTCTGTAAGGTGGAACTTTTAAAAATATATATATATTATTGATTTTTTTTTTTTTTTTTTTACAGAGAGGAAGGGAGAGGGATAGAAAGCTAGAAACATTGATGAGAGAGAAATATTGATCAGCTGCCTCCTGCATACCCCCTACTGGGGATGTGCCTGCGACCGAGGTACATGCCCTTAACTGGAATTGAACCCAGGACCCTTCAGTCAGCAGACAGACACACTATCCACTGAGCCAAACCTGTCAGGGCTGTAAGGTTTGGCTCAGTGGCCTAGCTGCCTTTCTGCTTCCTACAAGTCTGGGTGTTGTCAAGGCCAGGGTCCTGGACCCTTGGCTCCTCTCAGAGCTCACCTGGGGTGAGAGCAATGAGGAGCTACTGACCTGGTTCTGCGAGGCTGCTGCTGCGGCTCCTGGGACCACAGACAGACCCCCGGCCTGCTGCAGAGGGGCACAGCTGGGTCTGTTTGGCCAGCACCATATTGTTAGGGGTAGCCGCTCTCATTTGCAATAAACTTGAGAGCCCTCCATGGGGCATCCTCTCTCCACTTCACTCCTGATTTCCGCATTCCTTAGAGCAGTGATTCCCAACCTTCTCTCATGATGAGAATCACCTGGTGGAGTTGTTAAAACACAGATTCCTGAATCCCAACTAAGAAGTGCTAAACTAGAATTTTTGGGAACATATAGGTAAAATTGTATACTTAACTAGTGCTCTAAGACAGATTTTATATACAGAGCACTAAGTTAGGTATGCAATTTTACCTATATGTTCTCAAAAATTCTAGTTTAGCACTTCTTAGTTGGGATTCAGGAATCTGTGTTTTAACAACTCCACCAGGTGATTCTCATCATGAGAGAAGGTTGGGAAACACTGCCTTAGAGCATTTGCCCAGTTATTTCACACCTGTCTGTTAGTTGTCTGACACTCAAAAGCACTTGCCTTGACATCTCTCGAAGAGCTAGCAAGTTCCCAGGAGGGCCTGCCCGCCCCCTTTTCTGCCCTGTGGTGTCAGAAGGCCTGAGTGGAAAATAGGAAGAATGCATGTTCTCCTGTAACCAATGGTGCATCTGCAGGAGAAACTAAACATTTAGTCTCATTATGGATCAATGAGGCTGTTAGGGGCAGGACCATTTGCCCTCCCTCTACCCCCATGGTTGGCAAACTGCAGCTCGCGAGCCACATGCGGCTCTTTGGCCCCTTGAGTGTGGCTCTTCCACAAAATATCACGGCCTGGGCGAGTCTATTTTGAAGAAGTAGTGTTAGAAGAAGTTTAAGTTTAAAAAAGTTGGCTCTCAAAAGAAATTTCAATCATTGTACTGTTGATATTTGGCTCTGTTGACTAATGAGTTTGCCAACCACTGCTCTACCCTAATCCTCACATCAGCCCTATACAGTGCTCACTTCTGTGATTCCTATTTGACAGGTGAAGAGCGGAGGCAGAGGCCTTTACAAAATCAAGCCCTAAGCCCCGGCTCTCCACCATTACTCACCGCCTATGCTCTCAACCCTGCTCTGCCCAACAGGATCACCTGGGGAGATGTTGGAGGACACAGGGTCTGATTCAAATCCTAACCAAGTCCATCTGAGTCTCCAGGGGCTGGAGGTGAGGCATCCTTGGTGGCTGAATATTTTTTAAGTGCCCAGGTGACTCTAATGTCCTCAGAATGTGGCACTCTTTGAAGAGCAGGTGTCACACATTTACATGCATATGGGTGCTTTTGCGGGGGAGGAGGTAGGGGATGCTTTCATCCAGGGTTAGGCCAGCAGACGCCCTGAGCCCTGGAGGGTGTGTTTACACACTCACAGGAACGGTGCAGTAACAGGAGGTAGTACTGTGCAATGGTGAGTGGTTGATGAAGACTTGGATTTGAATCTGTACCCCCCAGATTTGAATCTGTACCCCTCACTGATGTATGACTTTGGGCACCTCTGAGCCTGTTTATTCATCAGGAAAGAGGGGGAAATAATGGGCCCCGCCTCAGAGGCTGTTGTGAGGAGGCAAGAGAGGGCATGCAGGTGCTGAGCTCAGCACAGAGTCCGGCACCCTGTGAGCTGTGAGTCACACTGTTAGCTGCTGGTGGCAATTACCACACCACTGAGTGCTTGCTACAGACACCAGGTCGTTTCAAAGACCAGTTCAAATTCTGAAAATGGTTTCTGCCTCCTCACGTCTGCTCATCAAGATTTTAGAATGGGTCTCTTCCCTTGAAAGTGGAATCCATTTGCCTGGTGGTTTAGCAGCAGGATAAATGTCCTGGAGGCGGCCGAGGCGCCGCCTGTGGATGAGCCTGCAAACAGGGAGTAGTGCTGGGTGTGGAGCAGGCAATAGAAGGGGAGCTCCAAGGCTCTGGCTGCAGGGGTGGGGCCCAGCTCGGGGACCTGGGGCTCTGGGGAAAGGGAAGGGGCAGGCTGGAGGCTGAGGAGGAGCGGGAACCAGGGTCAGAATGAACGGGGGATGGGAAGCCAGCGTTAGGGACTGGGAGAAGGCTGGGAGGGAGGTCTTTCACAAGGATCCAGGGACCTCCCTCTTCCCACCTACCTTTTGCCTTTTTTTTTTTTTTTTTTTTTAACTGTTCTCACCACCTCATAACTCTGCTCTCCATTTATCTTAATGTTGTTAATCCTTTTAAGCCTAAATCAATGTTAACAATGTGGCTCTCTGTGGGCCAACTGAAATGCAAGTTCCAAGTGTTTCCTCAGGCCTCGATGGAAGTTTGCCTACCACTGTTAGTTGTATGAGCATAGCTCGTTTAAAAATAGTTTTGAGTCTTTAGGATAGAGATCACATTTTATACTTCTGGAGCCAGCCCGCCTCCCCTACCACAAAGGATAACACAAGTGTTTGGTTCTTCATAGATAAAAGTGCATCATTTCCACGTGCAAGTCAAAAAACTGGCAAATGTCCTCTTGATCCACAGGCCACATATCTGGCAAAAATGTTTTATTTGGCCATGTTTTTTATTTATTTATTTTTTTAATAATAAGTTTGGATGCCTGCACACAGGTGTGGTGTGCATGTGCATTCCCCACAATTTAATCTTTTTCCTAATGCCTTAATATTTCACACAATTTATCTGCCTGACCCGTAGAGGCATTTGAGTCTGTAAACCCTAATTAAAAAAAAATGTATTTTTATTGATTTCAGAGAGGAAGAGAGAGGGAGAGAGAGAAACATCAATAATTGAGAGAATCATTGACCGGCTGCCTCCTGCTTGCCCCCTAATGGGGATCGAGCCCGCAACCCTGGGCATGTGCCCTTGACCAGAATGGAACCTGAGACTCTTCAGTCCATAGGCTGAAGCTCTATCCATTGAGCCAAACCGGCTAGGGCTGTAAACCCTAATTTGATTTTTTGTTGTTGTTGTTGTTGTTGTTAGTTAATCCTCATCCAAGGATATTTTTCCTTTGGTTTCTAGAGAGAATGGAAGGGAGGGGGAGAGACACAGAGAGAGAAACTTCAATGTGACAGAGATACCTTGATTGGTTGCCTCCTGCTCAAACCCCAACCAGGGCCAGGGATCAAGCCTACAACCGAGGTACGTGCTCTGGACTAGAATCGAACTCGGGACCCTTTAGTTTGAGGGCCAATGCTCAATCCACTGAGCTAAACCAGCTAAGGCAGTGAGCCCTAATTTTTGAGTCCAGCTCCCCAAGTTCTTGGATCTTCCCCACAACATCTCTAATACATGGCTCTCTTGCCTGTGCTTCCAGAGGTAGGAAACTTATGAGGAATAAAGAATGAATGAAGAAATGAAAGAGTCATTATAGTTAAGCTGCTAAATTACTAAACTTAAGTTGACTGAGTCATGAGGAAATAATTCTATTCTTTCTTAAGTAGCTTGGGAATCTATGTATTCACACATTCTATACATAAGCCTCTGATTACTCCCTGAAGGAGACTTAGGAAAGAATGTTCATGTGTCCAGACCGCCTGACATCCATTAGCCAAGCTCATGCACATCTGGAAGACTATCTGCGACCAATCCAGAGGCTACGCATGATCCTTCTCAAGAATGTACTTTTTACTCTGAGAACTCTCAGCTCTTCTCTCTGGTTTGGAGCACTCTGGGTATTGCTCAGCTGTGCTTATGATTTGCAAACCCCAACA
Organism: Pipistrellus hanaki; assembly: GCF_964339955.1. Classification (NCBI taxonomy): domain Eukaryota; kingdom Metazoa; phylum Chordata; class Mammalia; order Chiroptera; family Vespertilionidae; genus Pipistrellus; species Pipistrellus hanaki. Next base: position 40,663,267 of record NC_140513.1, on the reverse strand, counting down.
CCCCTTAATAAATCTTTGCTTTTTATTTCTAGCCAAAGCCTCCTGATTCTTTGTGCCAGTGGATAGGAAGTTTGTTCCACTGGTGGAAAGCTTCGGCGATAAAGAGTTCTCCCTGAATGAAAATCCCAATTTAGAGCCAGCAGCTGAAATTAACCTATTACAAATTAACTACTTTAAATCTTTTCGGTATCTCACTATTTCCTGCTGAGTACTTTTCCTATTCCCAAGCATTCCAACATGAGATGGAGTTAGCCTATTGGGTACATTTTCCAACCTGTTTTTTTTTTTTTTTAAATATATTTTATTGATTTTTTACAGAGAGGAAGAGAGAAGGATAGAGAGTTAGAAACATCGATGAGAGAGAATCATCAATCAGCTGCCCCTTGCACACCCCCTACTGGGGATGTGCCCTCAACCAAAGTATGTGCCCTTGAACAGAATCGAACCCAGGACCCTTCAGTCCACAGGCTGAGGCTCTATCTACTGAGCCAAACCGGTTTAGGACGAACCTGTTCTTTAGGAAGAAGACAGGAAACTTAGAACCACATGTGACTTTGTCCTGCAACTACAGTCATCTGAAAATGACCTTAGTAACTACTCTTCTTCACTCCTGTAGAATAGTGCCTGCGTGTACCTACCCAATCTTTTGTACTTAAGATTGAACTTTCTCAGTCAGCTCAGGATAATCTTATGTATGTCTAGCTCATCAGATTCTGGGTGAGTTGAGTGTACTAGGCTGCCAGTCCCCGCCCCCCCCCCCCAGAAGGCTGCAATTTGAGGCTATGATAGATCTAAGTAGATGTTATCTCATATCGCCCCATTAAGCCCAGACATTTTCACAGGTTTATGCTGTACAGAAGTGAGCTTGTGCCTGAATGCACAGGAATGCAAGCCCAGCAATTATTTACCAGATGGAATGTGTTTTTTGTGTTCCTCTCTGTCTTAAGCGAACTCTTTCAAAGCGTTTGGTCCTAGTTTTGACGGAGTGGATTGTAGACCTGTTATAACCTGATGAGTGTCGGAGGGTGGAAGGGGGGGGGGGATTTGAGGGGAGGGGGAGAATTCCATATTTTTCTGTTTTCAGGAAAAATAATCTCTGTGTGAAGAGCCATCTGGAGAACTGGGTGTATTATAAATCATTGTTAACACCAACTACACTCAACGGGAGCCCAGTTATTTTCTTGCAAGTAACAACAGGAGGATACAGTATTGGCTTCTGAAAACAATGTCGTGGAGAACTTCCTTGTGGGAGAGCCAGAGGTCAGAGAGACCCCATGCTGTTCCCCTGAGAAGAAAGGAGCTGCTATCGTGGGGGAAATGAAAAGCCATTTGGATTTTTCTCTTCTCCTTCATCTGAAGCTCCCACAAAAGTCTAATGTTTTTATCCTATGCAGCTTTTCTTATATGCTTTTAGAACTATTTGTAGTAACCTGCTGATCTTAATTAAGATGCACATTTTCAAGTCAATCTCACTGAATTACCTTAAGTGGGCCATCTAACTCCCTTAGCCTCTCCCATCCCATCTGGCAATATGGCTAATGGAAATGTACCTAATGTGGCTAACCTCCTGACACAGAGGCAATCAATACACATCGATTCCCTCCTCTGGTGAGTAAGAAATCCCAAAGAAGAGTAAGTCTACGTGCAAGTTATTTTAAATAGCATCATTTCAAATAGCAAAATAATCGGATACAATCTAAATGTTAGACGATAAGCTGTTTAAATCAGATACGTATTGTAGATATTACCCCTCTTCCATTAACACATCCCTGTTTTCCCCTTTCCCCCATTCAATAAGTGGAAAACCCACTCAGAAAGAGTAGGGTTTGTATCCCTTCTTTGTCATCATAGTGATTGGTCCAGGATAGACATATGATCCAATCCAGGTCAAAGGCCTTTCCCTAGATTTTTTGTTGAAAATACATTGTCTTCCCTTTTTGGTGGCGAGTTGTATAATTGACCCCACATTTGCAGGTGACACAGCCCCCATCGTGTGGAGAATTCTGGGAAAATGAGCAATGAAGAACTCTGGTGACATCAAGCCGCTGGCTCCCAATACTTAGGAACCCAGGGAAGTGAGGTTCTGATAGTTCAGTGAGCAATCCCAGTATTTTCCCATTCAATTCCTTTCCCTAAGGTAGTTGAAGTTGGCTTCATGTTAGTTGCAGCTGCAAGAGTTAACATTGATACTTAGGAAGGTTACATAGCAGCAAGAAAAAGTGATTTTGATGAATTTTACAAATAGCACCATATAAAATTATGCAGCTATGTAAAATAATCATGCATATGCAAAACAAGTGGAGGAGACATACCTTAAAGGTGTAATGGATATCTAAGCATGATAGAGTTACAGGTGATTCACCCCTCCCGCCCTTCATATAATGGGGTGAAAATCTTATCCAACTACCTTCACTGTGCAAGGGAAATGTACCTTGTTTCCTGCAAATGACTCAATCCTCATTGACTTCCGCCACATTGACCATTATTAACAGTATCTTACTCTCTTTTGTTAGAAAAAGAGTTTTGCTTTAAAAGAGTTGTTTTGTTTTTTGTTTTAAGGCAACTGGCTAGTCTTGCATTGCTTCCTGCCTTTTGTCCAAGACGATGCCTTGGTGTACTTGTGGTAACAGAGAGACTGAGTTTTAGATTTGCACCTATGACCAGGGTTGGTGTCACAGACTGAATGTTTGTGTCCCCACAACTCACATGTTGAAGCCTGAACCCCAATGTAATGATGTTTTGAGATGGGGTCTTTGGGAGGTAATTAGGGTAGATGAGGTCATGAGGGTGGGCTAATCCCATTAGTAGTGGGATTAGTGACCTTATAAGAAGGTGTGCCACAGCCTGTTTTGCTAAGTGGATAGAGCATTGGCCCAAAGGCTGAAGGGTTCAAGGGTTTGATCTGGTCAAGAGCATGTACCTCAGTTGCAGGCTTGATACCTGGCCCTGGTCAGGGTGCAGTGCAGGAAGCAACCAATCGATGTGTCTCTCTCATATCAATGTTTCTCTTTCTGTGTCTTTCCTTTTCAATTCCACTTTCTCTAAAAATCAAATGAAAAATATCCTCTGGTGAGGAAAAGAAGAAGGAGGAGGAGGAGGAGGAGGAGGAGGAGGAGAAGAGAGGTGCTACTATTTCTCTGCATGCACACACCCAGGAAAGGCCATGAAAGCACATAAGTTGGCCATGTACAAGCCAGAAACAGAGCTCTCACCAGGGATGGCATCATCTGGTACCTTGATAGACGTCCCAGCCTCCAGAACTGTGAGAAAGTGATGTCTGCTATGTAAGCCACCCAGTCTATGGAATTTTGTCCTTCTCCTCTGTGCTATGGAATGTCACTATTTTGCTTAAGGCTAACTTAGCATTTAACCTTGATCTCATGCTGACCTGGTGTGATGAGTTCACGACCCACAGGCAGACAGACAGGCACCTTCCTACACACTCACTCACCCATTGCTAAGCACATCAAATTTTCTTAATATCATCCCTACCAGAAAACCAGCGAATGCCTCATTATAGGGCACTTTTAAGTCACCCAGGATCACAGGAATGATGGGAGAGAACGATGGAACTGTGCTGTGCAATCACACAGGGCCCTACACCTAGAACAGCCCCGCTTGGTTTAATATTCTGTGGCCACTGCTTTGAAATCCTTAATACGTTTGAAACAAGTCACCCTGCGTTTTCATTCAACACTGGGTCCTGCAAATTATAAAGCCAGTCCTTGTGGTCAGATCTCTTTCTACAATGGCTCAGAGCTCCAAGAAGGTAAAAAAAAAAAAAAAAAAAAAAAAAAAAAAAGAAGTTGGCAAGCTTGTTAAGACGTAGACAACAACTCTCACAGTACCACTTCACTGCACTCTGTGGGCCAAAGCAAATCACAGGGCCATTCAGATTCAAGGAAAGTCTGTATGGCGATCCATGTCACTTCCATTTCCTGTTTTCTGCATTCCCAGCAGCAATCAGGTCCCATGCAGTACTAAGAAGTAGAAACCCACCCAAGCTACCTCATAAAAAGAGGGATCTATGGTAGAGCCTCACAGAAAGGAAGGTAACCTTTGGAAATAAGTGGAAATAAGAATGAGAAACTCAGGGCCTGAGGCCATGCCTCTCACGGATCACACTGGTTTCCTTGGTCAGTCAGCCCCGGTGAAGGGGGAGCAGCAGGAACTTGGTCACTCAGAAGAGACAATGGTACCTTCCAGAAACTGTGGGCAGGACAGGCTCTCAACAAGGGGCTGTGGATAAAGACGACCATATCGTCTGACAGAAATGCCTTCTTCATTTATGAAGTGCCAATAGTTATGTTCAAGACCAGGCCTGGACCCACAGGGATATAACTCGGCCCTAGAGGAGAAGGGCCCCTTCTTTTCAGTCACTTCAGGGCGTTTCCTGCTACCTCTGACTGAAGCGAAGGGGAGGATACCGGCATCAGTCTTCTTTTTATTGTTTCTTATGCCCAGTGAGTGAGTCCTGGTCCTTGCTGGCTGGCTCACAAAGTCCTCATGTGGCAACTCCCACCTACCCTGGAGGTTTAGGAGAATGACTTGGAATGGCAATTAACCTCATCGAACAGTGGAGTGAAGAAGGACCAGAAATTGTGAGTTCATCTCACTTGATTCTGTCCACTCCAGGGAAGGTGGCAGAGTTGGGCTCTACGAAGGAGGGATTCTTACACGAGTAGCCCCATCTCTTGCCCTCTCTCCACAGTCTCTCCTGTCCTGCCCCTTGCAGTGGCTTCCTTCACACCCTCAATCCAGTGCCCTTACCTCTCTCTTGGGAAACCCCATCTCTTTGCCCCAGTACATGGCATCCCTCCTTCTTTCTTGGTGCCTTCTTGCAAACGCCAACAGCCTCCATTTTTTTTACAGCCTCCATGGGTGCTGGGGTTCTCCCCGTGCCGAATTTTGTCAGCTCTGAAAGACAGAGTTCAGTCTAGTAGGCGAAGAAGACGTTGGTGCAAAGTCTGTGCGGCCATCCACCTCACTCACCTCCATGATTGTAAAACAATCATCTCAGCAATGGGTAGTGGAAGGAGAATTTAAAAATGTCCCATTGTCTAGTTTCCATAACAAGAATCACCACATGAGGTTTGTTCATCAGTGTCACCCCAATACATTCAACAAAATAAATAAAGGAAAAAAGAATCACCACATGAACTACTAACAGTTCTGTCTTAACTACCCCGGTTGCTGGTGTCTACTTTAGGTAAGAACTTCCTGATCTTAAATCTCTTCCATGACACAAACAGGGAGAGTTCCTGGCCTCCAGTGAAGAGGACAGTCCTATACCCAGCTAAAACTGAGGCATCACAGGCCAATGAGGGGTGGTGGGAAAGAGAAGACATTTTCAACTAAGTGTGGGGTGAGGGATTAGCCTGTGACTGGGTTCCCATTTGGAGCTCAGGTACGTTGGAAGGAGAGGAGTCTCTCAAACCTCACAGCCCTGTGCACATATGCGGCCCCTCTGTTGGGGGGTGCTCGCTCTCTCGGGGGTACAGCCTGGTGCTTATTTCCTCACCTCTGCAGGAAGGCCATCCGCTGTGCTGGCTTGCCAGGAGAAGGAGCGTCCAGGCAGGTGGAAACCAAGCCTGGGCACAGGTGGAGGCTCCTCTCGGGGGACTTCACCACACCCCGCTCCCCGCTACTACTTCTCACCTTTCCATTCCAAGGACACCTCTAGCTGCGGCCTCCAGGTTCATCCAGCTGGAGGGGCCCAGGAAGGCGGTTTTAGAACTATGCCCATTTTGCCATGATGTTACCTTACTCGAGTCTCACTTCAATCCCTTTTTTCTGCAGCTTTGCAACTCCTGAGGGAAAAGGCCCCGACGCTCCGTGAAATCCTCAGTTGATGCTGCATAGCATCTCCCTTTCCCAATTTCCAGCCGCTCCGGTGTCCCAGAGGTGGAAGTCTGCGCACAAGCTGAAAACACCACGTGCGCATGCGCATGAAGCCCCACGGTCAGGGGTGGGGTGGGGTGGGGAGGAGGGTGGAGGGGTGTAAGGCTTTACTTCCTAAACTCCATCTGAACTGCTGCACTTGCTGGAGCACCCTTCGCTCAATCATCGGTGGATTGGGGCCAATGAGTGTCTTCATGGTTGGGCTCTGCACAATCCTTTTTAGAAACTTTCTGCTTAATAGGCACCTGGAGACATTCGCGTCCTGGCTGCAAAGTTGGAGCCAATGGAGTGGGGCCTGGGATCCCCGGCCAAACTCCCGGCTTCCAAAGGAGCAATGCCAGCTTAATTGTTGTTGCAAATCCGTCATGGCTGCTAAATCTAAATCCTCTTTCTTCCTTAGTACTGCGGGGAAACTTGCCGCTCAGTGGATCTCCTCAGAGAGCACTAACAGCCTGGGGCGCCGCTGGGCTGGGCTGTAGGAACCAGTTCTTACTTCCCAGAGGAATGCACCGGGAACCTGGGCAGGCGAGAAGGGAAGCAGGGTCGGGTTGGGTTTCCAGGCGCCTTGCGTACCCAGTCAGTCCCACTGATAGCCTTCTAACTGTGGGCCCTTGCCAGTCAGTGTATACTAACTAGTACACTGCCGCTGCAAGTTGAATAGATCAGGCTCTTTTTCTCTGGCGCCTCAGGCCTCTGTCCTGCCTGCACCTTTGGCCTGCTTTTACTTAGACATTGCCTGGGGCGGATGCCACGGTGTGGGGGCCTGGCCACACTTTCTGGTGTCAGTTGTAAATAAACAGTGCTGCCTGACCTTTGGGATAGCACTTTTGATTTGCCAAACACATTCCCAGGAATTCATCATCTCACGGGATTTCCACAGCAGGTTGGGAGAAGACAGAGACACTCTTATTTTTATTTCACAGGGAAACATCCTGAAGTTAGGATAGGTATAGGGCAGCGGTCAGCAAACGGCGGCTCTGTTGACCAAGGAGTTTGCCGACCATTGGCATGGGATTGGCCAGAGTTCTTGGTCCAGAGGCTTTTGAAAGTCACCATCCTTTTTTTTTTTTTTTTTTTTTTTAAAAAAAATCTCACTAATAGCCTGTTGGGTGACAGAAAAATATGTTCACCCCTGTCTTGTTCTCTCATTGCATAAAAGAACTGATAAGAGGAAGGGGAGCTGGTTTATCACCTGTATCTTTAAAGCTATACCTCCTTGAACATCACTCCCTTATCCTTGTTACCAGTGATTTGCCGTATTCCAATGTGTGGGGAGATAGTAAAGGTGGAAGCCAGTCTGCTGTCAAGCTGATGTCACAAAGATAGTCATTAAACAGGAATTGGGTTGGATTCAGTGGCATCATTCCAGGGACAGCAATGCTCCCCAGGACGTGTTCCAGCACCAAGGCCTTAGGGATCAGGAATGTGATCATCCCACCTGAGGCTATGCTGCATTTCCTCCAGTAATTCCAAGGCTGAAAAACCTTAGTGACCGGCTGAGATTTGGCTTTTTAATCAGGCTCTGTGAGGTTGGGTTTAAGATTATTAAGGATAGATAAGGTCTAGGATGATTCAAGGGAAAGCATCAGGAAAGAGAAAAAAAAATCCTCTTAATTCTTGTTCACACATTGGTAATAGGTAAAGTCAACAGGATTGGAAGGCTATTCCTCTGTGGCCAGTTGACCATCTTCTTCCTCTTTTAAGAGTGGTTTATAACCTATTGCTACAGCCTCGCTGAAATCATCCCTGAGATCTATCTACATTCAATACTTGGATCCTTTACACGCATTCATTGAGTGTCCAGCATGGGCCAGGTACTGGGGATACCATGAAGAGCAAAAGACCATTTTGATATTTGACTTTCCCCACTCAAATCTAATCTTATTACGTTTCCTATTCCCTCATTTTCCTCCCAGTGCCCCTCCCCTTTCCCCCCTCACCTCTATAGTTCTGACTCCTCAACATTTGCACTGTTTTGGCAAAACACTCCAGAGTATAAATTATGGTTTGGGAAAACATCCTGCTCTATCTATCCCAGTCCACACTCTTCTTCAGGGTATGATAAGCCCTAGGGTTCTCCTTCATATACTTCAGATCCCTTTATTTCCCTTCCAGAGGATGGTCCTACCAGGTCGGGGGTTGTGAACATGATATGAAATGTCCGCACAAGCTCCTTCTTCTGGATGTATTTTCTTTAAAGCAAAATGTCCTTCAGAGAGCTCTCGTGGTTTGTGTTCCATCCTTCAGCCTTTCTTCCTCATTCCCTGCGGAACCGCCAGCTCCTTAGCCAGGTGGATTGAGTTGTTATTGATCCCAGTTCTAGTGCAAGGAGAGAAGCTTGCCTATCACAAACCACTCCAATTAGAGTGAACCCAGGGAATTTTACTGGGAATTCTGCAACACAGAATTTTTCCTCTTTGTGGAAGTGGGTGGTATGAGGTTGTGAGGCTCAGGCTGCATTTGTCATGATAAATGAGTCTGGAATTTCCAGGGACCACTGCTGAACGCCTGAGGACGGGGCCAACCAAGAGGAAACGGACCCAGGAGATGATGCATGGGTCCGGAATCAAGCTGGGTCTGAACCATGACTACCTCTGGATTATTCAACTAAGTGAGCCAATGACCTCACCCATTCATTTAAAATACTGGTTTAAGTTTGATTTTCTGACTCTTATAAAAGATCACCATCTTTAGGGTGGAGCTTGCCAAGACTGTAGCAGTGGTCTTGGTTATAGATGTTTCTTGAGGGTGATTGCCCAGCCTTCTGGGAGAGACTCAGAGCAGCCAGAGCTCCAAGGCTGGTCATCTCGAGCTTTGCCCATTTATCCCAGTGAGATGACAAATACAAAAATTTAATGTACACTATTACGGTGATTTTAAAATATGTTAAAATTATTTAATAGCCCTCTGTTCAAAATTCAGAGCCTAATTCTCCTCCTCTGGGATGTGGACTGATCTTGGTGGTTTGCTTCCGGCAGACCTGAGGGAGCTGGAATTCTGAGGCCAGGCCATAAGAGATAAGGCCACCTTTGTTTTGTTTCTCTTGAACCACTCACCCTGAGGGAAGTAAGTTGGTCATGTCATGAAGGCTCCCTGTCTTTGACAACAGACTTGCAATCATAATGACCAATGCCACCCCTAAAAGGTTTTTGTTAAAATAAATCTATTGCCATGGATAGGCCTGAGCAGAATTATAGTCTTTAAGACAATGTATATCAGGAAAGCCCACTCAGGTCTATTCAGTATATTCATATTTCATTTTTCCTTAAGAGATAGTGACAATTGTACCCTTTACCTTGCCGAAGGACAGGAGGCATGAAATTAACGCTTTTAAAACTGGACTGTCCAGTATAGTAGCCACCTGCCACATGTGGCTATTAAGCACTTGAAATGTGGCTAGCTTTAATTGATATTAAGTGTTAACTGTAAAATCTGTAAGTGTAAAATATATACATACATATTTCAAAGACTTGGTATGAAAAAAGAATGTAAAATACTTCATTAACAATTTTTATATCGATTGCATTTTGAAATGATAATATTTTGCATATGTATGAGGTTAGATATCATAGAACATAGTATTAAAACTCACTCCACTTATTTCTTTTTATGACTATTTTTAATGTGGCTTCCTCTGTGTTTTACTGGACAGTGCTGTTCTAGAAGCAGGCCTCTTTACACTCATACACTTAGTCATTCAACAAATATTGTCTGAGGATCTTCTATGTGATGAGCACTGGGCTAGGGAACAGCAATGCAGCAGTGAACACAGTTCCTGTCACCTGGGCAGCAAGTGGCACCAACTGTGTAAAAAAAGATACCAACAGGAATCTAAAAGCAGGGGACATTTAGTCAGGAATATCCTTGATTATTAGGATTATTAAGGCTCGTAGCATTAAAAGCCAGCCCTATGTAACTTAGCATCTAACCCTGTAGTCTGAGAGCAGAACAGAATAGGTGCTGATAACGATGGCCATCCTGAGTCCCTCAGGAAACGTAATATTCCATAGGCCTGTTGTAGACTGCTGTGCTGTGTGTGACAGCTACACTCACACAGAGCCTCTTCCTCACTAAACGGAGACACTCTGGAGGGTAGTGGCAATGTAATTTAACCCTCATCTCACTCAGGAGCTCCCAAACAGAAGATACTAAACAACATATGGAATGATATGAAATATATACATCATGTATACTCATTTAAGAAAGCAATTAAGTATATAATATATTTTGAAAAGAGTTCTGCCCCCAAATGCTTAAAAAACAAAGCTTGCCACTTAAACTTAAGCTTTAGGAATTAAAAAAAAAAAAAAAAAAAAAAGTCCCTCACAGGATATAAATTCATGCAGACCTGATGATATAAACAAAAAGTTCTGGAATATCCAAATTAAATTCTGTCTCAGGAGAACCAAGAATAAATATTGCAAAAGAGGTCTGACCCTGGACAGCACTGATTGTCCGAGGCCACAGGCACCCACGCTTCTTCTTCTCCGAAGTGCTGTACAAAGCATGACGAGTTGTCAGTACAAAAAGCACAAGTTGTAAATGGGAAACTTTTTGTTTGCAATTCTAAGTACATTTTCAGTACCAGTCAAGGTAATCAATCATATTAAAAATATATAATTTAATTCTCAAATAATAATTTCGTTCATCTTTCTCCTAAAGTACATAGTCACAAGAAGTCAAAGAGGACTGTATGTGATATGCATATGCTAGCGAACAGCACAGTGTGCCGATATGAAAGCAGAGATGTTACTCTTTTATAAAGATAACCCTGGTCCCACAGAGGAGGAGAGAAAATTGTTTCAATGTAAGGGAATGCCGCTCAGAGTACCATTTATCTCCTAAACCAGGGCGAGTGTGTTCCTCTAGAAACACAGGTTAAATTAACTTAACAGTAACAATAAAGCAAAAACAACTGTACAACAATAGTTCGCCGAGACCAAAAGGGTATCGAGGTCACAAATAATTAATCTGTCCCCAAGTTTCCAACCATCATGATTCTTAAATCCTTAAGGCCCTCACAGGTTTGTTGAACATGGTTTGCACCCTGCCCGCTCACCCTCCTTTCCCATAAAGAGGGGATGAATGAGGTTCACTTTGCATAAGCTGGTGGACAACTTCTCCATTTTTCCCTTGGGCAATTTGGGTTGATGCTGTGAATCCTAATATGGGCCAGAGGAAGTCACCTTCCTGGTAGACAGTAACTGACCACTCAGCAGAAGACGTGTCTATGTCTTATTTTGTTCAATGCTGTGGAAAATGATACTTTTAATAAATACATAGGCATTCTGATTAACCACCCTGGTGTACCTCCCCCCTTCCAAACAGACAAAATGGGGTCACTTGGATCCAAAATCTTCTAGAGAGCTGTCCGGCCAGGGAGCATGAGTCTGTCCTGCGTGGCCAATGTCCAGTGGTTTAAGTACCGGGAGTCCTTGTCTGGGGTCGCAGACCCTCAGTCTCTGTGGCTGTCGACAGTTTTTCTTAGCTGCCTTGTGACAACTGGGTTTCACATTTCCTGAAACTAGATCTGTGGAAGGAGTCTCTGAAATTAAGGAGAGAGGGAGAGAAAGAAAACAGAGGTAAGAAAGATCAATCAGCTTAGGAAGAGAGGGAAGGGGGAAATCACCCACTAGAAAAGGACATCCATCACGGGGTACCCAGGACCTAGTAAGGGAGGATGGGAGATCCTTTCACACTATGTCAGAAAATACACGGGCTTACGGTAAGTCAGCCTGGGAAGACGGCTGGCCAACGGCCGGCAGGAGGGGTCCCGGTGAGGTCAGGAGAGGGGACAGGAGGGAGGATCAGGATGGAAGCAGAGCAGACTGAGCTCAGGCAGTTCCCCTGACTCTAGCCCACTCCCCGCCTTCTCTCTGAGGCTGTGTGCAGCGGAGCGTGCCCCGTGGCTGGGCCCTTATCCTTTACCCCCAGGAATTATCCTTCTCGGCCCACTCTCACCTCTTTTGGCTTTCAACTCTGAATATCGGCTTGTAGAGATCTGGAATTTTCCGCTCGATCATGGGCCTGAGGTTCTCTTTCAGCTTATTGTAGTTCTTTTTGAGTTCCTGCTGATACTCCCTCTGGTCTGCTGTGATGAGACGCTTGTTTTTCTCCACGGCCTCACCACAGCTGAGATACACATATCAGGGTGGGGAGAAAAAATGAGGTTTCATTTCACAGGTGTTTGAAGCGTTTAGAAATAAGGGATGGCGATAGGATTAACTTTTTTGTTGTTGCTGCTGTTAAATTCTCACCTGAGGATATTTTCCCACTGATCTTTAGAGAGAGTGGAAGGGAGGGAGAGAGGCAGAGAGAAAAACATTGATGTGAGAGAGACACATCGATTGGTTGCCTCCCACACATGTCCTGACCAGGGCTAGGGATCCAGCCTGCAACCAAGGTATGTGCCCTTGACTGGAATCAAACCCAGGACTCTTCAGTCTGCAGGCCGATGCTTTATTCACTGAGCCAAATGTGCTAGGGCTCAATTAACATTTCTTGAGTAACAACCCTAGGAGTGTTTGCAAACTAAACAGCCTATCAGGATCATGGGGGTAGCTTTTAAAAATGAGATCATCTGACCTCACCTCAGACTTGATGAATCAGAATGTCTAAGGGGCAGCACCCAGGAATCTGTATTTTTGAAAAGTTGCCCAGGCAATATTGATGCTCTGATTCACATCCATTATCTGGTTAATTTTCTCAGCAAACCTGGGAAGTCTATGTTTATCTTTATGTTGTCCTTGAAGCTCAAAAATGTTAGGTGCCTTGCCCAAGATAACACTGTGAGGAAGTGGTGAATCCAAGATTCAAACTCAGGTCATTGAAGAATGGAACCTCTTATGCTTACAAAAACATCCCTGTGATTTATGGTGACAGGGCAGACACAGTGGGTGCATTCAGGCCCCTCCTGCTACCTACACATGGAAATGCTGAGGAAGCACAGCAAAAACTTTAAGTACATAAGTCTACTTTTTCTCCCATTGACCTCTCCCCAGCCACTCCCACCCTCCAGCACATGCCCTCACACCCCTACTGTCTGTGTCCATTGATTATGCTTATATGCATGCATACAAGTCCTTTGGTTGATCTCTTACTCTCCCCACCACTTGCACCTTCCCTCTTAGGTTGGACAGGCTGTTTGATGCTTCTATGACTCTGACTCTAATTTTGTTCATCAGTTTATGTTGTTCATTATATTCCACAAATGAGTGAGATCGTGTGATATTTATCTTTCTCTGACTGGCTTCTTTCACTTAGCATAATGCTCTCCAGGTTTATCCATGCTGATGCAAATGGTAAAAGCTCCTTATTTTTCTTTTTACAGTAGCATAGTATTCCATTGAGTAGATATACCACAGTTTTTTTTTGTTGTTGTTTTTTATTTTTATTTTATTTTATTATTTTTTTTGTACCACAGTTTTTTAATCCACTCATCTGCTGATGGGCACTTAGGCTGTTTCCAAATCTTAGCTATTGTAAATTGTGCTGTTATGAATATAGGGGTGCATATATCCTTTCTGATTGGTGTTTCTGACTTCTTATATTCCTAGAAGTGGGATTGCTGGGTCAAATGGGAGTTCCATTTTTAATTTTTTTGAGGAAACTCCATACTGTTTTCCACAGTGGCTGTACCAGTCTGCATTCCCACCAGCAGTGCAAGAGGGTTCCTTTTTCTCCACATCCTCACATTTTCAGAACTTTTCTTTTGGGTTTGAAAACTGCTAAAATCTAGACAGGATGGTTACGTCAATTGTATGCTGTAAATTACAAGCCTTTGGGATGGGATGTTCTTTTTCTAACTGGAAAAGGAAATGATATAATACAACATGTTATTCTACTACTAAAACTCTTTAGTCATTTTGCTGGTTTCTAGAATAGTGTAAGTTTATATATACTAGAGGCCCAGTACACAAAATTTGTGCACAGTGGGTAGGTGGGTGAAGGGGGTGTCCCTCAGCCCAGCTTACATCCTCTCACAATCCAGAACCCCTCAGGGAATGTCTGATTGCCAATTCAGGGATCAAGCCTAAACTGGCAGTCAGACATCCCTCTCACAGTCCACGACCACTGACTCCTAACTGCTCACCTGCCTGCCTGCCTGATCACTCCTAACCACTTGCCTGCCTGCCTGATCACCCCTAATTGCGTCTGCCTGCCTGCCTGCCTGGTAGCCCCTAACCACCCTAACCATTCTACCAGCCTGCCTGATCACCCCTAACCACTCACTTACCTGCCTGATTGCCCCTAACTGCTCACCTGCCTATCTGATCACCCCTAACCACTCTGTCTGCCTGTCTGATTGCCCCCAATCACCTCTGCCTTGGCCCTGCTGCCATGGCTTTGTCCGGAAAGATGTCTGGAATGACGTCCGGAAGGTTGTTTGGCTGTCCGGTCTAATGATATATTATGCTTTTATTATTATAGATGAGAGAAGAATAAGCCACGAGGGTGTGACCCACATGATGGATGAAAGGTTTTAGAAGAAGAAATGTCTGAGAGCTTTCTCCCTCTTCCCCTCTCCACCATGTGAAGATGCAGAGAGAAGGTGGCCGTTACAAGCCGGCAAGAGGGTCCCCAGCAGGTACTGAATCCTGCCTTCCAGCCTCCAGCACCGTGAGAAATCAATGGCTATTGTTCAAGCCACTCGATCCATGGCATTTTGTTAGACCCGCCAGAGCTGACCAGGACAGAGATATAAGAAGAAAATTTAAACACAGATTGGCACCAATTGCAGTGTCTAAAAGGGTTTCCGTGCTTTGGGGAGCGGAAGGGGCAGAAACAGAATGTTGTATCTGTCCATCTTGGGTCCTGAAACCCTGGCGTGTTTTTTTCTTATCGTAGGAAAAGGGAGGAGGGGATTGAGGTCCCAACTTGGCAGCCATCTGAAGAGCTGCAGAACAGGCTGCAGCAGCAGGCCCACCAGCTTCTTTATGGCTGAGTCAGAGAGGCCAGGCCCCGCTGTGGTGCGCCTGGCCTGCGTACATTTCCGCTATTAGCAGTCAGTGTCGGAAGGTGCACTTGTGTTCACCCTGCATATCTGGGCTTATCGATCCGCAGCCCAAGTCTGCGGAGAAGCTGGGGCACGCTCGAGGGGAAACCTGAGAGCTGTTCGCTCCCCCAGACATTTTCCACGCCTGCTCACCTCTGCTGCCTGAAAGCAGAGCGGAGAGAAATAACAAGATGCAAACCACTGGACAAAATTGTTACTCTACTCAGATCGGACTTGAGAAGCAATAAAGCAATGAGAGGGGAGGAAGGCTCCACACCAACCACTAGTATTGAGGCTGCAACTGACAGATCCTAACGTTTAGCCTTTTTAAATGTGCATGTTGATGAGTTTTACTGAATTGGGTGAGTTTTTACTGGAGATTCTGGCTCAGTGGGTCTGGCTGGTGCCTAAGCACTTGCCTTTGCAGCAAGTTCTCAGGTGTTGCTGACACGGCTGGTGTGGGGACCACACTTTGGGAACCTCTGCTCTACTGCACTCCTAGCCATTTCCCTTCTTACCGCATGATGAATTCCTTAAAGCATAATCTCAGCTTGTTGTGATGTCGATACAGTTTTGGGTCAGCCGGGATTTCGGCCAAAAACACTTGGGCTACTTCCAGTGGTCCCTGAAGGAAAAAGTAGAAAAATAATACTGATGTTGGAAATAAAACAACATTACTTGGAAGAAAATCTTGGCATGGTTTCTTAATTTGAACATTTAATTTTGTAGTTGGTTTGATCAAAACAAAAAAAAAAAATAGAGTTCTTAAACTTTTCAGGGATCTCTGATTCTCAAGGAGGAGTCTAGAGTTTTCAGAGAATATTCAGAAGTATAAATGTATTTTCTTAATCAAATGTTACTAATAATAGGTTTCCTTGCAAAGATAATGATACTACATGGAAGGGTATGTGTTTTGAGTTACTTTTCTAAAAAGGGGGATTGTCTTGTTCCTTCCATTCATAATCATTTTCTCAGTTGCCCTAGAGGGGAATGTAGAGTACATATATAGTCCATGGTTGTGGGCTGATACAGTCTTCTATTTTCATCAAAGGATTGGGACTTACACAAGCAAAAGTTTCCCAATATTTTCTGATCTTGGAAATGTAACAGTCATTTCCCCTCTCTGCTATATTTGTTCCCTTGATGTTATGTGGACACAGAATTCTGCAGGGGAGTCTAATTGTGCTGAGCTAGGAAAAGAGTCACAATGCTCAAGAGTTTCTGAGCATGTGGAGGTGTGGACAAGAGCGGATTTAGATATAAAATTAAAGTAGCCCATTGGACAGAGTACTAAGCTAGTATCTTCCTCCATTTGAGACTGGGTTAATTAATCCATGCTGAATTTGGGAGTCAGGATTCCAATGGGTCTGAGACGATCCATTCTGGCCCGAGAAACCTGGTTCCAGGGCACTCCTGGTTAGCAAGGCTCCTGGCATACTGCTTCATCTGATGACTGACCCAGACATTGTATGTTCCAGACCTTTCCCTCATTTTCCTACAGGTTTCTTAGATTAGCCTCAAGCCCTGCAACAACTTGGGCATGACTAAGCATTTTTTAATAGGACCCCGAGTCTGGTCCCAAGTCAGAAAATGCTACTCCTTAGGAGGTCCACTCAGTCTCCAGGATTTCTTTTCTACCTTGGGTTGCTGCAAGAGCAGAAGAGGTCACTCTCGGTGTTCTGAATCTCACAAGTCCTCAGCCCAAATTGAGGAACATTATTTGTGTGCTGATAAGACTCCCCCTGAACCTCAAGGAAGGAAGGTGCAAACATATCATGAAAATCAAAATAGTAAGAACCAGAGGAGCTGCCACTAGCTCATTTTGCTGACCTGATTCACAGTAGCTCCGACAGAGCCCTGCAGCACCATCTGAAGCATCTTGGCGTCAGGGGGCTCTTGGTGGATGGCAACTGCCAACTGCAGGGTCTTCTTCTTCATATCTTCAATGGCAACTTCGATTGGTGTCAAAACAAACTGAATGTAAGACAGAAATGGAGGAAAGTCACTTTCAGATCTTATGAGCCATGGAAAACCTGGGGCTGTGATATAGAGGGCACCTTGATTTGAAGAGAAATTAAGGAGGCTTTCAGAGTAATTGAAAATAATCTGGAAAAGTTAAGAGGAAGGAAGGGCCTAACATTTTTTTTGAGTGCTTACTATGTTCCAAGAACTTTGCATACGCTTATTATTTACTCCTTTAAACAACCTCCTTATTTTCTCCATTTTATAGTCAAAGAGGGAGTTGTAAGGTGAAGACAGAGCCATAAAAATGGCACAGGTAGTTAGTGAGGAGGCCAGAATCTAATCACAATGATGTCTACATTTAAAATCCATGCTATTGCTGAAGCCGGTTTGGCTCAGTCGTGGAGCGTTGGTCTGTGGACTGAAAGGTCCCAGGTTCGATTCTGGGCAAGGGCATGTACATTGGTTGCAAGCACATCCCTGGTGGGGGGTGTGCAAGAGGCAGCTGGTTGATGTTTCTCTCTCATGGACGTTTCTAGCTCTCTATCTCTCTCCCTTACTCTCTGTAAAAATTAATAAAATGTATATTAAAAAAATAAATAAAATCCATGCTATTAAAAATGTAGCACTCAAGATTTTCTTTCCCACTACAATGCAAGATATTGGCATCTCCAACTACCCTGAAGGTGCATTCCTGGTAAATAGAATTCTCTTAAGGGTCAATCTGCTGGCTGCTAAGTTCCACTGCTGGCTTAGGATATGATCCTTCCTGAATGTTATGAGTGAATTTCATGTCCCCCTAAGTTCATATATCAAAGTCTTATGCCCTAGTACTTCAGAATGTGGCCTTATTTGAGAAGGGGCCTTTACAGAGGTAACCAAGGTAAGGGTGGTCATTAAGAAGGGCCCTAATCCAGTATGACCAATGTCCCTATAAGAAGAGGACATCTGGACCCAGAGACATGCATAGAGGGAAGATAATCTGAAGACACAGGGCGAAGGTGGCCATCTACAAGTCAAGGAGAGAGGGCTCAAACAGACCCTTCCCTCACATCCCTCACAAGGAACCAGCCCTGCCAATACTTTGAATTTTGACTTCTGGCCTTCAGAACTAGGAGACAATAAATACAGCAAATGCCTTCTGTTATTTAAGCCATGCAATGAGGGACTCTGTGAAAACAGCATTAACAAATAAACATATTGAAATTCTTAGAGAACAATAGATGGCCAAGAAAGTTTTAAAGGCTCCTCTTGGGACCGTGGGTTTATTTTTGTGTTATGCCTTTGTGTCCTAGTGTTCAAAAGTCCAAAAACAATAAGAAATACAGCAGATGCCTTCGAAACCATCCTCCGCTTAACAGAGTCACTAGTTCAGGCTTTCCTTGCCTTTGTGAAGCCCACTATCTGACCTGCTTGCTGAACACGAGCATGTGGGCCACTCTCCAGTGAGCTCAGTCACTTCTGCTCCTGCCCGGTGAGGTGTGTAGTCATCACAATTCACCCGTGTTTATTCAACAACTTGATTATGCCTATTATACTTGTTATTTCAATGACCTAATCTAATAACGCACACATTCTGGGTGTGGAAAGAGAAAGAGTTGTTTCTATGAAAACCAAGCTGAGTGCTTGGGCAAAGCGTTATGAGAAGCGGCTGCTATAAAGATGCCTGCTGTATTAGGTGTGCCCAAGACAACTATAAAAGGCTAGGGGTAAAAAAAAAAAAATCATAAAAATCCAGGGCGATTCTGCTAGCAAGGGACTTTAAACTCTCATTCTGCTTTATATAAATAAAAAACTGGAAATTATGGACAGTGCATTATGAGTGAGGTTTACAGAAGAAAGACAGTGCTGAATTGTGATAGCCCAACCCAAAATCACAGAGAAGGTTTGGCCCTCTATAAAATAAGGGACAAATACGTGTACATGGGTGTGTTTTAAAGTAAAACGAAAATGTTTGAAGTAAGTTTAGTTTGGAACCATCTGTGGCCTGAGATACTTTCTTGATCAGTCCCATGGAGGAGATGTCTCCCGTACACAGAACCCCAGAGGAGAAAGGGGTCCTTCCTGCCAGTGTGCAGATGAGGAAACTGAATGAAGACGGGGGCTGAGCAGCGTCGCAGGAGGAAGCAGGCCGGGAGGCAGTGGGTCTTCTTATCCACCTTGCATGGTGCCCTTCCTCCTCCTTCACCCCTGGTCCCTGGGGCTGCTTGCCTGCCATTCCTGTCTCTAATAACTAAGCACCCAACTGCGCCTACATCACCTGTAAGCCTTTACAAATTTAAAGACCTGTCATCAAAATACTTATTTAAATTATAATTCTGTAAACATTTAAAGATAGAACTTTAAAATGGAAACTATTTAAATATAAAGTAGTGCTATGAAATATGCAGCTGCCTAAATGGAGTTCCCTGGCACCCCAAGAACGAGGGAATAGCCACAAAGCTGTTATTTCCAGTGTGTTCCTGTTTAAATTTCGCCCCAGTCTGCCATGAAGGAGGCTTGTGCTGCCCACTCATTCGGTGGCAGCCTCAGTCCAGAGCCTGTCCCCAGCGGGGGCCATTACCTCCTCCTTCTGGATGACGCTGATGCGGGTCTTGATGTAGGGGAAGGCGTGCATGGTGGTCAGCACGGTATTCCGCCGGTACTGCTCATGCAGCTCTCCCCGCGGCCGCCCCTCCAGGGTGAAGGGGGTGGTGTACATGAACCTCCGCAGGTTGAAATTCTTCTCAAAGTAGGTGACCCTATCTTTCATCTCATACTCATCAAAGTAAGGCTCCACGAAAGTGATCTGGATGTAGGCCTGAGGGAGAAAAGGTGGGGGGAGGAGGAGATGAGTGATTCTGCAAACAGCCAGCCAGGACGCACGGGAGGGGCATTCTGGAACCACTCCTCGGAGTTCCCTGCGGACACAGAAGACTTCAGCAATCAGCCAGGCCGCCTCTCCACCCCAGGGAGAGAGAGGACAGCGAGAAGGAGAGGGCAGTGTGTCTCTGTAAAGGCACATCCACAAGCCACCACTCCTGACTGATCCAACTGGAACTTGGTATGAGAGTTTGCAAACTGCCATTCCGAAGAGACAAACTTTCCTTCCCAGAACAACCATGACTGCTGCACATTTTGTAGAATGGCCAAACTAAACAAAACTGACAACACCAAGAGCTGATAAGGATGGGGAGCAGTTGAAACTTTCACACACTGATGGTGGGAATGCAGAATAGTACAGTCACTTTACTCCACGTGCAAACCCAAGAGAAATGGAAACTTACGTTCCAGGAAAAACCTGGACAGAAATGTCTGCAGCAGCATTATTCAGAATCGGCAAAAAACTAAAAGCAACCCAAATGTTTCTCAAGTGGGGAATGGATAAACAAATGGTGGTACATGCAGTCAATGGGATACTACTCAGCAATACAAAGAATCAAACTACCACAGCAAGGATGAATCTCAAGGGCGCTGTGCTAAGTAAAATCCAACAGGCTGTGGGATTCCATTGATTTCCTCTAAAACGGTGGTTCTCAACCTTTCTAATGCTGCGACCCTTTAATAGAGTTCCTCATGTTGTGGTGACCCCCAACCTGTGGGTCGCAACCTGTAGAGCCTAAGACCATCAGAAAACACAGATATTTACATTATGATTCATTAACAGTAGCAAAATTACAGTTGTGAAGTAGCAACGAAAATAATTTTATGGTTGGGGGTCACCATAACATGAGGAACTGTATTAAAGGGTCGCGGCATGAGAAAGGTTGAGAACCACTGCTCTAGAATGTCATTTACATGACGTTCTAGAAAAGAAAAAAATTGTAGAGACAGACTCACAGATCAGTGACTGGCAGGGGCTTAAAGCAAAGGGAGGACATGGCCACAGAGCTGCACAGGGAAATACTTTGGGGTGATGCAACTCTTACATATCTTGATTGTGGTGGTGATTACATGTGTTTGTCAAAACTCACAGAAACCAAATAAGCCAATTTTATTGCATGTATCCCATTAAAACACACACACACACACACACACACACACACACACACACACACACAGTAAATGAGGGTACTTACTAAGAAAGAATGCCTCTTTAAAAAACTAAAAAAATGACAATGACCACAGACTTTACAACACCTACCCACTGAAATGAATGGGTGAAGTCACTGATCTCAGACCATAAATCTCTGTTTAGTGTGATGAAATCTGGTCCTAATTCTGGGTTCAGTTTCTTATTAAAACTCTCACAACCTACTCAGGCATTTTAAAAGAGGGAAGAAGAACGCCTTGTGTCAGGGGTGTCACCAGTGACTCCCCAGAGCACGTGCTGTGCACAGATCATTGCAGGCACATGGCCAATTCCCACTTTCAAAGACCTCAAATATTTCTGTCTGAAACTTAGCTCAGGTCTGTTCAGTTAATGCTTCAAACCTAGACTAGGGGATGTGTCTAAAATGAGCAAGTCTTCTGAAATATGCAAAAAAACAAACTATTACATCTGGCTCATTCCTCCCTACTTGCATCATCTTCTTCATACCCTGGAGGACAGTCCTGGGAGAAGAGTATGGATTCTTCATTGTGTAGCCCTGCCAGATTGCAACTGCTCCTCTGTACCCAACCCTTGAATAATAATAATACCTTGAACTTGCATTATTACCAGCAGTTTAGAAAGCTCTCTCATGAACATATGTGTCCCCCATGGGCTGGGCAGGAGACATCCTTCTGTGGTGTAATCCTATATAATAAAAGCCTAATATGCAAATTGACAGAATGGTGAACTGGTTGATTGATGGGTCGCTATGACACTCACTGATGACCAGGGGGCAGATGCTCAACACAGGAGCTGCCCCCAGCCCACAGACCCCAGGCAAGCCAAGGCAGGTGCCAGTAGGGCCCCACCCCAATCGTCCTGCAGGTTGTCCCACAGATCGGCCCTGATTGCCGGCCTGGCCTAGCGACCCTATTATTTTTTGAAAATATCCCCATACCTTGTTCGGATCCAGCTTGGTTTTGTCTACAGGAGCAGAGTCTTTTATTACTTCCACAGATTCTGCACCAAAACATTGACTATAAAATCCCTAGATAAGAGAAACAGACAGATTAGAAAGGCTATTGTAATATAATGCTAGTCTTCATCTCTCAGAAGTAGAATAAGGTTGGAACAAGTGTAAGGGACAATTTGCTTCCTGATCACTGGAAGTCCCTCTGATCTAATGAGGCAAGTTCAGTCTTTCCTGAGACAAAAGTAAAAGCATAAGGAAGTGCAGCAATGCAAACTGACACATGCTTCCGTACCGTATGCATGCTTTGCCTCAAATTCGACCAGTGCCATTGTATTTCCTGAAGTGGCTCCAGGGGTATGGTACTATTCACTTCTTGCCTGTTGTACCCTAGGAACTTGGAGGTCACTAGCCTTCCCATAATTTGACATGCCACAGTGTATAAGAAGACCAAATATATACATCTCTAGCCCTAAACCGGGGAAACAGTACGAAGCCAAGCATCCTGGGGTCCATTGCTAGTTCTTCTCATGAGCTCAATGACTTTGGGTAAGTCACCTAAGTACTCTGGGCCATTGCTTCTTTGAGCCATGTGAGGATTAAAGTCCCTTGCCTTAGCTGGCATGAATAGATAGTATAAGGAGAAATTTGGCATAGTTATTTTAAGTGTTATAGGCATAGTGGGACCTAAATGCAAAGCAATAGCGAGGAGTGAATCTCTGGCTAATTGCTATCAGCATTTTAGGGGACCCCAGTTATTCACCCTATGATAAGGATTTTGTTTTGGGGGTATTCCTTGACTTTCCTCCTAAGTTCTTAGTGCTTGGCTCTTTCAGTGTTTGCTTCCTTTTCCCCTCACTTCTCTTTCTGTGGTTTCCCTTTTTCTTTATCCTTTCTTCCAGGAACATGCTGCTCCCTTCTGCTACACGATGGCCCATATGTGTACCAGCAGGTTGAACTTGGGGCTGCCAGCCCATGGGCTGTGATACTGACTCTTATTTTCCTTGGATCAGCAGGAAGAGTTCCTTATGCCACAGTCTATGGTGTGGCTATTGTGAACATCTCTGTGTCAGAAGTGGGATGTGTTGCCCAGTGACACCAAAAAGATGGTCACAGCATTTTCAAAGGGTAATTCAGTAATTTGGCCAGATTACTCCAAAGTCAAGGTAATAATCTTCAATCTGAAAACCTCTTACTAAAATTTAGAAAGGGTTACAAGAAAGCACATGACTTTGATTGAGTTTAGGATAGTCTGGAAAATAAATATTCACCCTATAAATTTATAAACATTGATAAGCATTCACAGAATCTTAGGAGAAAACTATCCAAATCCTGCTTTACCTCATGATCTCACCTAATACCTTCATATTTTATATGCAATGTGGGAAAAATGTATATAGAGATCAAAGATGAATCTATGACTCTGTCTTTTTCTTAATGACCACCTCTAAGTTTTTTGGTAAAGTATACAAGGCCAAGCACACAGAGTCACTTTTCTTACCTCTAGTCTATGAGAGATCTCAGGAAGCTTGGTAATGGCAGGCTCTTTGTAAACAAATTCTTGCTCATCCAAATCCCCAAATTTGGATCCATAGAAACCAACCCGGAAGTAGGTTCCAAACATTCTCTTATGACCCTAAATGAGCAAAATAAGAAAACCTCTCCTAAGTTATGTACTTCCAGGAAGATTCAATGTATTGCAAAGGATGGGACTCTTTTATTGTTGTGTTATAAAGCAGTTTGTTCCTATGGAAAGTATAAACAGAAATCATGCCTTAAACATTTTAATGCTTATGAAATGAATTTTGGAAATAATAACGAAAGAAATTCCATGGAAAAATGTCTAGGACTTCTTTTAAGTGAACCTAAAAGATTCTCACATTTCCTGCTCGCCAAGTAATTCGAGCAGCATTCTTTCGTACTCTGACTTGGGGTCAGTGCTCTTGTTTGTTCCCAGTCCTTTTCTGTGTGGTAGGTGAGAACTAGAGTGATGATGTGCTCAAGGTAGATCACTCCGTAGAGAGGAAGGAGGGCTAAGCATCCCTAGGTCAGGGTCACCTGCTGCCAGGTACCGTGTTTTCCCGAAAATAAGACATCCTCTGAAAATAAGACCTAGAGCATGGAAAGATAAGACATCCCCTGAAAATAAGACCTAGCACAACTTTGGGAGAAAAAATTAATATAAGACACTGTCTTATTTTTGGGGAAACAGGGTAGCTGTGTTGGCCAGGATCCCCATCTACCTTGCTGATGATGCTGTCAAAGGCCTTCTGCAGCTTGTCATGAGTGGAGGTCAGCTTCCGGAAGTCTCGATGTGCTTCCAGGATGGGGATGACCAGTTTGTAGACCTCATTCACTGTCTCATACAATCCTCCCTTGGAAAGAGAAGAAAAATCAGAGTTTAATCCTTGGAAACGGAAGAAGAGAAACCAGAGTTCATTATGTACTGGGGAATTTTTTTTCCTTTGTTTTTCTTAATCCTCATCGGAGGATATTTTTTTCCATTGATTTTTAGAGAAAGTAGAAGGGGGTGGAGGAGAGAGAAACATTGATATGAGAGACACATGGATTGGTTGCCTCCTGCATGCGCCCGTTCTGGGGCAGAGATGGAGCCTGCAACCCAGGTACGTGCCCTTGACTGGGAGTTCAACCCGTGACCCTTTGGTGCGTGGGCCAATGCTCTAACCACTGAGTAACACCTGCTAGTGCTGGATAATGGGTTTATTATGGGCATCAGGATATTTTACAGAGTAGAGTGATGTCTGAGCATCTTTGGGATGGTTATAGCACTCAAACTGAATTAGACACATACTAAATAGTTCGTTATGCTGATGTTAAGCTAGGAAAGGGATTTTCACTAAAAATAAGAAAAAAGAACAGGAGATCTGGAGCCAAAAATAAGAGCTATTTAGGAAGGCAGATTTAGCATATTTAAATGCCATCAGGCACCCCCTCATGACCAGATATCTGAAAGGAGTTAGTATAATTCCAATAGTTTATTTTCTTAAATTTTAGGAAAAATAGGAGTACATTGGACTTTTTGCCCCCCCTGAATCCTGAAAAAGAATTCAGGAAAAAAGAAACAAGAATATAGTTAAAACAAATAATTAAAATACATAGAAGTTGTTGGTTGGAAACTTATAATTGAAAAGTAAAAAAATAAAGAAACATATAAGGATGAAAAAAAATGAATCACCTCGATATAGTGGAGCATTAATTATTTAAGGAAGAGGGAGATTATTACAATGAAAATGGACAAGAGACTTTTTCCCTTGCCCTGAATCTCAGTGACTTAATCCAGAGACTTTCAACTGGTACGACACAAGAATTTTTAAAACATGCAGTACGTGACTATCTGACCAGGGGGCACTGACCTCTTTTTCCTTAGATTGTCAAATAAAACAAACAAACAAACCAGTGAACACAACAATTGTCTGGTGTAAATGAATCAGAATTACATTTTTTGTCAGGTCAGCAAAAAATGTATTTTTTTGTATGCTGCAGAATTTTAGAGTTTACGTGTGCCATGAGATGAAAAAGGTTGAAAATCGCTGACTTAATCCACATAGATTTTCTTTTGTTGGGAGTGTTTAGACCCAGATGAGGTCAACGAGGGGAGCCACAGTGGTTTCTGCTCCCACATTTCTGCGAGCTGAACCTGGTGGTGAAGATCCTGAGGATGACTCAACAGTTAGGAAGGAAGATGCTGCCTCTTTATTCCTCCCCTCTCCTCCTAGTGACTTCACCCCAATATTCTCCTCTCTGAGAAGGAAGATGCAGCGGGGAGAACATGCCTCATCCTTTATTGTGTAACCCTGGGCAAGCCATTTCACCTCTCTGTGGCTTCGCTTCCACCCCTATTAAAAAGAAATAATGCTGTGAAACTGCTGCCCAGCCCGTGAGCATTCGGTGAAAGCAGACTGCTGCCGTGGTGAAAGGCTTTCTCACCTGCCTGGAGAGCTGGTGCAATCAGTCATTTCAGTCGTCCTGGCCATCCCTTGTCCTGCACACCCCTGCATATGTCCTCCTGAAGTGGGACTGGCTTGGCCATTAAGGCCACATTCACAGCACCGGGAATTCAGCCCGGCGTGAGGCCAGGCCCCGGGACCGCCGTGTGCACTCACCGTGCTGAACAGCTCGGCCGCCTGCTCCAGGAGGCCCACCAGGCCGCTCTCGGTGAAGTACCGGCCGGAGCACACGCCATCCTCATCCGGGGACAGGGTATCTTCAGAGACTGCAGATTCCTCCAGCACATTGGAAGAAATATTCTGAAAGAAATGGAAGTATAAGCTTGGAGAACAGAGAAAACCCTGCTAACAAAAGGCACCATGGGGACCCAAAAGGTAGCGATGAGAGCCACACTCAAGGATCTGCAGGAAGCCTGTGATGTCCCGTCCAGGCCTGTGATTCTACCGGAAAGAGGCTCTGGCGATTCATCTTCTGAGAGGACATATGAGCAACAGGCCT
The DNA here is from genome assembly GCF_964339955.1 of Pipistrellus hanaki. Lineage (NCBI taxonomy): Eukaryota > Metazoa > Chordata > Mammalia > Chiroptera > Vespertilionidae > Pipistrellus > Pipistrellus hanaki. The sequence goes on along the minus strand of NC_140513.1, from coordinate 40,636,960 downwards.
TCAAAACTCACAATTTTCCTTCTTTCTTTCCTTCTTTCTTTCCTTCTTTCTTTCCTTCCTTCCTTCCTTCCTTCCTTCCTTCCTTCCTTTCTTCCTTCCTTCCTTCCTTCCTTTTACATAACCATTAGGAGCTATATAAAGGATACCTACCTCAGTGTAACAACAGTTGAGTTATTTTAGAGAAATGACCAAAAGGGACATCCAGCTGGGGTAATGGTTTTTAAAAGACAAAGGCCAAATAACAAGGTGACCAGACTCCTCGTTTCACCAACTGAGTGAACCTCTTACTTTTTTGGGGTATTTTCTGAACGTTTCTCCTCCTGACTTAACTTTCACATGAAGAACCACAATATTATATGACAGTAGCAAATCAAAGTGTCTTCATGGAAAATTTTATGGTAACGTAGCAGTTATTCTTTTTACCCCAAACATTTTGTTACTTTTGTCATGCCTTTCCTTCACTTAAACTGTAGGGTTTGAAGTCTCTGGCAAAGAATGCAGTGACTGAGGTCAGGTCTAGGGTGAACCACCAAGAAACGCAGGGCGGCACTTATTCTCAGGGCTGTGGAAGTGCTAACCCTGAAATTGCTTGACCCTGAGAGTACTTCCTTAAATCTCTGCCTTTTGTGCCTCACTTGCCTCTTCCCAGCTCTGGACCTGAGAGATCAAGAGTCATTTTCTTCAACCTGTCTCTCAGCTGTGAAAGAAATGCATATGGAGCATGGAAGAAATGGGAAACCTTTCTAACTTAAGGAATTACAAACAGCATACATACCCTTTCCTATTCCTGCACTCATGGCAGGCATGACTAATCAACCACAGCACTCTTTCCCCTGCAGCTTAGATATAGTCTCAAAAATCTTCTCAACATAGTACTCTAGTCAGCCACTACCAATGGACCAGAGTTGGCTTTTGAGGTAATACATCTCTGCCTCCTGGCGTGGCTAGCAGGATCAAGTGACTCTACCTTAGCAATCTAGGAAAAGAGAGTTGTTATGGTCCTATGTTTTCACCTCCAATATCGTCATGTGGTTTTAGGAATATAGGAGGCTTTCAGAATCTTTTGTAGCCAATCTTTCTTCCATATATGGTCTTTATATTTTGGTGTTTCTGGATTGGAGATAATAGAAGGTCCAAAAGATTCATTTGAAAGAATCTAATAATCCCCAAAGCAAATACTATTAGAATTGTATGCAATTTCCTATATGCAGAGGAATAGATTTGAAGTTATGTAGCTTTATTGGCTGTAGTCATAGGAAAAAGATTCTGGGAAGACTTTCCTGGCTTCAAAATAGGAGGTAACAGTAACAGCAATATCTGAGACTGCATCTGTATCTATATTTGTGGAGTAAATATTGTACTCTGGGGCATAGCATTTCAATTATCTCAGTTCTGCAGAATTCAGTGGTCTTAAAGTTACTTCCCTTTCACAGATTTGTTTACTTCTAGTTTACAATTCTTTTCCAAAAATTCAATTTTAATCTCTTTTTTTATTGTCTAAAGTTTTACACATGTCTTCTTTACCCCCCCCCATTAACCCCCTCCCCTGCCCCACAGCCATTCCCACCCCTGAGGGCAAGCCCCCACCGCCCCAGTGTCTGTGTCTGTTGGTAATGCTAACATGCATGCATACAAGTCCTTTGGTTGATCTCTAACAACCACCCCCCCCCAATTGCCCCCAAAATTCAATTTTATTGGAGCAGAACAAGGTTAAAAACTAAAGCACAAAGCATCTAAGAACTCAACACTGAACATCTGCTGTTAATGCTGCCAGAATTCCTTCATCCTTCTACACAGTAAAGCCTCCTGGAGAACCATCCATAACTTCAGGTGTGGACCTCAACTTTGGCCCAGCCAACTCCACTTCTCATTCCATTCCTCTGGCCATTCTGATTGGTTCAGGCGGGAGAACATGACCCCATGGGAACCAATGAGATGCACTGAGCCTTTCTAGAAATGAGGCATCTGCCTATTCTCCTGGACTTGCACCTGGGAAGATGTAAGCCTAAGTGTTGCTCCACGAGTGTGGGAAGCCTGTGAAGAATGAAGGCGACATAATAGAAAGCAGAGACAGGAAATGGTTTGACATTAAGTTCTGATGACATCGTTTGTATCCTTAGGTTCAGTTTAGCAGGTGCTACTCCAGGGTTACTTCCCTCATGCTAGCTGATAAATTCCATTTTTTTTTCCTTCTGTCACTGTGGGTTGGGTGTTCCATCCCCTGCAAACATATATTTCCAAGTGGATGTGGTATATCTCATTTGAGAGAGAAGAGAATTGGCTCATAAGCATCAACATAATTCAGGCTTCTCTTCTATAGCTGAGAACATGTAATTCACCATGTTCTGTGTATCATGAGAACCTCACACTTCCCAGTTCCTTCTGTCTTCCCCTTTGCCTTCCTTGTCCTTCTGAGTTTTTCCTTTACTTCCAGGCTGGGTCACATTATAAACATTCACATCAACTTTATTATAGCATTAACCATAATTATAATTAAGTAAGGCATGAAATAGTAATATGGTGTCACTTTCCCTGGCGAGAATGTAAAGTTCATGGGGACAAACAGGTGCTTAATCAATATCACCTAAATGAATGAATAAAGAATATGAAAAAATACAGCTATGTGCACCCCTCGATGTAGGAACAATGTGAAGTTTTCTGTTGGTTCTAGAATAAATATTCCATCTCACCTTGGCCTGGCTTATTGCAAATCAACCAAATTCTAGGTGAAATTAAAATTGTAAGGATTACTAATTATTAAAGTGATAAATATAAAATAAAATAGAATAACTGAGAAAAATTTTATTAGAAATTATATATATAAAATTATATTAGAAATTATATATATAAAATTATATTTCATTCAGCCAATGAAATAAGAGAAGAGGACAATACAATTCAAAATTAAGTGATGGATCTAAAGATTTCAGGGCACTGAAAGTCCATCCCTTATACTTTCCCTTGATAATAACAAGTGGCCAAAATAAAATTGATGAAAGAAGTAGATGCATCTAAAATTATTTTTATAACTCTCTTTACTTTTCTGTGATTCAAAAATCCAATGTGATTTTTTTTTTATGGGATGAGAATTAAATATTTGGCTTTTATAACAAATATTTCTGAATTGAGAGTAAAATTTATTTGCTGAGAATGAAAAAAATAGAATATTTCTGTGTTTGAAGACCATAAGAAAAGAGGAGTTACTAATATGAGGCAATCCCCAGCTTAGCAGCTGGACAGTATTCTAGGAAACAGAAACTCCTGGCTCCACCAGCAACAGACTCAGTGACTTATTTTCTCAACAGACTCAGTAACTTCCCTGTGAAAGTTTCTCTCAATTGCCCTCTCTTTCTGGTTCACATGGCATCACAAAATTACGTTGAAAAACCATAATGAGAACAAAGCCTTTTATAAAACCAGTCATGTAAGTTCAAACAAAAATAATGCAAACACTTGTAAATGACTCTGTGAGTCTGGCTTGAAAAGGGCTCAATTACTGTACTTGTTATATTGTTCATGGTTTTAGGGTTGGTCATTCCTACTGACTATGTCTCTTAAAAGAAAAGTACTCATAGCACTTTTGTGTTAAATACTGTGTTAAACCATTTAGCAAAAGCAGTCCCAGTGGCCTCTTAGCATCCTAGCCTGAACCAATTTTCAGCCTGGCAGGCAATTTCCTTTTTCTGACCTTGGGCAATATTCAGCCTATCATGAGAAAGTATGAATTCAGCCCTCTTTTCCCTTATAATATCAATTTGGTTCTTCCTTGATTTTTGGATTAGGGAGTGGGATACTACAGAGTTGGAGAGTGTCATCCAAGGAATGGGCCATGAGGGAAATCATTTCTATAATGTGTGGAAAATTCTCTCATGGTTGTCAGTATACTGTGCCAACTATGAGTCTTTGAAAAAGCATTTAAATAGTCTTAGAAAAATGGCTTTCTCGGTTTCTTTCTCTTTTTTTCTCTTTTTTTTCTCAGTTTCTTTATCTGTCTGCCTGCTTCACTGGTTGGTGGGGAGGTCAAATGAAGTCACGGATAAGAAAGTGTTTGGTAATGTCTAAAGTGCCTCTTGACTTTGCATTTACTGTAATCAATAATTTAAAAAACCAAACCAACCAAGATGGTACAACGATGAGAAGAGGCAAATATAATACACTAACGCAGGTTTTTCAGCCTTGGCACTATTGACAGTTACTTCTTTGTGGTGGGAGCTATCCTAAACATTGTAGTGTTTAGCAGCATCCCTGCCTTATACTGATTAATGTTAGCAGCACCTTCCCTCCTCTCCTCAATGGTAATATAAAAAAAAACCCCCACTATCAAATGCCCTCTGGACTGAGGGGGGGTGGGATTGCCCGCAATTGAGAAGCACTACCCTGCAGGAAAAGTGGAACGTGCCCACACCTGAAAGCTGACGCTGCCCACGGGCAGGTAGCTGTGGTCCTCCAGCATGCTCAGATATTCTGCCACCAAGGCCGCCGCGTGCACCAGGCACATGGCGGCCTCTGTGTAGCACTTCTTCTTGGAGTGTTTCTCTGCCATGTTCTGGAGCCAGGTCAGCCGCAGGTCGGGAGATGTCTGGTAACTCTTGGCAATTCTGAGGACGGAGTGAGAAAGTGTCAAGGACAGCTGGTCAATGCCACCGTTTTTCTACTATGTATGGCCACTTTTTTTTTTTTTTTTCTTCCCTAAGAAATTTCCTCCCAAGAGTTTTGCCTACACATTCAGAATATGAGAGAAAAGGCCAGCATTTATCAGTCCAGCTGTTTTCACTCCATGTCTAAGGTGTTTTGGACCCCAAGGAATAGCATTTGATGAAAGCTTTGTGAGAAAAAAAGAGACCTGATAAAATGATATCTATGTTAATGAATCTCTAGCAGTTTTCTTCCTTTTCTTTCCTTTCTCTCAAAAGAACAGAAGACAAAAGTACTACCATTCTTATTTCATCATGTCAGAATGATTTTTGCCTCTGCAAGTAGTTTCTCCTGAGGCAGGGCTGCGAAGCAAAATTTTAAGCCGCAGAGTAAAATATGATTTTTAAAAATAAAACTATACATGTATGTCTGAATATAATAGTAAAAACATGTAAGTAATAATTCATATAACAATTGATAGTTATTTTCTCTCACTCTATACTTAAGTGGAAGATAGTGTTAAAAATGGGCATCTTACTTTAAATTAGGGAGATCTTTCTGACAACTTGTACATGAATCAACTCTCTCTGAATAATTAATTTCTACCAGTTTCTATAAACAGTTTTGGATGTATCACCCAAAACAGTGTGCCCACATGGCCTGTGATAATAACATTAATATGAACTCCACCGTGACAAACCTTAGCCCCTCAAGTGACAGACACCCTTTTGATTTCGTCAGAGAAGTTTACCTGTACATGAGATCCATAAGCATCTCAGGATCTTCCTGAAATTCCCTCATTTTCACTGTGTCATATAGGATGCTATTCAGATTGCAGAGAAGTTCCTCGACCTGCAAAAAAGTGTAGAAAAGGTAATCTTCCCTTTGTAGCCCACGGTAATGAGCTAGATTGGCACTGAAAGTGCAAGGGCAGCAGGAGCAGGCTTCTCTAGGAGAGGAGAGGTTGCGAGTGGAGGGGAGTCTAGACGGGATCCTCTGTGGCCTTCACCTTTGTAGGTGAAAAAAAAATTTAGTGTGAACTAGTTCCAGTTACTTGCAACCTGAAGAATCCTAAAGTGTAATCTGGAACATCAGGGCTGTTTATACCAAGTAGGAGACACCTTAGGACGTCAGCTTAGGTTCTACTATATATATATCTGTAACATACAGCAATACAACCATTAATCAGCATGCTTTATTCAGAAACTTCCTTAGCAGAGAAAGACAGATTGGCAACTGTGATCCTTAAAATTCATTACCCACAGTAAATGAGACTGAGGCTACCTGAGCACTTCATATCCTATCTAATAAAAGATCAATATGCAAATTGACCATTACTCCAACACACAAGATGGCTGCTCCCATGTGGGCACAAGATGGCCACCACAAGATGGTCTGCAGGGGAGGGCAGTTTGGGTGGTCAGGCCTGCAGAGGAGGGCAGTTGGGACGATCAGGACAGCAAGGGAGGGCAGTTGGGAGAGACCAGGCCTGCAGGAGAGGGCAGCTAGGGATGATCAGACTGGCAGGGGACCATTTAGGTGTTGATCAGGCTGGCAGGGGAGTGGTTAGGGCGATCAGGCAGGCAGGCAAGTGAGCAGTTGGGAGCCAGCAGTCATGATTGCCAGAAGTGGGATCGGGACTAAATAGGCTGTCAGACATCCCTCCAGGGGTCTCAGATTGGAGAGGGTACAGGCTGGACTGAGAGATACACTCCTCTCCCCCCATGCACAAATTTTGTGCACTGGGCTTCTAGTATACATGCATATCCTATATAATAAAAGCCAAATTGTCTCCTCAACTGGGAGTTCGACCAGGAGTTCAACCAGGAGTTTGACCAGGGGGTGGAGCTGGCTGGCCAACTGCCTATGACCCCTCTCCCTGACTGGCCCTGCTCCAACCCTGATTGGGGCAGGCTGGCTGAACCTCACCAGTGCACAAATTTGTGCACTGGGCTTCTAGTATATATATATAATATGCAAAATAACATTATATAACATTTATATATTATATATAAGTATATAATATATAACTATATATTATATATATAACATATTGTGGTGTATGTATATATGCACACACACCCACGCGCGCGCGCACACACACACACACACACACACACACACACATATATTGTATATATATAACATATTGTGGTGTATGTATACATATGCACACACACCCACGCCCCCATATATATATATATATATATATATATATATATATATATATATTTATTTATTATTATTGGCTGATCCCCAATTCATGCATGAGACATGGCATGCTCTTCAGCCTACCTGGGTGGGGAAAGGAGTGGTCTGCATGGCTTTGTCCTCTTCTGCATAAGCCAAAATTGTCCTCAGGGATTTTCTCAAGTGCTCCTCATTAAAGTCTTGTGCTTTGCCCACCAAAGATGCCAGAGACATGGTTACTTGCATCTTTACTCTTGCAAAGTTCTGCATCAGTTGAAAGAAAATATGGAACAGTTAAGAGACACTCAGCTAGTAGGTCATTGAAGGCAATAGAGCCAGATACCAATAACTCTCATCATTGAAACTATCATCTCCTTTTCTCTCAATAAAATGTGAGGTGTACTCTGCACAAGATTCAAATTATTGTTTAAATGGCTTAAAAGGATATTGCTCTGACATTAAATTTTCATGGAGGCCTGGGTAGCCTCCATGTTGCCAGGCTGGAAGGTTCCTACAAAGTTGGCTCACAGGATGTCTACTTTCATGCCAAGATTCTTCTTCTTGGAACTTTATTTAAACTGCACGGAAGAACATGATCTCCATGGCCAGGATTTCTGAGATTCTGGACTCTGGGTAGGCCGCCACTTTCTGTTTCTCCTTCCCTTCCAGGCCCATGGGAAAATATGAGTATTCTAAGGGCCTCCGAGGAACGTTCTAAAAGGCTTTTAAATAGTTATGCCTAATACAGTCTGAGGACCCTGCCTTTCTTCCATGGGCCAATTTATCTTTTAGTGTCACTTGAGCATGATCATGAACATGACCACAAACGAAAATTCCAAAAGAACATACCCATATCTAGACCAGCTAAAGTAAAAGTTGACTCTTTTGCAATAAGATAGTACCAAAGGCTGCTAAGCTTCAATGAAAACTCAGGTGTAATTTCAAAGTCTCTTCCTCAGGTCATTGTGGAACCAGTCAACCAGAATTTATAAATAAAACAAACTCTTCAGAATCTTTATTCTGCCGGTTGTATTCTACCCCTTACCCCCAGATGACAGCTTTGAATCTACATCTATTCATTCATTTTTTATTGAAACACCCGAGTGGAAACCACTGCCTTCATTGGTCTTGGTGCTCATTTTTGGATGCAAATTTAAACAAAGGTTGCAATCCCTCTGCCTACTCAATTGTTTTCTTTGCATAGGAAGAAGAAAATTGCAACCCTGCAAAGATTTCCTCAACCAACGTTTCACATTGACTTTCTCTATTGATTCTGGGTCACCCAGCTGGTCGGAGCTCTTACACTGATGGCTCCAAAACTGAATCTCATGAGGAGGTAGAGGGTGGCACAGGCTTGGCTCCGGGTAACGTCCATGCTGCTGCTGCAGTGGTGCAGCACTCGCTGACACAGGTCTGCACACTGCTCCACCTCCTCCTCGAACAGCAAGTCACCGAACTAGGAGAGACACAGGGGCTGTTAGGCACTTTCATATACTTTCTGGACTGGGTGCTTGTTAAAATATGCAAATGTCTGCTTGGACAAGCAAAAAGCCCGGAAGGGTTCATGTATTGCTCCATAGAGATAATGAGCTACTTGAGTCAGAAGATGAACTGAAACGATGGAGGTGAGATTTAATTACGAACCATACAACAAGGAATAGGGCTGCATAATTAATTGCATTGTTAGCCAGGTTTGCATTCACTGGCAAAGTCACGATGCTGAAGGGATGATCCTGACTAACTGGGTTCCCTAAAAATTACTGGTGACGAAGAAAGAGAAAATGACCCTGCGAGGGAGAGCAGAGCTCCACTTTCTAAGTGGAAAAGATCCCATGTGGAAGGCAGCAAGTGAGATTTGCAATAAAGGGGGAGAACGCTAACTGCCTTAGACCACCTTACTTAAGGAACTTCTATAGTCTTCAGGCTGCGAGAAAGAGACACTTATTTCTAAACTTCGTTATTTTTTTAAAAAATTCTTTCTTGTTTAAAGTATTACATATGCCTCTGTTTTCCCCCATTGACCTCTCCCTGGCTGAAACTTTCTGTTGTTTTATGGCATGACATTTTGTAAGGCCTGCTGCTGGGTGTCATACACAGGACTTCAATCTCAGTCAGAGGCCCCATTAAAGAAAAGGGGTGAAAGGCAACGTTGCTTAATGGACTTTTCCTCTGAGGTCTCCCGGGAGTGACCATTCCATATTTCTACAGTTCAGCCCACGTTTCAAGTTTGAGAGCCCGTTTTTTCCCCTCGCCATGGTGCATCTGCTTTCTTCCTGAGGAGACTTAAGACCTTGACCACAGCATCACATAAGACAGGACACTGTGGGGTTTGTGCACCTGAAGGGAGAAGTCTGGAGCCAGACAAGCATCTTCACTGTTAGTGAAGCGCAAGAAAACAAGCATTCTGCGTTTACCTTGGCAATGAGAGCACGGAGTGTGGCAAAGCAGTGGGTCAGGTAGGTGGTGCTCTGATCACAGCTCAGAGAATTCACCAGGACCCGTAGAACACCTCCCAACAGGCTGTCTTTGCAGTCCAGAGCCGAGCTTGCCTGGGGGAAAAGAACAGCATCCCTGAACCCCTGAGTTGTGAATGGAAGAGTGAAGACACAAGTAGATGCTTCTGACAATCAGCACAGGGATCCGAAGTTCTTTTCCTCTTGATCTAAGTGCTTATGGGTTGAGTAAAGCACCACACATATTATCTAAATAACTATCCCCAAACTCCCAACTGATTTGGGGTTTATATCTGGGTTGTTAAACTAAGTTATAATTCCGGGCAATAGCGTTTGTAATGTCCTTTCTTTGTATACAAGGTACAGCTTTCCTTTGAGCTTCAAAACACAGTTGTGGGCTTCCCAGTACAACAGGGGCTGAAGGAGCTTGCTTATCAGCTACAGTAAGATCAAAACCTCCAAAGATAATGGCACGCTTCAGCTTTCTTTGAAAATTGCAAATACATTGTGAGGACTGGTATTAAGTATATAGCACTCAAAGCTGTGTTCTATAAGGGTATAATCAATGTGATGCCAAGCATTTAAGTTATCAAAGATGACATATACGTTTTGTCTTTATTTCTGTACAACGATTGCCTTGGTTTTAGACAACTTAAAGAGTTGGATATTTAAAGTGCCACTGTATTTCAACAAGTTTTCTTCTTCTGGCCTCCAAAAAGCATTACTAGTTCTACTCTAATGATTTCTCACTGGAAACATGTCAGGACTCATTTTTCAAGTTAACTAAAAATCCACTGTCACCTAGATGTCTTGGTAATTTGGGGAAACATTCACTTAGAAGATGAAATTAGTGTGATGAATTGCGTTACTGTTCACAGTGATGCTACACTTTTCTACAGCAGAAATGGTGAGTTTATGGCATAAATAAATTACTTTCCAATTTGTATGCAAAACAGACACACTCTTTTTCACACCTAACCCAGTCATAATCTTAGCTCCCCCACCAGATATCAATAACTCAAGTGGATTTGACCCACCAAAAAAACACCCCTAGCTACCTACCATCCTTATTCTGGATACTGGACAATAAACCCAGCATTCGCATTATAAATGTGATACATTCCAGCAGATTTAACTGCAAGGGTCAGCTTATAAAGCATCTAACTCCTCCAGGTGAACAGCAAGTTCAAAGAAGTCTGAAGAATTTTCATTACCTCTGGAATTTGTAAGCCGGACACTATTGTAAACTGCCTAACTTCATTTTTTTTTAAAGGGCATTTAGGGATCATGTTTATTTCTCTTACAAGTTTCTATAAAGAATTCTCTATTAAATTTCAGTACGTTCATGCTGAATAGAGCAGGTGTTTGTTGTCCTCACCTGGATAATGTTTTCCATCATGTCCAGGATGATTAAATTTGCTTCTGTCGCTAGATTGCCACTGATCAAGGCTTCTTGATCTAACTCTGCCTTTGTTCTAAGAAATAAAAAAGAGGTCAAATTAGAGCACATGTCAAACCTGGCCATGTGGCAGCGATAGCAATCTCTGCAACAAGGCATAAAGACATCCTCTGAAGAGTCGGGTTGGCGTGAATACAGAGCAACGGCAACACGGGCAACTAAGGAGCGCAGGACGCCTTTTGTGATGAGTGTCTGGTTAAAAAGGTTTTCTAGGTTGAGTCTCCAGGCCATCCTCATCCCCATTATTATGAATAATGATGATAATTACAGAAATGACAAGATGGGTAAAAAGGCAATTATTGGTTGTAACTAGCAATGAGGCTACCCAATCGGAAAGCCTTGGGGGCCATTCCTGCATTTAATGCAGAATAACTATCTCCAGATCTGAGCCAAGGGCAGCCTCTGCAAGGAACTGGAGGGAGTGAGGAGCCTGGGTGTGATGTGAATCTGGCGAAGATGCTGCTGGATTAGGAAAGGGGTCAGGGAAGAGGCTGTCTCGACCTCCCTGAGACTGCCTTGGGGCTGCACAGTCAAACGTGGGCCTTCCGTCCTTTTCCAATGGGAAGCAGCATTGCACTCCTGTGGGGCGGGCCATCTAACATCCTCCCGGATCCCGTTACTGGTGATTACCCACTAGGGAATGGGAAATTGCTGGTGCTCCTTCTCTACTAGGTTTCATTTAAGGGCTCTGAGCATTGTATGCACTGGTTCACCCATTCTCATAAAACCCCAGAGAAGCTGGAAAAGGAGATTTTGCCTCATCTACAATAAATTTAGTTGCTGGAAGTATAAAGAATGGATTTTCCCAAGATGTCCCAGGGGCCAAAATGTTAGCACAAAGGGTGGGGGCAGGGAGGGGGGTCATGATGTGAGCCCAGAAGTCTTGCCCCTGGATCCCCAGCTGCTCCAGTCCCTGTCACTCAACATGCCCTCAGGGCCTCAGAATAAATATTTTCCTTGTTTTTCACATGAGGAGAGGCCCTTTGGTCCCAAGCTGCTTTACATTGTTTTTCTCATTCTCCAAGTGATAATATTTGTGTAAAATAAGTGAAATAGAAACACTACTTTTTACAGATTTACTCATAGGCTTAGATTTAGAGCAACACTATCCAACAGAAACATAACGGGACCAAAATGTCATTTTCTACTTTGCAATAGCCACACACAAAAAAAGCGAAGTGAAATAGGTGAAATTAATTGTAGTATATTTTGTTTAACTCAATATATCAAATAATATTGTCAGTGTATAATCACTATAAATATTGATGAGATCATTTTATGCATATTTTTATTAAATTATTATATGTGTACATATCTTACCATTGCCCCCCCGACTCCCATACATGCCCTCCCTCCCCAGAGTTTTGTGTCCATTGGTTATACTTATATGCATGCATACAAGTCCTTCGACTGATTTCTCATCTCCCACATATCTCCCTCCCCTCCCCTGAATGAGACAGTTTATATCTTTTTGTACTATCTTCAAAATCCAACATCAAATTTACTAATGAGATACTCTACATTATTTTGCTTGTACTGAATCTTCAAAATCTGGTGTGTCCTTTTCCCTTACACTACTGCTGTGGCTACTATATTGGACCTGCAGGTCTAGAGTATTCTAATCCCCCCTTCCCAATTTTTTGTTGTGGTAAAATACATGTAACATAAAATTTATCATCTTAACCATTTTAAGCATACTGTTTGGTGGTATTAAGTACATTCATATTGCTGTGCAACCATCACCACCACAAATATGTTTTTTAAAAAGCCTATTAACTATTCATTTAAAATGGTATTTCTCAAATTTGACTGCATAACAGAATCACCTGGGAGTTTTACCAAATACTTATTTGTGGGCCCCACCACTGTGGATGCCGAATGGAGTGGCCGTGGGTACATCTGGGCACTAGAGCTGAAAATTACTGCTCTGAAAGGAACAGGCCAAGGCACTGAAAAGTGATCTGGAAGAAAATGGTGCAAGACACCATTATTCATAATGACCAAAAGTTTTCCAAAAAAGTTTTCTAAATTGAGCTGCTCAATTTTACTATGGTTTCTAAAAAAAAAAAAAAAAAAAAAAAGAAAAAGAAAAAAAATAAGAGGGAGAAAAGAAAAAAATAGATACCACCCCAATCCGCAGAGGTGAATCGTTAGCTCTGACAGTGAGCAAGCAGCCCACCAGGTAGCTCAGGGCTGAGAACTGACCTAAAGAAAATTGGAGGGCCCTGCACGGAAAGGCTCCATATGGTGTTGTTTCTGCAAGCAAAAGGGAAAGTTTTCCAAAACATCAGTTTACACAGCCCAAGCAAAACGTGCCTCATTAAGCTCCTCTTTTAGCTGCATACAGTAGATGTCTTAACCACCTGTGCAGTTCTGTAGTGCATGCATGTTTAAAAAACTATTTTTTTTTTGTTTGTTCGTTGCCTGAGCTAGAACTTATGGACTCTCAGAACCAAATATCTTATTGTTCAGGGGACATACAGCAAGAAGAAGAATCCTAGAGCAAGTAGATGTTATTAATAAGACCAAATAACTGGGCTTTCCAAGTAACATCTATAAGAAAAATAAGTTTAATGTTTTAAAATAAATTAGGTCCCCAAATTCCTATCGGTGGACCAGAATGATGCATTCTTGTGACAACAATAAAGCTTGTAACTTATATTTGTTTACAAAATAACCTTCAAGTCTGCCCCACCCTCCACTCCCTTATGTTGGGGCCTTCACATACCATGGGGTTACGCTTCCTAGGCCTTGTCAAGTGTGTGATGAGGGGTGTTTTTAGCTGTTTTGCTCAGTGAACCCTGGGATTCATTGGATTACCTGCTGCTAAGAGGAATAGCAGATATGTGCTATATATTCAATATATTTTTTTCCATTTTTTTAATTAAGATATTATATGTGTACATATCTTTCCATTGTCCCCCCATATTCAATATATTTAGTTTAATGTCCTCATCTATCCAGATTATTGCATATGTATATATTGCAATCCAAGCAGGATTTTTTTTCTTTCACTTCTTTATATTTCTTTCTGATAATACTAGTATATACCATAATACATCCATTGTAGGACATACAACAAAGCATAAAGAAGAAAACATCAATTATTTCAAAAAGAAAATCACCTAAAGAAAACCACTGTTAATATTTTCATAAATGTCTCCCTTCAGATGTGGCTCATGTGGTTGAGTGTTGACTCATGAACCAAGAGGTCACTAGTTTGATTCCTGGTCAGAGCACATGCCCATGTTGCGGGCTCTATCTCCAGAAGGGGATATGCAGGAGGCAGCTGACTGATGATGTTTTCTCTCATTGATGTTTCTATCTCTCTATCCCTCTCCCTTCTCCTCTCTCTAAAAATCAATAAAAAAATTTGATAAAATTTTTCCAATATTTCAAAAATGTATTTACTATATGTAATTACAGATTTAAGATTCTACTCTAAAATCAAGTGTCTTTTGTTTACTGAACTATATAATAAGCATTTCCTGTGTCATTAAAATGATTTAAAAACATTTTAATGCCAACCTAATATTTCCCTATTCTTGAGCATTTAGAATATTTCTAATAAAAAAATGTATGTAATGCTGATATAAATACCCCTGAATAGATATTTTTGTGCACATTCTAGAGAGGAAATATAAATTGAAATTATGTGGTCTTGGGTACCCTTTGCTATCGCCATCAGCAGCTTTTGTTAAGCTATCTGAGATTGCTAAATAGTTGCTTTCTTTAAATGCTTATCAATGTGATAAATGTTTAAAAGCTAGAAATCATAACTCCTTATACCTTTGATTATACAGAGTCCCTGGATGAACTAAATTTACACAGATCATAATGATTTATTTTCTTACCCCTGGAAGGATGTAGTAATACAAGTAGCCTGGGAAAAATAGTTTGGAACTTTAGGTAAAAGTAGCACAAAGTTGCTGAGTGACTCACTTATCTAGCTTCTCATTAGCTTGCCGCCATTGTGTCTGCTCCTTCTTCCATCTCAAATTTTCACTTAGGCATGGAAATCGGTCATTCCCTGGGAGTTAAGAAATGCATGATAGGAATGTGATTAGCATGAAACCTTCCAAGATAACCAGAAGTTCTATAACTAGGTCAACTAAGAGAACTCAGCGCCCCTTCTCGGGTAGAGTCAGTGCTGAATGCTGACAAAAGCCATGTCCATGTCCGGGCCGGCTTGCCCTTTGATTGACAAGCTAGAGCCGTGGTAGAACCCCTGCCTTTCTGGAGTGCCGGTGAGCATGTTTCCAGTGAAACTTGGGGGTTCTCGCTAAGCTATTGGAAAGGACAGGATGGGTGTCAAAGGAAGGAAACCAATCACACGTGAAAAAGCTGAGCTCCTCTCAAGTTCCTGTCCGCTGTGTCCCTGGCATCGGAGGAGCTGTTGCTCTGTTTTACTCTGAGCACAATACAACAGACAGAGGCTTCCGGAGCACTTCACTCTACCCTACAGCGACGAGCTCAGCCTCCTCGGGACCATTCCTGGCCTTGTGGGGTCTCTGGAGCACTAGAACACTCTGAGACCCCTGAGAGGATTTGTTCCATTCCCACAGTGGCCTGAGTGATTTGGGGAGATGATCTTGAAACCAGAACTACCCAGTGTATTGGCCACGCTCCGAGGAGACAAGTCAAACATCGCACAGAGAGACTTTATTTAGTCTTGAGACACTATTTGTCTCATACGATGATTCACATTATTGAATGTGATCTTTTACCACAGACAAGTTTTGGGCAGAAGATGCCATTTGGGGACATTTCTGGGATGCCTGTGATCGCAGGAAAGCAGCTTTCCCTTAAGAGACACAGGGCTGACATTACACACATGATGCACAGAGTCCCAGAACGTGCTTGTCTTTACTATCATAGTGTCATACGAAGGTGATGATGTCTACTCGTGTTGGGAGGACAGTCCTCCCATAAAGGGCGCAGAACTCTCTGACAGAAAACAGAGAAGGGCGGACCCAACACACCTGGGAACCGGCGCCGCATCATCTCCCCTCTGGCCCCTTCTCCGCGGAGCAAAGCCTCTTCCAGCCTGGCCTTGACATCCCTCGACTTCTGCAGGACCTGGGTGCTGACTTTGTCAGAACTCGGCCTTCCCTGGGCAGGACAGAGGAAGAAGGACATTTCATTTGGTGAGATCTCCATCTATGGGGACGCTCTGCATAACAGAACACTCCAAGGTGACCTCGGCCAGCATGGACATGTGCTATACAGAGACCCTGTTCTGGGGGATCCCATGGCTGAAACCCCGTTAACAGGAATGGAGTTCTCTCTGCAGAAGGCAGGGATCCTTTCCCTGCGGAATTATCATATCCAGATAGGTGTTGCATATGCAAATAGGTTATGGATTTTAATGGATTTTAATACAGAAATAAGAAAATGTACTGATGCCTCCATTGCCCAAACAAAGGGGAACAGGGACAGGACAGGATGGACCTTGGGAGATGAGTAGTTTAAAGCTGAGCCCCCCCACACCTACCTTGTACTCAAAACACGAGACACAGATGAAAAGGAGATCTAAAATCCTGTTGAGCTGCATGGAGGGCAGGTCAGCAATCCACTTCCTTATTAGGCTCTGGTCTGCATTTTTCATGATCCAGAGGAAGCAGACCATGAGGTTTCGGGTTGTGTCGGCATTTAGCACGTTGTACTGCTTGTAGGGCTGGGAGCAGGCAGATGGGGAGACAAATGCAGAGGAAGAAGTTAAGCCACAGAAACACTGAAAGTCTTAAGGGACATTAATCTTGTAAAACACAGCAACTGTACTTCTAACTTGGCTGGGTCGTTCTACAGGGATTCTGCCTTTCCCCATCAGGTGCATCAGCCAACGGGCTCACCTGGGGCTGTCTCTGAGCCAGCCTTTTAGCCACATAACTTTGGGCACTCTGTCTCAAGAGCATTGTGGTCTGGTGGTCTGCCCTGGACCTTGACCACGCCTCCCGCAATCTCAGTGATAACAAGGGACTCCCATGCTGCTAAGTTATCCAAGTATTTCTCCTTCAATCTTAGGCAACTTAGAGCAGATTACAGCAGAGAACTTCAAGCGTAATATGCTTAACCAATTAGTCAAATCCATAATTTAGTGGAGTTCTCTGTAATGTGACTTTAACCACAATTCATGTTTTTCTGGGTGTGTGGGTGTGGGAACTCAGGCTACTTGCTTGAGTATACAGGCCACAAGTGTTCATTTTAGAATCCTGAGCATACTTTCTGTTACTCATCAGATCAACAGAGAGAACCATATGTGGCTGCAACCTTGGTTCATGTGGCGTAGCTAATATCCAATGGACTGCAGTAGTGAATTTGCAATGAGCTATTTGTAAGTATGGGAGGGAAATGTTGGTTTTGTATGGGAATGATGGGGCTTATGAAATTACTTTAACTTTAGTTTTTCTGAGTATAGTTAAAAGAAGACATGAAGTCTTTAGATATAAAGATATTCATAGGGAATATCTTCTAATAGATGAGCTTTGGGCATTTGAACTTTTGCCCTTAGATCAAATAACAAATGTAAAAGGCATACACCACCTCAAGCACCTACTTTGCTAAGATGGCTATTAGAAATATTTATCAAATTGTAGGATGAGTAATGTCAACTCTCAAATGTCTATTCTCTTTCTTACCTCCCTGTCCTCCAAACCTAATGGAGGTTTACTGGGGATGGGGGGGGCGGGGGGGGGGGCGGGAGAGGGTAGGGGAAGAATGTGAGATTAAAAATGCTGGAGGGAAGAGGAGAAAGTCATCTAGCAGGGATGAATTCGGTCTCAATACTGACTTTCCAGGAGAGAACCTAGTTAAGTCCTTTACAGACACACTCTACTCTGAAATGCTCAGTTCCATTAGCTGGATAATGTAGAGCCAACTTGACATAGGAGCATTCAGAGCTCATCAAGAAGCAGAGAGAGAGTTCACACCTCCGTGAATCAGAGGTTTTATTCCAGGGAGAGCCCCTCTTTTAACCCAAGTTTGTACACAGGGACAGAACCAGATAATGCTGCTTAGGCTGTCTGGGGACCTAGGAAAGCTGAAGTCTTTTGTTTCATAAATACTCTTATCAAGCGACCTTCAATCTTTTTTCGGAGGTAGACACAGTATGAATAATAAATATACAGAATAAACATAGCTCAAGCCTCCCACTGAGAGAGCCTTGGTGTGACCCTCTGCAATAATCTCAGGTTTCCCAAGTTCACCTCTTTCCTGGTTTTCTGAGCCTTGAACTTGGCACATTGAGACTGTCTGAACTGGACTTGTGATCCTCTTGCTGTTGCCAGCACCCCGTCTAACTGTGTGTAGCCTCATCTGCACCATTTCCCCCCAGAGCTGCCCGCCTCACAGTGACTCCTTTCAGCATCGAGCAAAGAGGTAGAAATCTCACTGCCTACTCTACGGAGGGTTCTGGTAGGTAAATGTAAGAATGAACCCATCAGAGGATGGGAAAAGACTCAAAATGAAAAACAAACTAGAGAAATGTGCAACATACCAAGGAAGACAGCATGGGTCCATTTATCTTCAAATTAAAGTGATTCCCAGCTATGGCCAGTGCCACATTCTGATTAATTCCGCTGGTCCCGTCTTGTTCTTCATCCGAACCACTGGAGCGGTTTTTTCCACCACGGGCATCTGCAGCTGCAAGTCAAACGTTATTGTTTTCATCCATGCAATCGTGCTCCTGGGTATTTACCCAAGAGTTGAAAACATGTCCACATCAAAACCTGCATGTAGGTGTTTTAGCAGG
This sequence comes from Pipistrellus hanaki, assembly GCF_964339955.1. Taxonomy (NCBI): domain Eukaryota; kingdom Metazoa; phylum Chordata; class Mammalia; order Chiroptera; family Vespertilionidae; genus Pipistrellus; species Pipistrellus hanaki. The sequence goes on along the minus strand of NC_140513.1, from coordinate 40,618,473 downwards.
TTTATCAACAATTACCCAAACCTGAAAGCAGCCAAGATGTCCTTCAGTAGGTGAATGGATGAAAAAAACTGTGGTACATCCATACAATGAAAAACTATTCAGTACTAAAAAGAAATGAGCTAGCAAGACATGAAAATATATGGAGGAATCTTAAATGCATATTGTTAAGGGAATGAAGCTGATTTAAAAAGGCTACATACTTTACGATTCTAACTACATGACATTCTGGAAAAGGCAAAACTATAGAGACAGTAAAAAGTTCAATGGTTGTCAGGGGGTGGGGGAAGGGAGGGATGAATAAGCAGAGTACAGAGGAGTTTTAGGGCAGAGAAACTACTTATGATGCTACAGTGATGAATTCATATTATACGTTTATCCAAACCCTTAGAATGTGCAACACCAAGAGTGAACCCCAATGTGGACTATGAACTTTAGGTGATAATGATGTGTCGATGCAGTTTACCATTGGTAAGAAATGTACCATTCTATTGGGGGATGCTGCTAATGGGGAGGCTATGTATGTGTCGGGGCAGAAGGTATATGGGAAATCTCTATACCCTTCTCTCAATTTTGCTGTAAACTGAAAACTGCTCTAATAATTCGTCTTGAAAAAAATCTTTGGTACAAGAGCTAAGATTTGGAAACAGCTTAAGTGCCCATCAGCAGATGAGTGGATTAAAAACTTTGGTACATCTACACAATGGAATACTACACTGCTATAAAAAGAAAGAACGTTTACCATTCGCAATAGCATGGATAGAACTGGAGAGCATTATGATAAGCGAAATAAGCTAGTCAGAGAAACATAAATATCACATGATCTCACTCATTTGTAGAATATAATAAACAACATAAACTGATGAACAAAGATAGATCCAGAGACACAGAAGCACTAAACAAACCTCAGAGGGAAGGCAGGGGAGGGTGGGAAGGGGGTTAAGAGAGCAACATCAATGTAAGCATAACCAATGGACAAAGACAGTAGGCGAGGTGAGGCATGTGTTGGGGGGTGGGAGTGGCCGGGGAAAGATCAAGGGGGAAAAAAGAGGCATATGTAATACTTTAAACAATAAAGAATTTAATTTTTTTTTAAAAAGAAACCCACAACACTCATTAAAATAAAATCTTTGGTAATGTCAAGTCAAAGATGGTGATTTCTTATGTTCTATACCCAATACCCAAAGTGTACCTGATTCTTATCAGTCACTAAAGTCATCACAATAATTTTAAATCTGATATTTACATTACTTATCTGCTACCACCTATAAGGGAAAGGGGGAAGGCTTATAATAAAAAAGATAGAACTTCTATTGAATAGTTCAAGATTATGCTATAAATTAATTTTTTCAGTTGCTAAAATAAAAACTTTTAGAACTTTCATAATAGTTTTTATAACACTTAAAAATGTATTCACATATTTTAAATAATAACTAAATAGAAAGGAGCCTATAATTACAGAATTAATATCTTATAGAATAATAAGCTATTATCACAAATTCAGCAATACTTTAAGTTTTAAATGTTTTGAAATGAATGTTAATTTATTGTATCTATGTAATATAGACATATCTATATTTATATATAGGTCTAGATATAGGCAAGTAAAAAAATATTTAAAAGGTTGGTTTTTAAGAACACTACCAGTCACACATATAGAAAGTATTTAGAAAATTCTTAGAAAAGTGTCTTAAAACACTTGCATCTGATTGAACCTTTATAAACTCATTTTATTAGACCAGTCAACATTATTAGTATTGGACCTTAAATTAAAAAAAAGAAAATACAGTGAGAACAGAATTTTCATGTGCTAAAGTTCTGAAAAAAGGATGCAATTTTAAAAAATAATAATTCACTATTGTATTTTAAGGCAATTGGGTCTTTAAACAAGTGGTAAAATGAATAGCACATGGAAATGATACAAGATCTGGTAATATAGGGATATTTGAGGATACATTCTTTCTCTCTCTAAATATGCTCAGGGTCATAGTTATAAGAAAAGGAAAAAAGGATCTAAACATTAGCTATACAAAATGTTCTCTCACTTCATCTATGATGTGGGCACCATTATCATAGTTTTTATATCGAAGAGAAGGTTGAGGATAGCATCAAAGATCACACCTATAATAATAGAAGTGTAATATGCTAATTAGACCGGATAACTGAACAACCTTCCGGATGTCCTTCCAGATGACCTTCTGGAAGAAGCCGGGGCTGCGAGGGCCAAGCCCCTTGCAGGGATTTCATGCATTCGGCCTCTAATATAGTAATAAATGGGCTGCAGTTTGAAATCAGTTGTATCTCTTTCTAAAGACTATATTCTTATTAGTTCATCAATCTAAAGATTACATATACAATAGATATATTATACCATATTAATAATAGAATACTTTTTATTGTTTTCCCACTTGTCTATAAAGTTTATTATACACCATCAGACCAATGAATGAATGAATGAACAAATAAATAATCTTTAAATAAAAACTGATACAGGGTTATGTACCTTAAGAAAATAAATCTTATTGAGGCCTTACAAAGGTCTGGAGAGCACTGTGTGGAGAACTGTTCCCTTAAGCCAGGGGTCTTCAAACTACGGCCTGCAGGCCACATGCGGCCCGCAGAGGAGTCTGATCCTGCCCGCCAGGTTTTTTGGGCAGTGAGCGCAGCCGAGGTGTTACAGTAGGAATTAGTAGTTCATATAGTCCGGCCCTCCAGCTCTCTGAGGGACCGTGATCTGGCCCCCACTTTAAAAAGTTTGAGGACCCCTGCTAAGCAAATCCACCCTGGAGCCAATGACAGAAACCTTATTCTACTGTAGCCCTGGGCAGGGTCCCCCGTCAATCCAGAGGAGGAAACAAACTTTACATTACCTGTAAAGTCATAGAGCTGCGGCAAAGCATCCAAGATGATGCCAACCAAAGGCAAGTAAAGGGCGGCGACCTTGACCTTCACTTCTGGTTTGACACAGCGCGGGTCAAGGTCGTGAGAACTTAATAGGCTGTGAATGGCACTGACAGCTTTCCTTTGCACTTTGCTGATCCTGTTGGCACAACACAGAACGCTAGAGGTTATGATGAAGGGAGATTGATGGAAATGCTCTTAAGCAATAAGGAGTGACCAGCATGTTCCTAAACAATGGGGTGACAATGTGAAAATCAAGAAAAATTGGGTAGAAGTATTTACAGCTCAGAGACAGACTACCTGTGTTCTAGTCCTAGGTCACTGTCAAGCATGATGTTTTAAAGTTTATTATGGTATAACATCGAGTCTTTCATTACTTTTTATTGTTGGATAATATTGTATGAATATATCACATTTTATTTTTAAATATATTTTTATTCATTTCAGGGAGAAGGAGAGATAAAAACATCACTGATTAGAGAGATTTATTGATTGGCTGCCTCCTGCATGGCCCGCACTGGGGATAGAGCCCATAACCTGGGCATGTGCTCTGACCAAGAATTGAACCATGACCTACTGGCTCATAGATCGATGCCCAATGATGGCCAGGCTGAATATATCACATTTTATTCATCCAGTCATCAATTGGTGGACATTTGGACTCTTTCTACTTTTTGACTATTATGAATTATGAATGCTACTCTGACTATTTCTGCTCATGCTTTCGTGTGGGTACAAGTTTTATTTCTCTTGAGTATAGACCACAGAGTAGAATTACTGGATCATATGGTAACTCTATGTTTAATGTTTAGGAGAACTGCCAAACTGTTTTTAACAGTGGCTACAGCACTTTACATTCCTAGCAGGAGAGCATGAAGTTTCCATATTCCATTTGTCAACACTTGCTATATTGAGACTATTTTATTATAGCCATCCTAGTGGATACGAAGGTGCTATGGACTGAATGTTGAACTGCAAACTGCAGCAGGTAGCATTTTTGTGTGTGCTTCGTATCCCATTTAAAAAAAAAAATACATTTTATTGATTTTTTATAGAGAGGAAAGGAGAGGGATAGAGAGCTAGAAACATCAATGAGAGGGAAAAGTCGACCAGCTGCCTCCTGCACACCACCCACTGGGGATGTGCCCACAACCAAGGTACATGCCCTTGACCGGAATCGAACCTGGGACCCTTCAGTTCGCAGGCTGACACTCTATCCACTGGGCCAAACCGGTTTCGGCCATATCCCATTTCTAATGTTAGAAACATACCCTTCCCCTTCCGCATCCAGGGCAGCGGCCAGCTCCGTGAAGAGAAGGCCGGTGAGGAAGTGCTGCTGGCGGAACTCGGGAGTCAGGTCGAACATGTTGGCGATCTTCTGGTCCTGGAAGCTGGAGCAGGAGCTCGAGTTCTACAGAAATGCAAGGAGCAGCTCTGTGAGTACCAAGAACTGGAACTAAGACCACAAGAGCTGGTATTTACTGAGCATGAGTGCGGCCAAGCTTGGTGAGCACGACCCAGGATCACCACTACTCTCCCCAGAGGACAGATGAGGAAACTGAGACTAGAGTGGTCACTTAGCTTTCCCATCCCCTCAGACGGAAAACTGCCCATTGGGAAGGATGGACATAAAGCACCCGAGTTCTGTCACACGATGTGTAACACTCCCTTCCTCACAAGCAATCAAAAGTTGAAAATGAAAATCCCAGGACAACGCTTGGACCGGGAAAATGGAACGGGATCCAATGCTGCAGCTGTGAGCAGGCAATTCCTCTCTAAAAAACAGCCCCTGTCTAGGGAACAGTGCTCGTACGCTGAGCTGCACTTCTAAACATGGTTTACACACAGTGTCTGAATGTTGCTGGCCTGGAAAGTGTATCAGGGCAGGGAAGTGTCAGATGGCCCAGTCCCAGGTAAGGCCTGTGCTCTTATCCTGCGGCACACTGTGTATTTCATTAAGAGAATCTAAAATGTCTCTGGAATCCTTGATGTTTGGTGGGGCTGGGCCTGGCTCCTGTGTTTGCTAACTCCCTAGGGTAGTCAAGGGGAATGTGGGCCAGGACCTGGGGCAAAGTGAGCACATTTGGAATTGTAGCTTGTAAGACACCATTCCCAGTTCTCTCAGATGGCCACAGAGCTAATTCCTGGATCATGTCTTTGGGCATGGATGGCCAAGATCATTATTTTTTAATTCATAAGACAGTCCTTCACCTTTGTTCTAGTATCAAGAAATATGCAACAAAAATAGAACCTAATATTGAAGAATCTTACCTGCTTCTCTGAGCTACTGATTTGTTCCCTATAAATGAAATGTGACTATAAGAATAGCATTTACTTAATGTTTTTCTAGAGGACACTAGCCCCTTGAGAAATCTATGGAGGAAGCACCAAAGGTTTCTGGAGTCAAATCATGTTGGTATTCACAGCTTATCATACGCCTCCTCCCATTGCCTCCTCTGCCCCTGGGGCATTTACAATTTACACCAACAAGTAAGAGATTCTAAGCTGTCCTTCTGCAAAGAAACATAACACAGGGTTTCCAAACTGATTAGACTTTGGAATCCTGTATTTGCATAAAACCTCTCAGCATCCAGTACTGGTATCCTGGGCCCACCCCACTGAACCTAACTTGAAAAATACTGTTCTATAAAAAATGATTGGCAAAACTCCTGTGTATAAGTATTAATACAAGTGTTCCTCTTTCTGACTGATCATGAACAAAACTTGTTAGAAATATATTTCCTATACAACAGGCCATTTGCTTAGTTTATGATGTGACCTTTTCAGTGTTTCAAGAGCCATATGATCTGGAATGTGATTCAAGGTGGACTCATCTTGTGCTGAATTCCATTCTGTATCAGTACGAGCAAAAAGTTCTAAAAGAGTTCAAGGATATAATCTCCACATTAAAAACTATTAGCGGCAGCTGATTGATGATTCTCTCTTGTCATTCTCTCTCTCTCTCTCTCTCTCTCTCTCTCTCTCTCTCTCTCTCATTCTCTTTCTCTCCCCCTTCCTCTCTGAAATTAATAAAATATATATAAAAAAAAACACTATTATATCATTTTGGAATCAATATAAAGAAACCTGCAATTTCATAAATTTCATGGTGCTCGGGTTTCAGAAAAGTGAAGTGAGTAGAGGAGTCTGTCAAGCTGAGGTAGAAAGATGACTAATGTGAGGCGGAGCTTGAAGATGGCGACCGAACAGACGGACTTGTTCTGACCCCGGTCCCAAAACAGATAGAAGCAACATCTGAGTCGCTCAGGGAATGTTGATTAGCAGCTAAGGGGCAGCGGATCACTCTAGGAAGGTAAGGAAGTGTCCGCTGGACAATTTTTCCTGACCAAGCGGCCAGCACTCCCGACTTCTCCCGGAGCTCCGGGCTCAGCGCAAGGGCGGCGCCACCCTACCAGGAAGGGAGCAGCTTCTCTGAGGCCTGGAGAGCCCACAGCCGAGGAGTCCATCGAGCACCTGTGGCGCCCCGATCGGAGCAAGCGGGTGGATTCAAGGAAGCTCTTCAACCACCCACAGAAAGGTCAGAGTCTGCGTGGCTAGGCTGAGAGTTCAGGCTGCGATAGCGCCATTGCTCCAGCGAGGCCCCGCCCCCAGAGCGGCCCTGAGCGCGCCACCAGGAGCGCCGCGAGGCCCGGCCCCAGTGCGGCCCTGAGCTCCACGGCCCCGGAGCGCCGCGAGGCCCCCGGCCCCAGTGCGGCCCAGAGCACCGCGGCCCGGAGCGCCGCGAGGCCCCGCCCCCAGAGCGGCCCTGAGCGCGCCACCAGGAGCGCTGTGAGGCCCCGGCCCCAGAGCGGCCCAGAGCACCGCGGCCCGGAGCGCCGCGAGGCCCCGCCCCCAGAGCGGCCGTGGCCCCGCCTATATTGTAGCCCGGGAGAGCTGCGAGGGCCCGCCCCCAGAGAGAAAGAGGGCCAGAGCAACCAAAGTCTGGGAGGTCAAACCAGTAACACTGACACCTAAGGGCTGAACTACAAACTGCCTTTTTTTTTTTTTTTTTTCTTTTTTTTTTCTTTTTTCTTTTTCTTTTTCTTTTAATTAATCAAAAATAAATAAATGGACACAAATAACTAAGATATAGCCTGCCTAAAATTAAGGACTACCTTACAAAACTGAGGTGCAGTGGAAAGCTGGGAACTGCAAGACTCTCTGATCCAAGAACCAGGCATACCAAATACAATAACAGAGGAAGTGATTGAACTCTACTGGACAATTTTATGCTAATTATACTATTCTTTATTTTATTTTCATTTTTTACATTTTTTATTTAATTTTCATTTTTTACATCTTTTACTTCAGAAACGATTTTTTTTCTTTTTTCCTTACTTGATTTTACCTTTTCAATTATTACATTTTTCAATCTCTATCTTCACTATTACTACTGCTATTTTGCAATTTTTTTTTCTTTTTCTTTTCCTCCCCAGTACCATTTTACTTCGTCTTTATTTTACATTGGGAGTAACCTTCATTCTATTTTAATCTCTACTATAGCATCATTCAACCCTATCTCAATTCGACCTTTACCCCATCACTCTCTTACTAAACTTTAACCTTTTAGTCTCCAGTTTATCCTATCCCTTTCCGGCTTTAGTTTTTCCTCTATTCTTTCTGTATACCCCCTGCTAAAGCTCTCACTATACTCATAGATCTAAGTTCCAACCCCTGATACAAGTGTATAAATATCACTCTCTGCACTATATTAACTAGTTAAAAAAAAAAAAAAAAAAAAAAACACAAAAAAAAAAACGGTTCTACTTTCTATCCTTTTCTCATTGTTTGAGTGAAGGTTGATTATTGTGAATATTGGTGCTTTTCAGTGAAATTGTTATGCTTATTCCAGTGTTGTTATTGTTGCTTTGTAATTTTTTTTAAATCCTCTGTTTTTGTTTGTTTCTTTGACTTCTGTATATCATAACCTTACTTAATAATAGTGGATATTGTATTGTAGTTTGTATTAATCTCCAAGTATTGTTACCGGCATTGGCTGGGCTCACTGGTTGATCTATGGCAATTTTCTCCACATATATATAGTTTGTTTCCCATTTTTTTAGTTTGCTTCTTCTCTCTCTCTCTCTCTCTCTCTCTCTCTCTCTCTCTCTCTCTCTCTTTCTCTCTCTCTCTTCTTTTTCTCCCTGTTTTCTAACTTCATTTTGTCATTACTTTATTTCTTCTTTGACTTTTTTTTTTTTAATTTTTCTTTATTTTATTTTTACCTTCCTTCCTTCCTTCTCTCCTATACCCTAATTTGCCTATCGCTAGGGGTTACCTTTATTAGAGGTTATTAATATTGTAAATACATTCCTGTTAAGTGCCTCTCGTGTTGTACATGGTAGTGTTGTATTTTGCACCTATAAATTAACGCAAGAGAAAGAACACCACATAACCAGACATCCTGAAAAGAGATACCATGGGAAGACAAAGAAACACCCCACAAATGAAAGAAAAGCAGGCATCACCAGAAAAGGAAGTAAACGAGCCAGAGGCAAGCAGCCTACCAGAGCAAGAGTTCAGAATAATGATTATTGGTTGGCTAAAAAGAATGGAAGAGAAATTTGACAATAACCAAGAAGAAATGAGGAAGAACCATCAGGAATTGAGGAAGAACCAAGAAGAAATGAAAAATGACATCACTACCATGAAGAACTCAATAGAAAGCATCAAGAGTAGACTAGATGAAGCGGAAGACCGCATCAGTGAGCTAGAAGACAAGATGGAAAAAAATACCCAATTAGAGCAGCTTCTAGAAAAAAAGATTAAAAAGCAGGAGGAGAGCCTACGGGAGCTTTGGGACATTACAAAACAAAATAATATTCGAATAATAGGGGTTCCAGAAGGAAAGGAAACTGAGGTAGACGTGGAAAAAGTATTTCAAGAAATAATGACAGAAAACTTTCCTGAGATAGAGAAGAAAAAACCCACACAAATCCAAGATGCTCGCAGAGTCCCAAGCAAAATGAATCCCAGAAGACAGACGCCAAGGCACATTATAATTAAAGTGGCAAACAACAACGACAAAGTAAGAATCTTAAAAGCAGCCAGAGAGAGACAGAAAGTTACTTACAAAGGAACCCCCATCAGACTAGCAACTGATTTCTCAACAGAAACATATCAGGCCAGAAGGGAATGGGATGAAATATACAAAGTCATGCAAAGGAAGGGTTTGAATCCAAGAATACTGTACCCAGCAAGACTATCAATCAAAATTGAAGGGGAAATCAGGAGCTTCACAGACAAAAAAAGGCTGAAGGAATTTATCTCCACCAAACCAGCAATGCAAGAAATGCTAAAGGGTCTACTGTAAAAATAAAGAAATAGGAATTGAAGAAGGAACATGGGTATAGAATAAAAATGCCATCAAATGAGTACCTATCAATAATAACCTTAAATGTAAATGGATTAAATGCTCCAATCAAAAGACATAGGGTGTCAGATTGGATAAGAAAACAAGACCCTTACATCTGTTGCCTACAAGAAACCCACCTCAGAAAAAAAGATGCACACAGACTGAGGGTGAAGGGATGGAAAAAAGTTTTCCAGGCAAATGGAAAGGAAAGAAAAGCTGGGGTAGCAATACTTATATCTGACAAATTAGATCTCAGAGTGAAGGACATAACAAGAGATAATGAAGGTCACTTCATAATACTAAAGGGTACAATCCAACAAGAAGAAATAACCCTGGTAAATATATATGCACCCAATACAGGAGCACCCAAATACATAAAAAAACTGCTGGAGGACATTAAGGGAGAGATTAATAGCAATACAATCATAGTAGGAGATTTTAATACCCCACTGTCACCCTTCGACAAATCATCTAAACAAAAAAGCAGCAAAGAAATATCAATCCTAAACGACTCACTAGACCAGATGGAATTAATTGACATCTTTAGAACATTCCACCCCAAAGCCACAGAATATACATTCTTCTCAAGTGCACATGGGACATTCTCAAAGATAGACCACATTTTGGGACATAGGCAGAGTCTATTCAAATTCAAGAAGATAGAAATCATATCAAGCATCTTCTCAGACCATAGTGGCATAAAACTGGAAATTAATTACAATAAAAATAATCCAAAGAAATCAAATACATGGAGACTAAACAACATGCTATTAAACAAGGACTGGGTTACCAGAGAAATCAAGGAAGAAATTAAAAACATCCTGGCAACAAATGACAATGAAAACACAACAATCCAAAATCTATGGGACACAGCAAAAGCAGTTTTGAGAGGGAAGTTCATATCCTTACAAGCCTATTGCAAAAAACTAGAAAAAATGGTAACAGATGAACTAACTCTACAACTCAAAGAGTTAGAAAAAGAGCAACAAGAAAAGCCCAGTGTAAGCAGAAGGAAGGAAATAACAAAAATCAGAGCACAGATAAATGACATAGAGACCAAAGAAACAATACATAAGATCAACAAAACCAAGAGCTGGTTCTTCGAAAGGATAAACAAGATTGATGGACCTCTAGCCAGGCTAACCAAGAAACAAAGAGAGAGGACCCAAATAAACAAAATCAGAAATGAAAGAGGTGAAATAACAACAGACCCCACCGAAATACAACAGATTGTTACAAAATACTACGAACAACTCTATTCCAACAAACTAAACAACCTGGAGGAAATGGACATATTCCTAGAAAAATACAAACTGCCAAAACTCAATCAGGAAGAATCTAAAAATCTCAATAGACCAGTGACGTGGGAAGAAATTGAAACCGTCATCAAAAAGCTTCCAGCAAACAAAAGCCCAGGGCCAGATGGCTTCACAGGAGAGTTTTACCAAACATTCAAGGAAGAACTAAAACCTATCCTCCTCAGACTATTCCAAAAAATCCAAGAGGAAGGAACACTTCCGAACTCCTTCTATGAAGCCAACATCACCCTAATACCAAAACCAGATAAAGACAACTCAATGAAAGAAAATTACAGGCCAATATCCCTCATGAACATAGATGCCAAAATCCTCAACAAAATTCTAGCAAATCGACTCCAGAAGAACATCACAAAGATCATACACCATGACCAAGTAGGATTTATTCCAGGAATGCAAGGATGGTACAATATCCGCAAATCAATAAACGTGATACATCACATAAACAAATTGAAAGATAAAAATCATATAGTCATATCAATTGACGCAGAAAAAGCATTTGACAAAATCCAACACCCTTTCCTGTTAAAAACTCTTAAAAAAGTGGGAGTACAAGGATCATACCTCAACATAATAAAAGCTATATATGATAAACCCACAGCCAACATTATACTCAATGGGCAAAAACTAAAACCATTCCCTCTAAGAACAGGAACAAGACAGGGATGCCCACTCTCGCCACTCCTGTTTGACATAGTTCTGGAAGTACTAGCCATTGCAATTAGACAAGAGGAGGAAATAAAAGGCATCCAAATTGGAAAAGAAGAAGTAAAGTTATCCTTATTTGCAGATGACATGATATTGTACATAAAAAACCCAAAAGACTCCATTAAAAAACTAATTGACTTAATAAATGAATTTGGCAACGTAGCAGGATATAAAATTAATGCCAAGAAATCCATGGCATTTCTATACACCAATAGTGAAACTACAGAAACAGAGGCTAAAAAAGCAATTCCATTCACCATCGCACCAAAAAAATTAAGATACCTAGGAATAAATTTAACTAAAGAAATAAAGGACCTATTTGCGGAAAACTACACGACACTGAAAAAAGAGATAGAGGAAGATGTAAGGAGATGGAAGAACATACCATGTTCATGGATTGGTAGGATCAACATCATCAAAATGTCCATACTTCCTAAAGCAATCTATAGGTTCAATGCACTCCCCATTAAAATACCAACGACATATTTCACTGACCTAGAAAGAACTCTCCAAAAGTTCATTTGGAACAATAAAAGACCCCGAATAGCCACAGCGATTCTGAGAAAGAAGAGTAAAGTAGGAGGGATCTCAATACCAGACTTCAAACTATACTACAAAGCCACTGTTCTCAAAACAGCCTGGTACTGGCACAAGAACAGACAAATAGATCAATGGAATAGAATTGAGAACCCAGATATCAACCCAAATCACTATGCTCAATTAATATTTGACAAAGGAGGCACGAATATACAATGGAGTCAAGACAGTCTCTTCAATAAATGGTGTTGGGAAAATTGGAAAGACACATGCAAAAGAATGAAACTAGATCACCAACTTACACCATTCACAAGGATAAACTCAAAATGGATACAGGACTTAAACATCAGACGGGAAACCATAAAAATACTAGAAGCATCCACAGGTAGCAAAATCTCAGACGTATGCCAAAATAACTTCTTCACTGATACGGCCCCTAGGGCAATGGAAGCTAAAGAGAAAATAAACAAATGGGACTACTTCAAAATAAAAAGCTTTTTTACAGCAAAAGAAACCATCAATAAAACAACAAGAAAGCCCACGGTGTGGGAGATCATATTTGCAAATATTACCACTGATAAAGGTTTAATCTCCAACATTTACAGACAGCTTATACAACTAAATAAAAGGAAGATGAATGATCCAATTAAAAAATGGGCAATGGACCTAAACAGAATATTTTCAAAAGAAGACAGAAGGAAAGCCAAAAGGCACATGAAAACATGCTCAAAGTCACTAAGTATCCGAGAGGTGCAAATCAAAACAACAATGCGGTACCATCTCACACCTGTCAGAATGGCCAACATCAACAAATCAACAAACGACAAGTGTTGGCGAGGTTGCGGAGAAAAAGGAACTCTCGTGCACTGCTGGTGGGAATGCAGACTGGTGCAACCACTGTGGAGAACAGTGTGGAGTTTCCTCAAAAAACTGAAAATGGAACTCCCATTTGACCCAGTAATCCCACTTCTAGGAATATATCCCAAGAAACTAGAAACACCAATCAGAAAGGATATATGCACCCCTATGTTCATAGCAGCACAATCTACAATAGCCAGAATTTGGAAACAGCCTAGGTGCCCGTCAGCAGATGATTGGATCCAAAAACTATGGTACATCTACACAATGGAATACTATGCTGCCATAAAGAAGAAGGAATTCTCATCATTTGCAGCAACCTGGATGGAATTGGAGAGCATCATGCTGAGTGAAATAAGCCAATCAACGAAAGAGAAACACCACATGACCTCACACATCGGTGGATGATAAAGATCTTTATAAACTGATGAACCAAGAGACAGATATAGAGAAAGTAAAGCAACAGGCAGACTGTCAAATTACAGTGGGGAGGGTAGGGATATCAGGGGGAGATAATAGATCAACCGAAGGACTTGTATAAATGCATATAAGTACAACCAATGGACATAAAACTATGGGGAGGGAGGGGATGTGTGGGAGGGAGGGAGGGGGGCAATAAAAAAAAAAATCAAGAAAATATGTAAAAAATAAATAAATAAATAAATAAATAAATTAAAAAAAAAAAATAAAAAAATAAATCTGCAAAAAAAAAAAAAAAAAAAAAAAAAAAAAAAAAAAAGAAAGATGACTAATGTGAGACAAAAGAAGACATGTGACTTTTCTACAAATTTCTGATTTTTCATAGTATATATGGATTTCTTGTTCTAGAGTCTAGAACCTAGAGATAAATCAATCACGTAGTATGTAAATGATTAGTTACATGGTACAACTTTGGGAAGCATATTTGTATGTATCTGAATCAATTGATCTGTTTCAATAGCTTGATTTTTCTTTTTTAAAATGTATTTTTATTGATTTCAGGGGGGAAGGGAGAAGAAGAGAGAGAAACATCAACGATGAGAGAGAATCATTAATCAGCTGCCTCCTGAACACCCCCTACTGGGAATCCAGCTCAAAACTTAGGTATATGCCCTGACGGGGAATTGAACTGTGACCTCCTGGTTCAACTACTGAGCCACACCGACTGGGCTTGATGCTTTAAAAATTAATAACGCCAACCTTCAGAGAACAAATTACTAAATTAAGCTAATTAAGTGAAATTGCGTGTATAATTCTTTCAGGCAATGGGTTACCTGGGAAGATATGGAGGGGCAGGGAGATGCGGGAGCAGTGTCAGCGCTCATAAAGAAGAGGTTCAGGTTGAGGTAATGTTCATGGCTGCAGAGGATTCTCAGGAACTCCAGCCTCATGGAGATGAGCGTCGAGAGGTTGTTCAGCTTGGCTGACAGCTGGGGAGAACAATGAGGAAAGGAAAGAAGCCTTTATTATGAGGTGAATGGAGCTGAGGTTGACAGACACAGAAATATCCTTTCGCCCAGATTAATAAAAATGAATGGGGCAGCACAACAGATGGCAAATTCTGTACTACAGGGAGGCCCAAAAGGTTTTCACCCACTACCTGTTTTCCTTCACGATTCCTAGCCCCAAAACTGCCCAAAGTGAGGACTCTTGCCCCAAACCCCAGTCTTGTCAAGTCTGTAATACCACGGCAAGACTCTGTTGTTCATAATCTGGAAGTATGTCTTCAGTGTAACAGAATATAATTAATTTTACAAAAACCCTACTGTGTCCAAGAAACTAAATGAAAGGAGTTGCCCCCACATGGGGCCACACAAAACTAATGGAATATGACTTGGGTGGCTTTAATGCCACAAATGTTCTTTTGTAGTTTCTAATTAAAGACCCCAATGGGAAGTTCTCAAGCCAGTTCCCTGGATGAAAGCATCAAATTAATTTGCAAAAAAAAAAAAAAAAAAAAAAGCAAGCCAAAAAGTTTCTTCAAAGAAGAAGTAGAGGAGAAAGAAACAGAAAACCGGAAGAGTTTTTAGAAAAAATCTTCCCTTGAACAAACCAACCATAAAATTAGCAACAAAAAGCTGACCCAGGTGACACTCTGGAAGAGATCTCGTGCTTCTCTTGGGCAAAGTGACCACTAGAGGATTCAGACTCAATAGACTGCAAATGAGAGGCAGCTTCTCTTAAGGCAAAGCACAGAAAAAAGGGTTCTGAGGGACCTTGAACCTCTCAATATATCATCATAAACACCCTCCCACCTCGGCACAGGAAACGATGTCTCATCCTCGCCAATGGACATGTCTCCTCCTCGTGCACTTTAATTAATTATCCTAACATATGAAAAAAGACCTCATATTTTGAATTCTATGCCTGGTCGAAGATTGAATGCTAGAGTCATGTAATTTCTGTTAAATGTTAAATTGAAGAAAGCTGATCATATCAGTAACAAATTTCAGTTACCTTAGATTAACCCTTTAGTACTGGGTTGGAAAATGCTTTAGGATCCATGCAAACTAGAGTGTCTAGGGATGTCTTTGGCACAAGACTTACAATGTACAAGAGCCAAGCTGTCTAACTTGGCGGTGGATAAGACAGCTCACCGTGACAACGAGCATCACACAGATGAGAAGGAACCAGGGACAACGTGGCTGCATCGGAGGGAACACTCACCTGGTTGCAATAATGTTTGATGAGGTTAAACACAAAGCTACGATCCATCAGTGAGAGAAGGTCATACAGGAAGAAAGCCAGGCTGATGTTGATCTTCTCTGCCTGTTCCGTTTCCTTAAAAACAAACACACAAATACTCAAGTCATTTTGTGGTAAATGCTGGTCATGAACCTCCAGGTCCCTGGTGGGAAAATTGGGAGAGGCAGGTCCTATTTTTATAAACAGTACTAGAGGCCCAATGCATGAAATTCATGCAACAGTAGGCCTTCCTTCCCCCAGCTGCGAGCACTGGCTTCCCTCTGGCACCCAGAATCCAGGATTCCCAACCCAGGACCCAGGCTTCCCTCACAGCCCCAGCTTCGTCCTGAAGGTTGTCTGGTCTAATTAGCATATTACACTTTTATTATTATAGATTTCTTCCTCTTAGACAGTGTTTCCCAAACTTCTCTCATGATGAGAATCACCTGGTGAAGTTGTTAAAATACAGATTCCTGCATCCCAACTAAGAAGTGCTAAATAGAATTTTTGGGAACATATAGGTAAAATTGTATACTTAACTAGTGCTCTAAGCTTAAAAATTCTAGTTTAGCACTGCTTAGTTAGGATTCAGGAATCTGTATTTTAACAACTTCACCAGGTGATTCTCATCATGAGAGAAGTTTGGGAAACACTGCTCTAAGAGATACTGGGCAAAGCAGGTAACCCTGCAAAATTGGAGCAAATATAATTTAGAACTTAACTGATGCCATGAGTGTTAGGTTGAATCAAGTAATTCTTTATCTACTGTTAATATTAAGGTACATTTCCTTCAAGTTTTTGTTTTACTACATGCATATTTACATGCATATGAGTGAGCTCATTCTCTATATACAAGGCTGGGTCCTGAATTTTTTCATTCAACATTACATAATAAACATTTTTCTATATCATATTTCTTCACATGGCTTTATCGAAATGTATTTGATTCTTGTAAGTACTGTTTTTGGCAAAAGTAACTTGAAATATATTCCCTATCTTCAATGAGACAGGTTCTTATAAGTATTGTTGCAGAAAACCAAATCAGGATAAAAGATTCCATTTTTACTTAAGGATTTTTATCTTTCCAATTAGGCAGCATGCTCAGCCTAGAAGAGGTCATAGTCACTCCTGGTAAGGCGAACTCTGGCATAAAGTAAGACCAGGACTTTGTGTTTATTACTTCACAGGGCTCGTATTTATGAGGGTTTTTACAGAACTTCAGAGCAATCGGGATGCACTTGTTCATAGTCAGGCCTCCTAGTCCCAGAATGATGAATCAGTTTTCTCTGACACTATTGAAAATATAGCTTGAAAATATTTTCCTCTTGTTAAGTTATGTTCCTCTTGTTATTCAGGCCACGCTGACCAGCCACTGGCGTGGATGTAGACCTGATAAAGAAGGTTCCACACACTCATGGAGCATCAAGTCCTCACACTCTCAGTATCCTCACTGACCACCCCTGGGTAGTATACATAACTGTCTGAATATTCTGGCATGGAATTGTCGGTCCTGGTTTTGCTGCTATCTGTGTGACTTTAAAAAAATCTCAACCTCACTGTGCCTAATTTTTTGTACCTGCCAAAATGGAGATATCATTGCCATTCTCCAAAGTTTGCCATGAGAAAAAGTGGTTATTTCTCCTGAGCACTTGGTGCTATAACATGTTCTTTAGAATGATAAAGGTATTAATAATGATCATGGCTGCCTTAAATTTTATAGTTGCCTTTGAAATTTTTGTTTTATTTCTTTTTATATATTTAATTTTCTATTTTAAAGTAATTTTAAGCTTACTGGAAAGGTGCAAGAATAATACAAAAAACTCCTGTATACCCTTTAACTAGATTCATAAATATTTGACGTTTTGCCACATTAATCATTCTCTTTATCTATCCAATTTCTTTTCTGAACCATTAAAAAAGAAGGTTGCAAATATCATGCCCATTTATCCCATAATACTTCAGGGTATATTTCCTAAGAACAAGAATATTCTACAATACATTGATATACTAATTTAAACTACTGCAATTAGATGTTGCAATATCTTTATAGCAAACCTACTCTAAGGTCCCATTCAGTATATAAAACAAAACAAAACAGCATTTGCTTGTCAGGTATAGTTAGTTACATTCAAATTATTGCTTTAAGATGATGTTTATTTTTCTCTGATTATGAAAATAACATGTTCAAGGTAAAACATTTAGAACATTAGAGTCACACGGCACAGTTACCTTCTGAGGCTTCACTAAAAGGGCTGCAATCTCCGAGGTAACCACGTTAACAATGGTAGTTATGTCATCTTTGAAACGGTCGGAAAAACGAGTCCTCCGAAAATTGTCCTGTTTGTCCATGTTGTGTACATACTGAGCCATGCTTTTCACCTACAGAGGGATGGGGGGAAATGTCAACTTGGGGACATTGACCTGCTTGTACCCTGTGGAAAAGGGGAAAAGGCTGGAAGAAAAGCTCACTAACAATAGACTTTCTAACACTTTATCTGTGCTGGTAGTTGCCCAAGCAGGCTGGGGGCTGAAAATGCTCCTGACACACAGGTGGTTACCATGGTGGTGGGAGGTGGGAAGAGTGTCCTCTTCTTGACCCTGAGTCAGGGGGCTTCCTCCTTGCTGCTGACAAAGCCAGGGAGCTTAGTTTGTAGCCACCGTGTCATGAGACTCCCAACTGCCTCTGTCTGGGAAGGCAGACCCTTGCGGCTCCCAGAGTCACTTAGCCATCAGTCTGCCCTAGCACACAGCACATCACCGAAAAGGGGACTGTTTGTAAAACTGCTTGTGACGTGAACTGAAGTCCCTGCTATCCCCGAAACTACAGGAAGGAGAAAGGGAAAGAAACGTCCCTCCTGGGATCTCAAGTTGAAATGAAGAGCACAGTTTCCCCCAGAAACAGTTCTATAGCATGCTAGCTGGAAACCTGACCAGCACTTCGAACATTGCTTCTAAGAGGAATTATGTCTTGAGTTCTATAAGACTGACTAGTTTTTAATCTATATTTTAAATATTTAAATATATACATAAATTAAATATATATCTCATATAACAAAAGGCTAACATGCAAATTGACCGAATGGTGGAATGACTGGCTGCTATGACACACACTGACCACCAGGGGGAAGATGCTCCATGCAGGAGCTGCTCCCTGGTGGTCAGTGTGCTCCCACAGGGAGAGTATCTCTCAGCCAGAAGCTGGGCTCACCACTGGTAGCACAGTGGCGGTGGTAGGAGCCTCTCTCATCTCCGCTGCAGAGCTAATAATCCCTCGGAGGATGTCTGATTGCCAGTTTAGGCCTGGGGGAGGCGGGGGGGCGGGGGGAGAGAGGGTGAGAGAAACGTCTGCACCAACCACCAGAGAGAAACATTGATGTGAGAGAGACACATTGATTGGTTGCCTCCTGCACAAGCCCCAGCTTGGTGCCGGGGATCTAGCCTACAACCGAGGTACATACCCTTGTAGGGTGGTTCAGGACCCAAGGACATATCTGCACCCCACAGTCTCACACTCTTAGTGAGAGGACCTGGGTGAGGGGTGGGAACTTAACCCTATTTTTGTCTGGCAGAGTGTCTCTCACTATGCTGACCAAGGACCTGGGAACACAAGGTCCTCTTTGTTCTGGGCTACCCTCGTCCTGATTCTCTGCTGGCTCCCTACCCCGCACCAGGCTTTTGGAGCTCACTGAGTGTTCGGCTCCTGCCTGCTGCGCCTGGCCATCCTACAACCAAATAAATAATTCTCACAATACCACACTTCCAACTGATGGCCTCTTTCCAGACAGTCAGCAACTTGCCAGCTACTGTGTCCTCTGTATGTCTAGAGAGGAGCACCCCGTAGAAATATTAGTGGGTGCTTGGCCCATTATTTGTGGGTGGGGTGAGGCAGGAAAATATTTTCCCTCATATTGGCCTTCGTGACCCATTCAGAGCAAGTGTACCTCTAAAAAACACCTTGGTGCAGAATTTCCTGTCCTCAGCGAACTAGGTCACCCATTTATCTCTGGGTCCCCAAAGTCTGGCTCAGCGGTTTACAGAAGCACGGGGATCTATTCATGAGCAAGTATGCAATTCACAAAAGGAGGGTGTTCAGCAGCTCTCATGCCAAAGTGGTTGTTCATTACTGCTTGGGCATGAACACAACTGGAAGGTGTTAAATCTCCCAGGTTGTTGGCTAAGTCCACGAAGGCTGTGCTTTCTTTCTCATCAAGCTTCTTGGGCAAAAAACAAAAACAAAACACAAAAACTGTCTTGGTTTTTAAATAACTTCCTGGGCATGTGAAAAGCAAATGCACAAACAACGCACAGAGGATTGGGCACCCTGTCTGAGCCTGAGGCCAGTTTCCTTGCAAAGTTCTGGCTGGGGCTGATAGTTTCTATTTGCCTCCAACCCAGCCCTTACTTAGATCCATTCCTTGCCCTTTTCTGTCTTTCTCCAAACCCTGAGAAGCTGATCTCCATGGACTACACCTCTCAGGTCTCCTTGGCTTCTGGTTGGAAGGGGCCAACAGAGGCACCAGCAAGGGATCAGTGGGCAGGAGAATGGAAAGGTCCTGGTATTTATCCACTCCACGCCCTCATTCCCATCACAGCGTGGTTCTGGCAGTGGCAGCATTTCCCTAAGACTCCAGCTGCTGTGTGTGGACCGTCTCCTCTGCCTTAGCTTTCTCTAGGCCCTGTTCGAGTGCTCACCACCCTGGCTTCTTTAGAATAACAACCTCCAGCACTTGCAGCTCCCTGGGTGCCTCACCAACCCTTATCTGCTTCTGTAACTTGTGTACACCCTGAGCAGAGTTCTTCCGATAAATGCTTTTTAGTTGACCCCTTTGAGTAATGCCAACGCTGTCCTGCTAGGACCTTGACAGACTTAGGTTATAACATGTAGAACCCTGGGTAACCGTGTCTTGGGTGACCTGCATGTTGACCAACCTCCTCCATGTGCTGGGATCACCAAGAGCTTTCTTTCAGGCATCTAATTAGCATAATTAGCATAATAGCGCTTTAAATTTTGCTTACTCTCCTGGGCCCACCAAGACCCAGTAAATAAATGTGCAAGATCAAAAACCACTTGTACCTTTTCCATGGCTCTTAGCTCCCTGCAGTGAGGGACAGAAAAGCGGGATTGAGAAAGCCTTGCCAGCCGAAGCAGGTTTGGCTCAGTGGATGGTCCCAGGTTCGATTCTGGTCAAGGGCATGTACCTTGGCACATCCCGGGGAGGGGGGGGGGGAGGCAGCTGATTGATGTTTCTCTCTCATCGATGTTTCTAGCTCTCTATCCCTCTCTCTTCCTCTCTGTAAAAAATCAATAAAATATATATTTTTAAAAAAAAGTACATTCTTGAGAAGGATTATGCGTAGCCTCTGGATTGGTCTCAGATAGTCTTCCAGATGTGCATGAGCTTGGCTAATGGATGTCAGGCGGCCTGGACACATGAACATTCTTTCCTAAGTCTCCATAGTAAGACATACAACACATTTTCGATGCTATTATTTTTCCTTTCTCAGGGATGCCAGCCATTAGTAGAATTATATGAAGGACAGAGCCACTGTTATACATGCAGAGAAGCCAACATGCCTTCAAAAGAGAGCTTCAGGATGCCATGGGGAGCCACTCATGAGATGAGTCGGTTAGAGATGGAGATAAATAGAATTATGAGGGCTTGGGGGGCCATGACAAAGATGTGTGCTTTATTTGTCACACTCTACAAATCATTGAAGGTTTTTAAAGAGGGGAATTATACCATCTGTTTAATATCAAGGGCCCTGTGCAGAATGGATGGGCTCAGGCAAAAATGAATGCAGGCAGCCAAAGAGAAAGTTATTGCAAGAGGCACCAGAGAGATGATGGTGGTTTGGCCTGGTGGTGGGTGGTGAAGATGGTGAGAACCAAAGTGTTGGAGGTAGATTTTCAAAATAGAAAAAAACAAACAAACAAGATTTGGTGAAAGTTGGGTGGAGGGGTGAAGGAGAGTAAGATTATAAGGAATGACCCCATGTTGTCAGTGGGAGCAACTCAGTGGATAAAATGTCAGTTCCTGTTATGGGACACATCACTGCTTTCCTGCCATGTGCTTGTCATGCCCTACCGAGCACAGATAGAAACATGCATGAATCTCACCAGGAGTTCGAAGAAGAACCAGGCGTACTTGAAGACCGTTTCTCTCACCATTCCAGTGCTGACCACCATCTGCAGGGCAAGCTCCTCATGGAAATGCTGGACGACAAACACCCAAAGAAACATTACATTCTTGTAATGACTGTCTGTGAGGGCAAATGCTTTGTATTCCAACACCTCTTCTCTTTCTTACCAATCGTAATAGCTTGTTAGTTACTGGCACATGTGTCCTAGACTAGCGGTCGCCAACCTTTCAGACCTCACGGACCACCATGGTCCGTGGATCACTGGTTGGTGACCATTGTTCTAGACCACAAGTAGGTGGCAAAGCCAATGCTGAAATAACCTGAGCTTGGAGGACATTTAGGTCGGTAGGAGAAGGTTGGTGGTGTTATCACACAGGAGAGCTGGGTTTGAACAAATGGCCTCAGCTTGGGAGGGGGTCTGCTTTCTGGGGTAGCCATCAGAACTGGGGGTGTCTGTGTTTTTCCTTTCAGATCCTGCAGCAAACACTGTTTACAAGCTATTCCTCTACCCTCAGTTTTCTCACCCATGAAATCCGTTGTTGGGTGGTAACAACGGTTCTTAAACATGATTGTGCCATTAGGATCCCCTGGAGGGCTTGTGAGGACCCAGACTGCTGGGCCCACCCACCCCCAGAGTTTTGGATTCAGACTCAGTGAGTCTGTGGCAGTATCTGGGAATCTGCATGTCTAACAAGTTCCTGCTGGCAATGCTGGTCTGGGGACCTCTGTTATAGAACCAATGACTAGATGGTATTTAAACTCCCTTCCAGATTGGACAGTTTTTGTTTCTATACTCCCACTATGGCTTTGATGGACTGGGTTTATGAGCAGATCCTCTGCAGTAAAAGACATAGTGGCATCCGCCTGAACTCACAACTTCTAAATTCTGACGTTCCAAGGTCAGATGCTTGAAAATTCCTCAGCTCCACTTTATGTCCTCACTTCCCTTCAAATCACCTAACTCAAATGGAGCAGATGGTAATTTTTACACCTTTTGTGCCTTTCCCATCCCCTCATTTATCTGGCTACTTGTTAATGCTTTTGACAACAGTTTGGATGGGATGAAGTTCAAGACTAAAGGTAGGTGACAGATTCATCTCAGTCTGCCTGAGCCTGTCAAGGTCTTAAAATGAAAGTCGCGCAGCCCAGAGACCCCCTCAGTACCAGGCAAACTGGAATAGTTGGTCAACTTAATAATGACAAAAATGGGCATTTTCTATGGATTTCATTTATCTAATGACCATAAAATCCACAATGAAGGCAGATGGGTTTATTGTTTATCATTTTGTGGGTAAGAAAGCCAAAATTTGAATATCCTAATATCACACCCTAGAGCACTGGCGTATGCAGAAGGTAAGTTTTAAGTTCAACACCTAAAGCAAAAGGCTGACAGTTTCCCCCCTCCACCTCAAAGATTGCCTTTGACTAAGCCTTATGTACAGAATGTATGTGACCCAATTTATTAATTCTCATGGACATTAAAATCTGAGAGTGACTCCGCTAAACTAAAAGGAGACAAATGGAAAACCCATGTGCAGATGTCTGGGGACTCTAACTATGTACATTCCCCCCCAGTTCTGGTGATGAATGGAGAATGCTGAGGTTAGTCAGTGGATTCCACTCATTCTGCCAGGCAAGTCAGACTTTTATCATCTCAATACACGTTGATACATTTGTTTGGTGTTGGGAGTCTTAAGGGAAGCTTTCCCACCCAGAGAGGCATGAGGCGAGCGTCAGTCTGGCAGGTGGTCTAAGCGCGCACCTGATGTAACGCGGCTACACATGATCTTCCCACTGTAGGAAAGAGAGCACTCTCCTGGCTTTAAAGGGAGCCTCCGGAAAGTAGGTCAGCTTGGCTGGCATAGTCTTATGGCAAGGACAGATTAGAGAGGGATTAACTGCTTCTTAAAGAATTGTTGCTGCTCAGTGGGCAACAGTATTACAAGAACACCTTGCAAAACGGGGTCCAGAGCGTTACGGGAAGCAGCCAAGCAGCTGGACCCTGTTTGCTCAGCTCACACACCGGCTAAACTTCCCTCGGAAATGAAATTATCTCACTGACCAGCCAAGTTAAAACGAAGCAAGTACCAGATAATGGCTGCGCCTGGGAGAAATCAGCCCAGCCTTGAGGTTGTCAGGCTGTTAGGAAAATCATGGTTTTAAGAAGGAAAATGGTCCCTGTCATCATTTCTGCAAAGCTCAAAGCTAAGTTTTAGGGTAAGTGAAAAGTTTATTTTCAGCACCTACCCATATCTCCTTTTACTTCTTTTACCATGAACTCCTGGTATCTCTCCCCAGATTTACAGGGCCTGGGTTACTGTAGCATGGGCCCCGCAGGGCTCCCGTTCATTTGATATTTCCCTGTGAGTTATGCTGAGTTCATTTCTTCCTCGCCTGTTTTAATGCACATTTTCCTGAGGTGTCAGCTGTGGTGAATGGCTTCCCTCTAATTAGAGGTCTTAACAAACACTCAAGACCTTAACATAAGTAGCTACTATGAAGGTGAGACTCTTGGGTGGATGGCTGAGGAGGAAACCTGGGACAGACAGTTTCCCCCTCCACCTCTGGGCCACACAGTCAGGGACAACGATCGGGGCATTTTGTTAATATAAGGAATTCCAGTGAGCAGTTTAACCGCTTGTAAAGTCTCTGAACTCACGGGAAAGGCTAACTATAATAGAAAGAATTATGAGAAAGCATTTCATAGCTCCCTAATATATGTATTGTTAAAATAACTGCCTCATTAATGCCATACACTTTGGTCGAGGATGAACTGTCCCCATCTCACCTTCTCTTAAAAAAAAAAAAGCTAATGCAGTGGTTCTCAAAGTGTGGTCCCTGGACCAGCATCAGCTAGGGGCTTATTAGAAATGCAAATTCTTGGGCCCCACTTCAGATCTACCGAATCAGAAGCTCTGGGGAGGGGGCCCAGCAATCAGGCCTCCCAGGTATGTCTGATGCATGGTAAGTCTGGAAAACCAATAGTTAGTAGGTAATTACCTGGTCAAAAATGGGGGATAAAGATAGGGCCCTAAATGTCTGTGTGTGTGTGCGTGCATGTGTGTATGTGTGTGTGTGTGTGTGTGTGTGTGTGTGTGTAAAGGGTGGGAAATATTGTCCTCACACTGCCCTGCTCAGTACCTTTTTGCTGGTGGGCCTTGGGGCTCCGGTCGCACTCGGAACATCATTATTGCCAGAGCTATAGTAAGACATCCGGTTGCAGTTGCGATCAGCAATCTGAAATACACAAACCACCACTCAACAGGCAACCAACAGTGGTTCCCTGGGAAGATGAGCCAGGGACCTGGAAGTCACCACCTCCCAATTCCTTTTTAATGTTATTTTCTACTTTTACCCTGGTTACAAAGGTGAAACGATGGTTTACATAAATAGAAAACAAAGCAAAGAAGGTAAAGTTACACCTAGTTCTACAATACTTGCGTCTGAGACAACACCTGACCACAGGTTACTATAGTGAAACCTAGTTAAGTACCAGGGGTGTTTACTAGTAATAATCCCTTCAACAGTGTCAGCCTGTGACTTTATTGGGAGAGAAGGGAAAAAACGTATGGGAACAGTGCCTCTCTGTGGGTCAGGCTGGTACTGTAACTAGATTCCTCAGCACTGTAAGAAATGGTCAAAAACCACTTCGGACAAACTTTTCTCCCCTTACTACAAAACAATTAGAAAAGTCTTAACCTACTCTACATAGAATTTAATATTTCCACTTTTATTAAAGAAAACTGTTATGAGTAAGGCTGTCAGTGATACCTGTAGGTCACTTCTCCCGTAGTCAATCAGAAAATGGGGTCATTTAAAGGGACCTTAAATGTGAGGTCGAACCATGGTGTGCTGGCAAATGTTTAGCCACCAACTCCCGGGGGTGGAGAAGGAAGCCTGAATTGTAGCATTTGCCAATTTCTGTGCTGTAACTTCTTACATTGTGGCTGATTTCAAGTTCATGATGGCTTTGAGCATAACATTGAGAAGAGATGTGCAGTAGCAAACCATTAGATAGTATTTCCACCAAACAGATACAATAGATATAACCTCAAGAACACAGATAATAGTAAAACACAGTAGAATAATTAGGAAGGAATAAGGTTTGAGTACTACCTTTGTAAAGTTACGGACAAGTTGCAAGGGTGGTGGTACAGAGTTCTAATACACCCTTCACCAGGTTACATAATTATGGTACATTTTTCAAAACTAAGAAATTAACATTGGCACATTACTATTAACTAACCCATAGATTTTGTTCAGATTTCTTCAGCTTTTCCACTAATGTCCTGTTTCTGTTCCAAGATACAATCCACGATACCACCCTGCATTTAGGTTACCTCTGTTTTTACTATAACTTATTTGTTATTTTATATAATTTAATTTTTAATAATGTCTGTGTTTAATAACAAGTTTTAAAAATTCCTAGAAATTTAACAATCAGCTCTTAAAAACTGGTCTGAGCCAGCTTCTATACCTCTCTGGGTTTTTTTGTAACTAAAAAAGAGTAGAATATCACCTAAGGTACACCTATAGCTTACCAGAATCTCGGGGGGGTGGATCCAGGGTTTTTTATTTTATTTTAAGATTTTTTTTAAGAGAGAGAGGAAGGAAGAGGGACAGAGAGAAACATCTATGAGAGAGCTGAACATCAATTGTCTTGGGTATGGCCAGCACACGCCCTACCAAGGATCAAGCCCGAAACCTGGGCGTGTGCCCTGACCAGTAATCACACCAGCAAACTTTTGGTGCATGGACTACGCTCAACCAACTGGCCCACACCAGCCAGGGCGGACCCAGTGTTTTTCAAAGATGCGTAGAGGATTCTTAAGTTCAGCCAGGGTTCAAATCCTCCATGGAGATGAGGACAATGAGGCCCAGCACAGGAACTGACTTGCCTATCACCACAAGGCTAGCTGGTGTCAGAGTCAGCCCAACCCTGGCGTCCAGATTCCCTTTATCAAAATGTACTGTCTCAAGTGGGTGGATTTTGTAAGGGAAATTGTGCCAAAACCTAGAGAGTTCAATTTACCACCCTTAGGGGAAATGATTCTACTCTAAAGCTTAGCCACTGTGAGGCCACAGATAACTGGAAATAAAATTCAGACTAAGAATTCAGGGTTGCTGAATTACATACTTTCATAAGGGGAATTGTATGGTGTGTGAATTATATTACAACTTTTAACAATTTCAAACAAGAGACATTCTGCAAAATACCTCAAGGAAAGTCTAAGAAACTGTCACAGTGAGCGGGAGCCTAAAAACTTCCCGCCAGAGTACAAAATAGAATGTGGTGCCCTGGACGGGACCCTGGACAGAGAAGGGACATTAGGGAAAATCTGAGAAAATATGAACGTTAGTTACTAATAATAACATATCAATGTTGGTTCACTAATTTGTGACAAATGTACCATTATAATGTGCAGGAAAACTGGGTATGTACGGTACTTTCTGTACAGTACTCACAATCATTCTGTAAGTCTAAAACTGTTCTACAATAATAAAAAAGCTTATCAAGAAAAAGCAACAGGGCAAGCCACCAACCCTCTCTGTTTTTACTTCTCTATTAGCACACGGGATAATGAAGCCATTAATGTTAATGAAAGCAAAAGCCAGATATAAAAGAACAAAACAAAATAAAAAACAACCTTTCTAGGTATCCAAAATAGTTAGAGCTAATTTTTTTCCCCCTTGAAAATAAGATTCATGATATTCTTGACTCCTTGTGGCTAAACCAGCAATGCCCTAAAATCTTCCCGCCAGAGTGAATTGAGCAGATCCTCAAATGCCTCTGCATCTTTCTGAATGGCCATAATCACTTCAAAAGACAATTAATACTCTGAGCAGGAAAGCATTTGACCAACACTGTGGGCAGCAGCGGTGGCTGATGTGTTATTTCTCCAGGTGGTAGTTAGAAAGCCCGAGTCACTCTCCAGGGTGTGACATCTCCCCTACCTTTGCGGACATGATGCTCTTCACTTCCTCATCGTCGGCAGCGGAGTGTGTCCCCGCGAGGTCCGGGTTACTGCTGCTCATCACCCGGGCCTGCAGCAGCTTCGAGCTCACGGAAGCCGCAGAGGTGCGTCCATACGTGTGGTAGCGAGGATCCGGGAGAGCAGTGGAGCCGCCTGCATCCAACCCATCAGACACAGACATGCCAACAGAAAGGGGGTCAGAGTCATTTCCTGGACGTGAGAAGGAACTGAAGAGGGATGAGGTAGATTAGGCCTCAGAATTAGGGTCTTATTATTAAACTAGAGGCCCAGAGCACAAAATTCATGCACGGGTAGGGTCCCTAGTGGCCAGCAGGGGCCTTCCTTCATTTCCTGAAGCCCCCTGGTGGTCAGCGCACGTCATAGTGAGAGATCAAATTCCGGGTGGTCAAACTCCCAAAGGGACACTTTGCATATTAAGAATAATATAGTCATCTATATATATATAGATGCCTTAGGGAAGATAATGATTTGGGGGTAAATAGTTAGGATGTAAGGCAGTAGGGCAGTGGTTCTCAGCCTTTCTAATGCTGTGACCCTTTAATACAGTTCCTCATGTTGTGGTGACCCCAAACATAAAATTATTTCCGTTGCTACTGTAATTTTGAATCATAATGTAAATATCTGTGTTTTCCAATGGTCTTAGGTGACCCTGCTAGCGGTTCTCAACCTGTGGGTTTCGACCAGTGAGGGATTATCAAAGAGGCAGAGAAAATGAGTGCTTAGAGTATATAAAGAAGGATGGGGGCAGGAAGAAAGCAAGAGGAAAATCTAGAAATGAACTTTTAACTTTAGTATTCCTGTCATATTTGTGTCATTCTGAAAGATAAAATGTAAGGTTCATGCTTTTTATTTCATTTGAATGACGTGGCAGTGGGGTGGGAGTGAGGGTGCTGGGCCGCCGGGCTGCATCCCCGAGGCCAGGCTACCTGACTTGGGCGGGTCCTTCTGCAGCTCCGGCAGGCGAAAGACGTAGTGCACGTAGGAGGCCAGCAGGCAGTTCCTCCCGTGCTGGTCTTTGCTCAGGTCCTTGCTGTTGTGCAGGCTGTTGGCGATGGCCAC
Source organism: Pipistrellus hanaki (assembly GCF_964339955.1). Taxonomy (NCBI): domain Eukaryota; kingdom Metazoa; phylum Chordata; class Mammalia; order Chiroptera; family Vespertilionidae; genus Pipistrellus; species Pipistrellus hanaki. The sequence goes on along the minus strand of NC_140513.1, from coordinate 40,589,941 downwards.
CACGGACTCGAAGGCAAACTGGGAGAAGTTGGCTGAGGAATCAAGATAAAAATGAGCAGCCTCACCGTCGGCCCTTAACGAACCCAAAGGGTTCTCCAGGGCAGTGACAGGGAGCCTGACCACCGACCTAGAGAGCAAGGTGGGTCAGGACGCCGGCCTGGGGCAGAGGGTGCTCCAGCACGCTGGCTCTGCAGGCTGCCAACAGCCTCATGGCCCCATGCTTCCTCCCTCATTCTCTCCCTCCCGCCAGCACTGCGCTTTTTCACGACAAAGACACTGGACTATCCAGACAACCTCCCTTTCTAAACCGTGACGTGAACTGGGGCTGCTCAGTGGGGTCAGCACTGACCTGGTCCGCGTCACCCAGGAGCAGCCTCTCAGGCCCCTCCACAGACTCACTGAGTCAGAATCTGCATTTTCACAAAGTGCACCGGAGTTCTCGTGCACACTGTGGTCTGAGATGCACTGTTGCATCTTGGTATACAGATGACTCTAAAAATGTATGTACTGAGGTGATCCCCTACAGTGGTCCTTTACAAAGGATGATTTAGAACATCCGCGGTCTTGTTCTGGAGCTCCAGCCTTCCACACAGTTCGGCTCCATCCTACTGACCCAGCTTTGGACCCTTTTCTGCTCAACCTCCACTTCCCTTAAAATGAGGCACTGACTGCTCTTTCTCTTCTCTGTGACTTGGCTGATACTGTTGTCCTCATCCAGAAAGCCTTCCTCCCACTCACAAAATCACACCAACCCTTCAATGCTCAGCACAATCCTATCTCCCCCACAAAGCCTTTGGTACCACTCAGTACAGGGCTTAAGTGACAGCAAGTCCCAGCATGCTTTGGCTGTTTCTGGTGGTAAATCCTGTCTTTCTGAGCAGGCTGGAAGCTCTTCCAGGGCAAAGTGCATTTCTCATACTTTCTTGTCTCTCAAGTCCCTTTCATTGTGTCTGACAACGACAGGTCTGAATAAAGGCTTGTTGTCTAAACACCTCGACTCATTCTGCCTGTCCCAACACCCTGCTGTCCCCATGACAAGGCAGCAACTTGCTATGGAGAAGACAGGTGAATGAATATTTCTGTCCAACACACAAATCTGTATTACATGGCTGAGACATGCAAAGCAGTGTGCCACATAGGTGGGGGCATAGAGAGAAATCCAGGGAGGGGAGAGGTCACTGCTCTGCAGGAATCTAGCTAGAGAAGGTCAGCTGCACATCTGAAAGGTAGCCTACAACGTGGGTGTCTTAATGTGGAACCACAAAAGACACACCCCAGGATACAGTGCAAACAAGGGGTTAAGAAGACATGCTCTTCCCTGGTCTAGGAGTTCAGGAAGTACACCCCGCTCCTCCGCCCCCCTCCCCCTCAATCAATTTACTCGTATTCCATAGCCCAACTGTGCTATTTCCTTCTTTCCTCACACTCGCACGCTTTTCTGGGTCACATGCTTTTTGCCACTCTTTCACTGTCTCCATTTGGGCTGCTTTCTCTCTACCCCTCCTTCAAGGTCATCTCAAACACCTTCTTCCTAGGGGCCTCCAACATCCTCCCTGATGGATGTTCTAGCGCACATGTGTCAAACACAAGGCCCGAGGGCCAAATCCAGCCCGCCAGGCCTTGCAATGTGGCCCGCACCGCGTTGTCATTACTGCACTCCGCTGTCAGTTTATGACATTGTCAGTTTATGACTGTTCAGTAAACCATTCGGCCAGCGATTTAGGCTGGATTTTAGATTTTGGCCCCTTCTCTGATTGAGTTTGACACCCCTATTCTAGCGCCTGCTCTCCCCCCAGTATTTTTAGCTGTGTCCTTTCGAGGATTCTTGTCCTATGCTGTTGCTCTTCACTATATTTATTGTAAGTCCTCTGAGGTCAGCTATGCTCTCGATTATTGCGAAGCCTACAACTGCTAGCATAGTACTGGGAACACTGTACTAAAAGACATCTGCTGGACTCGCTAGCATGGGGTAATATAAGCCCAGCCAAAAACAGTGTCAGACAAAAATGCCCTCCATCAGCCAATCTGCCCCAGCAGGAGTCAGCAGAACCACGGGACCCACATCTTACATGACATTATTTCCAACGGAAGTTTTACACATTGTAGTTAACGTTAATTTGTTAAAAGCTAGCATTTACAATACACTGTAAGTCAGCAAACAGATGAGTGGTTGCCAGGGGCCAAGGAGAGAGGTGGATATTGAGTGACTGCTAAGAAGGAGGGCTTTCACCAGGAATTAAATCATAGTGATAGTTGCACAACCATGTGAATGTATTAAAAACCTTGGAATTGTACACTTAAGTGAATTTTATGGTATGTACATTACAACCTCAATATAAAACATGATCACACTGCATTTCAATTTAGAACTCCTTTCCTTCTACTTAATATGAATTGTCTTATTCTTTTGAGATATTATATTTCCCTGTTGGTCAAGAAAACAAAAATATCTTAGAAGTACAAGAATTCTATCCACTACAAGGAATGGAATTTGAAAGGCTGCTTCTAATAGTTTAAAAGATTTAAACTATGATTTTAAACATCCGGTCTTCATTTCTTTTTTAACATCCAGGGAAGAGCAAGAAACAGCACTGGACCTGGCCTCCCTCGGACTCACATCATCAACAGAAAAGATCACACTTTCCCTGCTCCCAGGATTTCTGGGAAACGGTGTCTCCTCACACAAGGCACTGCCTGCCCCTCCCGCCTTCTCCCAGCCTCCTACCTGTCTGGCCGGCGATGACCATAGGCTGCACGGACAGCTGGAAGAGCTTGTCCAGAACCAGGTGCAGGAAGAGCACGAGGGGCTCCAGGCGGGAGGAGTTGAGCCAGATGATGCTGAGCTTCAGCTCGTGCTCCAGCGTCGTCTCACTGATCTTCTGGTCCAGCACGCGGATGGGGAAGGTCACCTGGCTCTCCAAGGAGTGGCAGAGCGTGAAGAACTTCTCCAGGTGGTTGTCCTGGTGAGGCAGACAGCAGGCCTCAGGGTCTTGTCCCATCCAGGCTCACCAGGGAATTCATAAACACAATCAAATGGCTCCTGGTAGGCACAGCCCTTTGTCCCAGGTCTTAGACCAGAAGTTCTGAGACATGGATGTTTCAGACCAAGGTTATGAACCGCTTTGTAGAGTGGTGTGCACAAAACAGACCCTCTCCATGACTATTAACTGAAGAAGAAAATGATTTGGACTCTGACATATTCTGTGAGCAGGAGCAAGCACACCAGGTGAGCACACACAGCCCCAAATGGGTCTACACAGGCGCAAAACTCAAACAGTGGCTCGAAAAGGAGGGAATGTAGAAGTGGGAGGAAGGCAGAATCGCAGAGGGGAATGAGATAGAGGCTTCAAATGAAGTCTCTCCTCATACTTTCTCAGCCAACTGTACAGGCACTGGGTTCCTTCATTTAGGCGCTCAACCTTTTTATAAGGTCTTCCCATTTAAATGCATATTAAACTCAAACAGGCTTGGGAAGTTCCCCTAAAGAACTAAAGGTTATTTTTGCTTTATTCATGCACAATGATTTTCACTGGTCTGCTACTGGGCTGTCCTTAGAAGGTTCTATCTGTGCCCCCATCTTCACCATCGGCCTCCTGGCTCCGAAGTGAAGTGGACCTCGGTGTTGCTTACCTGGGTGTGAACGGAAGAAACAGCTTGCACTTCAATATTAAATACTCCCTTATGTCCTTCAGCCCATTTAATGGGAGGATTCTGTAAAGGGACTTTCTGTGTTAAAGAAAGAAAGAAAAAGATTAGCAAATCAATTCCTTTTTCTGAATACTAGCAAGCAGTGCAAAGCAACTTGACTGTAAATGTCAGGGTTATCTATAATAATAAAAGCATAATATGCTAATTAGACCAGACAGCCAAAGGACCTTCTGGACGTCATTCTGGACATCCTTCCGGACGAAGCTGTAGCAGTGGGGGGGGGGGGGGGGGGGGGGGCGAAGCAACGTGGTTAGGGGTGATCAGGCAGGCAGGCAGGCAAGCAGTTAGGAGCCAGCAGTCCCAGATTGTGGTGTTAGGCCTAAACTGGCAGTCAGACATCCCCTGAGGAGTCCTGGATTGTGAGAGGGTGCAGGCCGGGCTGAGGGGACTCCCCATCCCCCTGCACACAAATTTTGTACACCAGACCTCTAGTACAAATATAAAACTCCCCGGAAAACTAATAGAATTGGCCTTGGAGTTAGAAGCTCTACATTCAAATTCTGTTTTGTCCTGCACTAGTTACTTTTTTAAAATATATATTTTATTGATTTTTTTACAGAGAGAAAGGGAGAGGGAGAGAGAACCAGAAACATCGATGGGAGATAAACATCAGTCAGCTGCCTCCTGCACACTCCCCACTGGAGATGTGCCCGCAACCAAGGTACATGCCCTTTACTGGAATTGAACCTGGGACCCTTGAGTTCTCAGGCCGACACTCTATCTACTGAACCAAACCGGTAAGGGCCTGAACTAGTTACTTTTACTTTGCCAACTTAAAATCTCTGGGCCTTTGTTTTCTTTGCTGAAATGATGGATTTGAACTGAGAGATCTGTCTGTAAGCTCCCACCCAGCATTGATAAATCCTTGATTCTAGGAATTGAAATAGAGTAATATGTTGGTGATTTTCCCATTAATAAGGAATATCAAGACAAAACCTAGAGTATCTTTACACGATATAAAATTTTAATGCTTTTGAGCACTTGCAATTACTTTCCCTTTTAACAAAACGTTTCCAAATAGCAGTCCTGCTAGGTTCCTGCTTTAATTATTTTAAGTGACTCTTTTATGTCATTTATGTATTAATAACTCTGGAATCCTAAGAGGCCATTTTTGCCTTAAATTCCCATGGAATTATCTTCCTCAAAAGACATCATACAGGGTGAAGAGGGCCTATCTGACAGAGCTGCATGATTGTAGATTTTGCATCTTTCCCTTATATTTTTTTTGTTAATTCTCACCCGAGGATATTTTTTCCATTGATTTTTAGAAAGAATGGAAGGGAGGGAGGGAGATAGAGAGGTAGACACAAAGAGAGACACACACAGAGAAAGAAAGAGAGAGACATTGATGTGAGAGACACACATAAATTGGTTGCCTCCTTCAACCCAGGTATATACCCTTGACCAGGAATCAAACCCTTGACCCTTAGGTGAACAGGCTGCCACTCTAACCATTGAGCAACGTGGCCAGGGCATCTCTTGCATTTTAATGGCAGGATGCTGCATTTACAAGGGTAGGATGGGTAGATGGGGTGAGTACTTTTGGAAATATCTAAGACAGAGTCACAAACGGGGGTCAAAGCTGGATCCAACCCATGGACAAATTCCATTGGGCTCAGTGTTGGAAACTTTTTTGAATTTGTTGCCAACATTTAAAAGTCAGAAAATTTCACATGAAAGCCTATTTTTCTAACTTCTTTTGAGAACCAGAAGATATGAAGACATTGGGCGTGCGTCCCAGAATGCCACTGATCTGTGGGGCGGAGGAGCAGCTGTGACCTTCAGTGGGCAATCTCCAGCGGGAACAAGTCCACCAGGGCCCGGCACTCACTGTGAGTGAGTCCAACTCCCGGGGACACTGGAGGCTGCCACCCACGACCTTAAGCAGCACTGTCCCCTAAAAAATACATTGTGAGCCACATGTCACCTAAAACTTTCTAGTAGTCACGTTCAAAAAATGTAAAGGAACATGTCATAGTAATTTTAATATAGATATCTTAAATATATAGCCTAAAGATTATAGTTTATTGTATTTAACTATATATTTATTAAATATATAGCCTAAAGTTTATTGTTTCAATATGTAGTCACTATAAAAACTATGAATGACATATTTTACATACTTTTTTTCTACTAAGACTTCGAAATCAGGTTATACTTACATTACATTTCAGTTTGGACAAGCCAAATATATATATATATATATATATATATATATATATATATATATATATATATATATATATATTCCCCCCCCCATTGATTTTTAGAGAAGAAGGAAGAGGGAGAGAAAGGTAGAAAATCAATGATAAGAGAGAATCATTGATCCGCTGCCTCCTACATGCCCCCATTGGGGATAAGCCCGCAACCTGGGCCTGTGGCCTGACCAGGAATAGAACTGTGGCCTCCTGATTCACAGGTTGATTCTCAACCACTGAGTCACACCACATTTTAATAGCCAAACATGACTAGTGGCAACTATATTGGACAGTATTAAGTCTTCAGGATATTAGAAGAGGCTGAGGGTATATCTATAAAGATAGTTTGGGGCAAGAAGAATAAAAAATAGTAATTACTTCAACATAGAGTTTGTTTCTTGATATGCATTATTTCATTTAACATCCAGAGCAACCTTATGGACAGGTATGGGTGTGGTTTCTTCTCTGAGACACAGAGAGGGTAAGCCATTCAGCCCTGTATGCTCACACAGCTAGGGAGTAGCAGAGTGTGGATTTTGGATCCAAATTTGTTTGTTCCCAAAACCCAGGTTTGCTCTGCAGCATTAAGAAGATAATTAAGGGTTCTAAGAAATTAGAATGTGTATGATGGAAAGGCAGCTGTGAGGGTATCAGAAGGGCCTGTGTTTCCAAATCATAAAGAGTAATCAGGGCATGTCTGTGAACACACTCAGGCTGATCTCAGGTGGTTCTGAGGAGGGCAGTTTTGGTCTAAGGCTGGGCACACAACTGTGGCCCAGGGCAAAGAAAGATTCTCTCTCCAGAGAAAAACAGAAATAAGAGAAGAATGGAATAACCTGGGGATGATGGGTGGGTAGTCAGAGTAGGGAAGAATGTTGACTATTAAGGTTGGAATGAGAATAAAATTCCTGGGAAATTCTTCAACCTGAAAATTATAATAATAAATAACCCAAAAGAGTAGACGGGGGATCTATACGTTAAAAAAGTCTTAAAGACAAGTCAACCAATAGCAATGTATGGACCTTATTTGGATCCTGATTCAAACAAATAACTGTAAATAAAAATATGACATTAATGAGATCACTGAAAATTTGATTACTAACTGGATATTTGAAGATATTAAGGAATTATTAATTTTAAGATACAACAATGGTTCAAAGAAGAGCCCTTATCTTTGAAGATACATACTAGAATATGTATGAACTAGAGGCCCAGTGCACGACATTCGTGCACTGGGGAGGGGGTGTCCCTCAGCCGGGCCTGTGCCCTCTCACTGTCTGGGACCCCTCAGGGGATGTCCAACTGCTGGCTTAGGCCTGCTCTCATGGACATCCCTTGAGGGATCCTTAGCATTGCTGCCGCTGCGCTCTCCAGTCATGAGCCTGGCTTCTGGGTGAGCAGTTTCCCCCTGTGGGAGCACACCGACCACCAAGGGGCAGCTCCTGCATTGAGTGTCTGCCCCCTGGTGGTCAGGGTGTGTCATAGTGACCAGTCGTTGGGTAGATTTACATATTAGGGTTTTATTATACAGGATGAAATGCTATGATGTCTGGGATTTTCTTCAAAATACTACTATTGAAATAAACCTCCACCAACCAGACTGAGAATATGAGAGCCATTGCTGGTATGGTCAGAATGGCGAGTCCACTAGGCTCCCTTCTAATGGAGCGAGAGGCAGTGCAGAAAACAGGAGGAGAGGAAGGGTTCTGGCACTGGCAAAGGAATAAAATCCCCACTATCCATCTGGGGACAGTGACAATGGACCCAGAGGGGAAACTGATGGAATCTCGCCTGGGAACCTTTTATAAGGATCCATGCTGAGAGCAGCTGTTATCATAAGTGGGCTCCTTTTGCCTCCCCTTAAACATTAAATTATTTGTGAATCCCTTTTCGCAAGGCAATATTGCCTCTGGCACAGGCTGCATTTACTAAGTGTTCTGAACTGGTGATGTCTAAGTGAATGTTTTTTCATGGCTAGTTGTTTTTCCCATCTATCAGACCCATGTGTTCCCAGAAGACACCATATGCTGACAGATGACTGTTCCCAAACACATGCTGAGCATCCTCAGTCCTGTTGAAGGCACTGGGTAGTGGATCTAGGAAGGTGGTCCAAGATCACGGCTGGACAAGAAACACTGACGGCCAGCTTGCTGTTACCTCTGCAGAATGCATGGAGTAGTTGGGTGGCAGCTTTTCCAGGGCAACTGGGAGACAGTAGGATCCAGTTTGAAGACGTTCATTTAAGAGAATTGGCAGCCACTGAAATAGATGATGTAGAGAATAAAGCGGAATTTATTACTACATATAACTCTCACAATTTATCTAGCTCACAATAATCAAATGCAACTAAACGATGATTAGATATTGACCAGGACTCTTTTTGGCAGTAATTTCTGTCAAGTTCTTTGCATTTTAAATTCTGTGAGAGCTCTTGAGGTGGTAATATCAATGATTTACTGCTTTCAGAGCCAAAGTAGTAGCATTTTTCTTTAAAGCTAATGTTTGTATGTCTCTGAACAACATCAATGCTTAGGTTAACTTTTATACTTTTTAAAGAAAGAACTTTTTTCTCCTTGGAGGAAAAAAAGAGCTAGTTTTATACCAGGTGGGGCAAAAGTAGGTTTATAGTTGTGAGTATGGGAACCAGAGTTTAGTTTTGTATTATTACTTATTAATTATTGTATAATTTTCCATACAAACAACTGTAAGCCACCCTGCATGTAAAGTATATATATAAAATTTGGAAATAAAAGATATTGCAATGCTTTAAAATGTTTTTACTTACTATTGTTTATACTAAATGCATGGTAAACAAGTATATAGTCATATCAAAATATAAATATATATATATTTCTCCCAATGGTACATTTTTGTATTAAAATACTCTCTGTCATTTAAAACATAATGATATCTTCAAATAATATATTTATAGACACACAAATGTCTTAGACACACAAATGTGTTAGATGCAGTGTCACAGACTTCTCGACCACCCAAGCTGGTCATTTGACGTACATCCCCAATGTGTGGGCTGTGTACACTCTTCTGTTGTATTTGGACCTTGATTGTTATTGGCATGTCAGTGAGAGGGATTTATGCCTAGGACAGCCAGGAGGACCAGCCCCTATGGAGGAACAGCCGTGTAAGGGCCCACCCCACAGAGGAAGACTTATTTCAGGGGGGCTCTAGTGTCTGCTGACTCCTTTAGAATGTAGCTTGTGGAGGTGGTTGGGTGGTACTTCGATGTGGCCTGAAGCTGTCTACCGAGTTCACTGGTTCTGGGGCCTCCTAGGAGTTGCAGATGAAGGTCAACCACCACCTGTGGTCTGCCCAGGGCCATCTGACATGAGTCACAAAGTGATCTTTAAATGGCTGCTACTTGGAATAGGTTTGGAAGTGCTCAGTAAGGCCAAGCTGTGAACCAAGGCCAACTTCTGCTAATGCTGGCCTGGAGCCAATTAGATAGAGACACAAGGCACACTGAGGCCAGACGCTACTTGTTTGAGAGATTTTAGGAAAATATAAAGCATGAGCCCACACAGGCCATTTGTATGGAAAAGCAACTGGAAACAGCTAGGATGAGTCCACAAGTTGGGTGGGTTGGGGTTTCCAGGGGAACCATTGGGGTGCAGTGAACAGTGAGAGCCAGGTTGTGTGGGGACTCTGTGTGGGGAGGGCTCTGTATGGGGAGGGCTCAGAAAAGGAACAATGGCTCTGCCAGCACTTCTGTCCTGGAGAAAGCTGTCCCTCCAGCTCTCACCCTGATGCCAGACAACTCAGTTCCTCCCTGGTGTTCCTGGTGCCTTTTGAGCTGCTGCCCAATTGCTGGATCTCAGAGGGACTAAGTCTAAGTAAGACATGAGTGGGCTGTTTAAGAGGAATGCCTAGGACTCTAGGAGCCCTCAGCCTTACTCAGCCACAATCCCTGTTGGCTTTTACAACTAGAAGTTATGGGAACTTCTCTTGCTGGCGCTGGAACCCTGGGCTTGGAGGGGCCTACTTTGGGGTTGGAACCCCTCACTCCTCAGGAGGGGACTTTCCCAGCCAAGATATTCCTCCTGGTTTTTACCTGCCTCATGTGGGTGTGGGAATAGCCCATTTTGCATCTCTCCCCTTCCCCACTTTAATCTCAATGTGGCTTCTTCTTTAAATCCCTAGTTGTATTCATTCAACTAAACTTTAAGCAATTCTGAATGATGGCTGTTCTGTAGTTTAGTTGTAATTTTGATATCACAATGCCTTTTATTTTATTTTATTTTTGTTTTGTTTGTTTTTTAGATAAATGTGTGTTCTTTCAATATCTATCTCCCACTAGCTTTCCGTTCCTAAAATTTGTCATTTGCTAAGTCAAGTCATCTCTGCTCTTTGCTATAATCTGTTTTGGTACATTCTGTTACTTGTGACAGGAAAAAAGCAATTGAATAGAATTTAGTTGTTTATCTCTGCAGGGACCTTGGATGCACCAAGGACTGCAGTGTGAATTGGCAAGTTAAAAAGGACTCACTGAATATCCCAGGAGACTTTCTATGGAGGCTCCTTGCTTCTGCTGACAGCTGATGTGATAGAAGGTGAACAGGAGGTGGTGATTTACTGTGAGCTTAGCAGGGAGCTTAATTTTCACTTCTTCATAGAAGTCTGGAGACCTGTTTCAAAAGCACATTATACACACATAACTTTTGCAAGAATTACGACTTCTCTGACTATAAATTATAATGCAACAGACTCTTCAGGATTTGTCTGCTTGGTGTTTTGCTTTTTATTTTACAGCATTCTTACTCCTTGGCTGGAAGTCCTTGAGACCAAGCTTATGTCACTAGATATACTTCACTTACATAAGGGCACTTAGAAACTAAAGACTTTGGGGGTGGGGGTGGATGATTTCCACACACAATGGAAAAACCCAACAACTTAATTTGAAAAGGGGATGAGGTTCAATGTCCTGCTGTGACCTCATTTTCTGTCTCTACCCTAAGAACAGAGACAGTCACATCAAAGGATTTTGGAGAAACAAATGAATGAAGCAAGAGGAAAAGAAACCTGATTTTGCTGAGTTACAAAGTCCAAGATACCTTACCAAGGGCTTCGTGTACCTTACTCACTTACTCCTCAACCCAACACAGGAACGAGGGTTTAAAGGAAGACTTAGATGGGCCAAGTATGATTGACCCTGTACAGATTTCCCTCTCCAACCAAAAGTGGAATAATTTACATACTATTGATATTTTGGGACTCAATTTACTCACATAATAATGAGTGCCACATTTCCCCTTTGGTCAACTTAATTTTTCTTAAACAGGTAGTGGTGTAGGTGTGGAGTGGTGTAGACAAGAGCTTGATTTTGTTTCTGGCCCCCTCCAGTATTTCAAAGCTAGTTAAAAAAATGTATTTATTCAACGCCATAACACTTCTCTGTATCATACTAGACAGAAGGCTCCAGAAAATCAAAACACTATGACGTTCTTGAGGATATGTTCGTCTCTCAATCTTAATGGCAAAAACTGTGCAACTGCAACACAGAATCATGTAACTTGCATGAATTTCCTCTGTCCCTGAATTATAAAAACCACAGGAAGGAATCACTAGGGGATTCAGAAAAGCCACCAAATAATGAAACAATCTTGACATATGTTTAGAACTCTGTAATGCACTTACTTATTATGGTATGTGACAGCTGTGTACACTTCCTGCAGAAATTCAGGCCCATTGGATTTTCCAAAGATGACCTATTGACCAATATAAAAATGACCACATTAACAGTGATATTTGGGTATATGAAACCAATCATCATCAGCCCAATAGCACATTCTGTTCTCATACATCTATACTGAATAAGTTAAGAGTGCTGAGTTCTAGTAATCCAACTCCTAGGATTATGTTCCAAGAAACCAGAAACACCAGTCAGAAAGGATATATGCACCCCTATGTTCATAGCAGCACAATTTACAATAGTTAAGATTTGGAAACAGCCTAAGTGCCCATCAGCAGATGAGTGGATTAAAAAACTGGTACATCTACACAATGAAATACTATGCCGCTATAAAAAAAGACGGAACTTTTAACATTTGCAACAACATGGATGGAATTGGAGAACATTATGCTAAGCGAAATAAGCCAGTCAGAGAAAGATAAATATCACATGATCTCACTCATTTGTGAGATATAATGATCAACATAATTTGATGAACAAGAATAGATCTATTTAGAGACAAATGGTAGGGAAGAGGGGGTTAGAGAGCTACCAAAGGACTTGTATGCATGCATATTACCATAACCAATGGACACAGACAATGGGGCTTGCCCAGGTTGAGAATGGCTGGGGGGGAGGGGCGTTGATCAATTGGGGAAAAAGGAAACATATGTAAAACTTTAGACAATGAAAGAAAAAAAAAAAAAGGAAAGAGTGCTGAGTTCTATGATCAGCCCAACCACATGGATGCAAAATAACTGGCTATGAAGGGTAGAGTGAGGCCCCAAGGGCCACAGGTTTGTGAATCTGGAAAATCAGTGCCCTGTTGACTCTGCCACACTGCCTAGAGGTCTATATTTTTAGGCAAAGTCATATCTGTTAAAGATCCCTGGTCATGGCTTCTTTTCCAAAGACATGGGCCTGGTCACTGGGGTGATCAGGACCTCCCCTGTCCACATGTTTGGGCTATTTAGAAAGAGACACCTCTTGGGCTTCATTCAGCCTTTATGGTGCATGATTTGTCAAGTGGACTCACCTCTGGACAAAGAAAAAAGAGCCCTTTTTACTAGATGCAATAATCCCTTGGTGATTAGAGAACAGGCTGGAGTTTGGCCCCCACTCATCCCTGGCTGGGCACTTGGTTCGATTCAGGATTTGCATAGCCAGACCCGGCAGCTCTGGTGGACTTGCCATGAGCCAGAGCAGAGAGAATCAGGGGAGTCCTTCCCTAGGATTTCTTTCCTACCACCATTGCACGAGAAGACCACTGGGGAGGTAGGTGAGGCATTAGGGGGATGGTTAAAAAAAAAAAAGAAGAAAAAAATTTAGAGAATGGAAGCCCTGAAAAATGTTATTTCAGTAGAAAGGTTTAGTAATTGAATTCTATGACTTATACAAAATAGAAACAGCTAACAACTTTTGCAGCAGATGATTTTTAAAAAATACAAATTCTGACATTTTAGTTTTCTTAGAGAAACGCTGCATGATATATTTATTACTTGATTTATATTTTGCCTCAGGATGAAGATCAAGACCCAAAAGGTGTTGAGATGGCATGTGTTTATGATTCCTAGGTTCACATCTCTCTCGAGGTGGACTGGATGTGCGTAATTGCATGCTGCCAGTGCACATCTGGCAGTGCAGCAAACAGGGCAGACACACTGGGCCCGTCTATCTACTTCTCATGCTGTGAGGGTGGCGTGGACTTTCCGATATTTTCCAATCCTCTACTATAATCTGCATGTCCAAATTTCATAGCTTCTTATGGAATACGTTAGGAAAGAGATTTGCAATGTAGACTGACCCTGTTTCCCCTTCAGCATGCTGGGACCAATACTGGACTAGCCACTAAGGCCTCTGCACAGGCTGAGTAGCGCTGTCCTGAATAGACAGACATACTCGGCATGCTCATGAGCCCTAGGTTCTGTCCGCGTGAATGGACAAGGGAAGTTCACCACACCCTGGTTTGAGGCAAATGTTTACTCTGTCTTTACCGGCATAGCGTTGCTCGGATCCTCTCCACACATGAACTGGATCTTGATTGTAATGTTCCGGGCAGATGCTAGCTTGTTAGTGAAGTTCAGCCTCTGTGGGTAGACATAGAGAAGGTTTCTGGAAAAGAGAAGACCGAGAACCAGTGAATAAGACCTAGGGCTTGTTTTAAGCAATCAAGAAGAAACTTTTCTGAAGAAGGTTTTCCTTTCAGAAGTGAATTATAATATTTTGGGAGGAGTGAGTGAGATACTGCCGCTTCTTTCTCCTCAGCTGCAGTCATCTGACAATAACCAACAGTGTTCTTCTGTTGTTACCTACAAAGATGTGCCTGCTGCAGCTGAGAGAGTCTTAAGGTCCTGGGTGTGTTTCAGGTTTCTTTGGATATATTCCCCAAAGTAGAATCTCTGGGTCATCAACCTGCTCTTTTATGGGAAAGACCATCTCCATGTGGCAGGGAGAGCTGGTGTGTGGGTTAATCCGTCCTTGAGCTCCGAGTTCTGTGCCACATCCTGGGAGCTTTATTCACTGGGATGTGCTCAATGATCAGAGAATTGACATCTAAACCCTGAAGTTCAGCACTACTTTCTGCATTTTTTAAGCACGCGAGGCAAAACTCAGCACTCTTTTTGGATCGCTAACACTGCATCCAGCCCCACTGTTTGGCCTGGGCACCTCTCTCTGACCCAGTTCCACCACTGTGAAAATGGAATGGCACACATTGCTTCTGTAAAGTGACAGCCTTCACATACTCGGTGGCTTTTCAGAGATGCATACTCTTGGCCTGGGAAGTTTCATGTATGCTCTTAAAGTAAACACGAAGATCTGAATCTCTTGATTTGCATGATTTTCTGGGTCAAGTGAATAGAGAACCATTTTCAGAGATCATCTCAGGCCACTTATGGGAAGAGCAAATATTCTTAATAAACATGATTTTAATGGATAGGTGATATCCTATATTATGAATGTGCCATAATTTATATTAGTCTCCAAGAACAAGCATTTAGATGACTTCCTTTTTTTAATATTATAAAGCTGTGATAAACCCTTTATATATATGTATGTATATATAATGTATTGCCCTTCTGCAATGTAGTGTACTTTGGGAAGAATCCCATTTAGTTCTATATAGTTCTTCATCTTTGAATTAATTGGAGAGACACCAATCAACCTTTCTTTATGCCATGCTGGAAGAAATAATGAGCCCGAGTTTGTAAAATGCTTTGAAGTAGCTAGATGAAAGGGTCTGTGTAAATCACAACAGTAATAGCCTTGCCAGACTGGTTAAGCAAGTTAGCTGTCACTACACTCCTCTCCTACATTCCAATACAGGGCCACCACCCACCTGTCTCACCCATCCCCCAACACTGGCCAACAATTCTGCACATTGCTTCCACAGGGGTTGCTGACTCCTACGTTTAACAACATCACCATGGGCATTCCATGTCCTACCGGGTACTGAATACACTTTCCACAGAGTACAGAGATAAGGGACACTTCGAGAGAATTTAGTCCAACATCTCTTTCTGCAAGGCTAGACTCTCAGGGCGGTTAAATAACTTTGCCTAAACATTTTTTTAAGAAGATGCATTTTCCAATGTTCATTCTATTTCTTAATGGTAAATATACCAAGTGACATGTTCTGTTAAATCAGCATGCTTTTAAAAAAAGGAATATTAGAAAATAATGTTTTCTATTGGGAGGGAAGATCTGCCTGCATGGTCAATAACCCACAGAGCCTAAACTAGATAAGAATAATTATTAACAAACTGATAAACAGGTGCTTATAATTTACATGTGTTAAATTAAGTGTCTCATATTATCTAGAGAAAATCCTGAGAATTATATAAGGATTTTTAAAAGTATATATTTTATTGATTTTTTACAGAGAGGAATAGAGAGTTAGAAACATCGATGAGAGAGAAACATCGATCAGCTGCCTCCTGCACACTCCCCACTGGGTATGTGCTTGCAACCAAGGTACATGCCCTTGACCAGAATCAAACCTGGGACCCTTGAGTCTGCAGGCCGATGCCCTATCTACTGAACCAAACCAGTTAGGCTATATAATGATTTTTGAGAGAATAGCCCATAACCAAAATAAGAATCACTTCGTATAGCAAAATAATCTTGGAAACTCCTTTGGTACCTACAGGCCCAGTGTATGTGAAAGGCATTTAGTTTAATCTCATCTTTCCCCAAGAATAATGGTTTTCTTCAGTCATATGCATCACAACAAAGACAGAACATTTGGTACTCATCAACGATGTTCTTCCAGAGCTACTTCAGTGGCTTCTCTCGATTACAAACTGTTTTTGGAAACTCCAGATTCTTTCCACTGACTCAGCAATAGCCTCTTCACTAATTTATAAACGGCTGTGATTTAGCAGCTCCAGGAAGTTAGAGGATACTGTTGTGGAATTTGGTCATTCTTACAGCAAACTCTTTCTGCTCTTTACTGTCTTGAGACCATCTCCTACTTTCTTTGCTAAAACAGGTTCCCCCAAGGGACTGTGAAATCTTTCAAAGCCACAATGCAAAAAATATCAGTTTGGCTTCTCCTCAGTTTATCCTCTTCTTTATCTGGCACACGGAGACCAAGAGAAAGACATACTCCTGTCCCCTATTCCCAAGATGACATCCGTGTCCTCTCTCAGGGGCTGCTGCAGCTTGGAGCGGAGCTCAAGATGCAAGTGAGCTACAGCAGAAGTCACATTGGCCACCTGTTCAAACAACTGGACTCTCTGAATTCCTCTTTGGTTGAGCTTCTAACTCAAGTCAGCCAGCAGGGGAGGAAGAAAGAGGACCTGGAGAGGAGAGCTGAGCAGCTCCACCAGAGGAATGAAGACCTCCATCAGCTAATTGCTGAGCTCCAGCATCAGGTGGTTGCAGGGATGAAGGACAGAGAGAAATTCAACGAGAGGCTAACCTTGCTGGAGCAGAAGCATGAGGATGCTGTGTTCCTCAAGGCAGGTGGGCTTTCTCGGACAGAAGTGATGGATGACATTATGGTGAGTAAATCATTATTGGTAATTTTAGCTGATCTTTATTTAATTGGAGATAAAATAGGATTTTAATACTATTTTAAAAAATAATTTTAAGTAGAAATACTATTCTATTGGAAAACAGACTTCCAAAGTAAGATTCATAAAGTTGGGATAATTCTGCCATGAGAAAGCCTGGAAAAGAAGAGTGATGGTGCAGATTAACCCTATTGATGCAAATGCTAATGTTTCTGCCATTGCTGGTAATGGCAACCTAAACCATGTTTTATTAAAAAAAAAAAATTTTTTTGTGTGTGTCATTTGCTCCCAAGAAGTGGGTGGAGGAACATTCGATCATGTAATAAAGCAAAAAGCTAGCTTTCTGTTCTCATTTTATGTACATGGCCTTGGGATTTCCAGAGAGCCAAAGGAGTAACAGTAGTTGTACAAAGTCAAACAATCCTTGGTGCTTCTTACCAGTATATATAATTTTAAAAATGAGACTGCAGTGAATAAAATGGCTTGTAATCAGAACGTTGAGTGAAAATTCAGGATATAAAATGTTATCTATGACAGGGCTGCAAATATTCAAAAATTAAATATGCATGAAAGGGTTAGGACTAGAAGATGTTATGGACAAATGAAAAAAGTAAATATGATTTTTTTGAATGAAGTTGGTATAAATTTTGATTTTCTTTCTCTTATTTCAATACAAAAGCTGTAACAGGGTACTAATATCAAATATGTACTTTTTAAAAGAAAAACAAAAACTTGCTGATTCTGCGGCCTAGCGTATCTCTACAGTCTTTTGAATGTCAGTAATGCCCATAATTTAAGCTGCTGTTCTCCCAGGGAAGATGGGTTTATATGGAGACCTGTGATTAGTGGCCCTTACCACATAAGATAATAGGTGGAACAATCCTTTAAAACTAGTCTTTTTTGACTAATTCCATCTAGTCACTAAAATCCATTTCCTTACAAACGTGTGTTTGATGATTCCCTGCTGTGATCTGGGACTGGGCTGTGAGCTGGGCCTTAGTTCTCCCAGGATGATAAGCACAGAGCTCAATATCTATGAACACTTTAGGATTACACAAAAATGTCTGTGCATTCAAAAGTAATCAGCTCCAAAATGCAAAAAGTAAAAGCTCAAAACCAAAACGAATGCATTTTAAATTAAATGCTTACCAACTGCAACATTTTCTCAATTAGTCAACAACAACTCTACTGAGTGTAACCTACAGGTGAAAATTACTTCCTCCTACTTTGCAGACTGCTATAAAGTTATATATAAAATATATATAACAAATGAGAAAGTGGGTGCATCCTAATATGTTTTAAATGATGTGGTCAAGTGCTTTGGGCCTTAGGGGGCGATCTAAAAAAGGTTCTTGGATATAGATATCAGAAAGGGAAAGGATAAAAGACAAAGAAATAGGTTTTTCTATTTTATTAGTTTTCTTCTAGCTTGATGGATTTTTTTAAATTGATTTTTTTTTACAGAAAGGAAGGGAGAGAGATAGAAAGTTAGAAACATTGATGAGAAAGAAACATCGATTAGCTGCCTCCTGCATATCCCCCCCACTGGGGATGTGCCTGCAATCAAGGTACATGCCCTTGACCGGAATCGAACCTGGGACCCTTCAGTCCACAGGCCAACACTCTATCCACTGAGCCAAACCGGTTTTGGCAAGCTTGATGGTTTTAAAGCGATCACTAGCAATATGCACTGCGGTGAAGTAGACTAGCTAGACAATTAGCGCCTGGCTTTCTGATGGAACTGCTGAAACAGCTTTACACAGAAAAATCTCGCCAACCTCTTCTGGCAATTTCAAAGTAATCTCTTTCCCTTTCCTTGTGCTTTAAAACTCTCCCTTTCCAGCCCTTTTTTCAAAGACAGAGCCAAAGAATTGATGAACTATTTGCGGAAGTGGAAATGCAGCAAAACCAACTGCACAAACGAGACACCCTCATTAAAAGGCTGCGGGAAAAGGTTGGTGCCTCTTACTCCCTTAGTAATTGGTTAACAGCAGGCGTTGAGTCCAATAGCACAAAATTCAGATGCCTACTAATATCACCAATATCTTACCATTATCTGGTGTCTTTTATTCAAGCATCCCAAAGAAAATTGCAAATCTCAATATTTTAGTTTGCGCTACTTTTGCAAGGTGAGCAGCTGAGGAGGTGTTTTTTACTTACCATTCCCACTCATTGCCAGGAACTTTTTATTTTATTTTATTTCTTAAGGAAAATTTATTTTAAATGTAATAAAAATAGCTAAGGTTTTTTAATTCTTACTATGTGAAGACACTATTCGAATAGTAGAAAATAGTAACTTTGATAGGTACTACAATGAGCCTCATTACGAAAATGATAAAACTGAAGCGCAGATAGAATGCATAACTTGCAGGAAGCGACACAGCTAGCACAGTGCAATTCACATCTGGGTGCTCTGAAGCTAATACTCGACCTGTTGCCCATAATCATTGCTATTTCTAAGAACAACCATAAACAGTATCTTTGGTCAACAATCATTCTCACCAGAAAATTATAATGTGGCTTTTTATTGTATTACTTACAAGGGCTAAAGAATGTTTCCTCAAACAAACTTTTTTTAAAAAAAAAAACGTTTGAAATAACACAGTTAACTTAGAAGATGAGAATAACTACTGTCCCTCAGTGGCAGACAGAGGTTTTGATGTTTTCAATACATCAAGAGCAAATGAAGTTAGAAATAGTAGGGCTCAATATTTGGTATATTCTGGAACTACCTGGAAAACCTGCAAGCCAAACATGGTTATATATATATTAGGTGGGAGCAGGAGCTGTGAATGCGCACTTGCACAGAGCTAAGCCTTTGGTTCTCTAAGAACGGTCCGTGGAGGAGCAGAACCCCCTGGGCCAGTTAGGACTCACCAGTGGCTTGCTGAGTCAGAACCTGCATTTTAACAACACCCCAGGTGATTTCAAATGCACAGTCAAGTTTGAGACCTGGTCTTTTTTTAATTCGATGGACACATGAATCTTATAATTTATTGTGTTTCCTTTTGTTTGCTTGGCTGCTAGGAAGCTCAAAGTCAAATTTGCAACTGACTTAAAAAAATTTTTTTCCATTGATTTCAGAGAGGAAGGGAGAGGGAGAGAGAGATAGAAATATCAATGATGAGAGAGAATCATTGATTGGCTGCCTCTTGCATGCTCCCTACTGAGGATCGAGCCAGCAACCTGGGCATGTGCCCTTGACCGGAATCGAAGCTGGGACCCTTCAGTCCGCAGGCCAGTGCTCTATCCACTGAGCCAAACTGGCTAGGGCACAACCACTTTTTAAGAACATTAAGATATATTCTGCTTATCCAGATTTAGATTGATTTCCCTCTCCTTATTTTTTTTTTTTCACCCAGAAATTTTATGCTTTGTTTTACAATCTCCAAAAACTGCCTCAGATACCTTTTAGAATCGGAAAGTTTATAAATAAATGTACAAGCATAAAACATTAGCCATATCCTGTCTTGTTTTTATTCCTTGTCTAATGCCATGTCTGTGTTTATTCCTATTTCTAATACTTTAGGTTAAATCAAAGCACAAACTCACAAAGGAAACAGTGAGAAATGGAAAGAAAACCCCTGCTGTGTAGGGTGTAGAGAATGTTCCATCTTCAGGAATCAGCACCAGTCAGAGCCCGCACAGGCTGCCTGCCCTGGGAAATGGCACAAGAGTGGGAGGAGGCGCTGGGGGTGCCGTCCCAAGCAGCAGCTTGCCCCTCAGTAACCTCAGCTCTGTGGGCTAGGCCACAATGTTTTGTGTAAATGCTGGCACTGTATTCTGGACATTGGGGACCTCTAACCTCGTCCCCCACAACAAGCAAATCAGTTAAGTAACTAGAGACAAAATGTTATCCAAATTGTTTAGAAATACTACAATAAATGACCCAATATTCTCTCTCTCTAGTCATGTTATGTTTTTAAAAAATGCACTCTAAAACAGAAATCAAATGAGAGCAAGAAAAGCAAACAGAAAACCAGCTAACTCTTATACTTGTTATTGCACCACTTTTTAAAGATTTTGAAGGGAAAAATAATCCATTCTTTCCCAATTGGTGAACTACAATTTGAACATCCGATATGGTGTCTTTATACTGAACAACTATTATTACTACTAATAATTTGTCTTTGAACATGGACTAAATGCTCGCATATCCTACATTTTCAGAGTACCTCTTCTATTACCTCAATTCCCATCCCTTTTTCTTATGAGAAAGGTAACAATTCCTCTTAAGGAAGGGCTTGCAAAATCAGCATTCCTCCTGTTCAGTAAAGCAGGAACTCAAGCTGGGGCAAAGAGAACGTTTTCTTTAAAAAAAAAAAAACAGGTAAAAGTACCTGAGCTCTCCTTAAAATCCACTCACTTGTTTAAGAAAAGTCCAACTACTTTTCAATAGCAAAAGACCCAATAGGAAAGTTGGGATGTTTACTCTTTTAGATAGTATCTGGATCAAATTCACAGTGAAAAGAATCACAAATACATAAACATTTGAAACCAGCTGTGGAAAACTGACTACTTTAAGAAAAAATAAATCTCTAGGCCCTGCTGGGGTAGCTCATCATGTGTAAATGGTTAGTGCATCATCTAGATACACTAAGGTTGCAGGTTCAACCCCCAGTCAGGGCACATGCAAGAAACCAATAAATGTATGAATAAGTGGAACAACAAGTTGATGTCTGTCGGCCTCTCTCTCTAAAATCAATCAATGAAATGAAATTCTTTAAAAATCTAACTTTGCTTGAAATTTTTTGAAAATAATACTTTGTTGACCACTATGCTGTAGGCCTGAAACTAATACAAAATAATACTGAATATAAACTGTAATTAAAAAAGAAATTAAACCATACTTTGTGGAACTAGCTGAAATTTTATGAATTAAGATATCCACATTACTAAATATTCTTTTGAAACACTGCTTACCAGATTTAATGTATTAAGTGGTTTACATATCATTCACGCCCACCTTAGTATGAATTAGTTTACTCGGTTCCTTTTCCTCTTACAAAGAGGACGGTAGGTGTGAGTGGAGAAAGGGTGATTATTAATCACGAGGCACTGGTCCGGGGAAGATCTGGATGCTTAGGGTGACAAGGAGAGTGACAAAGCAGGGGCAGATGGGAAGATACCGAAATCCAAAGTTTATATTCCACAATTTTTTTCTAAAGCTTTTAAAAACTTGACACTGACAAAATAGTCAAAAGGCTCACGGGATAACTGCCTTTCTTCCAACTCCCAGCTATGCCCACGGAACCCATGATGTGGGTTATCTGGATATTCCTTGTAATTCCCACATGGGGAAGGCTCAGAATTTGTTAAATACATCGATCTTGGTTTATTAGAACCCTATTTTCAGTGTTCTTTTCCTAAATTAAAAATTATTTTGTTTTTAAAAAATGTTTTTCTTGATTTTTAGAGAAAGAGGAAAGAAGAGAGACAGAGAGATAGAAACATTGATGATAGAGAAACATCATCAATTGGCTGCCTCCTGCAGGCCCCCCTAAGGAGCCTGCAACTGAGGCATGTGCCCTGACTGGGAGTCGAACCAGTGATCTCTTGATTCCTGGGCAGAAGTTCAACCACTGAACCATGCTGGCTGGGCTAAAACAACACATTTTTAATAAAAACCTACCCTAAGTAAAAACAGCACATACATTTCAATATTTGGTTTTACAAAAAAAAAAAAAAGCAAAAATTCAAGTTTGGAGATACCATTTCAATGCCAAATCTAAATGGGGCTGCATATTTTAAAAGACCGCCAGTCAGAATTGTCACGTGGACAGCTAACATGCACCAACCTGCATGTTCTTTTAAGGGACGGAGGGAGCACATTTTTTCCAGGCTTTGCAAATAGTTTCCTAAAACAAATCTGCCGGCTAATGAAAGCACACACACATACCAGAAAGTTTCCAACTTCTGCTGCTGCTGAAGCTGACTTTTGCTTTTCTATTGGTTTGGGACAGAGCCTTTACGGGTGCTCAATCCATTAAAAACAAACAACGAATAAATCAATATTATTCGTTAAAATGCATGCCTGATCATTCCTGATGTTTTTAATATTGTTAGTTGCCTCGGTTTGGGTTGGAGGAGAAAGTATTGGACTGGAGGAAACACCTGCGTTACTTGAATAAATAAGAATAAATTGTCCAGATGCCTCACTACCTCCATCGAGAAACATATATCTGCCTTGGATACGTGGTGAGAGAGAAGGCTTGTTCGGGCTTTTAAAAATATATATATATTATTGATTTTTTTACAGAGAGGAAGGGAGAAAGATACAGAGTTAGAAACATTGATGAGAGAGAAACACCAGATCAGCTGCCTCCTGCACACCCCCAACCGGGGATGTGCCCACAACCAAGGCATATGCCCTTGACAGGAACCAAACCTGGGACCCCTCAGTCCGCAGGCCGATGCTCCATCTACCGAACCAAATTGGCTTTGGCCGAAATTCATTTTTTTAAAAAAATATATTTTATTGATTTTTCACAAAGAGGAAGAGAGAGGGATAGAGAGTTAGAAACATCGATGAGAGAGAATCATCGACCAGCTGCCTCTTGCACACCCCCTACCGGGGATGTGCCCGCAACCAACGCACATGCCCTTGACCGGATCGAACCTGGGACCTTTCAGTCCGCAGACCAACGCTCTACCACTGAGCCAAACCGGTTTCGGCGGAAATTCATTTGTAATGATAAAAAATTCATGACATACAACTGATTAGCCATGGTTTCTAAAAAATGGCCTTATTACATTGTCAAAACTCAGTCCTTCCCTACTCATAGTTCTATTTCGCTGTGTGCTGTGGGGCTAGCCAGCATTGCCTCCACCCAAACCCACTCTTTTCCTGGGAAACTGGTGGCGGTGACACAGCATCTAATATTTCACACAGAGCATTCTGACTTCTGGCTGAAAGGGGTCAAGGGCAGCTTGTCTGAGGCCTTGACACCACAGGACATTCATTAACAGAGGGCTGTTAAAATACCTCTGCTTTAGAGATGGCCAAACACTTCTTGGGAGGAGTGTGTGGATGCTGATCTTTGGGCCACTGATAAAATACATAAGAAAGACAAAACAAAGGATGAAAAAGCTAAAAAGTAGAAAATATTTCTACCCTCCCCACCAATAACAAAATAAATAAGAGACAACAATTCCCCGAAGGCTATCTTGCCAAAGACAAGCCACTTCAAAGAACTAATTTAAAAATAATAATAATTAAAAAACTAACAAAACCATGGAAATCAAAGAAAGAAGGCTTATTTGGACTTTAGGAGCTTCTCCTAATCTAGGCAAACTACACCTCATCGTAATCAAATGCAAGCCCAGATTTGCCTTACTTTCATCACCATTTCTACTGCTTCTGCCCCTGACCTCATAATCCAAATCCATGGTGGGTGGCGGGGGGGGGGGGGGGGGGGGGGAGGGAGATGTTTCGTGAACCTCTATGCTGAATTCTCTGTAAAAGCTCTGTGAAGAACATATTTGCCATCATTAAATAGACAGAGCAGGAATTTTTGTTAGGACAATTGTTAACAGGCAGTAACACAAAAGCACGGTCGACTCAAAACGAATGAGTATAATGTGGAGTTGTGACTTGTTGAATCAGTGACATTAATGTCCATGGAACCTCCTTAACACGATTTCATTCCTGCCTCACCCACATTCTTTTAGTTCTGTATGTGAGTCAGGATCGGCCAATGTGTAAATATGTAGAGTGAACAACACCTCCCCAAAATGAGATTTCACTGTCTCTCTTACCACAGGATACGGATCTCAATGTGTATCCCTACTATGTCTTCCAAAAAGCCCCAGATTTCTAAGGTCATGACTTATTAATAAAAGAAGGCAGAAGCTGGCAGGTCAAATCAAAATGCTTTGCAAAAAATGACAACAGCAATCTCTTGGGACACTGGCACACTTTCCCATGATTCTGTTTGTTTGTTTAGTGTTGGGGTTTTTTGCTCCTACACTTCAAAGGGGAAAAATAAAATGTGTGTTTTCCTTTAATAAAATCAGAATAATTCTCTTTGTACAATAATAGGACAGATAGCAAATTGCAGCTATATCTAGAAAGTGAGCAAATTGTGCCCTCAAGTGGCTGAAAAGATAGCTTTGCAAAACCTACAACGGTTGCTAAGTAATTTTCAGTAACTGGCTTCTCCCGAATTTTTTCATTTTTTCAAAGTATGCATTCTCACTATCTTGAATTCATTGTTGTGGGAAGGTTTTATAGACAGATTAATAAAATGTGAAAGCAAATCTCTATATATAAGAGCACATTCCTCTTCCATGAGCTTAGTTCTCACTATATTGCTGCCCTTTGAAGTTCAAAACACTATAATTAGTAATGATACTATTTCTTACAAATTACTATAATGTATTACATGAATGGCAAAAACAGGGGAACTCATCTTATTTATTTTTAAATAAATAAAACTAAATTTATGTTTAAAAAAAAAAGAAAAAGAAAAAAAGGAGGTTGGCCAAGATTTAGAGTAGGACATCAGGTACATGGGGATTGTGCGCCTGGTTTATTATTGAGACAAACTTGCCACAGGAAAGTTAAGTTCAGGGTCTTTATAATCTGGATAATTCAGGCAACAGGCATCACTTTGCCTTTGTCTCCATTACTTGGCTAATTGAAAAGATTGTATTTTGCCTGGGCTGCACTGCTGTTCCTAAATGAAGTGTTTGCTCACAATACGCTTCGTGTTCCACAAGCATTTGCTTGCTAAGTTTAGTAAAACCAACACCACCAACGACTAGGCTTCAGAGCAGTGTTTCCAGCAGCCGATGTCACTGTGGACCTTTGCATGACTCCAGATTGAAGAACTCACTGAGACGAAATCCATAAAAGGGAGGGGGACTTTGATTCTTAAAGGAGGCCTGAGGCCCCTCCCCAGACCTCCTGAATGGGAGTCTCCAGGTAGATACGTGTCCAAGATGAACACCTGTATTGTTATAATGCTCTACAACAGACTGAGGCACAACCACCTTCTCCTCACCCCCTCACCCACAGCAGGGAGAAGATCCACCGGGCTCAGACGGGGAATCCATTTCCTTGGACAAAACAAAACCCCTCTCAAGGACAGCTTCCCTTCTCTATGCCTCAACTCCTTCCTAGCCACCTCATCCAGAATTATTTCTGGTTCATTCCTTTCCTTAGAAGTCCTATTCTCTCAATTACATCTTCCAGGCATGCATGCAAGATCGGCTTGCACAATTTTCCCATGCCATTCTTTCTGGCCCTGTGGGATGCAAGGCTGGTAGTATTCCTCAAAACTCCACTGCAGGGGTCTTCAAACTACGGCCCGAGGGCCACATGCAGCCCCCAGGGGAGTCTGATCCTGCCCGCCAGGTTTTTTGGGCAGTGAGCGCAGCCAAGGTGTTACAGTAGGAATTAGTAGTTCATATAGTCCAGCCCTCCAGCTCTCTGAGGGACCGTGATCTGGCCCCCACTTTAAAAAGTTTGAAGACCCCTGCTCCACGTGACATGGGGACGCCTCCCTTTCAGACCAGTTATCAGGCAAGCTTCGGGAATGTAGGCTTCTGGTCTCAGAACATGTGGCTGACTAGGAGGAGGCCTGGAAACAGCTAATTACCCATCCAAGAAATCGTATTCTAACTGATAGGCTTGTTCTCGGCCAGCACAGTCCTCCGCAGCAGTCTGCTAATTGGATAAAATGACCTCACAGAGGGATCAGAAATGAAAACGCACTTTATGTGACTTCCCTAATGTAATCACCAGTTAAAGGGAGGGCGAGGAGCTTAACAAGCTCATTACAACTGCAGCGCCTGTGATCTCTGTACATGCCCCCGTGGCCACAGGATAAAATGCCCTTCAAAGTCACCGTAGGCCTTGGCCCCAGCCTGTGCTGTTTTTCATTCTGCCCCCACCAAAAGGCAGCTGGTGTCTCTATTACCAGCTGCTGGGCCACATGGAAAATAAGCCAGGAGTTAGGTCCAAAATGTGTTCCTGGGCTAAGAATTAGTAGTTTGTTTTTTTAAAATCTGGGCGTGAAAAAAGGAATGCTAAATTCAGATTTGGGTAATCCTATTTATCAACCTAATTTTTCCAGCTGTTCTGCTCCACTTCAGAACGGCTGTCCTCTGTGATTTTTGCAAAAGATCTTTCCTGGGTCTGTTTCAGGGAACACGTGTTGGGCTCCATGCCTCTAACCCATAGAGGTGGCACACAGCACTGGTCTAGGAGACGCTGGCTATGCCTGGGTTCAGCACTCTGGCTCTAGAAGTTCACCTCTTGCCTTGGAGAAGGTGTTCATCTTATCAATGGCCAACCCTGGCTGGCTCATGGGATGTTTCCGAGTCCAACACAGTTCTCCTATGACCGCTCCTTTAAGCAAGAAGAATGAGGTGGGGGCACCAGGGTCAGCATCCACAGAGAATACGACGTGAATGGTGCCCGCTGTGGTACACAGTGGCCCTGACTGAGTGCACCAGAAGGGGGAGGGCAGTCAGAGGAGGCACCTGAAGAGGTAGGAGAATGGTGAGACTAAGGGTCAGAAGGCAACTTCAGGCTATCCTAAGCCAGTTTTATGGGAAGTTCCATGGCAGCTGCTCCTTTAAGAGAGATGCCAGTAATCTGAGTTCTACTCCATCGGTGTTCAATGGAAACTTCACCCGTATTAGAACCCTGCAATGTGTGACTCTGGCCACCACTCACACTCTCAAGGCCAGACAACATCCGCCATCGGAGCCATTTAATAGTTCCCTCTACCCAAGGGAGCTCTGCCATTTATGTTAAAAGGACACAAATTTGAAATTTGAATCCTTCGCCCAATAGATGTATTCATTTTCTTTTTTTAAAAATATACATTAAAATATTTTTATTGATTTCAGAGAGAAAGAGAGCGGGAGAGAGATAGAAACATAATGATGAGAGAGAACCACTGATCAGTTGCCTACTGCATGCTCCCTACTGGGGATCAAGCTTGCAACCTGGGATGTTCCCTAAGAGGAACTGAATCAAGACCCTTTAGCCTGCAGGCCAATGCTATATCTACTGAGCCAAATCCTGGTAGGGCACTAATAACATATTCTTCATAAGTTCTGGATAGATCAAAATCTTTATAAGTTAAATCATATTTTGTATTCATTAGAAGAATCCTCTAAGAATTACCCTTGAATTTATCTGCTCTGAAAATCTTAATTTTCATTTGTTTCATTTTCTTTCTTTTTTTAAAATATATTTTATTGATTTTTTACAGAAAGGAAGAGAGAGGGATAGAGAGTTAGAAACATTGATGAGAGAGAATCATCATCAATCAGCTGCCTCTTGCACACCCCCTACTGGGGATGTGCCTGCAACCAAGATACATGCCCTTGACCGGAATTGAACCTGGGACCTTTCAGTCCGCAGGCTGATGCTCTATCCACTGAGCCAAACCAGTTTCGGCTGTTTCATTTTCTTAAAGGGACATAGCTGTAACCAGGATTAGTCATGGAAACAGCAATGTCAACGTGGAAAGTTATCCTACTTGGCAAACTCTTAGAAAGATATCCAGGATTCGACTAAGTAAAGCGAAAACTTTTCTACCTGAAACAGGAACTGCTGTCTCGGCTGAAATAATACTCTTGGGGAGATAAAACATTAGGCCATACTTTTTACTGATATCATAATGAACATAAATTTGGAGACTTTTGCTTGAACACAGACTTCGATTTTCAGGCAGGATGGGGGTAGAAAAGCTATGAGATTCTAAGTTTTTTGAGGTGCAGGGAGAGGACAAGAATCAAAAAGAAGGGATAAATGACAGAAATGAGAAGACTAGGTCACCAAAGGCAAAATCAGTCACCCCACCAATTTGACCCGGCGTTCAGTCCTGACTTGAGTCTTCCATTCCATTTTGTGAAATGGCAGCGGAAGGGTAGGAAATGGGAGAATTAGTCTAGAACTGGTTACTGTCAAGACCAACCTAAACAAAAGCACCATAAAGTCTGTGAGGACTGGAGAAGAACTACTAACAATTTAACAGCAGCCTGGGGGATCAGATAAGATGATCTCTAAATTCCTTAATGTTTTCACGTAGTACAATTCTTTTTTTTTCAAATTCTTTTAAAAATATATATATATTATTGATATTTTACAGAGAGGAAGGGAGAGAAATAGAGAGCTAGAAACATTGATGAGAGAGAAACATCAACCAGCTGCCTCTTGCACACCCCCTACCGGGGATGTGCCCACAACCAATGTACATGCCTTTGTCCGGAATTGAACCTGGGACCTTTCAGTCCGCAGACCGACGCTCTACCACTGAGCCAAACCAGTTTCGGCAGTACAATTCTTAATCAAGTTTATTACATCTCTTGTTTCTTAAAACTGTGGTGGGCTGGGAGCTAAGAAAAGGCACTATGACCAAACTGGAGCAGATGTTTTCTTCTATCATTCCCAAGGATAGTGACCTGGCTTTTAATGGTGTGGCCTTGCATTTCCATAGTGTATGCAGTGTTTCCCAACCTTCTCTCATGATGAGAATCACCTGGTGGAGTTGTTAAAACACAGATTCCTGAATCCCAACTAAGAAGTGCTAAACTAGAATTTTTGGAAACATATAGGTAAAATTGCATACCTAACTTAGTGCTCTGTATATAAAATCTGTCTTAGAGCACTAGTTACGTATGCAATTTTACCTATATGTTTCCAAAAATTCTAGTTTAGCACTTCTTAGTTGGGATTCAGGAATCTGTGTTTTAACAACTCCACCAGGTGATTCTCATCATGAGAGAAGGTTGGGAAACACTGGTGTATAGGACAGCTTAAAGAGTATTCACTTTGCACTCAGGGTCTGTTTCCCATGAAGCCAAGTCGCGTCCATAGTGGTCCTCCAGACTTGTTCTCCTTAGCACGCCTACATTTCTGAGTCATCAGCACACTAATGCATTCTGAGTCCCGCTGTGATGTAATTAAGGGTAATGCTTGCAGCAAGGAGTACAGAGGGTTATAAATGCTTCCCATGGGTAATTAAATGCTGAGGGGAAGTTGAATAACTATAGAATTCATTTGGTACAAGTTTATTTCAATTCCACAAGCATTCTGTTCCCCATTATAGAATAGGGTTTCCAAAGATACAAACAAGGCATCCGTAAGCAAACATTTTCATGCCTACATTTCCCTAAACAAAATGGAAAATTGAAACTACTTGATCTTAGGAATGCTTATTTATCTAGGAGGGGGTCTTAGGTTGAGTTTATATTAAAGGAATGAAGTTAGAAAACGAAAAGGTGCTTCAGAAAGGATTAAATGGGCCAATGCCGATTTGGCTCAGTGGATAGAGCATCAGTCTGTGGATTGGAAGGTCCCCGGTTCGATTCCAGTCAGGGGCATGTGCATTGGTTGCGGGCACGTCCCCAGTGGGAGGTATGCAGGAGGCAGCTGGTCGATGTTTCTCTCTCATCGATGTTTCTAGCTCTCTATCCCTCTCACTTCCTCTCTGTAGAAAATCAATAAAATATATATATTAAAAAAAAGGATTAAATGGGAAAAGACATGTGCACTTCACCAACACTGAAAGGAAGAGGTCCATTTCTAATTGTGTGGATGGATGGTTGCTTGATTTCTTCACTGTAGTTTTTTACTTCAGTGAACAGCTCATTTATTCGGTCTGGGTCTCACTTTTGTGCATCTGGAAATGTGGGGTAGGCGTGTTTGGGTTTGGTGACTTCTGAAGTTCTTGGCATTCAGTCCCACATACGCATGTCACATTGGAAAGTATGGGTGAGGATCTGGGGAAATCAGAATTCTCTGACACTATGGGAAGGATTGCAAACTGATACAATTTTAGGGGGGAAAGTGGCAGTACAGATAAAGCTTAAAATGTATATCATTTGTGACCCAGGGATTTCACTTTTAGGCTTATTCCTTAGGAAAACATTCACACATGTGCACAGAGAGACCAAGACAAACTTCTCATGGCACAATTGTAAGAACCCCAAATTGGAAAAACACATAAATGTCTATCAATTAAAAAAAATTAATGGAAACAAAATTCCTCTTTATACAAAGGAGTGCTATACAGCAGTTAAAAATTATGACAAAGTGCTATATAAGTCAATATTAATATTTATAAAATACAAGCTTGTCAAGTAATTCTCATTCATTAAATTTGTGAAAATCTAATTAATTAAAAAGGATAATGAGTGTAACACACTGAATCAGTAAAGTTCATGAGTCCACAATAATAGTTAAACAAAAAAGAAAAAAAAATCATACTGTTGGATGAAAAGTACGGAATAATATATAGAGTGTGCAGCCACTTATCAACATTTAAAATGAATGTTAAAATATTACTACTTGTTCACAGATACATACATATACATCTACATGTATGTGTATATATACACACATATATACATACATATGTGTGAAAAGCAGGAGAGAATGGAAGAAAAAACACACATAAGTTCATCAATGATGTTCAGGCAGCAAGGTAGAAGTCTTTGTCTAGAGACAGGATAGAGAAGACTTTAACTTAATCAGTACAATTTCACACACACACACACACACACACACACACACACACACACATTCACAATGTCATTTCCAGAGGATGGAGAAAAGGTGCTTGTTACAGCATTCTTCTCCACATTAAAAATATCTTCTCAAAATAAAAACTAAAAATGTGAGCAGCAATTGCTTTGGCAGCTGTGTGTTGACAAGTTCCCTCCCAGTCCCAAGGCCTCCAAGGAACCGAGGCAGCCTAACCTTTAGTTCCTTACCGACTAGCTCCATGCTGTCCAACATGGTAGCCACCAACCACTGACAGCTACAAATTTAACTTCAAATTAATTCAAGTTAAATAAAATGAAAATTTCAGTTCGTCCGTTGCCCTAGCCACATTTCAAATGCTAAATAGCCACATGTGGTTAGTGGCGATTGTATTGGGCAGTACACATGTAGAAATTTCTGTCACTGCTGTAAATTCTATGGGACAGAGCTGGTTTCAAGGTAAAAACCTGACTAGTAAACACTGAGAACATTTATTTTGGTCACATTGCTCTTTCCCTAATACATCCTTCCGCACATAGGAAAACCAAAGCAATGATGATGAGGAATGTTTCATTTCTGGAAAGAATATGCCCATTACAATTTTGACTGAGAAAATTAGATAATAATTTTTAGAACTTGATCTAGCAGTTATCTATAATTATGTAAACATCATGTTTCATTTTTTTCTAAAAATTAACTAGGAAGGTAGACCAAAGAATGATGAAGGCATTGCCCAAACAAAACTGTAAAAGTGGGCTCAGTGGTTTACCAAGAGCCTTTGTTTCTCACCTGTACACAGTATGAGGGACATACACTTCCCGGATTGGAAATTCCAGAATCTCTTTGTGTGGACGTGTCCGGTTTTCAGAAAACGGTTTCACTGGCAGTAGTTCAGGAGTCAGACAACAGTTGATTATCTCTGGAGCCAGAGAAATCTCCAATCTGAGCAAGCCTAAAGAAAGAAAACAAGTGTTTTAAGGAAGATACTGTCATGTTAAAAGGAATCAAGACAAATTATGTTAGCATATTTCTTGTATGAAAATAAGGAGAAGTTGTGGGAGTGTGAGAGTTTTGAAATTCCCAGCTAATTTCCTGTAGCTGGAGAAAAAGCATGTCATGACAACTCTTGGGATTCCATTTCTAGAAATTAAAAAGCAAGAAATTGTAGAGTGAGTATAAATAGATCGGAGGATTTTTAAAGTCCCTTCCAGAATTACCACGCTATAATAGTATATATTTAAGTAAACACAGGGGTTTCTCGAATTGGGTTCTCTGGCACCCAGGGTGCTGCAGAAGTGCCTCAGAGGCTATTAAGCTGAGGATAAGGAAAGTGCTCTCACCTTCTATATCAAAGCTTCTTGTTTTTATTTTTATACTAAAAGTTCCATATAATATTGTATATGATGAAAAAGACTACTCTATTCAAACAATGATCTGATTATCCAAGAAACCATATCAAAAGCATGTTTATTTACAGATTTAATTCTTTAATAGAATAGAAAATATTAATAGCATTTCCAAAAATGTAGGACAATTCAGATGCAATTCCTGATGTAAAAATCCCACATCTCATCTGGTACGCATAATTTTATAAATGGCAGCAGTAGACAAATAATGTGTCTAATCACAAATTGCTTTGGCACAGCTAAAGAGGATAAAGACAAGCCATCCACACCTGGAATGGACTTGACTCTTCTCTGTAAGGAAGAAGATCTTTTGTAGTCCGCTAAAAACTTGAACAAGTCTTCATCACTAAGGCGATCTCCCTCCTGCCAAGAGAGAAGTCAGGGTTAGTACAGATGCACCGTTGACGCCTGGGGTAGGGACCAATGATTTATGGGAAGACTTTTGTCTCTAAATTTTATTTTAACATGCCTTTCTTAGAAATTAAGATTATAGGCAATGGTGAAGTAATTTAGGTAAGCCCCTTATCAAATATTTCTTCTCTACTACTCTTGGACTTAATGTCACTCAGCCTCTCATCAACCCTCCTGGGGATGGGGCTTCTATGCATTCTAAGGAAGTCCATTTGACCATTAGAAATCTAGGCCAAAAGCATCTCCACCCTATAACTTAAGGCCCATGATGCTTGTTTTACTCCTGGAATAATACAGAATAAGTTTACTTCTTCTTCAAAGATTTGAAGATGGAAACATCATCTTTCCATTTTCCCCCTGTCCTCCCCCCCCCCCTTTTTTTTTTTTTAATATTTGTCTTGACTATGCAGGCTAAGCATAAATACTATTCTCTATGTGCCTACATGGGACACGTACTTTACCAAGGGAATCTCAGGCAAGAGCTCTAATCCTTGCAAGGTAAGGTAGCCTGGTAAGGTAGGTAGGTAGGTGTAACTTATTCCCAAGGACAGATGAGAAAACTCAGACTTAGTTAAGTACAATACTTTGCCCCCCAACCCCAAGTTAATACAGTTGGAAGTATATCTGGAATAGAAACCCTTCCAGAGCCCCATGCTATTAAGGGTACAGTGCACAGACCCTTCAATATCCCTTCTGCATTTCAGATTATCAACATAACACCTTGAAATGCCCCATGAAGATCAAGCTATGGAAATTTTATAAAACAGTCAAAGTTTCCTTTGTGTGGTTAAAAATACACATAATGAAACATTTGCCATCTTAACCATTCTGAGTGTTCAGTTCCCTAGTTTATCGTGAAGTACATTTACATAGTTGTGCAACTGGTCTCCAGGACTCTCTTATATTGCAAAACTGAAACTCTGTGCCCTTTAGACAACTCTCTCCACCCCTCCCTCCAGCCCCTGGCAGCCATCATTCTACCTTGTGTCTCTAGGAAATTCTTGGATTTTAAAGAAATGTTGACTGAGCCAACATAGAGCGCCATGTGCAATGGTCGCCTTCTCTGAGCAAGTAGGGCAGCCCCAAGGTGTGCACGTGGAACAGTGGTGAGAAGGACAACAGCCCAGCCAGGAAACCCTGGGACCAAGGGGGGGACAATGCTTCAGCCAGACAGCTTTCATAGCCTACGAATGAACTGACCCTGAGTGTCCCAATAGGACAGTTTGCATTAGTAGGAGCAAACCCTTCTCTCAACTGAAAGAGCTAACATGCAGTGAGCACTTGCCCTATCCTGGGCACTCTGAGAAGAGTTCTACCTGCCTCCTGTCATCTAATCTCCCCAAAAGCCACATGAAGCGAGCACCACCATCCTCATTCTATAGACAATGAGATGTAGCCTTGGCGAGGAGGTTAACTAACTCGTTCTCTTATTCATTGCATAGACTCCCACTTTGGGCTCCAAAACCCGTAACGTTAGGAGACAAACCCAAACGCACTAACATGGAGAGAGTACCTGCTTGAAGAAGCTGTTAATGGTCATGGTGGTTGTCTTGAAGTTGGATCCAACCCCATTCTCCTCCAAGGAGAGGGCTCTTTCCGAAAGCCTTCTGGATTGGGACAAGCTTCTCCGTTCACCCACAGAGCTTCTTCCTTTAAGGAAAACAACTGTCATTCTAAAGCTTGCCTTTCTCTTTGAAGACACAGCAGTCATTAACTTTACCACCTATAAGCTATGTTGAAAGTCACTGAACAAGAGCACTGAATGTGGCCATTCTAGTCTTGAATAAAAATGTCCCTCCACTGACCCCTACCTTTCTTAGCACCCCCCACCTTGGAGCCCTTAATCCTCCTCTGACCAGAGCTGAGAGGCCGTGAGCAGCTGCTCTCCCATGTGGAGGGTAGGCCAGATGCCACCCTGCAGAGTCCAGAACTGCAGCCAGAACGGGGTCTGCAGATAAGCTTTATTTAGTCAACAGTGTTTGTTTTTATTTTTACATTTTCATTCCATTGGGAGAGGCATGTACTCAAATGCCCTTGGAGGCATTTGGGACTGTGACCCAAATATGCTAGGGTCAGCCTGAGTGTATGCTGAATCCCATTTTTCTTCTGCTCTCTGCTGACCTGCCTAATGGGGAGTAGAACCCAGAGTCATACCCTGACCCAGGGAGGAACCTAATACTCTGCTTTGTTGTTGTTTTATTTATCCCCATTTGACGTTTAGGTGAGAATTTTGTTGCTTTTCTGCTGCAAAACTCAGGGGTTCTATTGTGAATAGTCAAATTGCTGAGAGTTCTAAAATGGCCAACCCTGTCTTGGAAGATTCTCTTATCCTTCATTCTTGCCGTGATGCTAAATTGGAACTTCCTGGTACCACTGCCCGTCTACACTTGCCACGTTGCCTCTTCTGGATGTTCTCAAGAATCAGCCTCTGTATTCAGGTTAATTTATCCTTGACCTAGACATTATGAAAGCATCGGCAAGCCCTATGCCAGAATTTATGGATTCACCTCATTTAGGGGTCCTCTAGGTTCTATGCATAACTCTTTCAAATAAGGCTACTTAGGTCTACATAGAGGTTGGCATTAAAAAATAAAAAAGCACTGTGGCCCTAGCCAGTGTTGCTAAGTGGTTGCAGCGTCAGCCTGAATACCAAAGGGTCTTGGGTTCGATTCCCAGTCAAAGGCATGTACCTGGATTGCAGGTTTGATCCCTGGCTCAGCATATGGGAGGCAACCAATAAATATGTCTCTCTCACATCAATGTTTCTCTCTCCCTCTCTATTTTTCTTTCTCTCCCTCCCACTCTCTCTAAAAATCATGAAAAAAATATATATATCCTCAGGTGAGGATTAACAAAAACCAAAACCAAAACACTGTGGTGTGAAGGTCAAGATGCACTAAAGTTAGGTTTGTTATTGATAAATCAGAAATAATCCGGGAATTCTGACCAGAAATTATGCAACCATAACTCCCGAATAGCAGCAGCAATAACAAAGTACCCTTTCCTCCTCTCCTCTGCTAAAGGCAACATTTCAGAAGTGGCAGAGCTAAGGAATGCAAGAGAAAAGTCCTAAGAAATGTGACTCTAGACTTAAATATTTGCTGGATTCAAAGACATTTAGGAAAACAGAAACTCTGCCACAAGTAGGGTTGGGTCTACTTGAAAATGTTATAGCCTCTTGAATAGTTTCATATCCAACCTGTTTTAAAAATGAAAGATTCAGACCAAGGGTGAGGCGATGAAAAAGAAACATGCTAAATAAATTGAACAGTAACTAAATATTCTATTGGCATCCTTTTTTTTTTTTTTTTTTTTTTTCTTTCATTGCTGTTGGCAAAAGAAACTTTCACAAGGGCTGGAAATTTTGCTGAGAAACCTGAGTCTTGTTTTTCAAAACCTCTATGACTTCAGCTTTTGTGTTTTGGAACCAATCATGGTGCCTTTATTTAACACACTACAGATAGTTACTATATTTTCTTGTTATTTTCAATAATTTTAAGAGGAAGAAGCTATTGTATTTAAAATCAAGTTTTAACCTGTCAAACTGTCCAGAGAATTCCAACAAAAAATCTTACTATAAGAGTATATTTAAATTCCACAAACATTCATGACAATTTTGGGGAATCGTTGTCTATTACAATCAAGCATTTGTAATCATAGTGTTTCAACCTATTGATCTCCTTCTTCTTTCCCGTTTCCCACACCTTAGTGGGCCCCATACCCCACACTACATAAGCAGCTGAACTCAGAGTTGGTGCATTGGGGGAGTCCACCTCTTCCCACTGCCGCTGAAAATCTTACCAACCATGGACTCTGCATCGGCTACCTCTCTCTCCAGGGTGGAGACACTGAAGAAGCTTGCTAAGCTTATAGGAGCCCAGGCAAAGGGCATCCGGTATTTCCCCAGACGCTGGCAGAAAGATTCAGCTTGAAGTTTCAGTTTTTCAATCTTGTCTTTACTCTGGAGGAAAATGGAAAGAGACAAGCGGTGACAAACAATAGGGCACCAGCATCCCGTCGGCTGCCCTGACATGGGTAGGACAAGCATCTGCAAAATCCCTGCCCTACAGATTAAAACAGGTGGACAGGCGGAAAAGTGACGCCAGAAGCCTAGGGAAACACAGATTAGAAAAGGAGAAGTTTACAAAAAGGCTACATTCAACTATTAAATACACCAGCTTTAAACAAACAAACAAACAAAAAAAAAAACGTTCAAGGCTTACTTATACAAGCTAATCCACAAGTGTCAGTTTGAGGGGCTAGTAACTTGACTTGAATTCGAATGAGAGCACCTTGGGATAAAAAGTTTTATATATCATCTACCAAGCTCGCAAGAGAGCCTGTTTCTTCAACAGTTGCCTTGGAAAATACCAGGAAGATCTATAAAGGTCCTTAATAATTTCCTTATTAGGTTGACAATACTTCCAAGGAGTTCTTTCTAAATTCAGAATAAAAGGTAGATTTAAGAAAAAGAAAAAGTGTCCTGAAGTGGAAAGATTAAAAAAGAAAAAGAAAAGAGAGAGAGATGGACACGAACAACAGTTGTGATGGTTGCAGGGGGGAGGGCGAGGTAGAGGTGGAAGAGGTCATAGAGGGGGTAAATGGCAATGGGAAACATAAAATAAAATAAATGCCTTGAGTTCAATACATCTTCTTTGAAATTTTTAAGTCTGGAGTGATGCTGCTTAGGCAAGTGTTAGTCCAGATAAGCCATGCTTTACCGGGTGCGGAGGAAAGATGTCCCCCCATAGGCTCAGTACCTGTGCTGTGCTAGAGAATTTATGGTGTGCAGCAACCTCAGCCAATTTCCAAACACCCATGCCGGAAAGGCGGGAGCCCATGCTGGGCGTGCTGGCACTGCTCCGTTCCATGGGGTCTCTGTGGCCCTCCCCCCCTCAGCTGGGTCAGAGCCTCAGAATCAAGGCAATCGGCCACGGCTTTACCCTAGTTTCATTTTAGAATTAGACATTCCGTGTGTTGAGTTTTGTAGCTTATTTCTTTCAAAAGTTATCATCAATGACCAATTCCTTATTTGGTTTATATGCAATTTATTAGTATCTCATATGAAAACATATGAAGGACTAAACCCCGTTAACTATACTGTGGAACACTTCTGGAAAATATTTCCTTATTCTAAGATGTTACCATTTAGCAGTATTCAAAATATCATACCTTTCCACCATCACTTTCTTTGATAACCATGTAGGGTTCCGCACAGTCTCCAATCTCTCCCTGCTGAAGAACTTTTTCAATCTGCCAACAAAAATAACAGTAAGACAATGCGCATAAATCACATCCACATAATGGAATCTCTGCAACCATCAAAATTAGATTTTGTGACAATATTTGATGACATGGGTCTATGTCTGGGATTTATGTTTTTTTTAATTTAAAAATGAGTATAAAAAGTACGGTATAGTTTTGTAAAAACATCATCAAGGCATATTAAAAAGATGATAGCAGATACACAGCAAATGTTAATAGTTATCTTTGTATGATGGGATTATGTGCTGGGTTGATTTTATTCCTATTGCTTCTGTGTATTTTCCACTTTTAAACAATAAACGTGTATTATGCCTACAATAAAAGAAAATGCAATAAAAGTTATTTTCTAAAACAAAACCCATGAGACATATATAGGAAGTGAAAAGCTCATTTTCTTTATTATTGCTTACAATGTAAAAAAGAGATATGACCTCTGTAAAAGTCAGGTTGGGGACTCCAACCTTCCAGAAAATGAACAAATGAACAGAATAAATTATCTGTAATTGCCTCCCTTGTATTTCCTATTAGGGCTGCTTCTCTAGCTTTAAGGGACTTGGACAGGAACCAAAAGCAGAGAGAAAGTGCAGCTTTTCACTTTGCTAACTGGCTGGTAATATGGGAATGCCGCCACTGTCCAATATCTTCTTCAATTTTGCTTCAGGTAAAGGATCTGGTTACCCATAAATTTGAGCAGCATATTTAGGAGATGGAAAAGGAGAAAACTGTAACTTCCTAACCCTCTGTTCAAAGAAAATTTAATGTAACTCAGAATGTTGAGGAGAAAAACAAGTTATTTAGTCCCATTAGTCAGTCTGTTATCATTAGTTGAGAGGATTCTTGAATATATGCAGGTTAACATATTCCAATAGGCACACAGTCTTAATAGGAATTATCAGTGAGGTGCAGAAATACCCTGGTTTGAACCAGAAAAACCTTAGTGATGGAGGGTGTTTGACAGAGTTCAAGGGAAGTGACATGGGACTGCTCAATGCACATCCATCTCAGGGACACTGCAAGCAAGAAGCCTGTCTTCTCCCAACAAATTAAGTTTCAAATCCCTTCCCACTGCCAGAGGATGAAGACAGGCTGATCCCCAGGAGAGATACCCCAGGTTGAGATCACAGACCCATAACACTCGAGCTGGAGGCTTGCATTCCTGTTCCTCAGCAATCATTCACCTATTCATTAATTCTAAAAACATTTGTCGGATACCTTCCATGTGGTGGCTGCTGGGGAGGTAAAGGAGTGAATACAAAAAATCTGATCCCCAGGCTCCTGAAGCTCATGGGAGCTTGTAGAAAAAATTGGAAGGAAGCTAATTTTTCCATGAAGCCAATGGATAAAAATAGACTCTGGACAGAAATAAAGAACTCTTTCTGAGGACCCTGACGTGAGGAATGAGGTACGTGGGTTCAGGCACTAGGACAGTGTGGGACCCACAGGAGAGGGAGCTCCAGAATCTGGACGTGGGGACATTCAGACTCAACCAGACCCGCAGGTACCACTCCCTTCACCGAGCTGGACAAGGGCCACTCCAGCTACGTGGTGAGAAGGAGCTGCAGGCTGCTATGGGAGCCCCCTAGATGGTCCTTGGTGATTTATGGGTGAAAGAAATGAGGGCGTCCTCACACCTATGGGAGGTAGGGGAAAGGCACATACCAGAATTACCTAGAAAATGTTTGAAGATAAAAGGCTACCCTCTGCTCTACTCAGGAGGGGCTGGTGCCATGCCTTCCATGTATATTTTTAAAGTTTGACACCAGATTCACTCATCCTTACTCTCCAACCTTCAGTTGAGAAACAAAACCTATAAACCTGAAATAATGCCTTACAGCAATATCCTATACCAGTAGTCAGCAAACTCATTAGTCTACAGAGCCAAATATCAATAGTACAACGATTAAAATTTCTTTTGAGAGCCAAATTTTTTAAGCTTAAACTTCTTCTAACACCACTTCATCAAAATAGACTCGCCTAGGCTATGGTATTTTGTGGAAGAGCCACACTCAAGGGGCCAAAGAGCTGCATGTGGCTCATGAGTCGCAGTTTGCCAACCACTGTCCTATACAATACTAAACTAGGTAACTCTATCTAAAATACAGTTAAGCCGGTACCGGTTTGGCTCAATGGATAGAGCGTCGGCTTGGGGACTGAAGGGTCCCGGGTTCGATTCCGGTCAAGGGCATGTACCTTGGTTGCGGGCATATCCCCAGTAGGGGGTGTGCAAGAGGCAGCTGATCGATGACTCTCTCTCATCGATGTTTCTAACTCTATCTCTCTCCCTTCCTCTCTGTATAAAATCAATAAAAAATATATTTAAAATACAGTTAATATCCTGATGCTCAGCCTGACAATAAAAATAAGAAAAAAAGGTTCTCTTTATTGAATGGCAGCTGCATGGATAGATGTGATCTATGTTACAGCACCATTTGCTATATATGTAGAGAGGAGGAAGCTACAGGATGGCATTACAGAAAAGAAAAACAGGTCAGAAGCAAACCAGGGACTATATGAATAGATTTAAATTTTTTACTCAATCCCGACAATTAAGAGAAAGTTTGTTATTGCCAAATGAATGCATTAATACATTTCAAGGCTTTTGGATATATTTAGTAATAGTAGTTCACAGGTAACTGCTGATATTTAGCACACGATTATGGATTAACCAAAATAAAGACATCCTCTGAGAAGTGAAGTCTGAAGTAAAATTTGACTTTATAGAACTAGCGTTGGTTATCCCAGCGTGGGAGAGAATTCTGAATTTAACCACAGGGTTTCTAGAGTGGGCTGTAAGCTAATTTTCCTGTGTCTAAGCACTATTGCAAGAGAAAGGACACACACTAAAGTTTGACAACAAAAGACATGTCTTTGTAGTGACAGAATTTTAATTATAGTTTCCATGAACTTAAATAAGTTCCCTTCAAGCTATAGATGCCTTTCAGAGTCTGGTGAGATGGAGGAAAGGAAGCTGGAATAGAAAGACCTATGTCACTTGTTAAGTGGCTTTCAAGTCACATAAATTCTTTGAAATCTTTATTCTACTCCCATGGGATCATGGGGAACTCATGAGATTATAAATATCAAACTTGGACTTCTGGGTGTACATGAAATTAAATCATTTAATTTTTATACAATTCTGCAGTAAAGAATCAATTAAATGAATTATTTAACTTCAGGTAAAGGCACTGTTTGGTTCCATGGGGTCTCTGTGTAAAATAGTAAAATAGTCAATGTTTGTTGTTAATTTCCAACTAGTCATTTGGGTGTGTAGAGAAAGTCTCAGGTTTTCTTATACCAGCAAAGAGCACAGCCTGAAATGAAAGGTCCTTCTACATATAATTGCTCCACCAGACATAGTACTTATGCTATGAGATGGTGATAAAAAGAGAGAATTAAACTTGCAAAATATAGCCCATACCTCAAATTGTCAGAGCCTGGACATGCGGTCATTTAACTATGGGCCTCTAGGAAAACATGAACATTATTAGGAAACTCTGTCTGAGATAGCAGCCGCCTCCCAGACGGAATAGCTGAGGGTGTTTTCCTTGGTTAGGAGGAAAGGTGTCATTAATGTGTCAGGCTTTATTTTGTAATCACAGCTACCCATTGAGAGTGCTGTTCTTAGACCCATTTTACAGATGAGCAAATTAAGTCTCAGAAAGGTTAGGTAAAAGTCATGTAATAACTAGGATGCAAAGCCGGGATTCAAAACTAGGACTGTACGACTCTTAAACCCGTAGTTGTTCTGGCATTCATCACAGAATTTGCTTGTCAAGGAAAAGGGGTCAGTCTGGCATTCATCACAGAATTTGCTTGTCAAGGAAAAGGGGTCAAAGTGAATCTCACAGAAGACATAGAGATACGTTCTGACACCTCTCTTACCTGATACATGCACTGAGTCTAATGCAAAAATGGGAACATCAGAATGAGCGAATCAGATTGTGTTTAACTACCTTGACTACTAGGTAGATGTCTGAGGACGGATAGGTGACGGAGAACACCGCAGATCTTGCCTGACTCGATGGGGCAACAGAGGGCGTGTGGGCACGCAGAAATCCTTTGAACTGGTCAGAGTTCAGGTCACAGTGAAAATTTTCGGAGATCTGTGAGTAGAAAAATGGAAAATAAGTTAGACTTGTTGTTCTCATGGTCTAAGCATATTAAAAAAGGAGTGAGAAACCACAAAGAAATTTCTCCAGAGGAATAAATGTAATAATTGACATAGTTCATAACTAGTGGCTGTTAGGAAATCTGATACATACCCCCAAAATGTATACACACTTTAACAGCTGATAGCTCAATTTTTAAAATAAAATGTATTTTATTTGTTTATTATTTTTAGTCCTCACCCAAGGATAATTTTTCCATTGATTTTTAGAGTGGAAGAGAGGGACAGAGAGAAATATCAATGTGAGAGAAATACATCGATTGGTTGTCTCTTACACCAGTCCTGATCAGAACCCAGGCTGGGGAGGAACCTGCAACTGAGATACGTGCCCTTGACTATAATTCAACCTGGGGCCCCACAGGCTGATGCTCTATCCACTGAGCAAAACTGGCTAGGGTGAAAATGAAGTGTGTTTTAATAAACACTGCCTTCATATTATTCAAAGCATGTGCATACATTTTTGGGGGGACACCCTATATTTTGTCACAATCTCTAGATATTTTGGAGTCGTTTGAGAAATGTTCCAGGAGACATTTAAATTTTTCTTAAGCCACCAATAATTTCTGAATAGCAGTGATGTGATGTGGTCTGTACTGCCCTGAATAAGAGCAGGACACTGCCTCTGCTCTCAATTAGTTTAAATTAAAAAAAAAAAAGAGTGATAAGTAAAAAATGTAACTAATACAGGAAGAGCAAAATATAAGTGACCACATTCATACAAAGAGCACTGTTGGAGCTACAAGGGTGAGGGATCCATTCACTGGGGTGAATAGGATGCTTCCACTCGAGTGAGACAGATGGGCCTCGGAAGAAGATTCTGCCAGCTGAGCTGGAGGGTGCCCGAGTGCCAAGGGAAGAGGACAGCACAGGAATCACTCAGAGGCCAGAACACTTGGAGTGAATTTACTTCTCAGAGAGTAGTTCAGCTTGATTGCAAAGGCAGGCTAAGAGAAGAAGAATAAATGAGATCCATATGAAGAAAGCCAGGCATGGAAGCTAAAGAGTTTTTATAATTTTTAAAAATATATTTATTAATTATTATTTTTTAATCCTCACCTGAAGACATGCTGAGAGGGAGGGAGGGAGGGAGGGAGGGAGGGAGAGGGAGAGGGAGAGGGAGAGGGAGAGGAAGAGGGAGGGAGAGGAGAGAGAGAGAGAGAGAGAGAGAGAGAGAGAGAGAGAGAGAGAGAGAGAGAGAGAGAGAGAGAGAGAGAAAAAGAAAGAAACATTGATTGGCTGCCTTCCGTAAGCTCCCTGAGCAGGGATCAAACCCACAAGCTTTCTGTTCACAGGACAACTCTCAATCAACTGTGCCTCTCCGGCCAGCCTATAGAATTTGTTTTCAATGTTATAGG
Organism: Pipistrellus hanaki; assembly: GCF_964339955.1. Taxonomy (NCBI): domain Eukaryota; kingdom Metazoa; phylum Chordata; class Mammalia; order Chiroptera; family Vespertilionidae; genus Pipistrellus; species Pipistrellus hanaki. The sequence continues at coordinate 40,546,223 of NC_140513.1, read as the reverse complement.
TAGTGAGGATCCATTAAAGATTTTGAGCAAGAGCATGACATGATGAGTGCTCCTTGGCTCACAGTGCTGTTACTTAGAACCACTGTGTGGCTGTGTCTCCCCTTCGTCACTAATAGAGTTAGAGCTGAGAACTGGCTGCCCAGGCAAAGACCACATTTACCACCTTCCACGGCAGTTAGTAGTGAATTGTGTGCACAAGGGATGTGTCAAACCTCCAGGCCACTGTCACTCATCCTTCCCCCTTTTCAGAGGGTGCAATGGCAGTGACAAAAATGACTTTGGGAGAACACATTGAAGATGGAGGAGCCACGGACAGTGTGGGGTCCTGAATGGCTGAGGGGCTCAGACCACTGCTGATCCAGCACCCACTACCCAACCAGGCCTCCAGCCGTCTTCTGGCCAACCTCCAGCAGGCTTTCCCTTAAATATTCTTCAAATATTTAACATTCCCAGATCATCCCTTCACAGATTGCAAAGGCACCAGAACTGGATGCATCAAAGACTTGCTTTCAAGTCTGATGTGTGTTTGCTGAATAGAAGTGAGGTGTGAACCCAAAGACTCATCAACAATATGTGTGCCCTTGGGAATGGGCTATTTTTTTTCCTTCAATTCCTTACCTTTTTCCTTTCTTTAACATCGTAGAGGGCAATGCTGGCAAACAGAGGCTCAATTTCTATCTCAAACCTGTGAGAGCAAGAGAGAAAATCTGTATGGATTTAACTGAGGTAATTTCAAATTTTCTGAAAGGGCCTGAATATAGAAACTGGTTAAAAAATGTAAGTAGTCTCCAGAGCTATTTTGATAACGCCATGCATCTGAGAACCACACTGGGATGTTAGTGGAGAGCTATGGAGGGTCATGGAACATTCCCAATCACTTGAGATCGTGGCAGGTGGTATCTTCTCCCAAAAAGAGCTTGTTGGCGGCACCAGAAGCGAAAGTGGGCAAGATGGGCCCTTGGTCTGATGCACAGGCTTACCACTGTGTCTTCAGAGTTCTTAGGCAAAGGCCTGATTTACAGTTTACATTTTACTGCTAGGATAGGAATCCCTATTACTTAATTCTGAGGCATGGGGCTTTTCAGATAGTAATAAGAGAAAAGTGCAGTTGCTTTTCCTGACATTTATAGTGGGACCAACAGAGGAGGACTGGATCATGATGTGAGTGACTGGCCCTTTCTAACGCCACTGCCAGGGGATTTGCTGAGTGGAGGCAGGGCAAAGGGACGAAGCACTACAAATGCTAGTAAACAATGAGATGTGTGGACCCAGAAACAGCTGGAAAGAGGGGCCCTCATATTGGCCCTAGTTGCCCTTTCCCCTCAAAAAATGGTGGGTTTGAAAATGCATCCCCAAAACACAGTCCTACCACATGTTACAATCTGCATCTAGAGCACCGATGTGCACAGATGTGCACCTTCCGAGTTTCTCAGGTTAACAACTGCCAGCGGAGAGCACCAGTAATCAGGCCCTGGACCAACATTACCACAGTGGTCACACAAATTCCGTTTCAAGGCATGTGTGAGAGGATGCTTTATCAGTGGATGGCTTTGCCTTAAAAGATAACTTTTTTTTAGGTGAATATTTGTGACTAGGCTCACCAGCTATTGCCTGGCATGTTGCTCTGTACTTAACTATACAGTTCCTGATATGAATATTCCTGTCATTTACTTAGGTGGGTACTGAGTGTTAAGTTCTCTGTGGTTCAGAGAAAGAAGAGAACGAACATTTGTTAAACACTGTGCAATGCTGGCACAGATACTATTTTTTTCTTTTTTATAAATCTTTATTGTTGAGAGTATTATAGCTGTCCCCTTTCCCCCCCATTGCCCTCTCCCACCCCCTCCGCCTCAAGCCTTCACCACCCGATGGTCTGTGTCTATGGGTCATGCATATACACATGTGAGTTCATTGTCTGATCTCTTTCCCTGGCACGGATTCTATTTAAGTCACTTGAGCAGACCAAATACACTGAACAGACAGCTCGATGCAACTTAATTTCTGTTTTGACAGTGAGGGAGGGAGTCACTAGAAACTACACTTTACCATTTTCATCAAGAGAAATCTAAGTGACTCAATTTGTTGTTGTTGTTGTTGTTGTTTAATAATGCACATCTATCTTAGTGGCCATGCTTTTCCACCTGTGAGAACAGCTGTCATTTACTGGAAAGTTCTAGCCAGCTTGGTGATAAGCATCCCAGGAGAGAATTCCTCCCGCCCTAAAGGGCACAGTCACTGCATCTAAAGTGCATCCTGGCATCCTGTGGGGGGTGGGCGAGAGCCTTGGACAATAGGGCGGACTTCCTGAGCGATGCAGAGGGGAACGGAACAGCTGCTTCCACTGGGTTCTCCTGCTGAAAGACTAGGAGGCTCGCACCTCCGGCCCGCCCGTCAGGGCTAGCGTGTGCCTTTCTGTACCCCGTCCCTGGTGGGATTGGCTAGGGTGGGGAGAGGGCTACAACATCAAGAGACAAGCCCAAGAGGGTGAGCAGTCATGCTGGATTGGGTTCGAGGAGGGAAACTGGGAGGCTAATGCATTAGAGCTAGGAGTTCATGACAGGTGGGAACTTTGAGATTATTTGGTCTAACAACTTCATTTTCAAGGAAAGACTCAAAGTCCCAGAGACATTCCCAAGGTTGAAGCAAAGCCTTGAATCCAGTATCAGATGCCCTAATTGCAAACTTGGTGCTGCTTAAAGGGTCCATGAACTGATTTTAAGAGATGGAATACCCTCCTAATAGGATATCATAAAATATGCTCATGTACTTTTGCCCAGGTAGAGCATTTACAACTTAATATTTTCAAAAGGGTCTGTGATTTGAAGACATTGATGAACTAATTCTCTAAAGCAGTGTTTCCCAAACTTCTCTCATGATGAGAATCACCTGGCAGAGTTGTTAAACTATGGATTCCTGAATCCCAACTAAGAAGTGCTAAACTAGAATTTTTGGGAACATATAGGTAAAATTGTATACTTAACTTAGTGCTCTGTCTTAGTTGGGATTCAGGAATCCATATTTTAACAACTACACCAGGTGATTCTCATCATGAGAGAAGTTTGGGAAACACTGCTCTAAAGTAACAGCTTGAAAAGAGGAAAGAGAGGTGCACCAGCACCCCATGGGGCTCCCAAGATAACCCACCAGAGTGTGGAAAGCAAATGCTCTGATTCTGTGATTTATTTTGAATTATTTAGTTCAGCCTCTAAAATGTCTTGGTTATGCATGTTTTATAATGTAACATTTTAATATGCAAGGACAAAATGAATACACATATATAGAGTATATGTGACTTTTTTTTTTTTTACTATAAAAGTAAACAAGAAATAACTTGGAGATGATTGCTTTATAGCAGATGCAGCAAATAAATGCCCACAAGATGAATCCAGACTTCAGACATGCTTTGTCTGAATTGCATGGTATTTAAAAAGGGTATGAGAAAAATCTTAAGAAGTTAGAAAGTTATGGAGAAAAATCTGGATATTCAGCTTCATTTGGGGAAAGAAAATCAGACAATCGATAAAAATGGGCCTGTTTTGGGGTGGCAAGAGTTGGTCCTAGGTAGTGGGTGTCCCTTTAAAATAGTTTTCTACATTCCCCACTACTCTCTATTATCTTCTGGCACTGAAACTGGGTTTTAGTTGCATTTATCATTGTGTTTCAACAGTGGTATGCTGGCAAATGTTAAAAAACAAACAAAAAAAAAAAACCAAAAAAACACAAGTCTCTGTGGGGGGAGGGAGGTATAATGTGTAGCATTTTCTGGTTTTGTGTAAATATTTCCACCTAGGCCAATATCCAGCCACCAATGTGACTTCATTGAATAAAGAGTTGGGAGGAGAAGAGCACGATCCTCTGCCAAGAGTCAGAGCTGAGTCCAGCACACCATTGGCTCACTGTTGTGCAATGCAGGCCATCTCACTCCATTTCCCTACGTGCCTAACCCTAGTGTTTGCCTTCCCTGTTGTAGAAGAAAGACTGTCAAAGGTTTGGTAGGAATAGAATTAAAATCCAGCTAACTTCAGACCCTGCTCTTTCCATGATATCAGAGCTGCCCACTGTTATATATGTTGGGAGATCTTCCCTGATTCAAGCTCTGATGTTAAAGACACAGTTTGTATCTAAGAGGCAATAGAAACCTCAGTGCAGTTACCCATTGCTCGTACTTACTTTAGGGTCAGCAACTTGACCCATATTCTGTTGCCCAGATGTTCCTTAGGACATTCTGGCACCGGACGTATTTCCACAGCATCCTCCTATGATTAATCACGAGGTAAAGAAATCATTAGTGAATTTCCACCAGAGGCGTTAACCCAGGAAAGGGAAGGCTGCCCCCACTGCTCAATTCAACTTGCATTTGCTTTATTTCCAATTCCAGAACAACACTGACATTTACAAGAGTTTGTTATCCAACCCCTAAGCTTCAGAGTCAGCATTTACAGCAAACATTTTCTCCTTGCAGAAAGCCAAGCATTGAAGACAAAGAGACCGAGGGAGGAAGGAAGGAAATGTGAACATGGATATGACTTAGTAACATCCACCAGATGGCATTGCAAAATCTTATGCCTATTGTTGGCTTCCCCACCCCCACCCCCTTTTCTTTTCTTTTCTTTCTTTCTTTCTTTTTTTTTTTTTTTTTTGGCTACTCTAAGTACACATGCAGAATATTTCTCCTGACAAGGACTTTATTAGTAAATATGTGTGTTTCAAACTTGAGCTCTGAGTCAGAATAGTTCACTGAAGGCTATAAACCATCAATACTATAATACAGCATCTTTCTCATTTCACTATTTTCATAAACAGATGATAGAGATTTGGGGATGAATTTACAGGTTCTATAAAAACAGGTCCAGCTAAAAGTTGCTAAAGTTCTATGTACAGAAAGGCTTAATGATGACAAATAAAGACATATACCTATATTTTACCACATTGGGACTCAAGACTTAAAGAGAAATATCAAATCCCTACTGTAACTTTTAACATTCAAATCTAAACTATTATAGTATCTTAATTATATTCGTGTAGGCAACCATAAATAATGCAAATTCCTGAAAGCTTTCATTCCTGCTCTTGTGCTAGGCTATCCAAACCCTGGTCAATAGTCTGCAGCTCACAAGGGTCTAAGAATAGAGTCATATCTAATTGTATCTTGCTGGGCTACAAAGGATGGGAGCTTTCCACTAAATACAACTACAGCATTTTTACAAATAGCAGTAAAGTCACCTTCTTGGCAAATCTGTACCTACTTTGGTGGAATAGTCTAAGTTGTAATCTTTGCTCTCCTTTAAGGCTCAATCCTGAGTTTACCAGTTGGCTGTCTTGTGGGGTGGGGCTTCTGAGTTTCTTCCAGGGAAGACACTGTTCTGACGTCTACACTGAGTGGAACTCCCTCAGAACGAGCTAGAACTTTTAGGGTGCTCAGAATAGACACATCTGAGAGGGAAGATCCCCCTTATTGGAAAACAACCTCAACATAAAGACACTCATTGGTTTCTAAGACTACATTTGGTCTGGATTCAGTCTTTTTAAAAAAAGATTTTCATTTGGGAAATTATAAACATATACAAGTAGAGAGAATAATATAATGAACCACTTTTACCCATCATCTAGCTTCAACAATTTCAACTCATGGGCAACTTAGTTTCATCTATATAATTCCACTTACTACCTTCCCCTAGTCAATATTGGATTACTTAGAAGCAAAGCTCCAAACATCATATCATCTTATCTGTTAATATTTCAGTGCAACTCTTAAAAGGATATATAAAAGCACATAACTGTAATTCCATTATGATGCTTAAAAATTTAACAAAAATTTATCGTTGTCACTAAATATATAATCATTTCCAAATTTCCCCAACTATCTTAATTTTTTAATAGTTAGTTTTAAAAATTAGGATCCAAACAGGGTCTACATATTAATGTATTTCCTAAGTTTTTTCTAATCTGTATGCGTTTCTTAAGCCTTTACAGTTATTTGAAATGGGAATGGATTCCCAAAGAAGCAGAAGAGGAAATATAAAATTTTATCGGGGGAGAGAGAGAGAAAGAAAGAGAGAGAGAGAGAGAGAGAGAGAGAGGAGGGGGAAGGGAGGATAGAGAATGAAGAGATGACAAGCTTCCATCAGTTGACCCAAATGGATCTTGAGGCCAACACTATAGCTATCTACCTATAATTTCATTACGTGAGCCAATAAATCTCATTTTTTCTTAATTATTTTTTGTTGAGTTTTGACACTTGCAACCAAAATACAAATTCTTCACAGATTTGGAGTATGGAGGCAACATTCTCAGGATCAATACATAGGACACCTTTTATAGACTTAGTGAATCAGAGAAAGAACTTATCTTGTCTAACTTAGTGGCTGAATTCTACTTTTACCTCTCCTATGGACTCAATCATAATTTGGATGTAATAGTTCATCTCTCTTCTAAGTTTCCTCACTAGGAAACAAATTAATGATAGTATAAAACAATTTCAGTAATGTATTCTCAAAAGATCAGCATTTGTAATCATTTCATGGTAGGACAAAGATTTACCTTTCTTCCAAAGGACTTTATTTGAAGCAAGAACAAGTTACAAATACAAATGCAATTTCTGTGTGTCCACCTACAACACATTAAAGGGCTGGGGTTGGGGCATAAAGCATTTCAGACATACCGATTTACAAATAACTGGTACACTAATTACAAAGCATATCTTCCCACTCAATAAAGTGGGTCCCATTAGGACTTCTGCTAGATTATAACTTTCAATCTCAACTGAGTTTCAGCATTGTTCAAAGACTATAAAACAAAGTTCCTTTAAAATAGTCTATGATTCACTCTTTTAATCAGTTCAGAAGGGATATTCTTCATTGAGGGAAATTTTAATGAGTTGGTGTCTCACTGGAAGTATTCTCCTCATCCTTTAATTGTTTTCTCTTCTGGTGCCCACTTTGGGAATCCTCATTACATAATGGCACCTCCATCATGTAACTGAGAGGAAGAAGAATGCAAGTGAAGGCCAAGTCAGCCAAATTTAACGTTTCTTGGACAAATTTGGTACAAAATTTTAAAGTTGTAGGTGGGAAGTTAAAAAGTTGTGAAATAAAATATGGTGCATCATCTATGAATTTCAATTATGTGTGCCAATTTATCTGGTAATCATATGTGAATAAATGAACAGGCAAACATAAAGTTTAGAATTAATGGTTTAAGATCTCCACCCTATAATTTAATTTACCTGTAGAACCCTGAATAAGTTATTTAACCTCTCTGATTCTTACTTTGCGATTTGAAAGGTGGAGATGATAACATAGTCCACATTATTCATATTTATTTTTAATCTGCCTCATTCAGAAAAGGATTTGAGTCCACTGACAAGTCTACAAATAGATGAGAAAACCAAGGTAGTTGGAAAACAAGAATAAGAAAAAAAAAAAGTTGAAGTAAATTCAGAACACCAATAAATAAGCTGCTCGATTAAGTAGAGGTGAAAAGAAATTTGACACTAACTAAAGGATTTAGAAGAGTAGATTACAAGAGGTGCACAATCTTTAAGTATATAAATTTTCTCAGTGGAAGCACAGTCTTCTTTGTCTGAGGGTTTGAGGGACAATTTTCCTGTGGATCCCTATTGAGGTGGGTGCTGGGTGATATGTAGGTCAATGCCCTCTATCATATTTGCACAGAGGACACACTACCACATCTCATGATTGCTGTTTCTCTTCTTGTCCTTTTTTGCTGACCACTGGTGAACTCCTTGAAAGGCCAGTCAGCTAACACAGTTCTCAGTGATGGGGGGGGGGGGGGGGGGAGGTGGTCACAAGATGCAAGAATCAGACTCCCTGATGGTCTTGCTTGATCCAAAAATCAAATTTCAAATAGAGACGTAGATGGATGGCATATCTTTTATGCAAATTGCAAATTTCCCCAAAATTATATTCCTTGCAACTGAACTTTTCATAAAATATGAACAGCAGAGATACTGTAGTAATATGATCTGGCAAGACACAGAAGTGCAGGTATTCTAACATGCAGAAGGGAAGACTGGGAGCCTAATATAAAGAGTAAGGAGCCGAAACAGTCCTGAGTAACGGTCACCCCTCATCCCATCTGAAGTGCCCACAGGCAATGCCTAAATTACCAAATTGTTCTTGGCCTGGTCCAATATAGAAAGACGAACAAACAAGATCCTAAGGTTCTATGCATTGGGAGCATGGCTGTGATATTTCAGGCTTAAATGCGTTCAGAGATTTAAAAAGAAAAACCTGAACCAAGTACTAAAGAACATAAAGGTATAAGTAATACATTTAATGGACTAACTGCAAAACCTACTTCCATGTACCTGAATGGTTTGACTGGCTGAGTGAGATTACTGTACATGAATCCTCAAAATTTTTAAAATTTAAATATATTTTTGTTGATTTCAGAGAGTAAGGAAGAGGGAGAGAGATACAAATATCAATGATGAGAGAGAACTCTCCCCAATGGGGATTGAGCCCACAACCTGGGCATGTGCTCTGACTGGGAATCAAACCATGACCTCCTGGTTCATAGATGGACACTCAACCATTGAGCCACATTGATCAGGCTCAAAATGTTTTGAAAATTAAATGAGATAATACCAGTGAAAGTATTTTGTAAAGCACTTATGAAAATCCTATTATTGGAATCTCATTTGTGTAATTGATCAATAATGGGTTCTGCTGTTACATAGGCTTGCCTTAGAAAAATAAACAGCCCCAGCCCAGCTAGTGTATGTGTGTATGTTTATATGTGTGTGTCTCACAATTATTATATACATACTCACACACATATATAAACATTAACTGTTATATATAACAAATCCTATCTAATAAAAGACAATATGCAAATTGACCGTCACTCCAACACACAAGATGGCCGCCCCCAAATGGTCAAAGATAGATGCCACTATGTGGACACAGATGGCCGCCACAAGATGGCCTGCAGAGGGGGGCAGTTGGGATGACCAGGACTGCAGGGGAAGGTAGTTATGGGGGACCAGGCCTGCAAGAGAAGGCAGTTTGGAGTAGGCAGGCCTGCAGGGGAGGACAATTGGGGACAACCAGGCCAACAGGGGAGGGCAGTTAGGGGTGGCCAGGCCAGCAGGAGAGGGCAGTTAGGGGCAATTGGGCCAGCAGGGGAGCAGTTAGGCATTGATCAGGCTGGCAGGGAAGTGGTTAGGGAGTGATCAGGCTGGCAAGCAGAAATGGTTAGGGGCAATCAGACAGACAGGCAGGCGAGTGGTTGGGAGCAGCATTGGCAGTCCTGGATTGTGAGAGGACAGTCAAACATTTCTGGAGGGGTCCCAGATTGGAGATGGTGCAGGCTGGGCTGAGGGACACACACTCTGACCCCCCCTTCATCCCCTGGGCATGAATTTCGTGCATCGGGCCTCTAGTATATTTATTATTTTTAAACTGGAAAATAAGAGTATATATATATATATATATATATATATATATATATATATATATATCTCCATCCCTAGAAATCATATGATTAAGCATCCTGATGCTGCTATATAGTAATAACGAACAATAATATTATCCCGGAGCCTCTCCGTGTCTTCACTGAAATTCTCCAGCATGGGGATGGTTGTACCCACCTCGTCCACCGATGGGTAAAGGGCAAAGAGCTCAGCCTGCCGGTTGGTCCTCCGGGCCTCCTCATTCTGCTTCTCGAAGTCCTCGGCACTCACGTGCTGCAGGAGGTTTTCCAGCCGCTGGTCAGGCTGCAGGCTGCGCAGGCTGAAGTCACAAGCCGTGAGGGGGCCTTTCCCAGACACATCACACAGCACATTCAAGTGGCGGGGGCCTGCCTGTGAGAAAAGACACATCCTTGTGAGAGAGACTGTGGATCTGCAATGAGAACAAAACAATCTGGGATGTCTCAAGGCTGATCTCATGCGTGATTACAGCATCAGGCCTAACGGAGTTTCTGAGCCAACTGGGGGTTTGACGAGAATCACATCTTCACTTCCTATCCTGAGCATCCTAAAGGCAATCTCTCCTCCCCACCTGGAAACAGGTAATCACTCCTGAGGTAGGTAAACCTGTCCTTGCGGAAAGGTTTGAAAATGGCACAGTGTTCCTTTTGTTTTCTAGTGTGTTCTTTTCTGGAGATTGGAAGCCCAGCCTCTTATGAGTCATGTTAAGGTGACCACACGTCTCGATTTTTAACAATTTGTCCCGCGTCCCACCGCATTTTAAAAAAGGCCCGATTGGGACGCAGGACAAATTGTTAAAAATCGGGACTGTCCTGCCAAAAGCAGGATGTCTGGTCACCTTAGCCATACTCACATCTCATGTTCAAGCAGAACAGATGGGAACGAGGTGTAACAGAAAGGAGATTGGCCTGGGGGATAGAGAGACTTCATCCCAATCTCAACTCCAGAACCTGGCTTTTGAAACTGGAAAATAAGATGAACTGTGAGGAGCCTTCAAAATTAAACCTTATCTAAACTCCAAAGCTGACTCTGTTTCTGGAGAGAGAGCTGTGGGCATGGGAACAGACTTTAGTAATGGCTACAGGAATAAGCACCAGAAAAAAAAAAAGTTTGCTATTCAGGTAATCTCCACCTTTAGCTGCAGTGTGTTTGAAAAAAAAACTCTTAAATCAAGCATGAAGTGAATGCTTTATTCCATTAGAAATGTCTTGGAAATTTGGAATTATATATCTAATCAAAGATGTGGCAAGGATTATATAACCAAAATCAATAATATGTTGTAAGAATACAGACGAATTATAAACATCTATAAAATGGATGGTAAAATGTTATCCTAAAGTTCTACTAAATTGACTACTCTTTACAATTTCTCTATAAGGTACACTTTTTGTGACAACCTTCTACCTCATAAAAAAATGCTACTTTGCTCGATCATACATTTTACTTAAAATGAATGTGATAGCAACAATAATCAATATTAACATTTTTGTTAATATTGCTGCTTCTGCACTTTGCTAGTTAATATTTTTGTTTGTTTTAGAATTTATAAAAGCCTTAGGAAAATGAAGTGGATTTTCAATTTCTTCAGAAGGGTTACATAAACATGGACGTCCAGAGCTGACTTTTAAACTGTAACTATTCTGCAATAATAACAATAGTAACAGCAATAATAACAGTAGGCAATATTTATTGGATACTAAGTGTCAGAAGAGAGGTGGTCCTAAATGCTGTATACATATTAACTCATTTAATACTCAAACAACTTCATGAGTTAGTTACTATGGTCACTCTCGTTTTCCAGAGAAGGAAACAGAAGCCCAGAGAGTTTAGTTATCCTCCCCGAGGCTGCAGAGTTAGATCTGGTGGTGGTGGAATCACAGAGAGCCCAGGCCATGTGCTTCCGTGTGAAGCTTTCAATCAGTCTGCAGCCTGCCTTAGGGTAAGGTGACCAGACATCCTACTTTTGGTGGGACAGTCCCGATTTTTAACCATTTGTCCCGCATCCAGCGGTTTTTAAAACGCCGCAGGACAAATGGTTAAAAATCGGGACTGTCCCACCAAAAGCGGACGTCTGATCACCTATGGGGCACCTCTAGCCTCCTGGGAATGTTATAGGGATGGGGCCCAGTGGCCTCCCCAACAAGTAGAGCTTCCCCTCCTCCCCCTTTATTTTAATTATCGAGCATCTGTGTTTTCATTTGCACATGGATGTCTGTAGCTACAAACAAGTCTGGGGGGAAAAAAATCACTGACTCAGATGGTAGAGTTCCCCCTATTCTAACATTCTACGAAGTTAGCCTTTTTAGCAGTTAATAAAACCCCACAGCCTGCCGTGGACGGAGCAGTCCGTCACCTGGTAACCGTGTTTGTTGATAGGAAATACCTGAGCTCTGGGTTCACTGCACTCCAAGGTCTCTGACTCAAACGTCTGTTTCTGAAGCGTCTTGTGGAAATCTTTCCGGGATCCAACCTTTTTAAAACGGCAAATCTCCGAATTTCCTTGGTGTCTTTATGGTTATTAGGAGGGGCGAGGGGAGAGAGAGGGAGAAAGAGAGAGAGAGGCAAAATCATTAGATTAAAAGTAAAAGTAAATACAGACTGCTCAACTCAATAAATGATGTTAAAACAACTGAAAATTAAAAAAAAAAAAGGAATGGCTTAAGCACAGGCTTAGTGCTGAAAGGTCTTGCAAAGAGAGGACCACTTGTAATTCCTCCCATCTAATTATGCGCCAGGCCTAGCACAAGGCTCTTTTGTAATGAGACACAAACTTGCCTCCTGGCTGGCTCCCTATGAAAGGCAGGGATGGCCTGGGAAAATGCCGCCTCGGAGGTGCAGTCCCTTCAGCTGTGGGGCATTTGGCTCCAAGTTGCAGCTAAACTATGACTCTAGTGTAAGCAGCTGGAATAAATCTAGCAAAGTGCAGAAGCAGCAAACAAAGGTCATTTGAAGATAAAAATAGAGGAAAACATTTAATCTCCATATCAATGTTCTTAAGAATGAAAAAGGCAGGGCATGATTATGAAAAAAAAGCAGAAATAAATGATTTATGTACTGAAAATCTTTGCTAGCCATCTCAATCTCCATTAAAATGGTGTTTTAAACATGTGTATTTATGGTCAGGATTTAAAATACCGTGTTTCCCCGAAAATAAAACATCCTCCGAAAATAAGACCTACTTACAGGTTTCCTTCTGAGTGAAATCTTTGCTAGCCATCTCAATCTGCATTAAAATGGTGTTTTAAACATGTGTATTTATGGTCAGGATTTAAAATACTGTGTTTCCCCGAAAATAAAACATCCTCTGAAAATAAGACCTACTTACAGGTTTCCTTCCCCCCGAAAATAAGGCCCCCTTCCCCCCCAGGCTCTGTCTCAGAATGCTATTGCTAAACATGAGAGATTTGGTCCACTGATTCTGAAAGAAATGGAGTCACAAGAAATTCACCAGGAAATTCAGGAATTGGATTGTTATGATGATGTTCCAGAAGATGATGACATGACTGTCATTGAATAAATGAGTAAATTCTTGATACTGTAGGATTCACAGTTTGTCTGTTTTGTGTTGACAACTACCGTACTACCATACCGTATACAGGTAATAAATTTCCTTTATTTTCATTTAATAATAAATGCGTACCGTATTCTTCTTCATGAAAAAATAAGACATCCCCTGAAAACAAGACCTAGCGCATCTTTGGGAGCAAAAATTAATATTTTCGGGGAAACAGGGTATCATGTCTAGCACTCTCCCTGGGGAAAGAAATCGGACCATAATCTCATCAACAAGAAAATCAACAGGTATAAATTGTTAAATAATAACTGCAGAAACCAATGTGTGTGTTCCCCAGTTTTATGACTCAAAGGCTTCCTGGAAAACATGCTGCACAGTCAACAGCGCGAGCACGCACCCATGTTGTTTGATTTCCCACGCTATTAGAAAAAGCACCGAGCAAGCTGGTGGAGGAACACGAACTGAGTTGGGGTTTATTAGGCAGATCAAATGGCACGCAGATAAAGCAGGGGTGGAGGAGGGCCACGCACAGTGACCCAAATGCAGAGCGTATAACCCTTCGGGAGGGGCACAGGGCTGGGTTATGTGCAGTGGCATACACAGAATGAGTATTCCATGCGTTCCAGCTGAGCTCATTAAAGAAAAGTGAGACGTCCCTGTGCCATCTGTGGGGAGAATGGAGACTATGACTCTCCTTGAATTGGATTATGCTCCAAAGATGAGCGATTTTTTGTTTTGAGTAACAGGAGACAAGAAACAGTCTAAAAGAGAGCCAGGATGAGCCTGGTGACCAGTTCAAGTTGATGTTTGTTGTAAACGGCCACCGGTTGTCAATGTCTCCTGGCCACTTACTTCGCCTTGGCCCAGCCTGCGCGGACCGGGCTGGGTGAACAGTGGGCCAAAATGGGGAACTGAAGACCAACAAACAAGGAAATGAAAAAGGTGTACTCTGAAAAGGGAAATAAGGCTAACTATATAGAAAGGATTTTTAAGAGAAATAGCTAGCATAACTTCTGGTTTGAGATCCCTAAACACCGGCACAACAAATAAACTTTACAATGTTAATTATATTGTCTATAATCATCAATTATCAGACAGCTTTTTGGAGAACCTGTTCAAATAATTCCTCAAAAGTAGTAACTAATAAAAATATCTAGGAAAATGATTTAGGTTCCAGTTGCTCTAAGTGTGCAGAAGTGCGTAGTAAAAAAAAAAGGAGTAGATACAATTGTGACCAAGCTCTATTTTATACTATAATATTGATTTCCTATTTTCTAACACAGATCCTTCGAAAAGAGAGAGTTTCCCATGGGATTTCATAAACAAGCTAGCTTCTCAAAAGTTATTCTCGCCAATATAAACTTGGGCAGCAATATGTACGTGGGTGCTGGATGGGTGGGCTTTTCTAGTACAGAAAATAAATTTTTGGGACTTTCCCAAAGGGTGAAAAAGAAATATTGTCATATGATATCTAATGTCCGGGGGAAAGCCACCCAACTCAGAGAGAGGCAAATATGGGCAAGTTTCAAGTTGTATCCTGATTATACGACCCCAAGTGACAACCTGCTGAGTCAGTGGAAAAGCCAATTTTAAGGGAAAACATTCCCCAAGGAATTAACTAATATCAATTCATTCTAAGATGGAAGCAAACAGTGAGTGAAATTCCAATTTCTCACTTTAGTATCTGCCTTTCGCCTTTCTCAGGACGTGTGCACTGCAAAGGGAACAGATGCCAAAGCTCAGTCACATGCCTCTTCCCAGGAAAACCTGTGCAGGCCACCAACAGGAAAACCAGGAAGCAGCCTCCTTTAAGACCTTGGGTTAAGCCTTCGTAACCAGAACAATGTGTGCCATAGCTTTGTCTCATAAAATGTGCCGTTTCTAAGAGTGTTTGCTCACAAGTGGACAACATGCACAGACACACACAGACACAGACTCACACAATTACAGTCTGTGCCTCCATCCATCATTCTCATGTCACTTTCTATTGCTTCCCAAGGTGAGGCATGGACATAACATGAATTCTAGGATATTTCTCCCAGCTTACAGATTTTGTGATAGTTCATACACTATGTCTAAAAAATTCAAATCAGATCTTCTCAAAATATGCTTAAATCTGGGGGAAATGAAATCGGTTTGGCAATTGTTCTTTTGCTCTTGTATGCAAATAGAGGCTTTCTTTTCTTTCTTTCTTTCTTTCTTTCTTTCTTTCTTTCTTTCTTTCTTTGTTTTGTTTTTTGTTTTTTTTGTTTTTGCCTTGGTTTTGTTAGAATATTTTCTGGAGTTTTTTATGTGTACCCCAAAGACACTGACAAATGAGCATTTAAGACAACAAGTTACAGAATAGTGCTAGAAGTTCATTTCCCAATATATTCGCTCTAATCCTACGTATATGCTGGCCCTCAGGATTTGGGTATGAAGAGCATGAAGACAAGTGTATTCTCAAGCCATGTGTGTGGAAACCAGAGCAAACTTTTTCCCTTACTCATTCTGGATTTAGCATTTATTTCCCCATTTAAGATTTCAGAAAGTTGTGAGTTCCCTTGTGGCAGTATGGGTGAGGCCAGCTGGGCGGAGAGGATGAGGGCTGGCAAGCAGGCAAAGATGACTCATTTCAGAAGTGCCCACCACAGAAGGCAGGCACCACCACTGGGCAGGTAGTGAGACTGCTGGCTGAGTGCCTCTGGCGACCAGAGCCTCACAAGCTCTACCCAGACAACAAAGCCAAAGAAAGCCGTGCTCCTGTGGAGCCTGATGGCAGATGAGACGGGGAAGCAGGCCAAGTGGTGGCAAGACTGTTTTCATGCAACGAACACAACCTATTGCTTCTCAAAAGAACCGCATCCCTTTTCGTCAAACACCACGTTACCCATTTGAGGACCATCCAAAGACCAAACACATCTGAGAGCATTCTCTTTAGAGCCAGTGTGGTGGACTTGCAGACCTGGTTCAGCTGGCTCCTCACACACTCCTGGCTCTGAGACCTTGGGCAAGGGACTTCATCTCTCAGAACTCCCGTTCCCTCAAGTGTAAACGAAGGGGGAACATTGCTTTTTTGGAAGGCTTATTGTGAGGACTGGAAAATAATTACGTGCCTCTTCATCTTTTTCTCCTCCCTTTCCCATAGCGTTCTCCTTTTCTTTTCCCTCCCTTCCTGTACAATGTGGCACTAAAAGCCATCCGAACAAGGCAGCCATCCATGCTGGTGGTGTTGAGGAAGCGCAGAGTGGGAAGTTGAAGACTAAACATTTAAAAGATTTAGAAGGGCTGCCTGGCATGGAGAGGTGTGGGGAGGGCATCCAAACCGGGGGCAGCCTGGCACATGATATTAGAGCCGGAGTGGAATGAGGAGGGCATGTACCTGGAGGAGAGGCCTGCCACAGGCATCAGAGCCAAGGCAAGGTGCCAAAGGTGTCCCTGTAGAGCAGTGTTTCCCAAACTTTTGACAAATGTGTACCCATTCTATAATTTTCGTAACGCCGAGTACCCCTCGTACTCATGAGAACGTAGAATTAGGCGCAGCTAAGCACGGTGCAGTGCATATCCCCACCAAACTCTTCGCATACCCCTGGGGGTATGCGTACTTCACTTTGGGAAACAATGCTGTAGAGCACATGTGTCAAACACAAGGCCCGCGGGCCAAATCCAGCCCGCCAGGCCTTGCAATGTGGCCCGCACCTCGCTGTCATCACTGTACTCCGCTGTCAGTTTATGACACTGTCAGTTTATGACTGTTCGGTAAACCATTCGGCCCGCGATTTAGGCTGGATTTTAGATTTTGGCCCCTTCTCTGATTGAGTTCGACACCCCTACTGTAGAGGAATGGCCTGGCACTCAGTGTCAGGAAAAGCAGAAGAGGGCAAGCCTGGGGCAGGGCTGTCAGATTATGAGGAAGAGGGCAACTGTACGGGGATGGAAGGGTGTTGGCAATGGTTACAGATTGGGAAATTAAGTAAGCAAACATATAAGGACAATAGGAATCAGACTGTTCACTGTGCGAGAAGCAAGTTAAAACTCTAGAGAAAAAGAAAACCAGAGTGAATATTGTGATGTTGGATTGGGGTAGCGCATAGTGAACAAACTCATAGCTTTCAGCTCACACAGCTCTACCCTCTAAGAAGACACAGGAAGAGCAACATCTTAATAGCAATGAGCACAGTCAACATCTACATCTTGGCTTCTACGTACCCTTTTCAGCTAGAAGGAATAAGAGCTTTTTGAGCAATGATCAGGGGTGAGGAAAAGGAAAGTGTGAGATCAGCCTGGAATCTCTTGCGGCAGAAAGCAAGAATGTGATCCGTGACTGTGGGAACATGTGAAAAAGACATAAGAACCAGCTGACGAGACTCACACAGGTCACTTTGAGGACAATTTGAACACGAAAAGAAATGACAGAAATTGATTAAAACATAGGAAACTATAACTCCATTTTGATACAAGTAAAATGAAAGCTTAATGAGGAACAGGGCGTTTATAATAAACCCCAAATTGGAAGGACTGTCTAAAAAAATGACTGGCATGTCATCTCAAAACCATGGATAGTCCAGGAACTACTGAGAAACTAACTATCCCTGAGTGTGACAAAAACTTCTCAGAGAAATACAGACCACATGCTTTGACATTTCAGAGAACGGAGTGATTACGCATGGCCAGGTCAGGGAAGGCTTTGGGAAAGCCCAGGCCTGTGAGCTGGGCTTTACGGGTGTGGCTTTGAGGGGACAAGGAGTCTGCACAGAACAGGCCAAGAGGGTGGCTCAGTGACACCGCAGCTGGACTGTTCCTCGTAACTGCCTGGGTTGACAAGCCTGGCCTGCTTTCCACACATTTAGGAAGCTAATAGCGAAACACCTTGACAGCCAGCACAACAAATGCATGTCATAATAAGCAATTGTTGATCGGGGAGACATTTTGATGGTGTTTGGGGAGTAGCTGAATTATAGGCACTGATGTGTTTGAAGTTTAATTGTTTACCAGTTCACTGGGAGTAAAATATGACATAATAAAACAGATGATACCCCATTCTTTGATATCCCAGCTCTCCTTGAGCATGACCTTCCTCCCAAACAACCTTAATCACCTAAGATGAAAGACAAAGTATAGACTTTTATGGTGCTGCTCATACCACTCATGCAATGTTTCACTGTCGCTATGGATAATACTCCAAGAATAAACAGCATGCAAATAAGTTTAATTACTTAAGAGTTCGACTCTCCACCAAGGCATCAAACACATTCTTCAGTTAATCACTGTAGCTCATTTAGAGAAAATGATGGAGAATATAATGCTTAAAGTATTTAACGTCACCCGAAGGATTCCAGCAAACATTAATCCATACAAAATTATCAAAATATCTGAAAGTAAGATGGGATAAGCAAGTAACCAGGGCACCATTCTAATCATTCGATCAATGATCATTTTCAAAAATTCTGAAGAGAAAAACCTTTTTTTTCCTTTTTCTTTTTAGAGCAAGGACACCAAACTTGTTCTATCAATGAAAGATAGAGTGGAATTCATTCAAGGCTTCTTCCAGTGTAGAAAACATAAACATTTCAAGTAAAAAAAAATATATTTACTCCCCCCCTTCAAGAGATCATGTATTTGATGTTTCTGTATAGTTTAATCTTTCTCTATTAAGTTAAAAAAATATGAATCGTCCTCTACCCTTCATGGGCAGTACTATTTGTCTGATTTAAGAGTCTCAATTATAGAACTTGAGTGGCAAATGCTCTATAGAATTATGAGAGTGGGAGGGAACAGAAGTGGCCATTATTCCACTCCTTTGCCCCCTAAGTGGGATTCAAAGCCATTATACCAGACAGCAAGAGCATAAAAGACTAACCCCAGATATTATAGAGAAATGTAATATCAGCAAGGAGATAATTGGGGATTAAAGGAGCTAACTAAATCAGTGTTTGCATGGTTATGGATGACAAAGATATATCGATAGAAGGCAAACCGGCTTCATTAAGAATGGCCCTCTAGAGTAGGGGTGTCGAACTCAATCAGAGAAGGGGCCAAAATCTAAAATCCAGCCTAAATCGAGGGCCGAATGGTTTACTGAACAGTCATAAACTGACAATGTCATAAACTGACAGTGGAGTGCAGTGATGACAGCGCGGTGCGGGCCACATTGCAAGGCCTGGCGGGCTGGATTTGGCCCGCGGGCCTTGTGTTTGACACATGTGCTCTAGAGGAAGGTAGTTTCTCCCTCTGTGGTGCATTAAAATACATGGAATAGAGTTTTGGGTTCATTCCTTTGAAGTGCTAATATAAGTGCTTTTTCTGAAATCTTCAAAAAATCTTATTTCACTTGAGAGGAATATTTTAGATGAGTTGAATTGGAACCAGATAAACTCTAAAGTATAAATCTTGTAATATTCTGAATCTTATCTTTATCCCACTTTATTACATCCTATATAATAAAAGGCTAATATGCAAATTGTCCCTTCGACCTGGAGTTCATCCAGGAGTTTAACCAGGGGGTGGGGCTGGCCAACTGCCCATGGCTCCTCCCCCTAGCAGATTCCACCCCAAATTGACCCACCAATCAGGAGCAGGCTGGCTGGCCGATCTCCTGCTCCCTTCCTCCAAGCCATTCCAATTGGCCCTAAATGGGGCAGGCCAGCTGGAGCCCACCTGTGCATGAATTCATGCACCAGACCTCTCGTGAATATATAAACTATAGTGCCTATGATGTGACATCTATCCTGGATCACTGAATTAAGCTTTAATAACACTGAGTTGTCCTTTGGTTTTTTCCTTTGCAAATAACATCTTACAAATTGGTCTAATATAAATAATTTGTCAATTGGGGTTAAGAACAAATGAATCTTATTCTGTAAGGCTACTTAATAAGTATCATAAATAGTAACTAATATTTTGGAATAATTGCCATATGCCAAAAATCTTCTAAGTGCTTTACATGTTATTTTATTTTTTGAATACAATGAAAGTTTATTAAGCAGGCACTATTCTAATGTCTATTTTCCTAACGAGAAGATTGAGGTACAAAGAAGTAATTTGTCTTAGTCACTCAGCTAGTAAGAGGTGGAGCCATGACTTGAGTTCATTTACTCTTGCTCCAGAGAAGCCACCATTCAAACAAATAATATTATAATTTGATTTAATTTTTATAGAAGACTAGAGGCCTGGTGTACAAAATTTGTGCAGGGGGGAGGTCCTTCAGCCCAGCCTGCACCCTCTCCAATCTGGGACTCCCAACCAATTGCCTGCCTGCCTGCCTGTTTGCCCCAACTGCCCTCCCCTGTAGGCCTGCCCTCCCCTGCTGGCCTGGTACTCTCCTAACTGCCCTCCCCTGCAGGCCTGGTTTCTCCGCCCCCCCCCCCCCATCTTCCCTCCCCTACAGGCCTGGTCACCGCCAATTGTCCTCCCCTGCAGGCCTGATTGCCCACAACTGCCTTCCCTTACTGGCCATCTTGTGTCCACAAGGGGGAGGCTATCTTTGACCACATGGGGTGGCCATCTTGTGTGTTGGAGTGATGGTCAATTTGCATATTACCTCTTTATTATATAGGATTATCTGTCTATAGTGAAACTGAGTAATTTCTGTTTTCTCCTTTTATTTCCCTGTGTCGTAATCTCTAAAATTTCTACAATGAGCACTCTCAAGAGTCATTTTTTCTTTTAAGTTTGTACAAGATAGAGAAAAGAAATATTCCAATGGGAATTTCCATGAAATTCAACTTCATGAATAAAATGAGCAGGAATGAAAAAGTGCAATGTCCCAAACAGCAAGTAAAAACCAAATGAAGTGAAATGGACTTTTCCACTTATCATTTCTTAGGTTTTTCTCAGAACCTTAATATTGGTAAGCATCTCTAATTATAAAATATAAAAACTTGAGAACAACTTGTTCTGAAATCCTTTATTTGTTACCAGCAAAGCATAATCTTATTTTTTTTTTTAATAAGTTTTTATTTTTCATATTATTACAAATGTTCCTTCCCCTCCCCCCCCACCATTGCTCTCCTCCACCAGGTTCCCACCCCACCCTCTGCCCTTTCCCCTCTCCCCCTTGTCCTCGACCATAGGTGCACAGTTTATGTTCAGTCTCTTCCCACGCCCCCCTCTCCCCTTTTCCCCAAGAATCGTCAGTTCACTCCCCTTCCATACCTCTGATTCTATTATATTCAACAGTTAATATTGTTCATCAGATTTTTTTTAATTTTCTTGGTTTTTAGATTTACTTGTTGATAATTACGTATTTGTTGTTCATAATTTTTATCTTTGTTTACTTTCTCTTCTGAAAGAACCCCCTTCAGCAATTCATATAATTCTGGTTTGGTGGTGATGAACTCCTTTAGCTTTTTTTTATTAGTGAAGCTCTTTATCTGGCCTTCGATTCTGAATGATAGCTTTGCTGGGTAGCTTATTTTTGGCTGTAGGTTCTTGCTATTCATCACCTTGAATATTTCTTGCCATTCCCTTCTGGCCTGCATGGTTTCTGTTGAGAAGTCAGCTGACAATCGTATAGGTGCTCCTTTATAAGTTACTACCTTCTTTGCTCTTGCTTCTTTTAATATTCTCTCTTTATCTTTTGCTCTTGGAATTTTAATAATGATGTGTCTCGGTGTGGTCCTCTTTGGATTCCTTTTGTTTGGAGTTCTGTGCGCTTCCTGGACTTGTAAGTCAAATTCTTTCACCAGGTGGGGGAAGTTTTCTGTCACTATTTCTTTCAGTATGTTTTCGATATCTTGCTCTCTCTCATCTTCTGGAACCCCCATAATTCTGATGTTGGTTCGCTTGAAGTTGTCCCAGAGGTTTCTTACATTATCTTCAATTTTCTGGATTCTCTTGCCTTCTAGCTTCTGTGGAGGAGTGTCTTCTGGCTCTTTATGTTCCAAATCTTTGACTTGATTCTTGCGATCTTCCCTTCTGTTTTTAGGACTCTGTAGAATATTTTTTATTTCAGACAATGTATTCTTTATTTCTTGTTGATCCCTTATCATTTCTTGTTGACTCCTTATTAATTCTAGTTGATCTCTTTTCATATCCTCATAGGCCTTATCCATCTTTTCTAGGAAATTCTTGAAAAACCTTATAAGCGTAGATTTGAACTCTATATCCAGACGCTTTTTGTCCTCCATTTCTTTCGTTTGTGATCTATTTTGTTGTCGCATTTCGCAGTTACAGATGGGACGGGGTTTTAGGGTGGAGCCTGCAGCTTTGGCTTCCGTCAGCCCCGCCCTATGCGGGTCCTTCAGTGCTCGCTGCTGGCGCCTCTGAGAGAAAGGTGCCCTCGATTTTCGCCTGCTGCCAAACAGTCTATGCTCTCCCACAATGAGCCCGGTATTGGGGTTCAGTTCAGTTGGAAGTGGAGTTGGAGGTGGCGTTCACAGCAGTCTGGAGCCCCAGTCTCCTTCCCGTCAGGGCAATCCCGCGGCACAGCCGACCGTCCCTTCTCTGGGGGCAGTGTGCGCGCCTCCGGGACATCCTTTCTCCGCTACCCCGGGGTTCCGACTTACAGCCCAGCTCCCTATGGCTGAGCCTGAGTCCCCGGGGTCTGGCCCAGAACTGGGGTTCAGAGCAGTTGGGGGCCCAGCACAGTCGGAGTGTTTATCTCCTTTCCGCTAGGGAACGCCCGCCAGGCACTCGGCCTCCCTCCTCTCCGGCTCCGTCCTCTTCGCGTGCGCTGCGTGTCTCCGTACCTTAGGCTTTTACAGCTCCTCCGTGCTTCCTTCTGGTTTTCTCCTTGCTTCTTGTTGTAGGATTTCCAGTCAGTCGACTTTCCTGTAGTTCTGGGTAATGTCCATTTTATATTTTAGTTGTATTTTATTAAAATTGTTGTGTGCGGCTGCGGCTAGTTGCCTACCCGAGCAGCCATCTTGGATTCTCCAAAGCATAATCTTATTTGATTGCCTGGCAAACTTGGTTTTCAATTCCCATGAGAACAGATGATGGATTAACATCTTACTTTCTCTTAATTACTTTATAGAAGGGAAGCTTTCTCTTTTTCAGCTATTAAAAACACTATGCATACTGACATGACTTCAAAAAAAAAAAATACCAGCACAAATTCAATGGCGCACTTCCAGGAACTAGATAAAACCCAACCTCCAAAGTCTTTCATCATTTACCCCATAGAGCAGTAATTCTTACTGAAGGACAGGCAATGTGAGGGTATCAGAACTTGAAGTTCCGAGGGGCATACTTTCCAAGAACCCCAGTGGATTCTGAAGCCACAGATAGTACAAACGCTATGTATACTCTGTTCTTTCCTATACATACAATACTTATGATACAGTTTCATTTATAAATTAAATTAAGAAATTAACAATAACGAATAATAAAATAGAACAATTATAACAATATACTACAGTAAACATTCTGTGAATGTGCTCCCTCTCTCTCCTAATATTGTACTATACTGCCCCTTCTTGTGATGATGTGAGATGACATAATGCCTGCGTGATGAGATGAAGGGAGGTGAATGATGTAGGCCTTATGACGGAGCATTAGGCTCCTCTGAGGATAACACAAGCATTTCCATGTGTTGATGTGATAACCAAGATGGTAGCTACTAAGTGACTCACGTATGGGGAGCGTACACAGCGTGGAGACGCTGGACAAAGGATAGTTGACATCCAGGCCTGGAGGAGGACATTGTGAGAGTCCATCATGCTGCTCAAAATGGTGAGCAGTTTAAAACTTAGGAATTATTTCTGCAATTTGCCACTTAAAATTTGTGGACAAGGGGCTCACTGCTGGTAACTGAAACTGCAGAAAGCAACACCGCAGTAAACTATGGACTTTAGTTATTATTCATGTACCCCATTGGCTCATCAATTGCACAAAACGTACCACAGTTCAGATCCATCCAAGAAAGGATAACTTTGTCAGAGATAGCTACAAAAAGAAAAAGAGATTTTATCTGACCTTTAATCCTTAGGGAGGATCTAGTAGATAGGTGAGGGAAGGAGGGCATGCCCAGAGGGGAAGCAAGAGCAGGAGGGTTGAGGTGGACTGGTGAAGAAGAGCGTCAGGCCCAGAGAAAGGAAATGACTCCAGGACTTGAAGAAAGTAAGTTTTAATACTCAGGATGGGACTAGATTATTAAAGCCCTTGAAAGGCAAGCAGATGAAGTTTATATCTGATTTAGTAGGCAGTAGGGAGCCTTAGCAGGTGTTTGAGCAGCGGAGTAATATAAGATACAATCAATCCTTATTACTCATGAATTTTGTATTTGCAAATTTGCATACTCATTAAAATTTATTGAAACCCCCAAATCAATATTCACAATCATTTTGGGACCTGTGCAAAAAAAATTTTTTTAAAAACAAAATAAAATTTAAACCCAAGATGCTAATAATAGGGGAAACTATTGGGAGATGGGGCCAGGGGATACATGAGAACTGTCAGTAGTTTCTACCCAATTTTTCTGTAAACCTAAAACTGCTCTTGAAAGAAACCTATTAATTAAAAAAACAATTAAAAAGCTAAAAATAGAAAATAAATACATATGTAAAGAGAGTGAAAGGAACTTACTTCTGGTTTAAAATTAGCCACTCCCGAATATAGGTCTGAACGCAGTCCTTGACATGAGGGTCCAGTTCAACCCTAAGGAGATGGGTAATGAAATAAAAACATGTTGTTACTGTGCAAAAACAACAGAGCAAGGCCTTATCACAACCAAGGAGAGGGCAGCACGGTTTCAAATCCAAGTGAAAAGAGAATGCTTGGGGCAGTCCTTACCCAGTCATTCCAAGTGCATTCCTCAAGCAATAACATTTTTACTTTGATGAAAGATATGTTGGCATTTTATGCTTTGTGGGTTTTCTTCCTTAAAGAGAATTGTGTTCAACCGTACTTATCCCTAAAGGCATTCTGACACAAGACAGGTAGAGAACTAGCTGTAATCACATACAAAACTGGAAAAATAAGTGTAAGTACCATTTTCTCAGCGGGGTGATTTGGGCATGGTTTTTTGCTCATGTGTAACCTTGTTGGGACGTGCATGTCTTTCTTTCTGAAAGCCATGGAGAACAGTGTTCCTACTAGCATGCTTTGAGAAGCTGACAGGGAAAAGGAGACATATGTACTACTATTTGCAATACTTTAAACAATAAAATAAAAATTTTTTAAATTAATTTGAAACAAAAAGAAATTGACAGACTCTGGCTTTGGTTGGTGATCATTGATTGGGGTGGTTCTTGCACATCGTGAGAGATATTCTTCACGTGCTCCAGAGTCTTGAAATCAGAAATAATTAATTTCCCACAGCAACAAAGTCATTTTGCTATTTCCCCAAATGTTTTGGTATTAGTGATAAGTAAATCTAACTACTGCAAGTTTTAATTTTCTTGTTTGTACAAAGGAGATAAGAACAGTACTTCCTGTGTAGGCGTGCCATTAGTATTAGATGAAGTATTGTAAACATTAACTATATGGTCCCTGGGCTCTGAGTGTCTATATCTAAGCCCCAGCCCTTATCAGCTATGTGACCTTGGGCCAGTCACTCAATCCTTCTGTGCCTCAGTTTCTTCACTTTAAATTGGTGATGTTAATAGTGGAGCGTGTCCTTTAGAAAGCTGTGGTGAAGTTTAAATAAGTTAGCACGTGAAGTGCTTAGAAGAGTGTCTAGCACCTACAGATGATAGTTCATACTTAAGTACCATTCACTATGCATTAGGCACTGATGTAACCACCTTAAAGGCAGTTTTTCAGTTAATTTTCTATCAGATCCCTAGAACAGGTGCTATCATTATTCTCATTTTGCAGAAAAATGAGGTGACAAGGTTCTGGCTTAAAGTCACCCAGCAAGTGGTGGAGCAGGGGCTGGAACCCAGAGAGCTCACCTTTGGAGTGCAGGCTTACCACTACCACACGGCCTCTGCTCAACACAGAGTTCCGGGCTAGGATCAGCCGTTTACTCTGATGATGACCCTGGTGCCTTGTTGGGCTTTACTGACACAGAAGACTTTGGGGCAAGGGTTGAAATAGTACTGAGTTGTTATCAAGTCATCAGACAGGCAGTGTTAGCTATAAATATCAGTAACAAGGTAGTATTGCACTAAAAAATAAGGCTAAGAAAAATAGTACCTCCTCTATCAAATCTCAAAAAAATAAAAATCCTCCTACCTCTAAAGTATTTTAAACAGGTTCTTCCAAGATCCCAATTCATTTGAAGATAATTAACCATACATTTTACACAAAGAAATCAAATTAAATGATTCTCCTAAGAGTAAAAATAATAGACACTACCCATGTTAAAGTCAAACCTGAATAAATGGACTGAAAAAAGTTTCCTAAGAATCACGAAGTTTTTATTTTGTGGGAAGTGAGTATTTTCAAAATATTAAGAAATGAGCATGCGGTCAGCTCTATGTGAACAAGAACTGTCTAAACAACAGAGTAAAGGGTAAAAAAATACCATGTCACTGTTCACTGTCATCCAACTTCCTTAAACTGTAAGAAAATGAAATCCAAACTAGAACCAGAATGGCCCAGAGTAATGAGGGGAGGGACTATGTTTCATGATCTCCTTTCTGGGACTTTCTGGGGACGAGGAGGAGGTTAAAAATGTCCGGGAAGATGTGAATGTTAACTTTGTTTTGAAAATGAATGCAAATCAAAGTTCATCCCAAATCTCCAAAGAGACATTGCTTTTTACACCATGGAAGTAATGAGTATCATTTAGATATAATTTCATACCTATAAACACATAGACTAACCACTGTGGAAACTCAAGCCCTAAATAGCTATTCACATATTCATTCAACGGAGCTTTCTCCATTTGCTTTTCCACTTGACAAAAATCTCTTCAAGGGAAGGAAAATGTGCCTTATTCATCTTTTTATCCCACTTACCAACACAAGGTAGATGCTTAACAAATGTGGATACAACTTATGTTTATAACTTGATCCAGTAATTAACCAATTAAACTGCTTCTGAATGGAGGCTTTAAAAAATTTAATGAAAAATATTGACATATTTACAAGTGGAGAAACTGAGGCTTCCTGAGGTCACATGACCCACCCAAGGTCACTGAGCTGACACCCAAGCAGTCCGGACCCTGCACTCTTCACCTCTGGTGGAGCATTCTGGTTTGACCTACTGCACCCCTCTAACTGGCTTAACTCCCACACAGCTTCTCAAAGCCTCTGGTCAAACCAATTCAAACCCTGTCTACATGTAGGTCTTCGGGTTATTGTAGTCATCCTGCACGTCTCAACAGAGCTGAGTAATGTTGTTTACTTTTGAAAAGAGGCCCAAAATTAGAGCACCTTTCCCCTTACCAAGAACAGGCAAGACGGTCCCAGTCCCACGTATGGTGTAAGAAAATGGTTTACCCTTCCTCCGGCAAAGAGGGCTGCAAGGTCCGGCATTCCTTTGGCGTGAACACCACGTCCAAGGTGTCTTCCGTGAAGTCTCCCAGCTCCCGGGCCAGCTCCACATCCAGGTTATTCAGGTGTGTCATCAGAAGTCCTTCAAAGTCCACCGGCTCCACGGGGTCATAAAACTGAGGCTGCAGGGGCAGGAAAAAGGAAAAGGAGGTTCCCTCTCAGTTTCCGGATAGAAGCACTAAGGCGACGGTAGTTGTTTGCCCCCTCTACCCCTTCCCACTCAATGAAAATGCTATACTCTCAGCTTAGAGGAGCTGTCAAACACAGAGGCAGCGAGATGGAAAAGAAACGCAACTCGGAAAGTCGAGTCAGAACACGATGAGTAATTAAAACCATACCCGAAGGCAGAATTTTTCTCTGCTTAATTGCACCTTGATGAGAAATCCTGAGGAGATCCAAAATGAGATCATAAGGCTTTGCTGCATTTTTACGATTTCTCCTGCAAATGCTCTCTGAGGCCATACAGTGAAGTAGAAAAGAGGCAATTTTCCAGCAATGCAGGCAAACTCGACAACATTCCTTTGACTATTTCAGCATGGTGTTTCCTTTGGCCTGGGTTGTCCTATACGTTGGTTCTTGGAAGCACTGCATTTGTAATCATGGCCCACAGTGAACCAGACCTGGGGGCTGAAACACTCCCAAAGCAGGGATTTCCAGACGCCGCTGGGCTGACTGGTGCAGGTCGGCAAGACTTTTTCATTGCCTGCTGTTGAATGAGCAAAACTAAGGGCAATGGGGTGAAGTTTCCCATAGCTGCTGTACTTGCTTTAAAATGATGGGGTTTGTGCTCTTCACCTCTATGTCTTTCCACGGTGGAGATGATAAAAGAAGCGATAGAGGTGATGGTAATAAAAAAATTTTTTTTTCTTTAGTTGATAAAATAAAATGTTGGCAATTCAACAAATATACATTCTTGTCTGTGAAGTCCAAATACTTAGGAACCACTGCTTTAAGGGAGTAAAAGAATCACCTAGATCAGATTTGTGTAATAATAATAATAATAATAATAATAATAATAATAATAATACAATAGCAGCTCTATGGTGTTCATTTATGGCAGACTATTTGGAGTCATATGCCCAAGGATGTTATCTACCTCTGACCCCCTCTCTGTAGACAAACAAAACAAACACCCCAGATTCTTGACTTGTACTACCTTTATACGAAACAGGGACAGATCCAAAGGAAGTGCTAATAAAACCGAGTTTTCATCGCCCTGAAACTGTCCATCAGACTAGATGTATGGGCTCCAAGCCGGAAAGGAGGAACAGCATATTATTGAAGAGGCAAAAAGAAACAAGATAAGAAAATGTAAATGGGTCTTGCCCTGTCCCTCCCCACCCCTGCTGTCCCTGGTGGTGGGGGAGACATGAATGACATGCTGGGGAGTGAGGACAAAGCTGAGAATTGAGCAGCGTTTAGCCTTCATTTTTGTCTGAGATGCTCCAAGGTGGAGGACTTACACGATGCCAGAAGGGGCAGACGGGGCAGCAGAGAAGGCAACAGATTTCCTTCAATAGCACAGCAGAGCAAAGACTCTCTCCCTAGTTCCCCATGGCTCTCCTGTGGTGTGACAGAGGACAAGGAAGGTTCTCTTGCTTCTGATTGGAGATCAGCTAAGGAGACGACCGTAGTCCTTCTAGTCTGCCTCTCAAAATGAAGCGACAGGGACCAGCAGGGCGCAGGGAGCCAGACCTCAGCCTATGCAGGAGCCAGGTGGGGACAGAGTTTGCAGAAAAACATTGTTGACCTCAGCCAGAGGGAACCACAGGCATCATCTATGCACGCAACAAAAAAGCCTACTGCAAACCTACGTAAGACCAACCTCAATAGGGAAAGTGAACTTTTCCACTTCTCACCACAACCCAGCAGAAGTGAAGAAAACTGCATTTTGCACACCCAATCTTATTAGTGTAAAGTTTATATCTATTGAACTAACAATTATTGAGCGCTAACTATGTGCCAAAAAATAGGGCTAGGTCATTATTTACATTATCTTATTTATTTCTCACCAGAACTCTATAAGGTACACACTTTTATAATTACCACTTTACAGATGAGGACAGTAAAGGCTAAAGATGTAATAATTTGCACATGGTTACACAGCTGGGAAGTAGCCCATCTACAATTCAAACCTAGGCAGGTTCATGTTCTTAACCACTATCATTTTATTCTCTCTTATGAGCTTTTCAGGAAATGTGTATTTCCAGAAATAATTAAAACACAAAGCAATAGTAAGTGTGTGTGGGAACAAAAAATATACATTTACTACTACCCACAAGTCCATTCTGAGTTTCTCATGAGATTGCCTGCTTAAAATGAACAGTAATTTAATTAATTAAAGAAGTAATAAATGTAAATTTAATATGAAGAATATCAATTACTCAAGCAGAGGCACTGGAAATATATACTTAGAATTATAGTGAGGCACAATTTGAAGCAATGTGATTCTTGCACTAATACGTAGTAAGCAGAAGCTTCCATAGAGAATGGCATTTGTGTGAAATCATCAGAAAGAAAAAAAATCAGTGTCATTTCCCTGAAATCCAAAGCCACATCTAATGAAAACCGTACTGATAGCAGCTCTTGTTATCACTAAGAACCAAGGAGAAAGGGTGGCTGAGTCCCTCACTCAGCAATTACCTGCTGAGCATCTACCGAACACAAGCCACTGGGCTGGGCATCAGGGACACAGAAGAGTACAGGAAGATTCTCTCCTGCATCTTTCCATCACTCTTTAGTCAACAACCATGAGGTGGTACCATGTGTCACATTCCCATGTATAAATCACCATCTTTGAAGGGAAACGCTATGATAAAAAACACAGTATCACCACTGAGCACTACTTGTGTGGCAATGTGCCCAGTGCTCTAAGCACAACTGATCATCAAGTCATAACCTCTTGAGGTCTGAATAGATTTTACGACTAAATAGACTGTAGACACAAACCATAATAAAAGATTACTGCTTATGGTTCCAGTGCTGCACACCAGATGGTAACTAATAGTATCCTCTACCCTTTCCATACTGATACTAACAAGGGAGGAAGCTGTTCACTCTAATGTGATGTAAACTAGTCTTGCCCTTGGCAAGTGGGTGGAGAGCCCGATGAAGGTTAGCAAGGCCTCCTCCACGCAAGTTGTTCCTCTTGCAAATTCAAATAATTACTGGGAACCAAAATAGATTTTTCTTTCTAAACTACTTGGGGTCTTAATCTCAATTATCGTAAAGCAATCAACATATACATACAAATACATACAGTATGCCTGTTTAGCGGTATGCATAGGGAGAAAATAAATACTGGAGAGTGTTACAACGATACTGCTTTTTATTGGGGGCTGAAGTTTGGGGTTGGGGTAGGGAGTTGTTCTAAGGTCAATCCCTAAGGAAGGACTTGGGCTTTTTGGGGGCTTAAAAGCCAAACATGAAAATTACCGTATTTTTTTTTATGTATAAGACACCCCCTTGACTTCTGTGTATAAGATGCTCCCCCTCTACTTTTCCAACCCAAAATTAAGAAATCAATATTTTATGGCTTGTCTCAGTCTCAGTTCTTACAAGGGTATTTCTTGGATCACATGACCTCACACATCTAGAGGAAATAATGAACAACATAAACTGATGAACAAAAACAGACCCAGAGAAAGAGAAGCATCGATCAGACTCTCAAAACCTCAGAGGGAAAGTAGGGGAGGATGGGGGTAAGGAGGAGAGATCAACCAAAGAACTTGTGTGCATGCATATGGGCCTAGCCAGTGGCCATGGGCAACAGGGAGGTGGGGGCATATGTGGGGAGGGGTTTGGGATGGGAATGGGGGGATAAGGACAATTATGTGATACCATAATCAATGAAATAAATAAATAAATAAATAAATAGATAGATAGATAGATAGATAGATAGATAGATAGTCATTCTGGCACCCTCCCCTCTCCCCCACCCAAAAAAATCAATGTTTTAAACATTTTGCTGGTTTTTCTCTTAAGGCCTTCTCCTTTTTTGGCATCTTAAGGAGTTGTTCTTCCTGTTTTCTCCACAGTCTGATCACACACTCAGTGGTAGGAGGCCCAAATTGTCTCTCTGCAGCTCTATTTATAGGCTCAGAATGCTCTGGTCCCTCTCCACTTCCACCTCCAATTATGGCATCAGTAACAATAAAGCTGGTGATTAGAGGAAGCCTGTTTGATAAGGTATGGACAGTTACACACCATGCAGCTCCCTCATTGGTTGACTTCTGTGTATAAGATGCCCCTCAATTTTCAGTCCAAGGATGTTAGAAAAAAAAAAATTATACACGGAGAAACACGGTAACTATTTTATTTTTCCTGCTATTGAGCTATATGTGGCCTCCTAAGTCAGTGGACACCCAAGACTAGTTTAAATGTTAGAATCCAAAGTAATTTCAAAGTCATCTTATACCATGCATGATCATATTGTGTCTATCATTTGATAAAATGATGTAAGAAAAAAACACACCAAATAATCATAATAAAAACAAAACACCCTCTAAAAATGAAGACAAGTAAGAATACAAATGATCCTAAATCAGACTTTATCTATAGTGATGGCTTTCTGCTGTGCCAACTTGGCTAGGCTGAACTACAGTCCCCGAATTCCCTTCCTAGTATGCTGCCAGACAGGGTGAGCTACAAAAGTTTCTTTTTGCCAGGGATGGAGGACTGAAGGGAGGCTGCAGCTATTTGTAGCATACATACACCTTCTACTGATACAAGCAACCTGTGCTCACGTGAAAAAATATTACTAAAGTAATTACAGTCCCTAATCAGTTGACACTAAGTTAATAAAAATGGAGATTATCCTGGGTGGTCTAAATACATTGGATACTTTTTCAAAGTGGGTGGGGGCCTTCTCAAAGTTCAGCTCATGCCCTGGAGTTTCAGCTTGCTGGTGATCTTGCCTTCCTAACAATCCTGTGGAATTAGCCAATCACCACCAGTGTAGCCAATTCCCCGTAATCAATTCTTTAATATACATACATATGCAGCCCCTATTGATTCCGCTGCTCTGGCTGAACCTGGACTAATACACCTACTTTCATTCCTTCAACAAATGCTCACTGGGATCCTACAGCAGTCCTGCCCTAGGCTGAGGGGACAAAGTCACTGCCCTGAAGCAATTTTCAATACTTCTCTTGTACAGACGTGCAGTCTTTCTTTCTAGCTACTTTTTTTCAGAGGCCTGGTCATCAGAATACTAGATAGGTTGATTGTATCAGTAGAAGGTATATGTATGCTACAAATAGCTGCATTAAATGTTTTAAATACCTTAACAGTTTAAATTATTCACAGCTATTTAAAGGAGTTTGAGCTTGTCCTTGCTCCCTAATGCACATCAAAGGCTAGCTCTCCTAATATGGGGTAGGATTCCATTTGTTCTGAATCTGAAACATCCTACAGTACCAGTACCATATCTGTTTAAAATTCATCTATGTAGTTCTCGGAAAAGTGTAGTATTCAAACAGCACACTGATAGCAGAGTAAAATAACTAATTTGGACAATATTTCACAAATAAGAATATTGGAAAACAGGGGCTAATTTGTGAATTTGAGCATGTTTTCATATGTCTCTTGGCCTTCCTTATGTCCTCTTTCGAAAAGTATCTATTTAAGTCCTTTGGCCATTTTTTGATTGGGTTGTTTATCTTTTCTTTTTTTTCTTTTTTTTTTTGTTAAGTTTTATGACCTTCCCGTAAATGTTAAATATTAAACTCTTATGGGTGATAACATTTGCAAATATGTCCTCCCATGCAGTAGACTTTCTTGTTGTTTTGTTGATGGTTTCTTTTGCTGTACAGATTTTTATTTTGATATAGTCCCATTTGTTTATTTTTCTCTTTAGTTTCCATTGCTCTAGGAGCTGTATTGGTGAAGATATTGCTTCGGCATATGTGTGAGATTTTGCTGTCTGTGGATTCTTCTAATATTTTTATGGTTTCCTGTCTTACGTTTAAGTCTTTTATCCATTTTGAGTTTTTGTGTATGGTGTGGTTGGTAATCTAGTTTCATGTTTTTGCATGTATCTGTCCAGTTTTTCCAACACCATTTATTGAAGAGACTGTCTTGACTCCATTGTATGTTCTTGCCTCCTTTGTCAAATATTAATTGAGCATAGTAGTTTGGGTTGATTTCTGGGTTCTCTATTCTATTCCATTGACCTATATGTCTGTTCTTGTGCCAGTACCAGGCAGTTTTGAGGACAGTGGCTTTGTAATACAGCTTGAAATCTGGTATTGAGATCCCACCTACTTTGTTCTTTGTTCTCAGGATTGCTGCAACTATCCGGGGTCTTTTTTTTTTAATCAAAGCAACAATGCAGTACCATCTTACACCTGTCAGAATGGCTATCATCAACAAATCAGCAAACGACAAGTGCTGGTGAGGATGCAGAGAAAAAGGAACCCTCATGCACTGCTAGTGGGAATGCAGACTTGTACAGCCACTGTGGAGAACAGTATGAAGTTTCCTCAAAAAAACTAAAAATGGAATTCCCATTTGACCCAGTGACCCCACTTCCAGGAATTGACATTTAATGGGAATATATTAACAAATGATATATCAAGAAACTAGAAACACCAATCAGAAAAGATATATGCACCCCTTTGTTCATAACAGCACAATTTACAATAGCTAAGATTTGGAAACAGCTTAAGTGCCCATCAGCAGATGAGTGGATGAAAAAGCTATGGTATATTTACACAATGGAATACTAAGCTGCACTAAAAAAGAAGGAACTCTTACCATTTGCAACAGCATGGTTGGTACTGGAGAGCATTATGTTAAGCGAAATACGTCAGTCAGAGAAAGACAAATATCACATGATCTCATTCATTTGTGGAATATAATGAACAACATAAACTGATGAACAAAAATAGATCCAGAGACAGAGAAGCATCAATCAGACTCTCAAACCTCAGAGGGAAGGTGGGGGTTGAGGGGGTAAGGGAGAGAAATCAACCAAAGGACTTGTATGCCTGCATATAAGCCTAACCAATGGACACAGACACTAGGAGAGTGATGGCGGGGGGGCAGGGGGGCGGTGGGGAAGAGAACGACAATGAGGGGATAAGGACACATATGTAATACCTTAATCAATAAAGAGAAAAGAAAAAAAGAAAACAGAAAGAAAAACATGGCTTGACCCAAATTACAGGAGTATTCACAAAGGACCTGGGTCCCTTGCTTTGGCACTGAGGAGGCTTCCTGGTGCTCTGTGTGGGCTGGAAGGAGAAATGATGTCTTCAGGTACACTGGCATTATACCTTCATGAATGTTTATCTCCATGGAGGGTGGTTCTCAAACCAGGCTAGTCATGAGAGACAAGTCTTGTCAAAGTCATCTGAGCCCTAGCCTGTTTGGCTAAGTGGATAGAGTGTTGGCTCATGGACTGAAGGGTCACAGGTTTGATTCCAGTCAAGGGCATGTACCTTGGTTGCAGGCTTGGTCCCCAACCTTCTCTCTTTCTCTGTCTCTCCCCATCCCTTCCACTATCTCTAAAAATCAACGGAAAAATATCTTCAGGTGAGGATTAACAACAACAACAACAAAAAAAAAATCATCTGAGACCTCCACGTTGCCAAATTTAAAGGTCCTGGTTTATCTACACTACTGGACACAGTTAATCATTCCGTCTTTCTTGAAATACTTGTCCTAGGTTCTGAAAGTCCATGCACCAGGAAGCCATGCTGTCCCAAGGAAATTGAGACGATTAGTCACTCTACCTTAGAGACACCACTCTTTCTAGTTTCTCCTCCCAATACGTGGTGCCCTAAGGTTCAGTTCTAAAAACATCTTCTCTTCTCAATCTGCATTCATGCCCAGATGATCTCATCCACTCCCATGGCTCTAAATACCTTTTTTGCTTTATCATATTACAAATTTATATCTGCAGCTTCAACCTTTGGCTTGAAATCCAGGTTGTCTTTTCCCGATTATATCTCAACATCACCACTTGGTGATCAAATAGGCCTATCAAACATAACACATTTCAAACAAACTCTTAATTTCCCTGCCAATCTGCTTTCCCATATCTTCAAGTCTTCTCTTCTCTGCAAGTGACAATTCCATTTCCATGGGCTGCTGAGGGCAAAAACTTTGGAGCCAATGTTGATTTTGCTCTTTTTCTTACACCTTATGTATTATCCGTCAGAAAATCCTATCTACTTTACTTCTGAGATCTATCCAGGATCCAACCATTTCTCACCTTCTCTACTCCCACCACCTATTAAGCACCACAATTACTTTCCTGAGTTATTGCAAAAAGTTCATCCAGGCCAGTCTATTCTCCCTATGACAGCCAGAATGACCCTTATATAAAGAACCCTATAAGCAATCTTTATAAAAATTACGATTGTGCCCGGCTAGTGCTCAATGCTTCCTGCGTCGTTATCTTTTTTATTTTTATTTTTAATTTATCATTATTGTTGACAGTATTACAGATGTCCTCCCCCCTCCCAATTGACTCCTACCACCCCCTCCCCAAGCCTTCCCTTCACTATTGTCTGTCCATGGGCTATGAATATATGCATATAAGTTCTTTGGTTAATCTCTTCCCACTTGCCCCTTCCCTCTAAAATACATCAATCTATTGCATGCTTCACTGTCTCTAGATCTATTTTGTTCATCAATTTACTTTGTTTATTAGATTCCACATATAAGTGAGATCATGTGATACTTGTCTTTCTCTAACTGGCTTATTTTGCTTAGCATTAATACTCATTAATACTCTCCAGGTCTCTCCATGTCTCAAACAGTGACTTCATCTTAACCAAGGGAAGGACCAAAGTTCTTCCATGGTCTCTGAGGTCTATGCTTGAGCCCTACTTTCTTTATGATCTCATTTCCTATTGCCTACTCTGTTCACCTCACACTCTGCTTCCTTGCTGTTTCTGGAGTATTCCACATATCTTGCCTTGGGGACTTTGCTCTTGCTGTTCCTTCTGACTAGAAGACTTTTCCTTCAGATATCTGTCAAGTTCATTCAGAATCCTTCCCAAGTGTCTCTAGATAGAAGCCTTCACAGACCATCAAATAGGCTCTCTTTTGTGTCACGCTCTATTCCCTTTTCCTTTTTCATTCTTCAAATCATTAAAACCCCCTGATATAGTCTACATTCACTTTTTTTTGTTTATGTCTCCCATTCTAGAATGTAAGTTCCAAGAGGCTAGACCCTTTGCTATACTGTATTCACCACTGTATCTATCACCAGCTCCTAGGGCAGCTCCTGCCACAGAGTGAGACTCAAAACATATTTCTTAAATGAATGAATGAGTGAGTGAGTGAGTGAATGCTTAAGACAATCCTTTCAGCTCTCTGCCATATTTAAGTAAACAGATCTGGAGACAGGTTCTTCTGGCTTCAGTCATTTCAAAGTACAACGTCTTAGACTAACTACTTCCCTGCTTCCACCAATGACAATCTTCCCCTGATGCCACCAAGTGGAAGATGCTGACATGCCATCATAGGCCACCATCTGTTTTTACCAAGGCGGATTTGATTCCCCTGCTTTAAACAGTGACAGTAATACAACTCTTGCTCTGCAGGCAGGGCCCCACTCTTTCATTCTATCTTCCATGTGAATTAGCATGAACACTGTACACTGTACTGAGATCTTCATTTTCTATCACATCCCCTCTGTGAAATCAATGAAACCTAAGAACAGCCCAATCACTTGAAAAATGAAGCACACACGAGCAATGGCACAAGAAAAAATAATAGAGGGCCATATTTATCAAGCGATCAGCCTTAGTAGCCAAAGAAAAAGGTTGTCTTTCTTTTTCAGAAGCTTAAACACATAATAAAAATGAATGATTTCTCAAGTATGAGACTTTCTTCCTACATAAATGTTAAACAGGGGTGGGACAAACGTAGCTGTAGAGTTGGATTAGAAACAGAGTTAATCAAGCTACTGTAATAATAACCTGCGTGTCTTTTTTTTATATGAACAACTGTAAGCCAACTTTTGCCCACCCCTGTGTACAAACATGTCACGTAACCATGGTGGTTGGTTCATATCCAGGATGTGGCTTTTTTACATCCTTTTCTTCGCCCAGGGACATTATGGTCCAGCTGATTCATTCCACTTCACTTCAAAATGTTCTATACTTATTTTTTAAAAACAGGACTTTCCCTCTATAAAAATGTAGGTGAAGATCATTAATGCGATGATAGTGTCTCTCATCCTTCTTTATATTTAAGGCTTAGGGCATAGATCCAACACTTTCCTCTCTTGCATACTTTACTTCTCTTTCTACGTTGAATAATTTAAAAAAATAATTTTAGTATTTTACAGTTTCATTTTAATGAATACACCAAATATAGAGTTTTGACATCTGAGAGTGTCTGGCCAACCATTCACATGGCTGTGGCAACGCAGAATGCCAAGGCCAATGAGCGATACTACATTAAGGCCCCTCCCTCTGGCCCTGGGCACAAAGGACTCTGACAGGAGTGTCAGATAGGCCCAGAACAATTCCATCATCATACCTAAGAAACCAACTCCAATGGTGGTTCCTCTTCATATTCAAATATAAAATTTTAAAAAATATTTTATTGATTTTGAAAATGCTTGAATACACAATCATCACAGCTAACGTCAACAATTAGAGTTTAAAAACAAAAATCTGATTAAACAGGAAAAGAAATCAAACACACCCTTCCTCTCACTTGACTTATCAGATTTATGACAGAAGCCACTATCTTTTTTTTTTAAGATTTTTTTTTTTTCATTGATCCTCAGAGAGAGAGGAAGAGAGAGGGAGAGAGAGAAAAATTTTGATGATGGAGTGAAACATCAACCAACTGACTCCTGCCTCCCAGCTCCGACCAGGGATAAAGCCAGGCATGAGCACTGACAGAGAATTGAATAGCAAACCCTTGTCACAAGGGACAACACTCAACCAACTATCTTTATATATGGATATATCTATAGGAATGCATGTGGTTCTTGCTGACCATACTCTCTGAAACTCGGAACAACTAGGACAACAAGAGAAACTTCACTTTCTTTATGTTCTTCCTCCTATTTGGAACACTCCTACTATGTAGTTCTTTAAACTAGACCACATGTTAAAGTCCCAGGGAACTTTAAGTATCTGGGCCCATCCCGTGAGATTTTTATTTACTCGCTAGAGGCCTGGTACACAAAATTCTTACAGGGGAGATGAAAGTGGGGGGTGGGGGGGTGTCCTTCAGCCCAGCCTGTGCCGTCTCCAATCCAGGACTGCTGGCTGCTAACCGCTCAACTGCCTGCCTGCCTGATCACCCCTAACCACCTCTGCCTGCCTGCCTGATCCTCCCTAAACCCTCTGCTTGCCTGCCTGATGCCCCTAACTACTCCCTGTCAGCTGCTCTCCCCTGCCTGCCTGATCACCCCTAACCACCTCTGCCTTGGTCCCTGCCACCGTGGCTTTGTCCAGAAGTACTT
The DNA here is from genome assembly GCF_964339955.1 of Pipistrellus hanaki. Classification (NCBI taxonomy): domain Eukaryota; kingdom Metazoa; phylum Chordata; class Mammalia; order Chiroptera; family Vespertilionidae; genus Pipistrellus; species Pipistrellus hanaki. Next base: position 40,507,452 of record NC_140513.1, on the reverse strand, counting down.
CCGGAAGGACATCCAGAAGATGTCCAGTCTATCCAATCTAATTAGCATATTACCCTTTTATTAGTATAGATTCTATGGTGGGCCTGGCCACAGGTGTTTCTAAAGGTCCCTGTGGCCGAAGCCGGTTTGGCTCAGTGGATAGAGCGTCGTCTGCAGATTGAAAGGTCCCAGGTTCAATTCTGGTCAATTAAAAATATAAAATAAAAAAAATAAAGGTCCCTGTGATTCTGATGCACACAGGACTGAGAATCTTCCTCTAAGTCTCCTCACCTTCCCCATCAAGTCTTTTTTTTTTTTTTTTTAATATATTTTATTGACTTTTCATACAGAGGAAGGGAGAGAGATAGCTAGAAACGTCGATGAGAGAGAAGCATCGACCAGCTGCCTCTTGCACACCCCCTACTGGGGTTGTGCCCGCAACCAACGTACATGCCCTTGACCGGAATTGAACCGGGGACCTTTCAGTCCGCAGACCGATGCTCTACCGCTGAGCCAAACCGGTTTCGGCCCCATCAAGTCTTTATCTCCTATTATGCCATGGATTTTTCTCTCTTCTGAGCACCTACCACACTCAAAGCCAGTATGGATTTCCTATAATATTATCTCAAATAGATCATAAGGCAAAACAATCTCCTATTGATCTTCTTTTAATCTCCTACTGCCTCCACAGTGCCAAACACATAGACAGTAATAGCCACTATTTACACAGCATCTACTATGTCATTTATGTTAACCCCAATGAGGTAGCGTTATTATGCCAATATTGCAAATGAGGAAACTGAAGCCTTCACAGAGGTTGACTTAGCCCAAATTATATACCAATTAAATGACAGTTATACTTCACCCCAGAACCATGTGACTCCAAGATATTTCCTCTTGCCAAACAACAAACTTATAATTGATTGAGTTTTAAATTATTTTATCCAGTTTACTTTAAAAAGAGTAAACAATCATTTGTTTTAGCACGTGGAGTTGTTGAAATGGTGGTTTATATAACAAAGGTAAGAGAAACAAAGGTCAAAATGCACTCATCCTTATTTTTCAATTGTCTAAAAATAATACACTGTACGGCTTCTCACTTTAGAGCAGTTTATTAGGGCAACTTCCGGTTGAGAGTCCTGAGATGACAAACTACTTCTCTGCCTCCCCAGAAATGAACCCTGCTGAACTGTCCCATTATCTTCCCGTGAAATGACATCATTCTTGAAGGGAAAGGGGAATCACCATGAATGTTGATTTCTGTTGGAGGAACCGTCATTTGGGAAGCTGACTCAAGGGGAAGAACAGTCATCTCGTTCTGACATTACAATGGGACAAGCAGGTAAACATCAGGGTGATTTCCTAAGCAGGCCATGTTTTTTTTGTTTTTGTTTTTTTTTTTTAATGGGAATCAAATTGGGGCCTGAGGTTCCCTCATACCCCCTGCTTTACCGTCAGTTCAAAGGAGGAACAAGGGTAACAGACTGTGCTGAGGCAGGAGCAGAGATCTGGGAAAAGATCATCGGAAAACCAAATTGGAGTTACCCAGAATATTGTATTTTAAAGGCTACTTGTTTGCAAATGGAAAAAGGAATAAGTGGAGGAACACAAGATTCTTATACAGTTAAAGAGGTATCTTCTTGGTATCTTCTCTTAGAAAATGGATGTTAAGCCACGTGTTAACTCGGCTGCCCAGCTAACAAAGTAATTAATCCACATCTACTTCCGTAAAACCAAAAAGAACCTGCAGCCATGAGGCAATGGTTTCCTTTGAGACTTTACATTTAGAAAATATTTCTCCTGAAAGAATGTGAGGCTGCAGCATGAGAGTCAAAGCTGGCCTGCAGAGAAGGGGTTAAAGCCTGTTAGCTGAACTTCCTCAAAGCCTCTTTGCAGTGATGTCCACACTCCTTCTCAACACAGCTGGCTGCAGAGCAGTGCTGAGGTCTTAATTTACAAAGAAACAGAGCACCCAGCCCCACCTCCCCACCTTGTTTAAGATAGAAAAGTGTACCCAGTCTCTTTTTAGTCGGATTTTTAATATTCTGGCCTAAGATTTTAGTCATAAATGGCATAATAATTTTGGGGGGTTTTCAATAAAATATACATTAGCACTAAATTAACTTGTCTTGGTTCACAGTTCATCTGATACATCTGAAAGCATGAACATTATGCACCTGATGTGCTTTTATTATCATCCGCAATTTTGAAACAGACAGGAAAAGTACAAATAAAAAAAAAACAGCAGTCGAGCAAGCCACCCGAGTCCTAAGTAGTTTTTTGTTAGAAATGTCACCACAAATGACCTTTTGCAGCCTATTTTTCAGTAGTACTATTTCACCAGTGACACCACACACAAATTATCCCTTTGAAATATCCACCAGCCACTCCGGTAAACATACCTTGAAAGACACACGGTGGAGTCGCGTGTAAATTGTTACAGGAGACAAGATGGCAGCCACAGGAAACGGAGTGGAAGGTTACAAAATTTCTAAGAGCAGAAGTGGTTTTGAAGTAATAAGTGAGCAACAGAAAATAAACCTAACCTCCGCAGGCCAACCGCCAGAACAAGCAAAAAAGTGCACTGCGCGGAGCCTGAGGAAGTGAGGCCAGGGGAGGCTGCCGCTCTCACAGAGGAAGTGAAGGCTCCTTCTGGTTTGGCAAACCATCTCCCTTAAGTCATATGCACCCTACTGAGCACACGTCTGGCATTTAGTCCTCAAATAATAGAGCCCACATAGGCATGCTCAACAATTGGTGTTAAACATGCAGGCAACCTTCAACTTAGAAGGGAGAATGTTTGGTTTTTAAAAAATATATATTTGTTAGGTGTTTTTTTTGTGTGTGTGTTTTTCCCCCAATTACAGTTAACTTTCAATATGATGTTGCATTGGTTTCAGGTGTTTAGCATAGTGGTTAGACAATCACGCCCTGAGTGGCCAGATTATTATGATCTCTGAATGCATAATAATCTGGCCACTCAGTGTATGTCCTATATAATAAAAGGCTAATATGCAAATTGTTCCCTTGACCAGGAGTTCGACCAGTAGGCAGGCCAGCCAACCGACCATGTCCCTTCTCCCCTGGCCAGGCTGGCCAGACCCCACTCATGCACAAATTCATGCACTGGGCCTCTAATGTATATAATATATATTGAGTGGCCAGATTATTATGCATTCAGAGATCTTTTTAAAATATATATATATTTTATTGATTTTTTTTACAGAGAGGAAGAGAGAGGGATAGTTAGAAACATCGATGAGAGAGAATCATCGATCAGCTGCTATTGCACACCCCCTACTGGGGATGTGCCTGCAACCAAGGTACATGCCCTTGACCGGAATCAAACCTGGGATCTTTGCCGGGACCGGTTTGGCTCAGTGGAGAGAGCGTCGGCCTGTGGACTGAAAGGTCCCGGGTTTGATTCCGGGCAAGGGCATGTACCTTGGTTCCGAGCACATCCCCAGTAGGGGTTGTGCAGGAGGCAGCTGATTGATGATTCTCTCTCATCGATGTTTCTAACTCTCTATCCCTCTCTCTTCCTCTCTGAAAAATCAATAAAATATATTAAAAAACAAACAAACAAACAAAAAAACAAAAACCTGGGATCTTTCAGTCCTCAGGCCGACGCTCTATCCACTGAGCCAAACCAGTTTGGGCACGTTTAGAGATCTTAATAATCTGGCCACTCACTGTAAAGTGTCCCGCCTGGTATGAGATTTCATACCAGGCACCACACGAAGGGAGAGGGTGTGTTTAAATTGGGGGCTTGAACTGATTCCAATTATATGAAGTTCTAGATAAGGCAACAAGATGGAAGTAGATCAGTGATGGCCTAGGGCAGTGGTCGGCAAACTGGCTCTGTTGACTAATGAGTTTGCCGACCACTGGCTAGGGCTAGGACTGAGTTCTGGGAGAGGAGACAGACCGCAAAGGGACCATGATGGGATGTTTCAGGTTGGGGACTCTTGACTGAATGGAGGTTAAATAACTACAAATTGGCCAAATTCATCAAACTGTACATTAAAAATGAGTGAATTCTATTGTATGTAAATTACACTTCCAAGAAAATGATTTTTAAAAACTAAGGTTTGTAACTTGGCCTTTCAGGTTTGGGAATACATTTCCCCCCACAAAAGCCTGTTACAAATGGTAGCAAGCGTCCAAGGTTAATCCTCTGCCTCCCTAAAATATGCATCATAATGTGGGTGAAATCACATAGCCTGGAAGTCCACTGAGTCCAGGGACGTCAGAACCACAGCACTTGGAGGCCCAGTTGGCACCCTAAGCCCTATTTGAGGGAGAAAGAGAGAAAATGGTCAGATGTTAACAGTTAGGTCCAGGGCTAGGCACCGGTGGTTGGAAGTGGAAGGCGGCCATGGGGAGACCTAAGGAGAGGAGAGGCAGGAAGCATGCTCACGCGACCGTTCTCTCAGCCAAGCTGAAGCTCACACTTACTAGTTGAAGAGAGGGGAAGCCGGAGGAGGTGCTGATGCTCTGCCGATGGTACTGGCCAAGGTTTGGTGGGAGCGTAAACTGTTTCCTTATTTCCGCCGAAGAATACCTTGGGTTAAAAAGATAAAAATCTAAATGAAGCGATAATTTTTTTTTTTTAAATCATCACAGTTATAGATACGATCTTTGACGTCATGCTATAAAATTTCTGCATTGGCAGGGCAAGCGGCAGAACGGACTACAATGTCCACAGTGGCCCGTGGGAGGACTTTTGTGTGACAATATACACCCTGGAGAAGTTCACAGAGGCCAGGACGCCCATCATCGTGGCCTCTTCCCAGGACTGGAAGGATGACAGCAGGAGGAGGAAGATGAGCTTGAAGCCTGAGGAAAGGGTCCAGGGCAAGCGGCTCCTTCCCAGTCCATTCAGAGGCATCCGGCTACCTCTTATGAATGGACAAAATGTGGCATATCAAACAATGAAGTATTATCCAGCAATAAAAAAGGGGGGGAAACCTGATATATACAACAACATGGATGAACCCTGAAAAAAGTATGCTAAGTGATAGAAGCCAAACCAAAGGATCACATATTATATGAGGTCATCTGTCTCTGGCTAGAGTCCTTTAAACCCCCAGCTGTCGTTTGGATCCAGTCATTCTCCTTTACAGCAGTTAAACCTTTCTGGTCGCCTTCTGCTGTAGCAGAAAATGCTAGAGAACTGTGATACAAACATTTCTACCTCCTGAGGCACCTGAGGTGGTATCTGAAATTCCAAGTCCTGACTATTTTCCACGCTGCTCCTCGTGGAAGATCCTTCCAGTCACCCATCCTGACACTGCTGAGCCCTCAGTCCGCATTCCTGGTGCCCGGAGGGAGAAGATGAGAGTTGTGCTCTATCGTCCACTCAACCTGCTGGCCTGAGTCTGCCGCACAGTGAAATGCTGGCATAGGGGCAGGTTGACATTTGGGCATTTGTTCCTCATTTGTTGGAAGCTCAGAACACACGTTCTCAGGAAATCAGTTCGTGGTGGCTGGATTCTGAGGCTCGTTCACAGACATGTACTTAAACCACGAGGCCACCGCAGACGATAACTATTGTAGAAACTAACAGATGATTGAGGATCGATGAGATCATGTATTTGAAAGTGCTGTGTTTCAAATAGGAATATGTACATTTAAAATGGTATCATTTAAAAAATATCATGAATAAAGCTTATTATGTGTTTTTTTCACTATAATATGTGGTAGGGCACAGCACAGGTTTCTGACATTATTAGTGAGGTTTCTGACGAGGTCTCTGTGGCTCCCAACCTTGGCAATGTGGTTCATCCAGAGAAGCAGGAAATGTGTTCTGGTAATTCTGATGAAAGTGTAAGAATATTAAGATAAGGAGCTAAGTATTCTACTAGCTATCAGGGACGTGCAAGTCAAAACCACAAGGAGATGCCACCTCACAACCACTAGCATGGCTATGACAAAAAGGACGGGCAAGAATAAGTGTTGGTGAGGATGTAGAGACACTGAAGCCCTCATCATACATTCTGGGTGAGGATGTAAAATGGGGAATTTGCTCAAAAAGTTAAAAAGAGTTCTCCTACATCTCAGCACTCCTAGGTATATATCCAAGAAATCTGAAAACATTCTTCCAAAAGTGGAAACAACCCATCATCTTCCATAGGAAAACATATACACATTTTATTACTCATTCATCGTAGCCAAAAGTGGAAACAACCCATCATCTTATGAATGGACAAACAAAATGTGGTATATCAAACAATAAAATATTATTCAGCAATAAAAGGGGGCGGGGAACCTGGTATATACACAAATGAATCCTAAAAAATTATGCTAAGTGAAAGAAACTACACCAAACGATCACATATTACATGATTCTTTATATAAAATATCCAGAAAAAGCCCTAGCTACCTTGGGCTGGGAGGGTTGGAGGCAAATAGAGAGTGACTTCTAATGGAAATGAGGTTTCTTGGGAGAGCGGATATAAAATGTTCTAAAATTGACTGTGGTTATGGATGCCAACTCTGTGAATATAATAAAATCCATTGAATTATAAATGTTAAATAGCTGAATTGTGTGGTGTGTGAATTATTTCCAAATAAAACAGATAGATAGGTAAGCACAGACTGATAAAGATATAGACATAAATGTGGCTGTGTGTGTAAGCATTCTATGGAGACAAGAGTGAAAGCAAGAAATGCCCAATTTAGCATGACAGCCAGGAATGGAGGAGAAGTACAGATTTTGATCCCAAGTGCTCCAGAGGTTGATTTCTTTCTTTTAAAAAAATATATTTTATTGATTTTTTACAGAGAGGAAGGGAGAGGGATAGAGAGTTAGGAACATTGATGAGAGAGAAACATCGATCAGCTGACTCCTGCACACCTCCTACTGGGGATGTGCCTGCAACCAAGGTACATGCCCTTGACCAGAATCGAACCTGGAACCTTTCTGTCCACAGGCTAATGCTCTATCTACTGAGCCAAACTCAGAGCTGACACTCTATCTACTGAGCCAAACTCAGGTCGATTTTCATTACAAGTTGGACAGTCACCAATTTCTAAAAAGTAGAACAAAAGGCCCATCTTCCATAAATAACATTGTACCCTGTGTTTGGCACCACAGGAACCCAAACCAGCATGGCAAGCATTTATTTGCTGACATAGAAGATGGCCATCGTCACAGAATGCTGAGATGACAACAAGCAAAGGCACTATTTTCTATCCGAGTTGACTTTCCAAAGATGAGACTGCCTGTTCCTTCGACTTGTCTCCAGGTCCTGCCCCCAAGACCTCTCAAACAGCCCATGTGACTGTCCTGGCCATTCTAAAGGCCTTCCTGTCATAGACCAGAGGGTCTCCTTGAAATGGGGACATCTGAAAGTGTTCAGGAAAGGCAGTGGCCTTGTGGGAGAACATCATAGAATGGCAGGAGGGGTATGTTTTTGCATTCATTTTGAAGTAAACTCTGTCATCCTATGCCAAACTCCCAGTGCTTTTTTCATCATGAAATTATAATGTTCCTGCTCTCCAATTTTCTTTAAAAGAGTGAGCTGGGATTCCTGCTGCAGCCCTGCATCTACATTTTCTAATTCAGATCTATACAACCGCTCTTCCCTAACAGGTGGAGCCTGGCCTAAGGATCCTATTTCCCATTTCTTACAGACTCAATTCTACAAAAGGTAGTTACGCCGGTCCCTTCAAAACTGTCAATAGGAGGTGAGTCGTTTGTCCTTAAAATGAAAACAGTTAATTATCCCACATGGAAAAGACCTGCCTCACATCGCTTAAAGAACTTCACAATAAAATGTCTCTGGAGAGGCCCCTATGCTCATATTAAACTAGCAAAAATAGGCTGGGATGATGAAATTACATATTGGTCAAGTTGTGGGAAAACCAGCAGGGCCCACACCCCTGTGGGTTGTATATTGGTTCAGTGTCTCCAGAAAGCAATACTATAATATGCAATGAGAACTATAAAACTGTCATTGCTCTTTCATCTAATTCTTTCACTTTGGAGAATGTGCACAATGGAATTCATACAAACAAAAACATAATTTGAGCAGAAACGAGCATAAGAACTGTATATGTCAGCAAATCTTTGAAAATAACCAAAACGTCCAACCCTTGGCAGAACACTAAGTAAATAATAGCATAAAATAGATGAAATATGATTTTACCATTTAAAACAACAAAATATATGAATTAGGTTGACCCATGGACATGTGTATACAAAATAAATTACAAGTAAAAAGTGATATGTGGAACTCAATACATATACTTTTCAATATATGTGTAAGCATTCCACAAGGATGAGAAATCTTTTTGGATAGTTATATAAAGGCAGTTTAATAACTATCCCGTTCAGTTCTTTTTCCTACAAAGTTGCTTAAGTTCATGATTTTAAAAAATGCATACATATAGTTAGGTGGAGTCACACATGTACTAGTTGAGATTTTTAAAAATTATGTAAACATCAGCCATTAAATTTACTAATATGGAGCTTCATTCTCAAAAGAGCACCTAGTACCCCAGTCTCTAAAGCCACCCTCTTCTCTAGGCCAGCCCCAGTGAAGGGGAAAGGCTGCCCACACAAATAAGAAAACCCAGCCAGCGCAAGAGCTCATGCAGGCTTAGTGTCCACGCAGGCATTGCATATGGGTTTTATTTCCTTTGCATTTAAGTCTCAAACCGAATCCAACATATCTAATGTAATTTTGTGATACTGTACTATATTATATTATGACTAGGAGCCCAGAGTGCAATTCGAAATCGCATGGCGCTACCCTCCCTTGCATTGCTGTGGTTGCTGGCGATCTGGCCCAGCCCTGCCTCCCTCTCTAGCCCATGAAGCAGCCACAGCCACTGCTGATCAGGCCTTCCCCCAGCTCATGGCACGAAGGCCCCTGTCGCGCACAACCTCCTCCTATCGGGTCAACCAGTTACAGCATCCCAGTTAATTAGCATATTTCTCTAATATATATATGTGTGTGTGTGTGTGTGTGTGTGTGTGTGTGTGTGTGTGTGTAATTTCTCTGATGAACTAAGATACTCTTCTTCTAATTACTCAAAATGCTGTATACATATTATCTTTATTTCTACAAATTTAATTGGGAAGATGCTTTGGAGTTTGTTTAAAATGGTGACACAGTAAAACATCTATATAATGGATTAATTCAGGGGAGGGGATGACTGTTAAAGCTGAAAATCCATTATATAATAAAGTAGGTTTTCCAAATGCGTTTGTTAAAAAAAAAATGACAGCCAAAACCCGTTTGGCTCAGTGGATAGAGTGTTGATCTGCGGACCAAAAGGTCCCAGGTTTGATTCTGGTCAAGGGCATGTACCTTGGTTGCGGGCACATCCCCCATAGGGGGTGTGCAGGAGGCAGCTGATGAATGTTTCTCTCTCATCGATGTTTTTAGCTCTCTATCCTTCTCCCTTTCTCTCTGTAAAAAATCAATAAAATATATATATATTTTTAAGTAACAGTGAATGAAAAACAAAACAAAACAAAACAAAAAACCTGTTAATTTGATTATAAGCAAATCTTGGTTAACAGCATTTTAAAATTAACAGGGTACTATTGTTCACATATGAAATATGGACTGGAAATTTTGTCTGCTAAATCTGAAGTTTGTTAAATCAACGTTCACAAAATTGAGGGTTTACTGTACCTCTCTTCAGGAGTCCAAATGGTGGAAGGGGGTGGACAGTGAAGCTCTCTGTGTTTATTTAGAGGACAGGTAACCGGGACATGTAAGTACCAGCGGAACTCATGAAAGAGCAGAGCTTGTCAAGCGTGGCTTACAGACCCGTTGCACCAAAGTCATCAGCTTCTTAATAAAAATGCAGATTCCTCAACCTTACCCCAGTCCTGCATCAGCATCTTTGTGGTGTGGTCTGGAAACTCCAGATGACTTATATGTCCAATAAAGTATAACATTCACTGATAGTGCAAGACTATGCAAGTGTGGTTGGTTCATTCATTTATCCATAAAACATGGAGGGCACACAAAACGCCAGGCTCTTTGCCAAGTGCTAGGAATTAAAGTTCAAGAAGATACTATTGCTGAAACCAGTTTGGCTCAGTGGATAGAGCGTCGGCCTGCGGACTGGGGGGTTTCAGGTTCAATTCCGGCCAAGGGCATGTACCTGGGTTGTGGGCATATCCCCAGTAGGGGGTATGCAGGAGGCAGCTGATCGATGTTTCTCTCTCATCAATGTTTCTAACTCTCCCTCTCTTCCTCTCTGTAAAAAATCAATAAAAATATATTTTAATATATTTTAAAAAAAGAAAAAAAAGATACTATTGCTGTTCCCAGTCCAGTGGGTGGGAAGGAGGAAGACAGATGGTCAATGGAATACATAGTTATAATACAATATAATAAGCATTATAAGAAAGGTGCAGTGCCTTATAAGTAATGAGGAGGAAGTTGCTAATTCAGCCCAGGAATTATTAGTAGGCTTCTGGGATAAGAAGGCTTTTGAACCATATTTTGAAGGAAAAAAATGAGGAAGAGCCGACCTGATGGAAAAGAAGACAATGCATTTCAAGCATTAAAACAAACAAAGCAAAACAAAACAAAAAAAATCTCATAATATCTAGACATTAGGTTTCCATACTCCTACCTTACGTACTTTAACCACCTGGCTGCCCCAATTCTTTACAACAGAGATAGGTAGAAGAGCAAAGAAAAAGAAGGAGAATTCGTCCCGAGTGCTGACAGTTGCCAGCTAGTTGAGTTCAGTACATTAGTTCACCAGGCTGGGTCTTAGTTTCATCACATGTGACTGGGCTACTTGACCTCCTGAGAGGGCACCCTTCCAGCTCTAACGGGCACAGATGCTCAAGGATCTCCAGGCGGAACAATCGGTAGCATGATCCACACCAGCAGCTGTGCTAGGGAACCGGGCACCGGAAGGCTTCGCTCTGGCTTTCATCCCTGAAAGAACATTCTCTCACTATGCTGGTGTGGTCAGCAGCCAAGGTGGCTAGAGGAGTATAAGGCTGATCGAAGAGGGAAACCCTGTCTATAAGCACTTAAAGAAGTTTAGGGTTTTCCTGAATCTGACATGTATGAAACAACAGTGAAAGGAGCAAAAGGGGTAGAATAAAGAAAAGCAAATGTATACTTTACTCTTAGTAACAAATACCTGACTGTAATACTCTCAGCAAATACAAATTATAAAGTACATAGCTAATAATAAATAATAATTACGGATTTGTGGGTGGCATATGTAGCCACAAACACATGGTATAATTGAACTTTACAAAATAGCTGTTGTTCAGGACTAGAAATGACTCAGACCAAGTAAGCAGTGAAAGAATATTACCCCCACACTTCCTGAATTATAGTTAGGTCAGTGCGGTAGAAAAAAATAATAATGATTTTAAAATTTGTTGTATGTAGCTCGGAATGATGTAAATAGCACTGGGTTGGATCACAGTGTATGCCGTGTATAAGGTCCAGAAACACAGGCGAGTAGCTCCTGGAATTGACCACACAGAAATGATCTAAGGCTTTGTCTGAGGTGTATCCTCAGATTCTTGTAGTAAAGTACACCTTTAAATTTAAAAGTCTATGAAATTAATTTCTATAGTAAATTTTGTATGTGTATTATATATAATATATGATGCATATTGTATCTATTCATATATATATATATATATATATATATATATATATCCTCACATATACATACATGCATACATATTTTGAGCAATGAAGTCTCTCTTTTAAATCCTCACCAGAAGACATGCAGAGAGAAAGAGAGAGAGAGAGAAAGAGAGAGAAACACTGATGTGAGAGAAACACTGATGTGAGAGAAATATCCATCAGTTGCCTTCAATGCCCCGACAGGGCACTGAACCTGAAATCCAGGTACATGCCCTGATTGGGAATCCAACCTTCAGCCTTTCCGTGCATGGGAAAACACTCCAACCAACTGAGCCGCTCCAACAAGGAAAGCAATGAAATCTTGAATGAATTCCTCAGAAGTTTGTCAACCTGTGGCTTCATAATAGATATTTCAGATTGAGAGGGTCTCATGTTTTCCATCTCTTCTCATAAAGAGAGATGGCATACATGAACAAATTCTCTACAGATGATTTGACAGGGGGAGACATGATTACGAAGAGACACATGCTCTGTATAAACAAGCTGGAGAATTTACATTTCTTCATCATATGGGAGGAATCCCAAACTCTTTCACTTGGAAAATTCCTCTGAATACAGAAGAGCATTTATCAGATGATGTAGGTGTTGGAGGATTCCCACAGCAAGCCTAGAGAAGGATTGCTCAATGTCTTCCTGCCTCTGTAAGGCACCACTCTTCCCGGTCCTTATTTATCATGATACAACTTAGTTTCTCACATCATCACCATCCACTGATGTGGCAGCATAATCCCCTAAAAGAACATCTGTAAATATCAAGTGCTTTTTGTTTGTAACTATTTAAAGAAAAAAAGGTTTCTTCAGAAAAGTGTGTTGAGAATAAAGAAACAGCTCTAACATATGTAAACTGAAGTCCCAAAGGAGGAGAGACAAAACAGAAACAGAAGGAATACTTAAGGAAATGTTGTTGACAAAACATACCAAAGATTAGATTCATAAAGCTCATTCACAAATGCCCATCAGAATCAGTACAGAAAATCAACCTAGACACATCACAGTAAAACAGAAAGAGAAAACTTAAATGTTCCTGAAAAAAATTTGCAGGAAAGACACATGATCTTCAAAGACATATTAAAGGTATATTACTTCAAAGTGTAATAATAAGACTAACAAGTGGTTTCACATTTAAAAAGGTGAAATCCAAAAGCCAATGCAATGACATCTTTAAACTGTTGAAAGAAAACTACCAATCTAGAATTTTCCACCCAGTGAAAATACCCTTCATTAGTAAAGGATAAATGCTTCATCAGATAAACAAAAGGCGAGAGACTTTATTACCATCAGAGCCATACTAAAAGAAATAGTAAAGAGTTTTTCAGGCAGAAGAAAATGATCCCAGAAGGAAGCACAGAATGCTGAAAACAATAAAATATGCCAACAGGGTAAATACATAAGTATATCTCAGTGATAGTGACTATACAAAGTAGTAGTAATAATAATAATGTAGAGTTTAAAATATACATGACATTAAAATACATGTCAACAACACAAAAGGTGAGAGGAGATAAACGAAGTTAAGTATTCTAATGTTCTTGCACTATTTTGGAAATGGTAAAAGTACCAATTAATATTACAACTCTATTAAGTCGATTATGTATTGTTGTAATCTCTATAGAAACAGACAGGTTGAAAAAAAATTGTAAGATTATACATTAAAACTGAAATATACCAGCGATTATATTAAAGTGCACTAGGCCCCTACTATTAAATACAATATAAACACATAAATTCTCCAATAAGGAAAAAAATCACCAAATTACATTAAAAAACTTTGAAATTTATAGGAGACATACCTTACTTAATAACATATTATCCATGTTTTTGGCTATTACAAATAAAGCTGCTATAAAACAGTCCTGTGCAAATCTTTATGTGGGCATATTCTCTCATTTCTCTTGGGTAAATGCCTAAATAAACTGTTTACAAAGTGGTTTAAAAAAAAAGTTACGCAAAAACGACCAAAATAAAGATGGTGAGCTCTAGTAATACCAGGCAGAAAGAACTTTATGACATTGAAGGTTGGTTAGACATACTGAGTTTGTGGGCCCAATGAGCACTCCAAGGGGAGGTCAAGTTGGCAGCTGGGTAAACAGATCTGGAGCAACAATGAGAGGTTCAGGTTACAGATATAAATTTGGCCAGGCTTGAGCTCAAAGCTGTTTTTCTAGTATGGGTGAGGGATCTCCACCTCTCTACCTATGGTTTCTCACCCATCTCCCACGCCCTGTAGATGGCTGCACGTGGTGCATACAATGGTGCAGTTAGAACCTGTGGTCTTGGAGCAAAACCACACAACCTAGCTAAAGAGCAAATAAACCGACCTTTCAAAACAAATGATCACGCATATGTTTTGGCTTTGACTCCTCTCTGATGAGTTCAATCTCTGAGGAAAAGGAAGGTCATAAGAGTTTTCAACAAGTTTTCCAAAATCTTGAAAGCAGTGTCTGAACCACAGAAGAATTTGTGGCATGAAATTATACCAAAGTCATGAAATAAAAATAGGTGTGCCTCTAGATGTTGAGGAAAATCTTCCCAATGATTAGGATTGTGGAAGATTCAAATAGTGTTTTAGTGAGAACAGAAAACCATGCTAGTATTCATTGAGTGCTTACATTGCTTTGGCCCCGTGCTGAGCAACTGATGTGCACTATTTCACTGAATCCTCACAGCAACACGATGGACCAAGTTTATCTTCCCCATTGGACAAAGGTCAAACTCAAAGGGTCTGGAGCCAGGATTTGAATCCAAGCTATCTGATTTCAAGGACCATATTCTTAGTCAGTATGATTATATAAACTTAAAAAATTATATTTAAATCTAAGCACACTATTAAAAATCTATAGAAAGGAAACCACTAGAAGGAAATACTATTCACAGTTATGTTAGAGAGCCAGGATAAGTGTGTGTGTTTGGTTTTCTTCCTATTCTCTTTTCTTTTTCCAAATGGTGCTATGGTTGCCATAATCTTATGACCGAAATCATGTAGACACATGCACATACATACATTTTAACCTACTATACTATCAGCTTTCTGAGTAATGTAAGTTCTTCTGTTGAGACATGGGAATGAGCTTGAACATCGTAAGAGTCACCTGAGGTCTCCTTTCAACATTACTTTTGTTTTCAAGTCTTTTCATTGGGTTTTTATTTTTATTTTTTTATTTTTAAAAATATATATATTTTATTGATTTTGTACAGAGAGGAAGGGAGAGAGATAGCAAGTTAGAAACATCGATGAGAGAGTCATCGATCAGCTGCCTCCTGCACACCCCCTACTGGGGATGTGCCCGCAACCAAGGTACATGCCCTTGACCGGAATCGAACCAGGGACTCTTCAGTCCCCAAGCCGACGCTCTATCCACTGAGCCAAACCGGTTTCGGCTCATTGGGTTTTTAAATAAAACTGTGTTCTCAGCCTTTTTTGAGCTCTTGTACCCACTTCCTAATCTATCTGGGTTTAATTAAACTCAGCAAACATTGCTAGTTGCTATTGATTAAGAGCACATCGTTTCTCTATTCTGATTTGTGATTTATCAAAGTTATTTGTCCTGGGCATGGCCAGCTCCTTGGCCACTTAGCGGCCATGTGCTATATTTTCATTGAGGGCCATACAATGGGGCTATTTGTTTTCAGATGTGCTGACCATGGGAGGGAGTTAGCAGCATTTATGTGTTTTGGTGAGGTGGCTTCAGGAAGACTCTGACAGCCTTCTGCTACCCAAGGTGACTACAGCTGTGAATAAAAAATGACTTTTGCTCTTGGGTAAAATGGGGAGAGTATAACTCCCTCCCTTTTTGTGAGTTTCCTCTGTCAGATTGTGGAACATACTGAGGCAACTGAGAAAGATTTTTTGCCCTTCAACATGGCGTCGACCTGTGTCGGACAATTGAAACTATGTTGAGGACCATAAGGTTGGCTGTATCTTTGTGAGCGCCCTTTACAGTAATGGTTCTCAAAGTCTAGCCCCCTGACCAACATCAGCGTCACCTGTTAGAAATGCAATGTCTTGGGCCTCACCCCAGACCTATTGAATCTTACGCTTTGGGGGTGGGGCCCAGCAATCTGTGTTTTAACAAGCCCTTCAGGGAATTCTGATACATTCTTGTCTGAGAGCTACTGCTCTATTTGACCAAACAAATTCCAGCTCTGCTGGCCAGCCTTCCCCTTTTCGTCATCTTTGCTCAGAAACTTCAGACCCTTCCTTAGCCTAGCTAATCCTGCCCAGCTAGTTAATTTGAAAAATCAAGATTCTAACAGATATTCTTTTTAAAAAATATATATTTTATTGATTTTTTACAGAGAGGAAGGGAGAGGGATAGAGAGTTAGAAACATTGATGAGAAACACCAATCAGCTGCCACCATTCTTTTGTATCAAGCATTGCCCTGTCCACTGATCTTCCAGTGTTTCATGACAGTGGTTATCTGAGGCAAGAGAATCTTTTGGTGCCTTCCTGGGAGGGATGGAGATGGTTGAAATGAGGGAAAATTTTTCAAAAAGGAAAAGGAACCAGACACCACCTCAACAAACCAAATTTAGTCACTCACAGGGCAAAGGAAATCTCCCTGAAGCTTCTAAAGTTTATATCTTTATAGGTTTCAAGTGTTATGCACACATTCTATAAAGCCAAAACATTTTCATAACAGCTCTTCCATGATGTAAGTCATATCTCCATTTTGCAGAAAAGGAAACTGAAGCTGGGAAGAGTTGGGTGACCGAGTCGGGTTCTGAAGCAGAGCCGGTGGTTTCTGACCTAAGGAACCAAGTCTTTTCCGAAGTGTCTCTCCCCCCACCCCCTCCCTTTGCCTGGACAGGCATATTTACACTCACTTAACTTTAACACCCATTCTTTTCCGGAAGTAAGGCCCAGCCTCCTGACTACATTTTCTGGGAAGCCACCATATCTTTGATCATTTCTGCAAATAACCTTTCCTCCTAGCATCAGACAGAAAGAGGCTTATTTTGTGTTCTACCTACTACTTGCCATAACAATTCTAATGCTGCATCCTTAATAAAATTTCTATCTAATTATAATAAGATCCTTTACTCATCACGTACTGTTGGTCATATTAGTATGATATATGCAGAAGTAAAAAAAAAAAAATCTCTTAAATTACTTCCTAATATAAATGGGAGTATACTCCAGTTACTAAATAGTTATTCAAGTTGACAGTTCTTAGCATAGTATTTGCTTTGGTGAAATTGTGAGGACAGAGTTATGAACCAAGGAGGTATTTTAAGTCAAAAATACTGGCTAAAAACACCAGCTCATCTAATTTGAGGGAAAGAGATTTTTTTATGCAGTATTTTTTCATAACATTACAATAATAGAATATTATAATAATACTATACTTATTGTATAAAAATATGATAACACTATACTTATTGCAAAATTTATACTAATGAGTATTCTTTTAAAAAAATAATTTTATTGATTTCAGAGAGAAAGGGAGAGGGAGGGAGAAAGAGAGAGAAACATCAATGATGAAAGAGAATCATTGAGCCACTGCCTCCTGCAAGCCCCTCACTGGAGATCAGCCACAACCTGGGCATGTGCCCTAACTGGGAATCAAACTGTGACCTCCTTGTTCTTAGGTCAACGTTTAACCACTGAGCCATGTCAGTGGGGCAGTATAAATTATTCTTAATACTGAGAAATTATAAGAGACTAGATGGTATGGATGATAAAGTTATAGGAACTTTTTGAAAGATATATGGCAAATGTGAAGATTGTATATAAAGAAATTAATTTTTTCCTATTAATTGATGATTTCTCCATTATTAATCATCTTAAAATCAAAACTGTCAAGAGCCTCAAAATAATTATAAGGATCACCTAAAGACATTGTCTTTAGATTTCTGCAAAATACTTGTAATTGGGCACATATATGATAATCTTTCCTTTTATGTACTGAGGCTGTTTCTTTTTTAAAGAAAACTTTAATATATGCAGAAGTAAAAAAAAAATCTTTTAAATCACTTCCTAATATAAATTGGAGTATTTTCAAGTTAATACATAACAACATGGCTAGCTACCTCAGCCAAACTTTGAACACCCCTTTGTCATCCTTGTCCTGGAATCCTTTTCCTTCTGGCAATGAACCTCAGACGTTAGCATCCATAAGATTAGCTAGGGAACTGATCAGTGATGCAGGTGTCTGGTCCCCATCTCCAGAAAGACTGAGCATGGCCAGCAGCTGTATGTTTAATAACCCCGGGGGGTTCAGGTGTAGCCCATCTAAGCACATCTTGAGATCAGGCAACAGCTGCCTCATGCACTCAAAGAAATTGAAAAATCTGGACTAAGAAACCTAGGTCCCTGCTAAACCAACCTGGAAATCTCAGGTAATAATACATACTTGGGGCTCACTCAGGTGGGACCTGGAAAAAACTGTGTCTGTGCAGTTCTGCCTGTGATTTCCCACTTCCTCAGCGGGGGAAGGACTTATCCATAAGGCAGGACGGTCAAGGTTCCCAGGATGACCTCCGTAAACACTCTCCTCCTCACCACTATGCAAACAAGATCAAGGCACTTTAGATTACAAAAGTTAAGAAAAAAGAAAGAGAAAGGAGGAAAGAAGGATGAGAAGGAATTTTTTTAAGGGAAAAAAATAAAAGAAAGGTAATATTACTCACGTAAGTAGAGTGAACTGCACAGTAAATCTGGAATAACTACCGGGTCTGCTTCAGAAGGCATGTCCTCAGCTAAGCCAGAATACTCTCCAGTAACCAAATTGTAAGAGTTGGGAATTATTCCTTTTCTGGCCTCATATTTTCTGCAGAGTCCATGAAGGTATAATAGGATGGTCTCAGTCACAAACCTTAATCTGTAACAAACTGTGGAATGGAACGGCATCCCTCAGTGAGATCTTGCTGACCAAATTCTTCTTTAGATGCCACCCACAGAGGATTTGCAAATTCTGCCACAGGTCTGGCTATTCCATTAAGACTGTATCTTACTGTTGATATCAGGGTTCCTATTGAAATGCTCACCTATGCAGTTCCCAGTATTAAACTCACAAGGAAATACACTTTCCTAAAAAATAGCTTTCTTTTGACCTTCCACAGGAGAATAATAACTTTAACTTCTTACAGTTCCAGAATACTTTGTGCTTTAAAAGCCTCTGGCATTTGAACACCATTCAAAATCTTGGCCTCACCTTCTTTCCTCAATGCATGAGGGTGTAGTTATAATCCTGAGGGTAATCAAGTGCCTGTGCATCAGGCGATTGCACTGAACACGCTAAGGTGAAGTTAATACATGGTAATCAACATGAATGAGATTGCAGAAATGAAAGGCCTAAAACTGGTTTCTGAAATGAAATGGTGGAGAGGATATGTGGTGGGCACAAAGCCAACATCCACACAGCTACTCCTGTGGCATCCCTTTTGGTCAAGAACAAGGTGTGCCCCATAAGAAGGCAGCTGAACATAGCTCCACCTCTGCTAGTCTCTTATTTAGCATAACTTCCAGAGCCTTACGATGTCTCTCCTCCCCTACCCAGAGCCTCACTGCTAGGAAGTAGGTAAGCCAAGCCAAAGTTGCTTAGGGAGGTTAAGGGACAAGTCAACACTTAGTAAAGTTAAAGGAATGCAAAACTGGAACAAGAACTCTGGTCTCTTAATGCCTGGGAAATTAGACTGTGGTCTTTTTTCTAAGGAAAGTTGCTTTAAGTAGCCACAACAGGCAGAAATCTTTGTGTTATACTTTAAAAGGAACAAAAATCCCGACCAACTATTCCTTGCCATGTTGTAATTCCCACCACTCTAAAGCTTATAGGAAGTGTTTCATTGGGTTGAATGACCAGTGACTTTAGAGAACAATATATAAACTAAGCCTACTGTGGTGTCAAACCATTGTATCAGCTTAATCTGTTTCCACTAATCTCATACAGGGACATTAAGAAAATGAAGCCTAGACCATCACATAGGGGGCTGAATAAGATAATGAGTCTTTGAAGCAATGGTGGGAATGGGGATTCAGTCTTTTTCCAGGAAGGACGGAGAGTAAAGAAGGTAAAACCAGGCTTTCAAGACTAATCTATGACAAATGAATTTTGGATCAAACCCTTGTCCCAAGGACAGAACAATGCACTCTGTGCCTTAGGACACCCTAGGTCCAACTTTGCTCATTCACCAGTTTTCCTTAGATTAGAAAATTAGTTTAAATACATGTTGGCTATAAATAAAAGTTAACAATAAAAGCCTGCCTTAACAGATGCAAGGAAGTCTGCACAGGAAAATTTTTTACAATAAGCAAATCTATTAATATATACAAATTTCAGTTATAAAACAGTCTTGGGGATATAAAGTACAGCATAGGGAATATTGCAATAATTACGCATGATGTCAAATGGGTGAACACTTTATAAGTTATATAAATATCTAATACTATGCTGTACACCTGAAACCAATATAATATGTCAACTGTAACTAAAAGTAAAAAATTTTTAAATAAGCAAATCTAACAAGAAATTATCTATAATATCCTCATGCTAACTTATATAAACATTTTCCAACAGTGATAACCTTAGTTCAAATCCTGCTTCATCACATACTAATTGTCTGATCTTAGGCAAATTAGTTGACCCTGTTAAACATGGTGGGTGGGCACAAGCATGGAGACACACAGAGAGGAGGCTATAAGCAGATGTTGTAAAGCAATAGAAGCCACGAGTGAGCAGAAGCCATAAAGGGAAAATGTCAACAGGACTAGCAGAGGAGGCAGAGGAGCAGGTAGAGCAAAGAGGGAAAGAGAGAGACCTGGAGTCTCAGGCCTGTCAGGCTATATGAGTTGCCTTTGCCAGACTATAGGAATTCAGCCTCTCTTTGACCTCATAGTTAGGTATCTTATGCAGTGAGCAACCTACACAGCCTTACGTGGAAGGCCTGGGCCCATGCCTAGCAGCAGAGATTGGCATTAACGAGGGCAAAGCCAAGATCACAGACCCATTGGGAAATGTGAGGGACTACTCAACTCCAGGCCGTCATTGCCACGTAGGAGTATACGCCTCGTGTTACTGGAAATCTGGATTTGCATGTGAAATTGGCGGTTTGTAAATGCTGGCAGGGGAGAAAAAAAAGAAAGGAAGAAAAAATTACTCTTGGATCTGCTAAGGACCTCCTTGTTCTCCATACTTTGTGGTGTCTCCT
Source organism: Pipistrellus hanaki (assembly GCF_964339955.1). Lineage (NCBI taxonomy): Eukaryota > Metazoa > Chordata > Mammalia > Chiroptera > Vespertilionidae > Pipistrellus > Pipistrellus hanaki. The sequence goes on along the minus strand of NC_140513.1, from coordinate 40,486,670 downwards.
TAAAAATAATTAACCATTAATTGAGTTAACCTAAGAGTATCTAGAATCATTATAGCTTAGAAAAGCTTACTACCATGTATAGCTACTGTTACTACAATTAACAATGCTAGGTCACACAATGAATGCTTCCTCTCTGGCAGGAACTGTCTTAATTAGCCCATTTAATCCTCACAACAATCCTTTGAGGTAGGCATTATTATCTCCACTTTACAAATTAGGAAACGAAGGCCAGGAAAGGCCAAGTAACTTGCCGTAAAAACGTTCCGATAGGAGTTAAACTTTTGACTTGTTCCTTTTCCAGCAGCTTAGCAACGGAAAGCTTACTGTGTGAAAGCTTTCCCAAGAAGGCATATTAAACTTTACCCTGCCTACTGAGAACAGGTTTTGGCTTGTCACTGAGACTTTGAACCCAGCTCCAATATCATTAATCCTCCCATGGGTGAGTAGTCTTGAAATATGTTCCAAATGAAATTCTAATACCCACATTAGCAGTGGGAAAAAAGATTGAAGAGCAATTATTGAAGGTTGCTTTTTCATCAACTACAATTCTCTTTTTTTGTATGTATTGCCAAAAAAAACAAATCTCAAGCTCAACAAAAGCGAAACCCTTTGAAGACCCAAATCTGTTCATGCACCAAGTATTTTTCCGGAATATGGGATGGAGAAGGTAGAGGAAGTAGCTGGAACAGTGCACGAGGGTTCCCTTTTCTCCACATCCTCACCAACACTTGTTGTTTATTGATTTACTGATGATAGCCATTTCTGAGAGGTGTGAGGTGATATCTCACTGTGTTTTTAATTTGCATCTCTCTGATGATTAGTGACATTGAACATATTTTCATAGGTCTATTGGCCATCTATCTGTATGTCCTCTTTGGAGAAGTGTCTATTCAGGTTCTTTGCCCATTTTTAAATTAGATTGTCTGTCTTCCTGGTGTTGAGTTGTATAAGCTCTTTACATATTTTGAAAATTAACCCCTTAGCAGATGTATCATTGGCAAATATATTCTCCCATACAGTGAGTGCCCTTTTCATTTTGTTGATGATTTTCTTTGCTGTGCAAAAGCTGCTTAGTGTGATGTAGTTCCATTTTTTTATTTTTTTAATCATTTGTTTCCCTTACCTTAAGAGACATATGGGCAAGAATATTGCTATGAGAGATGTCTGAGATTTTACTGTCCATATTTAAAAAAAAAAAATCCTAGAATAAAGGGAGTAAAAGGAGGGAAAATGGGAGCTATCTATAATACTATCTATCTAATAAAAGAGTAGCATGATAATTGATCGTACCTTCATGACACCCACCAGCCAATCAAGAGTGAGTATGCAAATCAATCCAACAAAGATGGCAGGTTAATTTGCATATGTGGGCACTGAGCAGGGGTTCCACACCATCCCAACCACTCCAGGCCTCTGGGCAGCATGGGAAAGCAGAAAAGCGGCTCTGGCCAGAGTGAAGGTGGTGCCAGCAGCCAGGGGAAGAAAGGCCCATTCTTGCATGAATCTTCATGCATCAGGCCTCTAGTCAATAATAAAAATATATTAAAAACATAAGCATTAAAACAAAATATAAGCAGTAAAATAATAAATTATCTTCACTAGCTCTCTCCATCCCCAGATTCCTTACTTCTTCCTAGAAACCGGGTCAACTCACTATCATCAGCAAAGAAAACCTTCATCCTCCAGCTTCCTATCTCTCCCCTTTCCCTGCCAGCCGGCCTCCACTTCCTCCACTCCCTCGCACTCCCTAATCCTGTACTCAGCATCCATCCTCCACAGAAGCTGTCCTTGACACAACCAAGGATGACCTCTTTCCAGTCCTGTTTTAAATGGACCTTTCTGCTGCATCAGACACTGATACAACTCCATCCTTCATACAACCCCACTCTGGGATTATACACATACTATCAACTCTACTAGTCAACTTGTCTTCAGTTTCTTGAATTGTCCTTCCTCCTCTTTATGCCCCTTAGATGTTGTTCATTGCTAAATGATAGTACTTGGATGCATTTGGGATTGCACCAGATAAGTAAATCTTGTTCCTAAAACATGGGAAGCATTGAAGAAAAAAAAATGAGGGACTCTCAGCAATGAAAAACCCAATATTACATCAGTGTTTTTAGGAGTCTACTGTATTTTCTGTAGAGTAGATAGATTATTATAAATAGCCTTTTCTCACAGGAAATCAGTTGCTTTAATGGTTTCCTTCCTTCAGGGGACAATGTCAAAGCTATTGAGCCCCAAACTGCCCATTTTGATCATTTAGCTCACATGGAAAAATTCTCTCTAAAGAATGCAGAAGGGAATGTCTACAAAGCAATTAATTTATCCTCTTTTGCCCAACTGAAAGCAGTAGTGCTTGAGCCTTGGCTATTTCCTGTCAGTTTAATAATAAACAACCCAACCCTTCTTGCCCTCACAACCCCGTGTGCTCTGCAGGATCTGGTAAATGCTTGTGCCAGGACCTAATGGCAATCTAAATGATCCTTAGTTGGGGGGATACAGTCAGCAAGTTCAGAGGGTCACATGACATGTCTCCTCCTTACAAAGTCTGTCTTCTAAAATAAGAGAGAGGGCCTTTGGGCCAATGGCAACTTTACAGAGTTTCCTGGATGTTATGCATTTTCTTGATGCTATAATTAAAAGTAATGGGATAATCTTAAAAAGGCCAAAAGTGGCATGGCAGATGAGATACACTCTAACCAACCAGGAATAGAGAAAAAAAAGGTTTGATATATTCAATTTAAAAGGCAAATTTATTGGGGCTGTCAGATTGGTTCTGGGAATAAATAGAATGTCACTGCCCTTTTTCATTTACCTTCGTGGAGGAACAGGCTGCAGTCTGAGCTGACGGAGCCTTGGATGGTGACTTGTCTTTGCATTGTTTACAGAGTCTGCTCTCAGAGAGGACTGTGGGGTGATGCGAATACTAGGGTGAAGGCAGTTCTCTCCCCAGAAGTCATGCCATGTTGGAAGCCACCCATTGTCCTCACTAGCAGAGAGGTGTGGCCAAGAAACTAGGAAGGCTGGTCAACCTTGAAGCTCTGAAAGGTCAGAGCCAACCACCCACTCTTTAGTTGAGATAATGGTAGCTAAAGCAACTTCCACCTTTTAGTTTTATGTAAATTCTTGCTGATTGGCTATTTTTGGAATTGCCTGCCTAAAGGCTATGGATGTATCCCATAGTCTTAATAAAAGGGATGGCAAGGCCAGAACGGGGTGGAGTCCTTTCCCTTGAGTTGGGCTCCCGCCTGGCCCCCAATATTTCCAAATTAATATTTTATTGTCTCTTTCATTTGTGTGCAGCCTCCTCCATTGCCTGAATCCTAAACCTGAATCCTGGGAATCTTAACATTAAAATATATATATATATATATATATATATATATATATATATATATATATATGTATGTGTATATATATATATATATATATATATATATATATATACCAACCAATAAATATTAAACTCTCAGGGGGCCAATCAGATCTTTCTTGTTTGTTTCTGAAACTCTAATTTCATTGGCAGTAGACACTAGAACTCAAGTCTAATCACCAGGTGGAGCCTCTTCTTTACACTGTGATGTCTCCCCACAGTGACTTTCCATCATGGGTTTGCTATGTGGTTCGTAACATCAGTAGCACTCAGGGGTGGAAAGGTACAGTGGTTTGAAGGGGCCAGATGTGAATGGAAATGTATGTTACACCGAAGCATAGAAAGATCACCTCCCAACATCCCAAACATTCTCTCCTCCATCTGAAAATCCAACTTTCATGCATTATACCACTGAGTTACTTAAGCCCATGAAAGTTGGGCAGTGGTTTTAGTGAATTGTTTCTAGCTTTGACAGTGCGGTGGGGAAATAAAGTTACAATTGTTAGTTTGAAAATGCATCTTTGTTCCTAGCTAATTTCAGAGAAAAATCAAGTCCATGTTGGCCCACTCTCATGAAAAAAAAAAAAAAAAAAACACAAAAAAAACAAAAAACCACACACACCATAAAATAATATTTGAGCTGTGAAGAGATACCACACAAGATTTTCAGCTGCTGTAAAGCTACCTCTGGTTGTGTTTAGAATGGACACGGTCCATCTCTCTTGAAAATGAATCCTCTGACTTGTCTGAGGCAAAACTAAACATATTACGGCATATGGAAAAAACAAGCTCAACAAATTCCATGGCAAGGCCATAATAAAATTGGCATACAGGCAGCTATAGTTGGCAATAACAGGTGATTAAGAGCTTGAGTTGGTCTCAGCTAGTCCTGGTTCCCACCACAGCTCTACCATTCACACGTTGTTGGATACACTGCACAGCCTTGCTAAGTGTCAGTTTCCAAATCCACACCTTGGGATAATAAGACCAGCCTCAACCTTTTAGGCTGTTATGAGACTGACACAAAATAATGCACCTGAAGGACACAGTAAGTGCTCCATAAATGCGAGAATAAATTTTTAAAACTAATTATTAGTGATCACATTGTGTCTATGTCTTTTCTCCTGACATGACAGGAAATATAACACTGGTTTTTCAGTTTCTCCTTATTTGTATTAGTCCTCCCCTGTCAATGAAGACAAATTACACAGTAGATCTTTCCACTTCTTCTCAATAAAATAGAATTTTGAAGAAGAAAAAAAAAAAGTCATAGTCAACTTGCTGTCATTGTGACGGGCTAAGGTCCCAAACTGCTTGTCCAGGATAATCTGGCAGTCATCCCTTTGAGTGGATCCAGTAGGCGAAGGATTTAGAAAAGGACAGACCACGTAATGTTAGCAAATAAGCCTATCTCAAAGAAACTGGGACCCAGGAAGATGAAATGTATGTTTCTTCTGAGGTTCTTCAGGTTGTGTGTAGCAAGCCGAGGCAGCTGTGCTTGAGGAGAGGCGAAGGAAAACCCGAATCATCACAACTACTTAATGGGAAGGCTCCAGTTGTCCTTCTCTGAGAGCAGCAGCTGCTATTCAACAAAATAAAACACGTTTTAAAAAACTTACCTACTCCTTCCTTTACTATGGAATAAAAATGTACTAATTTTTTTAATCTCAAGGGAAATTAAGTGACTTGTCAGCAGTTGAAGTGTGTATACTTTTGGGGGGAACATCCTGATTAATTTTAGGTCAAAGAAGCAAAAATAATTTTTATTTAAAAAATTTTTTGCTTATGTGCACTTCTGAATTTCTGTAATCCACATACATAGCTTTTGTAACAAGAAGCCATGTTTTTCATTTTAGGAAACATGCCTATAGGTCTTCAATCTATAACTCTAGTTGCTATTCTTCAGGATGAACTGTTTCTTTTCCTCAATGGTTCCACTTCTTCAACATTTCATTTCTTTCCCATCTCTCATCTACACATTCCTGAGATCACCTGGCATGCATTACCTGCGTGGCTTTACCAAATTTCCTCTGTAGTCTTTCAGAGCTGCCAGAAGTTTCCATAAAAGTTATTTTTTTGAAAAGGCAATGGTTTGTCTGTCATCTCTTTCAGTAACAGAAAATGTGAGTTCATGGGGAAATTTAAAGTCCAAATATCCCTTTTGCCTTTATATCTCCTTCCTTACAAGTTTACCATTAAGTGTGTGCAATGTGCATGTATATGTGTGCTGTATAGAGACTGGCTTTGCAAATGAATTAAAACCTTATTTTATGTTGTTGTGGTGGCTGTTTTTTAAATTTTTAAGATATTTTTATTGATTTCAGAGAGGAAGGGAGAGAGAGAGAGAGACTGAAACATCAATGATGAGAGAATATTATTGATTGGCTGCCCCCTGCACGTCCCCTACTGGATCAAGTCTGCAACCTGTGCATGTGCCCTTGACCAGAATCAAACCCAGGACCCTTCCGTTTGCAGGTGGACACTCTGTCCACTGAGCCAAACCAGCTAGGGCTGTTTGTTGTTGTTGTTGTTAACATTTCTCCGTCTCTCATTTCAGGTGGATTCACCTTGTCCTTCTTTAGTTTTACTTTTCTGAGCATCTACCAAGAGTGAGACCCTGTGCCAGGTGTATGACATGTCACCTCATTGACTAATTGCAGAAATACGGCACTTGTTCCCATTTTATAGTCGTTCCCTTAATATGTGTGTGGTGCTCTTGGGATTTATGTAGCATTCTCAGAGATAATATTTCATTTGACCCTGTGATGTTTGGTATTATTATTTCTGGTTACAGATGAGAAAGAGAAATTAAAGGATTTGCATAAGATGCTCCCACTGAGAATCAGTGAGTAGAATTGGGACAGGAATCGGACTTGTTTGCCTCCTCAAACTCCAACTTGAATATCTACACAGTTTTCTCTCTGCAGTGAGAGCTTTTTGAGTTATTATCACTACAACTGTTAACATGAAGAAGGCTGACTATTTCGCAGGCTATTAAAGCGATTAAGAGGCAAATAAAACAAGAGGATTCAACAGACCCAAAGTGAAGCAGTCACAAAAAGGAAAGTGACTCAACTGCTCATCAAAACTGTCCTGTCATGAAGAGGAGCCCGGACTGGACATCATTACTCCGCAAGTAGGAGTAAACGTTTTAGAATGCTTCTTTCTCTTACACCAGAAATATCTTGTTTCCTGCCAAATAAACTATTAATTCTAAGTTAATTATTCAAACTCGGTTTAAAAAAAATCTTAATCTTGTGGTGTTTCCTGTAATATTTTAAAGCTGATTGATCTAATAAAAGAAATGGTTGAACACTTTGGCTCCTTAGCCATCTGTGGGATTTCTAGAAAGTGTTCAGTTGCACACAACACTCCTGGTGTCGTTGACTGTGATTTTAAATGCTTTTTCTACTATAAGCCACCCTGCCTTACAGATTAATTATTCTCACTGTCTCCTCCTCAAATCTCAGGTACTTCAGCCATATGATTTGGGTTTTGCTCCTTTGTAGCCTCCACACCCATCTCCCTGTGACCTAGACCACATGGTTATTAACTGTCTGCCAACAGCACAGCAGATCAGGCCGACACGTATGTTTACTGGCTCCTCCTTTGGGACTGGGATCCTGTAGCACTGATGGCTAGCTGACTCCCAGGGTTCATGCTCCCCTTTCATGGTGAAGAGTTGTCGATGTAAAGTGGCTGCCTGACAAGAACTATATTCCCAGCTCTCCTTGTGTATTAATAGACCTTATTCGTGATCCTCATCGATGGAATGTGGCTGGAAGTGACATGTACCAATTTTGAGTTGAAGTGTTTAAAAACTGGATACACAATCTTTCACTCTCCCTTCTTCAGGGTCACTAGCTGGATGATGCCAGAATAACCTGAAACTCACAAGATGGCACAGCCATAAGGTGGAAGCAACCTGGGTCCCTAAGTCACTGCTTGAGGGAGAGCGACCTGACGTGCATCAGACTGTAACATGACTATGAAATAAGTTTTAAGGTAGAGGGGGCTTAATCCACGGAGATTTGAGTATTACTTGGTACAGTAGATAGTTAACTTGATGAATGTTGGACCTATAATCCCAGATATCCATCCTCATTAGGCCAGGATCCTGGAATTGGATGAGCTTGAATCTGCTATAATTACTAATGAGGTGGAGGTGCCATGATGCCACAATGGAAGTTCTGTCACTAATTCACATCCACAGTAATTGTCGGGAATAACAGCAGAGACCATGAGTTGCCTACAAATAGGCATTATCCCCTTCCTTCTAACTCAATCCTTGTTTTGTTGGGGAAGGCAACAAAATTACACTTGCCAACCTCCCTTATAGATAGAGTTAACATAGATATAACCAATGAGATCTCTCTAGCAAATGTCATTGTATGAGTTTCTAGAACATTTCCTAAAGGGGAGCTAAGTTGGCTGCCATGCCTCTTTTGCCTTCCCTCTTCCTCCTGTCTTCAATGTTCTTGCAATGCATAGTTTCGGTAGCCCACTTGTGACCATGAGGATGAGAGCCACATGCTAAGGATGGTAGAATACAAAGACACATATCTGGGTCTCCAGTGGTATCTTGGGCTACCTTCCCAAGCCTAGAAGGCCAACCACTAGAATTCTTGTTATCTAAGAAAAGAAATACGCCCCTACTTTGTGTACGCCACTGTTTACAAAGTGGTCTGTTCCTCGCAGCAGCTAAAAGCCATCCTGACAGATCCAAAGGTGATCCTTCTAAGACAGTCCATAGTACATGTCTTCCTGATGGGTTGGTGTTTCTGCCTCTCTCCTCCTCTCTCTTCTTCTACTCACTTGAATTCTTCCCAGCCCAAACTTAACACTAGACCACAGCAGTCACTGAATTTCTAAGCCTGTTTAGTAACTCTTGATAAAAAGCTCACTGGCTTTTTTCCTAGTCATTGAATTTAGTCTCAAATCTTGCTCCTGACAAACACAGCAATTTTCAAGCACTTTCTCTCCCAGATCTTCTCAAACTGCTGCTTCGCCTCTGGACTGGTCGGCTCTGCAATCTGGGCTCCATCAATGTAATTATGGGATTTAAAAGAAAACCAAGGAGTTATTACAATCATTCACCTGCCTCCGGGCAGGTCTGTGTTTAGCTTTTCCTGACAGATAGCTGTCTTCCATGGGCTAAAAACAGAGTCTCTCACAAAGTATGACTCACTGGTAACTTTGAAGAAATCCATGTAATCTGTTCTCAGTTTCTCTGCCAGTAAAACAGGTATTTTGACTTTACTAGGAATGACAAGACCTTCTGCTTAAATATGTGAAGTTTGAAACGGGACGTGATTACTTTCTCTGTTGGGTGTTGTAACCAACTAAAATGGCCAGATATTTTGCAGCTCCTCCCATCAAGAGTCTGAGGCCATCTCCCTACCCTGTGAAGCCGGGCTGCCTTGTGACTTGCTTTGACTAATGAATGTGGCAGCAGCTATGCTGTGTGAGTTCTAGGCTAAACCTCATGCAGCCTTGCAGCTTCCACCTTCATTCCCTTAGAAAGTTGCCTACACCATGTAAGGAATACCCAGCTACATTACTGAGGGACAAGAGACCATGTGAAGAGGGACAGCCAACACCAAGGCTGGGACATGGTGAGTGAGGCCATCTTAGCCTCTCCAGCTTTAGTGGAGCCACCACAGCAAGATCAGCAGAACTACCTCAGTGAGCTCAACCCAAATTGCCACAGAATCAGGAGGAATAATGTTACTGAACTGTGGCAGCAGGGCCGTGCTTCCTCTGAAGCCCCTCGCAAAGAATCTTCCTTACTTCCTCCTCCTTCTGGTGGTTCTTGGTGGGCTGTGGTGTTCCCTGGCTTGTGGCGGTACAACATCAACCATAGCTTCTGTCTTCACTGGCCTCTTCTCTGAGTGTCTCTGTGCCTCTTCCTATATGGACATCGGAGATTGCTTTTAAGGGCCCACCCTCATCCAGTATGATCTCATTTTACTTTAATTACACCGGCAAAACCCTATCTCCAAAGTAAGATGACTTTCACAGGGCTTAGGAATCTTTTGGAGGGACACAAATCAACCCACAATAGGTAGTTTGTTAAAGAGCAAAATATTGGTACTCTGTCCTATAATTTTTTTGTACTTCAAACTTAAGGAGATATGTACAGATGATAAAACAGAAAGATTATCATGTTCTTAAAGATAATGTAAGAGCCGAAACCGGTTTGGCTCAATGGATAGAGGGTCGGCTTGGGGACTGAAGGGTCCCGGGTTCGATTCCGGTCAAGGGCATGTGGCAGCTGATCTATGACTCTCTCTCATCGATGTTTCTAACTCTCTATCTCTCTCCCTTCCTCTCTGTACAAAATCAATAAAATATATTTTTTTTAAAAAAAGGTTTAAAAAAAAAAAAGATAATGCAAGAGAGAGTCCAAGTATCCCAGGAAGAAAAGATCTAGATAGGGTGTTTTACTTATTGTTAGGAGTCTTCGTAGTAATGCAAAACATCGGGTGTTATACATTAAACAGTCTCGGTCATTCTGATTATCTTTATCCACCCATGACACTTATTTTATGAGAACAATAAGCAGGCCTTTAAGATCAGAGCATACAGTGTCCAGCATCACATATTATATCTCTGTGAAAGTCAAATTCTGTCAGATCCTCCTGGTTACCGCTGACCCACTTCTCTTCTGCCTCATCCAGACTTTTTAAAGGAGTGTCCTCTACCAGCTTCCTCCATTTCCTCCGAATGGACTCCCTCTGTCACCCTGTGAAATCCGACTTCCTTCCCCACAACTTCGCAAAAACTGCTGTTTCAGAGGTTCACACTGACCCACGTCAAGGCAAATCCAATGGCTCTTTATTTGTCCTCATACTTTGGCATCTGACCTTTTTAACTGCTTTGTTAGCTTCCTTTTCTAATACTACCTTAGTCAGCCATCTCTTGGCCAAATTCTTCTTCTTTTTGTAACTCTTTCTTCTTGTTCCAACTGACGATGACTCTTCACCTACGCCCATTCCTTTTCTCTTCCACCGTGCTTTCCCACTTAGGAAATGTGTCCAGTTTTCATTCCCACTCCCAACTCACGGATGGCTCCCTAATTAATATGTATTTTCCATTCTGATTTACCATTCAAGCCCTAAGCCTATATCTCCAGCTGCCCAATGAAAACATTGCTTATTTTATGCTCATCTATATTAGTTAGGGTAGACTCAGTGATGCTGTGTTAACAAATAGTCCCAACATCTGAGTGGCTTGCAAAAATGAGAAGGCAGGCTGACAGGTCAGCCTCTGTCTGGAGTACTGCTGGTTGTGTAGAATAGGGAAAAGGTGACATGACAAAGATCAGGCTGGATCATAAAGCTTCACCTTGAAGTGACCACATCACCTTCAACAAGGTGAAAGTAAAATCCACTCTCAAAGAGGGACAACAAATATATGTAAATGTGCAGTCTACTATATTCTCTTAAATAAAAACTCTGTAAAAGAAGTACAAAATCATCCTCCCAAAAGTAACTCTAATTACTAATTTTCACAATTTCTCATTGACAAGATCTTTATCCAGTGTCCTCTGAATGGCAATTTTGTTGTTACCTCTTTTATAAATATTAGTTTGTTACAAAAGCAGTCTTTGAAGAAAATTTGGAAAACTATACATATACATATACTTCATATATATTTAGAAATAGTAGTATATAGCTAAATCAATACTATTACCCAAGGATAACACTTATAAATATTTGTGCATATGTCCTTATGGTCCCCTCCCTATTATATGTATTATCTCTATAGTGAGATGTACGCATATTCATTTTTAAATTAAAATATCATACTATACATATATATAGCTGTGACTTAAAAAAATGTATCAAGATAAGTTTTTCAACATTTCCTTTTCCTTCCTTATTTAAAAATTTCAGATGATAATGAATTGCAAATTTAAATATTCAGCTATGACCTCTGCCCTGAGTCTCAAATTCCTAAACAAAACTACAAAGTAGATAATCCCATTTGAATTTCTAACATGCATCTTAGACTTAATATCTCCCCAATTATGTTCTTGATTCACCCAAAAAGCCTGCTCACCCACCAGTCTTTTCAACCTCTGTTAAAATCATCAGTTCCACCCATCGCTCCATCACTGGAGACATCTTGATTTCTCTTTTTCTCTCACTGTCCCTTACCCCACACCCACCCAATCCACCAGCCCAATCTCTAAAATATTGTAAATACACTTAGAGCTGACTGCTTCTCTCCCTCTGTTCTCAGCTGTGGTCCTGCCGCCATAACCTTTCCCCAGGCCACTGCACCACCTCCCAGCTGCTCTCCTTCCTTCTACTCTTTATTTCTCACATGGTAACCAGAGGGATCTTTTAAGCACAAAAGTCAATTACACCACACCTCTGCTCCAAAACCTTCCCACTGCAGTTAGAAGAACATTTCGACTTTTCCCATGATATACATAGCCTTTCTGTGGTTCGGTTCCTGCCATTTTTCTCTTCATCGCTTCCCCTCTCTCCCTCGTTCACTCTACTTCAGACACACTCATTGGGTCTTTCTTTTCTTCCAACACACCAGACGTTTCCCAGCAGCCCAGCACTTGCTAATCCTCCTGCCCTGTCTTGGCCACAGTTCCCTCCTTAGGAATGTGCTCCTTGACTATTCTCTCTAAGGTATCCACACAGCCCCTTCAGGCCCTTTTACATTCTCTGCATAGCATTTGCTGTATCTGATATTTCCTTGTTTATTTCTTTATGGTGTTCCCATTGGAAAATTACTTCCTTTAGAAAAATAGCCTTGTCTGTCTTACAGCTCTATCCTCTGCACTTAGAACACTGCCCTCAATATTCATGAAATGAGCACGTGAATAAATATTTAGTTGCTTTTCCAGTCCAGCTGATTCCCTTGGAGGTACCTGTAGACGCAGTCCCCTTTCTTTCCAATTCTCCTTACCCCAGCCTAATCCCAGACCCCATCATCTCATATTGGAATGACTGAAGCTCCCTCCTTATCCCTTGTATTCAACCCCCTCCAATCCATCTGCTTACTGATAGTTATTCTTCCCATTAGGTTAGTTCCTGGCACTCACCTCCTGGTCCTTCAGATCCTGGCTGAAGTCTCACCTCCTCACCCCTCAGGGCTGCTGCAATATCTTCCCCTCTTTCTGTCAACATTCCTGTTATTAACCCTTACCCAGCCAGAAAACACCATACCCTATGTTCTCCATCTTTTCCATTTATGCTTACTTGCTTACTCCAGCTAAATTCTGAGGGCATATACTGGTTCATTTATGGTTTTGTTTGTTTGCTTCTCATAATGCCTAGAGAAAGCCATAGGCAATCAAAAAAATTACTGCTGAGCCGAAACCGGTTTGGCTCAGTGGATAGAGCATCAGTCTGTGGACTGAAGGGTCCCAGGTTCGATTCCAGTCAAGGGCATGTGCCTTGGTTGTGGGCACATCCCCGGTGTGGGGTGTACAGGAGGCAGTTGGTCAATGTTTCTCTCTCATCGATGTTTCTAGCTATCTCTCTCCCTTCCTCTTTGTAAAAAGTCAATAAAATATATATTTTTTAAAAAGTTACTGCTGAGCTGAATGAAATTATTGGATAGGCAACAAAATACAATAGGTAAGCTGGCTACTCCTTCTAAAAAGATGCTATGAAAACAGATAGTGAGTCCGAATGAAAGAGTAAAATACTACCGTGTTTCCCCGAAAATAAGACATCCTCCGAAAATAAGACCTATTTACATGTTTCTTTCTGAGTGAAATATAAGGCATTCCTCCGAAAATAAGTCCCCCCCCCCCCCAGGCTAAACATGAGAGATTTGGTCCACTGATTCTGAAAGAAATGGAGTCACAAGAAATTCACCAGGAAATTCAGGAATTGGATTATTATGATGATGTTCCAGAAGATGATGACATGATTGTCATTGAATAAATGAGTAAACTCTTGATACTGTAGGATTCACAGTTTGTCTGGTTTGTGTTGACAACTACCGTACTACCATACCGTATACAGGTAATAAATTTCCTTTATTTTCATTTAACAATAAATGTGTACCGTATTCTTCTTCATGGAAAAATAAGACATCCCCTGAAAATAAGACCTAGCGCATCTTTGAGAGCAAAAATTAAAATAAGACACTGTCTTATTTTCGGGGAAACACCTAGGGTAGGAGGTGAAGCAAACCAGCCAAACTGTCCTCAGGGAGGTGACAACCTTTTTTTGGGGGGAGGTGGGAGGAGATTTCCTAGAGGATATTTTTTCCACTGATTTTAGTGGAAGAGTGGGAATAAAAGAGGAGAGGGGGAGAGAAACATCGATGTGAAAAAGCCACCTCAACTGGTTGACTTCCCTATGTGCCCCAACCAGGGTGGGGAACATGCAACCCAGGCATGTGCCCTTGGCCAGAATCGAACCTGCTACACGCCGTCCAGGATGGGAGGTGACACTCTTATTCCCACAGAGAAGAACAGATGGTCACCATTGCCTTGAAACAACGTTTAGGTTAAATGGTAGAATAAAGTGCACTTTAGTGGACTTTGAATCTGACTTTTCCCACTAACATAAAGGAAAGGGGACTGTCATTGAAGTTTAAATTACTGCATGAGGACTAGCACCCATTCAGCAGCTCTAGTTTGTCTCCTTAATGAACCCTGAGCCCCAGGTAGATAACTTTGACGAGAGCACAATTTCTCCTGAGTGGTCTCAGTCCACAGCAGAAAGCTGAGTACAGAGAACTCTAATGGTGCCACCAAAGGACATGTTGGCTGGGGACTGCCCTGTGTGGCAGCCGGGGGGGGGGGGGGGGGGGGGAAGAAGAGCCGAAACTGGGGGAAAGCATTTCTTCCTGTGGGCATTCTCCCAGTTTGCCTAATTGGAGGTAGGGGGCAACACAGGCACCATATCTCCCTGCACAGAGAAAAACCACGCCTGTCCATCCAGTCGTACCAAGGCCAAAATAACAACATAAAGACTTCTGAGCAGGTAACCATACTCTCTTTTGCTAATCACATACTTTCCTCACTCAAATGTTCTGGCTAAATAAGACACAATCTTTATTCTTTTATTTATTTTAAACAAACTTAAAACCATATTACTTAAAAATAAACATGGTATCAACTCAAATGCTTATCTCAGGCCAAATGGAAATCATAGACACATTTATCTGATGGAGAAAATAATGTTTTTTAAGAATTTCCTGGCCACCCCAGGAAATGAGTAATGTGACTATAATGCTAAGAGTGATTGAAAAGCATTCCCAGAATGCACACATCTGAATAACTGTTGTTCTCTATAATGCCACACAAGAAGTGCCAGTTCATTCTGATAGAGCTGCCTTCCTGAAGTCACTTTTGGAACTCTTCTTTCCAATTGATTTCAGAGCTACTTAAAGAGGCATGTAAAACATAGCTTCATTATTTTAGAGTCCCATCTTATCTTTAATTCAAACTGATATTACCTAATTTAACTGGCTTGCTTGAATACTGGCTTATTCCAGAAATCATACAAATCATACTTAGAATATAGTAACCCTCACTAGCTGGAGTGAATGAATGAGTGAATGAATGAACGAACTATCAAACTAACCAGCCTAGTATTTACAAACCTACTAACTCATCCGTGTGCCAGAAAGTCAAGAGATGGGAGAAAGTAGAAGGGTTTTACAGTTCTGCATTTCTTAATCTATTTCAGTTTAGCCGGAATATCATTAGGTAATCTGTCTGCTATTTTTATGTTTGGCCTTTCAAAGGGAAGAACAATGAATTTTAAACATTGTATGATGGAAATGCTAGGAAAAACTTCAGGAAGCCTTTGAGATTTCTGAGCAGAGTGATACTAACATGTTGTGTTAACTCCAAAGCTAATCCCAAAGAAATGTGAAATAAGTCCATCTCTCTATACTCTGATTCAAGGGAAAATGCAGTGAGTTATGCTATCTGGAATCTTATTTTGTAACTAGAGGCCAGTGCACAAAATTCGTGCATGGGTAGGGTCCCTAGGCCTGGCCGGCAATCAGGGCCAATCATGGCCCCCACTAATATCCCCCTTGGCCTGGCACCACCCACTCACCTGCTCCACCATTCTGCTGCAGTCCTGCTCTCATCAGAGCCCAGCGGGCCTGGCAGCATGTCCACTGCTGTCTGCTGCCAGCACTGCGTTGCTGACGCCCACCATGTCCTGTGCCACACCCTGGTGGCCAAGGTACGTCTAACTCCCTGTCAGTCAAACTCCAACCCATGGGGACAATTTGCATATTAGCCTTTTATTATATGGGATAGACAGATATTCTGACTTTCTATTTGCCATTGCCTTTAAAGGGGCTAAAATTTATGCAAAGAAGGGCAGACTGGACTATATTGTAAAGTAAAAAGCAAGAGAAAGTGTAACAACTAGAGTCTAAAACAGAATTTTGTTTTTTGAACATCTAGAGTGTCCTCTTAGTTCCTCAAAAAAGAACTAAGTGGCTAGAACAATCTACCGTTATTATTAACCCACCTATTCAATGAACAGAGAGAGAAAGTGAGAGGCAGAGGTTAACACCATCTTTAGCTGTATGTAAGGCAAAGGAAAAGGGAGAAATGCATGACTACTTTAATCCCCTTCAGAGGTCATACAGGGACCTGGAAGAGAAGTTAAACAGGAAGAGGTCAGACACATTTAGGAGAGGGGGTGGAAATGTCAGAATAAAGATTTAAAAGAATGATAAAACCCAGCAGGGTGTGAATGTGAGGAAATTATCACACTGAAGGCTACTGATGGGAGTGTAAACAGAGATAACGTCTGGGAGACACTTTGGCCATGTGTGGCAAAAGCTTGAAAAGTGTTTCTCTCTTTTGATCAAGCAATTCCACTCCTAGACATTTTTAAGGAAGTATTTGCACTGACACATAAAGATGTATGTGTAAGACTGTTCCATTAAGCTCCATACATTATTATGAAAAATTGGAAAGTATCTTAAGGCCCAATAGTAGAAAGTTAATTCAATAAATCATTGCATATTCAATAAAGGCAACTTTATACAACCTATGTAAATTATAACGTAGATAGATCTACATGGGCTGACATGGAGAGTTACTCATATTTTAAAATAAAAAAACAAATACTTGGGCAGTATATGCCATATAATCTTATAAAAATGGAAGGAGACGCATCCAAATGTTAACAGCTGTGGTAGAAATGTTTGCTTACGGTACTTTTCTATTTCTAATGATGAACATGAATGAAAAGAATAAAGGACAGGAGAAGCTCTGGTTCTGCCACCACCATTTCTGTTTTTCTGGTCCTGCATTTGAGCTGAATGCAGAGGGACACAATGTAACGGTCTTACATCATATGCTAACTTTACCATTTGTTTGATTTCACCGCTCCCTGCATACGGATGCCTTTGTATATAATTGCAGAGATTTCAACCTGTTTTTATTCTGTGTGCCCCCAGACTGTGAATGCAGAGAACTGTACCGCTACTGTGCAAACTCCAGAAGCACAGGGACGACACTGTATAAGCTCTGTTGTGTTTTCCTAGAGCCTAGAGAACCTTAATGGCTGCTGACTGGTAATAAATTAGACTGCACATTTTTGGGATAGAGATAGCACACTCCTGTTGCTTTAACCCTTTATCACTGAGCAAGATGTGAAGAAGCACCCAGTTGTTGGCCACTACAATGAACGAAGAGCTCCTGTTTCTTAGCCTTCTCCAGCAAGAAGTCCGAGTGTTGTCACATGCCTTCTCAAGGTCCCTATTAAGAATGATGGAAACATCATCCCATTCCATCACTAGCTCTGTGTGGAGATTGACACGGAAGATCTAGTCCCCTGAGCACTATCACATTATGTAATTTTATCTTCTTTTCCATGTAAAAGTAAACATTAGCTTCACACATACATGTGAATTGTCAGAGCTCAAAATTTCACCCTGGGAGGTGTTTTCTTTTCAATTGCACAAGATGCCTAGAATTCAAGTGGCTTTCCCAAGAATCTGAGAGAAAATGATTCTGAATGTGAAAAAGCCAAAATTTTGAGTTCAGTTGCCTGAAGCCTCTACTATTGTTCTTTGGTCTAGAACACACCAGACAAATGAAGTAATTCCTGAAAGCTGCCATCCCCCTCTGCCATCACTACTAAAGGTCAGCACTGTGCCCAGCCAGCATGGCTCCGTGGTTGAGCATCGACCTATGAACCAGGAGGTCACAGTTCAATTCCTGGTCAGTCAGAGCATATGCCCAAGTTGCGGGCTTGATACCCAGTGTGGGAAATGGAGGAGGCAGCTAATCATTGATTCTCTCACATCATTGATGTTTCTATCTCTTTATCTCTCCCTCTACTTTTCTCTCTGATATCAATAAAAATATATTTTTAAAAAGAACAGCACTGTTACATTGCATATATACATTATACATATGAATACATACATATTGCTATACTTGCATCATCTTTGCAGACAAAAGAGCAAATTCTTCTCAGGAAATCTCTAGACCTTTACCTTGTTCTGGTTCTTATGCTCAAAATTATTGAGGTTGTTTTTTAATGCAATCTGTTTTCTTAGCTCCTTGTTTTGATCTTCCATAAATCACTCACTAATATTACGCTTATTATATTTACATTGAATATATATATCA
This sequence comes from Pipistrellus hanaki, assembly GCF_964339955.1. Classification (NCBI taxonomy): domain Eukaryota; kingdom Metazoa; phylum Chordata; class Mammalia; order Chiroptera; family Vespertilionidae; genus Pipistrellus; species Pipistrellus hanaki. Next base: position 40,468,695 of record NC_140513.1, on the reverse strand, counting down.
TATATATCATATATATATATATATATATATATATATATATATATATATATATATATACATACACACACACACACACACACACACACACAATTCTTGGCACATAATAAATACTCAGTAAGTGTCAATTTTTTTAAAAAATAAAATGAGATGGCAGCATGTCAAGTGGTTAAGGGGGAGGATTCTGGAATAAGGCTGTCTGCATTTGAATCACAGTTTTGCTCCTAATTAGCTGTTTGTGACTTTGGACAATTTTCAAAACTTCTTTGTGCTCAGTTTCTTCACCTGTAAAATGGAGATAGTACTGTTCCTACTTTATAAGGGGTAAATGAGTTATAATATGCTAATGCTTAGACCAGTACCTGCCATAAAGTAACCATTATATAAGCATAAGCCATTATCATTTATTCTTTCAATCTTAAATGTCCAAAAGGTCATTCATGTTTTTTCTGCATTTAGAACTTTTGTCCTCTTTACCCAAGTTTTTTATTTTACTTTTAATATTTGATCAAGTTCTACATCTATTCTGCGCTTGAAAGAAACAAAAGACTTCGTTTAATGAATTTTCAGAATATTAGTAATATTTTTTATAATCTATGAAAGCACTAAATGCCAGTAATAAATAAAGGTATTGATAAGTCTTGGTGCTCACACAAAAACTGTATTATGACATTTAATGCAGCAGTGCCTGAAATCCCAAATGCAAACATTATTATGAATGGCCTAATTCAGATCTAGTCTTTGGGCACAGGAAGCCAGTATCAATTAAACTGAAATAAGGACAAGTATATAATACTTATAAGAAATTACATTTTGTTCTCCCAGCTCAGAAAAAGTCAATGGTGGATTTTTTTCTCTTATATCTCCCTGAGCTGTGGGTTCTAGAGAAATGGTTAAGTATAACAAGTCATACAATTACTTAGTGCTTAAAACAAAACAAAACAAAACAAAAGTCTTATATGATGATTTTCAAATCATGTAAATGTAGGCTCCATAAGCGCATGTAGAGCCAGTGCAATCGTGGGGGAATGGGCACTGATGGGCACCCCCAGGTTCCTCCTCACTTTGGCCCTGCCCCCATACTGGGCAATGCTGCTTGCAAGAAGCCACAAAATTTGAGAACTGTGGGGACATTCTTTTTCCTACCGTCAGATAAGTATGCTCACTCTTTCTTGAGGTTGGTGTGGGCAGAACTAGGCTCTTTACAAATAAAAATTTAATACATGAGATTTCAACATTTCCTCAATAGGAAGCATATTAATTTTATCCCATAAACATTTTAGGGGTTAGTTTATATTATTCTGAGTAGAAAGGTGAGAAAACATGAACCCATGTTGAGTGTACTGATGGCCATATCTCAACACTGTCTTACTTTTGGAAGTTGATCTGTTTAAGAAAATAATACGTAGGCATGAAAGGGAAAACATTTTCTTTTTCAGCTGTAAAATTGCAAAGTAGCACATTGTTAGTTTGTTTAGATAGTAAACACTGACCAGAATACAGAACAATTTGCCAATGCTGCTACTGAAATGATTTTTTTAAAAAAATGAATTCCCTCTTGCTTTTAAAGGAAATTCTTAAGATACATGGATCAAAATAGCTTGTGGTCAATTAAGAGCACAGTTTTTGGGGCAGTTTGTAATCTTAGCTCTACCACTTCTGCTTGCATGCCCTTGAAAAAATTGCCTGGCCTTAGCAACTACATCTCCAAGCTTCATTTCCCTATTCTATCTGAGGCTTCATGTGAATCTTATAAGATTTTTTTGTAAGGATTTAATGATATAACCCATTAAACATGTAATACAGTGTCTGGGGCATGGTAAGTGATCAATAAATGGTGAATTTTAATATTTTATCAATACTGGGTATATCCTTATTAATCCACTCCTTTAAACAATATTTATGCCAACCTCCTTAGCACCGCTCTTCAACCCCTCACACAAAATGTTTCAAAAGGGAGAAAGAACCCCCAAAATAGGATCACTCAGTCTTTCTTCTTGCCTGAGGATTAGGGAAACTTTTATATTTTATTTAATATTTGAGCGGGGCTCTTCTTGGTCAGATTGCATCACACATTCTATTCCATTGGGTGTGTTTGATATTCTCAGCACAGAGATAGATAGTCTATGAGGGAGAACATCCACCCCAAGGCAGCTCCAACCAGACACTGGCATCACCACAGCCAACCCAAACTGGTCTCCGTACAGAAAGTTCTCCAACATCAGCTTTTCTTATTTATTTATTTTTTTAACCATAAAATATGGAAAATAAACTTTATTTATAGAATTTCTGTTTAGATTAAAAGAAATGCTTTACATTAAGCATTCTTGCTTGTATTAACACAAGAACATTCAACAAAAGTCTATCCTTATTATTAATAATGTTAAGGGAGAAGGATGAAGAAAGGGATGAAAGATGATGAAAGGACAAATATTCATGATACATTCAATATACTTGATGTATATGAAGCACTCATTTATGAGGACTTAAATTGACCACCCATAGGTAGTACCTATGGGTGGTCAACATCAGCTTTTCTTCCTACCTTTCTTTCTTAGGATCTCAAAGAAGTGATAACAGAGATGATGATCACAATGATGAAGTTGATAGTAATGCTGATGAGGATAACTAACATTTCTTCTGAACCAGGCAGGACAAGCACTCTGTACCTACTGTTTCACTTAATCTCCCCAACAGTAATAAAAGATGGGTAATATGATCATTTGAAATATAAAAAATACAAAGTTTAGAGAGGTTAAATAACTTGTCTATGGTCACATAGTTAGCTTGTAAGAGAGCTCATCTGCAGGCAGATCTGATTCCAACCAGGCCACACCAATCTCACTGCTGTTTTCAAGACTACCTACAGGATTAGTTCAGGTCCTGCTGCTCTCTCTAGATTAACACTGATCAGAATACAGAACAATTTGCCAATGCTGCTACTGAAATGATTTATTTAAATTAATTCATCCAACCCACAGTCTTTTTCTGCCCGAGTTACACTTCCTGACATCGAAGTTACAAGGATGGAGGAATAGCAGCTATGACAATTAGTACATCCATCAGTAACTTCAGTTTGACCCCCATAATTCCCAAATGAATTGCCCCTCCTGTGAAACATAATGCAGAAAAAAAATCCCCATAGGGAGATCGCTGATGTGCTTTATACCTTTTGACCTCCAACATCAATATACAGTACACATTAATAATTGAAATAATTTTAAAGATGAAGAAATAGGTAAAAGAAATTGTTTGCTCACAGCTACACTACAGGTTCCTTCTTTCAATCCTCTTCACACACTAGCAGCCCATAAATTTCCTATGAAACCAGCCTTTCAAAGACTCAGCTAAAAGACTTAACAAATCCTAGAGCAGTGAGGGCAGTAGAATAATAAATTGATCCTTCAGTACCAGTTTCATATTCTCTTTTAACCAGTCTAGATTTCTCAGACAAGACAAAAATGTCTCCAAAACACTTGTCAGGCAGTTTTCAGTGGTTAAAGCACCTCTGGTGAGAACGTGGGGGCAGTAAATATGCTCGCATTTAGTTGGTACAATATTGACTATGAATTGGGTGGCAAGTTGGATCCATGTCCTTAGTTCTTTTTTAAAAAAATATATTTTATTGATTTTTCATAGAGAGGAAGGGAGAGAGATAAGAGAGCTAGAAACGTCGATGAGAGAGAAACATCGACCAGCTGCCTCCTGCACACCCCCTACCAGGGATGTGCCCGCAACCAAAGTACATGCCCCTGACCAGAATCGAACCTGGGACCTTCCAGTCCGCAGACCGACGCTCTACCACTGAGCCAAACCGGTTTCGGCCCATGTCCTTAGTTCTTTGCTGGAGCGCTATAAATGTAAAAATGTCAGCCACAGGCCATTCCTTTTGTTTATTTAAATGGAGAATTTAAAATTAAAAAAATCACTTTTTCCACTTCATGGCTCCTTTGGACCAGGGAATAAAAATAGTAGCTATGTCAGCAGGAGCCAAACTTTTTCTGAAAAATAAAAATAAAAATAAAACGAGAGGGGAAAGAAAAGGTCCTACTCAGGACAAGTGAAGTCTTGAAGCAGCTGCCTTAGAGCAAAAACTCTCCTTTCAGCCACTTCTTCCCTCGCCCCTTCTCAGAGCAGCATCTAAGTAAGTAAGGCGCAGTTGGAGAGAAATCCCAGGGCCATGCTCACAGGCGCCCTCACCCTCCCAGGCCGCCACCTGTCAGAGCCCCGTGGGGGCGGCGCCGGCGGAGGCGCGCGGGGTGGGTGGCAGCCCCGGGGCTGCTCTGAGCAGGGACGCAGGTGGCTCTCTAGGTAAACACTGACTATGCGCCCTTCCAAGCGAACTCCATAAAAAATAACCAGCTTAAAATAATCATTATCCCAAGCGCAAGCGCGAGGGGTGGGATTCTCAGAGGAGAGGAGCTGGCTGAGCCCGACGCGCGGGCCAGTGCGCGCTCAGGTGCCCACCGCAGCGGCGAGGGGCCCGGCCTCAGGCGCGCCCCGCAGCGGACACCGGGGACCCGGGGGCTGGCTGGCCCCCAGGAGCGGCCCCGGCGCCGTCCGCCGGTCGGGCGGGTGAGGGTGCGGCCGCGCTCCGCGGGGCGCCTCTTACCTGTTGATCTTGAGCACGAACGCGCGGCGCTCCGCGCTCGGCAGCGTGGCCATGGCGCGCGCGCGGGCCGCCCTTCAGGCTCGAGGGGCGCAACCGGCGGGGACGCGGGGACGCGGGGCACTGCCCTCGGCGCGCAGGCCGAGCGGGACGCCCGCCTCATCTGTCCGCGGAGGCTGCAGACTTCCGCATTTCCACCTTCGGCGCAGAAATAAGCCGGGGGAGGGCCCAGTGTGTCTCCGCGCAGCGGCGAGCCCAGCCACCGGGGCTCCGCGACCGGGCGGCGGGCGGGGAGGGTGTGGACGCGCCGCGGACGGCCCTCCGGATGCGGCCGCCGGCCGGCGCGCTCTTCCCGAGCCCTGACCCCCGGCAGCAGGGAGCGCGGGCGGGCGGATGCCCGGGCGGCCACGGAGCGGGGCCGGAAACCCCATCTGCCCGGAGCTGCGAGGCTGCTGCCCGGCGTGGGGGCCGGAGCGGGGACCCGCACCTTCCGCCCGCCCGGTGCACAGAGCTGGCGAAGTCCGGAATTCTTTAAACTGGGCTTTAGGACGGGGTCACCCCATGCCCGGGTGAAGGCAGGTTATAAATAAACAGAAAGCAACAGCACAATGAGTCAGTCAATGGACACTTCCGAATACAAAATAACAGCTTTTTGTAAAGATATGGCCATCGTGCTTCCTGGGGCTCCTTAAATAAATAGGAATTACCCGTCCAAGGAATAAACATGATATACCACACACACACGCACACATACACACACACACACCGTGGGTTTACAAGCATTTTCTCGGGGAAAACACGGCACGTAGTTTTCCTGGAATTCAAGCATATGCGGCAGCCCAGTTTATTTCAGTTTCCGACTGAGAAGTCCAGGAGGAAGCCCAGCCCCAAACGCAAGGAACATCAGAAAGTCCCAGGGCTCCGTGGAGTGGGAAAGTCCGTGTGTATTTCAAGTTACTGTAAGGTTTGATGTAAGATTTGCTATAGGAGAGTACTCTGCAAGGAATGCCTCTACTCGTCGACTTGCCCTTAAATAAAAACACTAAAGCAAGATCTTTTCGGTTTGAGGCTGCACTACTATTCAGCGAGCGAGCCACTAGCCACATGTGGTTATTGACCAAAGTGGTGGTTAGTCTGCATCAAGGTGTGGGGAATGTGTAAGATATACACCGAGTTTTGAAGTTAGTTTTTTTTTAATGTAATGCAAAGTAGCCTTGTTAATGATTTTCATGTTGGTCACATGTTGAAATGATGCTTTTCATACATAAGGTAAGTGAAATGTATTTTTAAAATTAGTTTTACCTCTTTGTTTTCCCCTCTTTAAAATGTGGCTTGCATTGAAGAAAATTTAAAATTTCATCTGGAGCTCACGTATGGGTCATATTCTATTCCTATTGGACAGTGCTAGTTTGCAGTTTACAACCTAATGCTAAAATGCCTGAGCACTGAATTCCCTCCGTCATCATCCCTCCTCCCCCCATTCCTGTCTCTGGTTTTGGCTGCCTCAGGTAGTTTAGCCAACTACCGAGCTGGTTAGGTAACTTTTGCTCCTGAATATCAATGCCTTTAAGAATACAAGACAAAGCTCAGTCTAACATTACATGGACATGAAAAGAAGTCCAAAGAAAAGAAAGCCTTTTTTTTTTTTCTTTTCTTCAGTTCACTATGTAGTAAGCCAGCCTTTTAGATGGGCTTCTCTGGATTTCTTAGTGTTTGTGATATACACTTCCACACACAGTGAAAATATACAGGTTTCCACACAAACACACAAAGATTTAGAACTTTCTAAATTCCCCTAAGTATTTTTTTTACTGCACTGAGATTTATAAGTGTAGGGGAGGAAAAATAATTTTCCTTCTCCCTATTGGCTGGACCAATAATCAAATCCATGTGAGAACAGATTAATAGGAGAAAAAAATAACCAAATTCATTACAGATGTATGTATAGGGTTTCCACAAAAATATATATGGGCCTGGAGGAGAGATGGGGTGGTTGAGGCTTATATGACATATTCCATCTTGAGCTCAGGAGAAGAGGGTTGTGGTTTGGGATTTCAAAGGTCAGAAAGGCAATTTATAGGGAGCTGGAAAAGCAAATGTTTGGTAAACAAATGTTTGCTGGGCCATCTTGAACAATGGGGCCCAGAGAGGACTTTGGTCAAGTGCTTGCTAGGCTCCGCCCTGTCACACGAGTTCATATTGAACTATGCTTTCCTATGATGATATCGCCCTTTTGGGGGCAGTTCTCCATCTAAGCTCTTTTAAGCAGTTGTGGGGAGATCAAAGATTTTTCCCTGAGCCTTTTCTTTCCTAAAAATAACCAGCTTAAAATAATTACTATCCCAAAAGGCATATTTTGGGGTGGCAAATTCTGCCCCCTCCTCTCCCCCATAAGCAAACACTTAGGTAGAAAAACACTAATACAACAATTCTATGAGTACTTCTTCAAACTGGGAACAAATAGATGATTCAGAGGAAAAATTTTAAACCTGAGTTTTTAGTTCACTGTGTAAGTAAACAGCCTTTTAGATGGGCCTCTCTGAATTTCTGAATGTTTGTGATATACACTTCCATACACACTGAAAATATATAGATTTTCATACAAACACACAAAAATATAATGAGGGCACCACAAATTTTGATAATTTTCAATCAAGGAAATAGAGAGAGAGAGAGAGAGAGGAGAGAGAGAGAGAAGGGGGGAATCATAAAATCTCCCATTTTATGTTAGCTCATGCTTTATTCTACTTAGTATTTGGTACTGAACCACGAAGTTTAGGCCAGGATTACTATCCTCCATGCCGTCATTTCTCTGATGGTTAAAAATTACTCCAATCCCCCTCATTGTCACTCTGTCCAAAGCATATTTCAAAGGCCTCCTTCTTCCCACACTTAGTGACCTCTCTTGGCCTTCCCCTTTCTGTCATTTGATTTTGTTTTCACCTTTATAAGATTCCGCCCTTGACTTATATGACAGACCTATCAACCATCTCAAATTTCCCTCTAGTTTTCCTCATATCTTCTTTTTCTTACCTCTCTGGAAAGCCAACCTTCTTCTTTACATTATATCTTACCTATTTTGTTTAACAAATAATTAAATAACACTTACCTTGCCCTGATAGTATTGCCTGAGGGAAAAGGATTCCATTCACTTAAGCACAAGTACCTGGGTTGCAGGTTTCATCCCTGGTGTCTCTCTCACCATGAATCTCTCTCTCTCTCTCTCTCTCTCTCTCTCTCTCTCTCTTTCTCTATCCTCCTCCTCCTCCTCTCGTCTCTCCTCCCCCTTCCCTTCCATTCTCTCTAAAAATCAATGGAAAGAAGAATATCCTTGGGTGAGGATTACAAACTCCTTGTACCAGAGCCTGTTCCAAGCTCTTTACCAGCATTAATTAATTAATTATCTAATTAATTAATTACAGCCATTAACTAACAGTATTCCTATTTTGCAAGTGGGAAAGCTGAGGCTCAGAGAGGTTGGCTTGCCCAAGATCACAAACTGGTAAAAGACAGAATCATTTCCAATCCTGAAGTTTTGCCTTGTATTTCCCAGGTATTTCCACTTGAATGTATTTAAATTCCTCATATATAAAACTAACTCTCCACCTCCTCTACCCAATTGTAAGCTTGCTATTCCTCCAAACTCACCCATTTCTGTTGGCAGGACTATTTCCCTGTTTGCCAGGTTTAAAACTTTGGAGTCATCTAGTGGGGGAAATGAGGGAATCTGGTTCTGGCTTCAGCTTTTCTCTACTGTGTGATCCTGAGCCAGTCACGCCCTGCTTGGATCACAGAGTGCTTGGTCTCAGAATGAAACCATCCGTTCACCTCACTGTACTTTATGATTGTTTCAGCTCTAGCTTCTTCTTCTTTACCCTTCAAATCTACCCATCTACCAAGGCCAGTCACGTGTTCTTTATTTTTGTGAACATCACTCCTTTATAAATATCACTGTTCTTACTGCTTCCATTCTAGTCGGGCCCTTGTAAATTAACATCTGAATAACAGAAATAAGATTGAAAATGGCCTCCTTGCCTGTACTTTCTCCTTATTTCAATTGAACCTGACTCTATCACTGTATTAATTTTACTAAGATATTTGTTTTATCATGTTTCTTCTCTACTCAGTTAACTTTGGTGACTTCCCATAGTCTCCACGACCAAGAGTGACCTTCTCCAATCAGCTTATAGTGGCTTCTCCACTTACGTCACTAGCTCTTCCTGTACCTCCCAGAGGGAAGATCTCCCACTTGTCCCTAGAGAAGGAATGCTTTTCTTTACCTGTGCTTATGTTGTTCTTTCTGCCATCTTTACACGACATCCTTCAAGTAGTATCTGTCCCCATCCTTCAGAGTTTGACTCAAGTTGTTAAATTCCACCTCTCCCTAAAAGAGTATCCTTTCAGTCTGACAGCACCCTGTAATCATTAAAAAGTGTAGGTGGTCACCAATAAGCACAGCCTAATGGAATGTAAGGTCTATAGGACTATCCAGGAAACTATGTACATTTGCATATCTTCCTTATTCCCCAAACCATTCAAGACCTCCATCAGATTTTATTCAAACTTCACCTTCTGTGATTATCAATTAATATTCCAATGCTCCCTTCCCAAGTCCAGACACTTCCCAACTCCCCTTTCAACTTTGTTTTTTTAAAAAGCAATTATTGCTCTCTGACATACTGTGTGTTTTATTTGTTTGTATGTTTGGTGCCTTTCATGTTTCTAGAATATAAGTTCTATGGGTGCAGGGATTTTTTTGTCTTACTTATTCATTGCTCTCTCTCTATTGCCTCAAAAAATACCCATCCCATAGTAGGTTGAAAAAATGAATAACTAACTGTCTCAGTATTGGACACAACAGAAACTCAATAAATTCTTATTAAAGTGAACTTGAATGAATGGCCAAGTTTCCTGGGTCTTTCAGAAGGAAATAAGAATCTGTTTCATCTTCTTGAGTATTTCAGTTGTGCTGTTCTATGATTGCCTTTCAGCTTTGTTTTGTATTTATCTCTTACACTGAGAAATGACACCAGCTCTAGCAAACAGATATCTTTATTGTTGTCTTATAACCGAGGAAAGATGCAGAAAGTTTGCATGCTGGTATTTAAAGCCAGTCATAGCTCAGACATTAGAATTTGGAGTTCTTGATTTTCTCCACTTCATTTTTATATTATCATAAGAAGTCTGTAAATATGGAAAGAATAAAGATTAAGAAACCTTCCCTTAAAATTATCACGGTGATATATACATATACATGCACATATTATACAGTTTTATATGTACATTTTACTATATACAGTATATTAGTATTTTAAATTTAGAATTTAGATCATATTCTAATGTACAATGTTATTTCATATTCAATAGGAATATTCATACCATAGAATTTTATAACTAGAAAGGCCTTACAGTAAGTCATGAATAAATGAATTCTCTCGTCATGTTTGTGTCTTCTATTTATTCCTCAAACATTTACTAGGGGGTTACCTTATGTCAGGCTTCTGTACCAAATGACACTAATAGGAAACAATTAGCAATATTTCCTCCGACTTCCTAGAACGCATGGTTTAGGAATGAGCCAAACATTATGAAGGACGAAAGAGGCTTGAGTTCCGTTTGTATGAGCATTTTGCCACAAAAACTCTGTGAGTGTGAGGAAGCACAGAGAGGAAATGATTTATTCTTGCGGAGAGCGTGTTGGCAGAAAGACTGACACTGAGGGAAGAATGACTTGCTGATGAAGTGACAATGGACTGGGTCTTAAGTAGGCACTGGAGTGTCTTCAAGATGTTCCAGGCAGAAGGAACACTATATGCAAAGGCAGAGAGCCTGGAGACACCACTGCCGATCGCAGAAATTGAAAGGGACATGGGAGCTCAGGGGCACAGAGTGAAATGGCAAGAAATGAAGCTTTGAAAGTGGGCAGGGCCTGAGGGTGCGGGTCCTATCAAGGAATTTAGACTTTATCCCACAGGCTATGAAAACGGTGATAGCTGATTCTGTATCTTGGTTGTTGTTTCCTGAGGTCTACTTCTCGCCACTGGGCAGTCCATGATAAGGACTGGAAAGGGTTATGCCTCCCAAATCGGGTACTGCCATCCTTCTCTTCCTCAGCCTGAGGAAAAGCACATTGGATACGAATAAAGAAATAAAAAGTTCTTTATAGGAGAATTTAGGCAATTTTCTCAAAATCATATCTCATGGAGGGGGGGGGGGAGTTATAAAGAAGACAGTCAGGTGCCCATCGTCTAGTCTGGTTCCCTCTGCCCCAGCTGAGATGCCCCACGTGGACATGGTCATTGCCTCATTCCTGCCTCCCAACTCCCTCCCTGACTTCCCTCAGGCCTGTTTACCCACTTCCCCATCAATCTATTTTCTTCTTCATAAAGAAAGAATCAGTTCCCCATGCCTCAGTTTGTTCTTATGTCTGGGCAATTTTCCAGGCATCTGCCAAATGTCGTACTTTCTCCTATCCCCAGCTTCTGCTGCCACTGCAGAGGGAAAAGTGGGGCTCTGGTCTATGCTTGTTGGGATTTGGTGATGGGCTTCTATTCCGGGCTACCTTTGACATTCATCATCTATCAAGTGTGGTTAACAGTGGTACCTCTTTCCAGGATTGTTACAAAGATTAAGTAATGTGACACTCTTATAGTGACATGTAATTTATTCCTGTTGTTATTATTATCTGCCATATCTGTTGCAGCACACTTCTAGAAGTCCAAATAAAAATGGCTTAATCTCGCTGAAACTGGTTTGGCTCAGTGGTTAGAGCGTGGGCCTGCGGTCAAGGGCATGTAGGCACAACCCCAGTGGGGGGTGTGCAAGAGGAAGCTGATGGGTGTTTCTCTCTCATCGATCTTTCTATCTTTCTATCCCTCTCTCTTCCTCTCTGTAAAAACTCAATAAAATATATTTTTAAAAAATGGCTTAATCTCTTAGTTCATTACCTAAGAAAACCAGAGGAAGGCAGTCCAGGACTAGGTCAGCAACTTCACAATGCTATCAAGCATCCTGGTTCTTTCCATCTCTCCACTCTGCCATCCTTAGCACATAGGCTTTTGGTTTTCACTCTTATGACTTCATTAGTAACCCTGCACATGAATCGGTGTGCCAGTAGCTCTCTGTGGAGCCTGGCCACTCTGTGCCCACTGCCCAGAGGCTCTCCGTGGCCCAGAGGCCCATCTGTGGCCAGGCAGGGAATGCTTGTCTCATCGCTGTGATGAGGAAGCAAGCATTCCACCAGCCCACTCACACTGCCCGCTCTCAGCAGCCACCAAGTGGGACTGGGGGACTCCAGCAGGACTGAGAGGACTGGGATGATCACCATCTTGTGGCTATGGGTGCCACCATATTTGTGATGGAGTGATGGTTAATTTGCATATTGTCCTTTTATTAGATAGGATGGTTATTAGATGGTTTCCATGATCACAAACAAGCACAGCACACACCAATACCCCAAGTAGGAAAAAAGAAGCATGTCTAGGCTTTCTCCAGGTGAGATCTGCCTTGCCCAGCAGTCTTCCAGGAAAACATGCCTTTAGAACTTACTGGCCAGAGAGAGTCCCATGCCTCTGCTCAGCTGCAAGGGAATCTGGGAAAGAGCATCTGGAGACAGGAGTGGGTAATCATGTTTGACTTAAAACTACTGACTCATTCTCTGGAGCTGCCAAAACACAAGAGGACAAAGGGGAGAATAGTTGGTGGGTGAGCAGTGAATAAAGGTTGCCATACCACTTTTATTGAGAAGTTTCAGTAATATAATGTACATAAAGAAGATAATGTACATAAAGGACAGAGCACACTGTTGGATATCAAGTATGATCTTAGAACATGTAAGCTGTGATTATATTATTACTCGACATTATGTTGCTTTAAAGCTGTATAAATTGCTCTGTGTGTGTGTGTGTGTGTGTGTGTTTTACATGTTTAGTATGTAATAAATTCCAAATTCAAAAAGTGGAATTTGTTAGGTCAAAAGTTATAAACTCCTGCCAAAAAAATAGGCCTGATTCTAATCATGAGGAAGTAGCAGACAAATTTAAATTGAGGAACATTCTACTTAACAACTGTTAATCTTTAAAAACTGTCATTACCCAAAAAGAAAAAGAAAGGCTAAAGAACTGGTACAAAGTAAAAGAGAGTAAAAGAGGCAGGGCAAGTAAAAGCAATGAAGGATGCTGGAGTGGGTTTTGATCAGGAAAAAAAATATTTCTAAGAATATTATTGAGGCAACTGGCAAAAATCTCATTTTGACTGTATTTAATAACAGTATTACATCAAAGTTATACTTCCTTATTTTAATATTTACATCATGGTTACCTATGAGAATATTCTTATTCTTAGGAAACACACATTGAAGTGTTAAGGCAAAAGAACAGAATGGTATAGTATCTGCAACTTTCAGAGAATCATCAATGTTGCTGATAATGATAATATTAATGACATCAAAATGAAATTGTAAATAATGATACATTAATAGATAATTGGTAAATTTAGATGAGCAGTTGCAGAAATTCCTGCTCTAAAACTAAAAATATTTCAAAATGAAAGTTAAAGATAAAAAATTTTTAAATTACAAACTTAATTGTGGCTTTTGTTAGTTCATGCAAATTTATAAACCAGGTAAAAGACACTTTTTTATTGCATCCCTTGTTAACAATGAGCATTTTTTTTCATTTTTGCAAATTTACTAAGCTAAAATTAAAACATTTAAGCTTATTTGTTAGATGAGTTGAATATTTTTTATGACAACTCACTATATAGTTGCTTTTTTCTTTTGTGTCTATTTATATCTCATACTACTGTCTGTTAAAGCCTTGGGGTTTTTCTTATTGATTTGTATTCACCCTTCAAATAATTTGTTGCCAGTTTGGGGTACCTCTCTTTAAATAAGGAATCTACTTAAATACCTTGAGCCCTTTGGAGGAGGACAGAAGCTAGGCAGGTCTGTAGAGTCTAGAAATTCTGTGCACATTCAGTGGGAATAATTCTTGCCAGTCCTGTATGGAACCATGCACTTGGTGCCACTGCTTTTCTCTTACTCTTAGATAACATCCCTTAGTTGCAAACATAGTTTAAGCCTGTGACCAGAATGTCTAGCCCAGTGGTCTGCAAACTCATCAGTCAACAGAGCCAAATATCAACAGTACTACGATTGAAATTTCTTTTGAGAGCTGAAAACCACGGAGTTTCAAAGGCACTGTACGTGCACGCCCGCACATGGTATTTTGTGGAAGAGCCACACTCAAGGGGCCAAAGAGCCACATGTGGCTCTCGAGCCGCGGTTTGGCGACCACTGGTCTAGCCCAAAGATATTAATCACCTTATCTATATTTTTTTTTAATTTAATTGATTGGGGTGACTTTTGTCAACATGAACATGTAGGTTTCAGGTGTGGGTTTCTATGTTACCAGATCAGTGTATTGCACCATGTGCCCACCACCCAAAGTCAAATCTTCTCTGGTCACCATATATTAGAATCCCCTTCTCCACCATCCCCTTCCATCTGGCAGTCCCCACATTGCTGTTTGTGCTCACAAGGTTCAGTTTTATATCCCACACATGAATGAAATGGGATAGTTCTTAGCTTTTTCTGACCACCTTCCTTATCAAATCGTCCCTTAGCTGGAATGTGCTTCAGACTGGTAGCCTGCAGCGGCCAAGAAAAGGAAGGATGCATGGTTGGTTTCTCCTCTCCACTGTGCGCCATTTCTGTCTCCCAACTGGTCAGCCACTTTCTGACCTCTTGGGCTGGAGGAATGATAAGCTATCAGGCAGCTCTCATAGGACTGACACTGCTGTCAGCTGGCTTTGCACTTTGTGGGTCCTTTGGAAGATTGTTTCTTGGAGACCTCCTATCAGTCATTTCACCTGGTTCACACATCTCTATTCCTACTGTTCACTTGTGACTCATTTGCAGGCCCTCTCCAGTGTCCTGCTGTTAGGGTTCTCCACTCTCTCAGTGACCCTACTGAACAGGACTTCAGATGACACTTGGTTGGGTTTCTCCCATGTTGTCCACACACAATCCATTAAAAAATATCCACAAATGCCTTGGCCTGACAATCCTGGCTGATCCCAACACACCCTCTACCTTAGTGCCCTAGGCTGCTTTGACATTCTTGATCAAGAGTCATCCTGTGTCTTCCAGCTGCAGGAAAATTGTCTTTGAAAGGCGTCTTAGGAGCCTTGGAAAGAAGTGGCAGCCCTCCCTCATTTACTCCCCTCCCCCACAACCACAGGCAAAAATGGGAACTCTCTTTGGCAAAATCCTTTCCAACAAGATCTCCTTAAAAATTCTGTGGGATCTAAGAATTATGGAAGTGGTTCTCAGTGTTTCCTTGGTAAATTTTGCACATGATGATCTGGTTTTAGAATATATTTGTTGCATTTGGTTATCCCAGTGAAACGTATATTTCAATATACTGTTTCCCTAGTTTTCATACCTATCATTTAGCCACATTTTGGGAGGCTATAGTTCAAGGCATTCTTTTCCCTAGATTAGAAACTCTGGAGACAAGAGTAAATTACTGGATGCTTATTTTATTACTAAGTTATTCAATATATAACATATGTAGAGATAAGTACACAATGATAAATGTACAGCCTGATGATCTTACCAGAGCACAAATGCCCAGATGAATAAAGGGAAACATTACCAGCTTCCAGAAGCCCCATCATATTCTTTCCCAATTGAATTCTTTCCAGGATGACTAATATCCTCATTATTATCACCATAGATCAATTTTATCTGCTTTTAAAATCCATATAAGTAGAATCATTTCTATCTGGCCAACATTATGTTTGTGAGATTCATCCATATTGTTGCCTTAAACTGGAAACCATGCATTCTCACTACAGTGTAGCCATGGTGTCAATATACCTGGACCACTAATGTTTGACCAATGAATCTCTTCCCTTTAAGGATAGTTCAGCCGAAACCGGTTTGGCTCAATGGATAGAGCGTCTGCTTGGAGACTGAAGGGTCCTGGGTTCGATTCCGGTCAAGGGCATATACCTTGGTTGCGGGCATATCCCCAGTAGGGGGTGTGCAAGAGGCAGCTGATCGATGACTCTCTCATTGATGTTTCTAACTCTCTATCCCTCTCTCTTCCTCTCTGTAAAAGAATCAATAAAATATATTAAAAAAATAAAATTAAAAAAAAAAAGGATAGTTCAAAGGTTGACTGTGGCTTCCCCAGACCTTCTTTGATTCCAACTTGAATTCCAAGAAGAGGACTCTCAAGTCCCTCTGATGACCTGCATCTCGGTCACTGACATGCCATCCAGACTGAGGAAGATCCGAAAACTTTGAGACTATGTGAGCCACAGCAATGGCTGAATCTGCAAGCACAGGAAGCATGTCAGAGTTTGCTTCATAGATTGAAATTCACACTATAGTTTAAAGTGTTGGAGTTAAAATATTATCTATATTCCTAATAATAAATGAGAAGCATCAAAGACTTATCTTTTATGAAATTCTGCTTGACTAACATTAAAATAGCAATAGACTATTATTTTAAATTATAAAATCTTTTCATTCAGATAGAGGTATATGTATAACTTTATTCATTTATTCATTCATTCAACAAAATATTTATTGAGCCTCCGCTATGTGCCAGGCTATAGATATGTCACATGAATAAGGTGAATATTACTGCTGTCCTCAGGAGCTTAACGTTCATTGAAGTTGAAAGATGGATGAGTAAATAGGTAATTTCTAGAAGGCTAATCACTGCTTCTGTATGTGCTATAGAATTCTGTATCTGCTATAGAAATGTCTATGTGCTCTAAGAGCACATGAAAAGCATCAAATCAATCCTTGGAAGGTTGCGGAATCCTTTCCCCATGGGAGGTATGCCTAAGGTGGAGGAGACGGTAGCCAGGTAGAGAACAGAAGGGAAGGTGGTCTAGACATTTGCAAAGGCTGAAGCAACTGGATGCCATTCACTGACATAGGGCATATAGTACAGGAATTGGATTGAAGGGAACTAGTTACATGAGCTGGGCACATGAACACTCAAGAAGCCCAGAGAGAAATCATCATTAAGACAGCATAGTGGAGTGAAAGGGCTTGAAACCCTAGGTTCACCACTTAATCAATATGCAAAGTCGAACACATTCTCTAACTTTTCAGAGCCTCATTTTCCCATTTTATAAAATAAGAATAATAGCATGGACATTATAGAGTGTAGGGAGGACTAAATGGGATAATGCATGTAATGGTGCCTAGTCCAATGCCTAGCACATGCAGAGCACTCAAAAAAATAGGGACTTTATTATTTCAGAAGGAAGTAAAAAATGGGGGAGGATTTGTGTTCAAAGACGAAAGCCAGTTACAAGATCCCTAAGGCTGTAGTTAAAGCTACTAACAAATAGAGTTTCTTTTTCAATTGACAAGTGAACCATAAAAGTGAATGAACTTCCGTTGTTCAGGTAAAAGCAGAGTCAGAGTTGTAATTTCTGTTCCATGGATATAATTGTTGAGCAGATACACTCAGTGGGGGAATGGCCTGCAGCAAAATTGTAAAGCAGGCTTGTTTGTCTTCAAACTCTCTTGAACCAGCTTTTAGCTCCCTTGTAAAAATGCAAAATTGACTTATGAGCAGGGGCTATCAACTGAATATACAGGTTGGGGCAAAGGCAGGTTTACATCATGAGTACTTGAAACAGTTTATTCTTGTATTATTATTTATTACTCATTGTGTTACTCTCCATACACACTACTTTGCCCTACTCTGTATGCATTTACTTTGGCTTTCTCCTGAAACCTAGTCAAATGGCAGTAAATGAATTATTCTTTAAGGTAGGAACACACAATAAAAATGAGATTAGTAGGAAAGACAAGAACATGTTGGAATTTAGAAGCCACATGCACAAGAAGTATCTTACTTAGTAGACCTGAGAAAGGTGATCCCTAATTACATCACAGGCCTTCAAAAAAGCATGGATTAAAAAACGGGAGGACTGATTTGTAAGTCGGTTTAAGGAGTGGTTAGATTACTAGCTCCGTATACAACCCTGTACAGAAAACCACTTTTTGGGGAGCATTTGACCCATTTGGAGATGGGATTCAGTAACAGAAAGGGGTGGTTTCAGTGAACATTTATGGAACCATTTTTTACCCCCAATAAAATCCCGTCTTTTACCTCCACTATAATTCCATTACACTGAAGACTGGAATGTTTTGACGTCCTGGAGAGGGAAGACATAAAACAGACTGACATCAAGAGTGTCCCTTGCCGAAACCAGTTTGGCTCAGTGGTAGAGCGTCGGTCTGCGGACTGAAGGGTCCCAGGTTCGATTCCGGCTAATGGCATGTACACTGGTTGCGGGCACATCCCCAGTAGGGGGTGTGCAAGAGGCAGCTGGTCAATGTTTCTCTCTCATTGACGTTTCTGGCTCTCTATCTCTCTCCCTTCCTCTCTCTGTAAAAAATCAATAAAATATATATTAAAAAAAAAAAAAAAGAGTGTCCCAGTTACACTACCCAACTAGGCGGCCCAAAACCAGAGCCCACAATCAACAAGGCTCACCATAGGGTCAGAACTTCCAATGGGCTTTTTTCTGTACCTCACTCCTAAGTTTGAGCAGATGACCCAAGATGAACAGACATCTATGGAAAACCACCAATATGAAAGATGGAGACCAAAACAAACCAACATGGCAACTTGGAAGAAACCAAGACTATGATGGGATCTGAAGACTATTGATATCCACAGAGGTATAA
Organism: Pipistrellus hanaki; assembly: GCF_964339955.1. NCBI lineage: Eukaryota > Metazoa > Chordata > Mammalia > Chiroptera > Vespertilionidae > Pipistrellus > Pipistrellus hanaki. Next base: position 40,450,360 of record NC_140513.1, on the reverse strand, counting down.
GAAATGATGTTTCACCCATGAAACAAGGGTGTGGAAGGAAACAAAGTGCTGGAAAGGAGGGCGAAAGTGAGACATGGAGACCCGAGTGCTGGAGGCCTGCAGGGTCTTCCTGTATGCTATGCGGAGAAGAATGCCCTTGCCAGAGCTCTGTTCCAGGCTTGCACTGTCCCCACCCACCGTGCACCCGAGCCAATCTGATGGGGCAGGAGAGGCCAGTTGCAGGGGCTGCTTCTGCCAGTGGTGGGATTGGAGGGTGAGAGATCTCCATTGCAGGCACACCTGGAGCGCCCGAGGGCCTGACTCTGCTTTGTCTGGAATGCTGTGGAGAAGTCATCTGAAGCCAAATAGCCTTTTAAAATGCTCTTTACCACCCTATGGACTTTATTTTTTTTTTAAATTAAATCTTTATTGTTGAAAGTATTACATATGTCTCCCTTTGTTCCCCCATTGACCTGCTCCAGCCTGCCCCCGTCCACTGCCCCAGGCCTTCACCATCCCACTGTCTGTATTCATGGGTTATGCATGTATGCATACAAGTTCTTTGACTGATCTCTTTCCACCCACCCACCCACCCACCCACCCCAGTCTTCTCTCTGATTCAACAATCTATTCCATGCTTCTATGTCTCTGGATCTACTTTGTTCATCAATTTATTCTGTATGATTCCACATATGAGTGAGGTCATGTGATACTTGTCTTTCTCTAACTGGCTTATTTCACTTAACATAATGCTCTCCAGGACCCTCCATGCACCCTGTCGATTTTAGATATCTTCCCTGATAAGGTGATTGTCTCCTGTCCCGATAACCCTGATGTCATCTGAATGTTAGCATAGCACCGCAGGCCTGGAGAGCCAGTTCCACAATGTGCAGAAGAACCAGTTGTTCCTGCAGCAAGAGCCAGCACACTCAAGGGCCTGCCTCTGAGCTCAGGTGACTGCAGCAATACTGGACAGATGCAAACTGACACTGGAACGCTCGTAACAGACAGGAGACAGGTCTTCTTCAGGGCAGAAGAACCTTCTTACTGCTAAGGGCCTTTGGGTATTTAAAACATCATTCTCGGGCCATACAAAATTATCAACTTAAAAATTAGCCTGCTGTATTTGGTCAAACAAATGGGCCAGGCCAACTTATACGGCCCATGGCTGGGATGTTCCCCACCCCTGAAGCAGCAAACTAAAAAGATGTAAAGAACTGGAAGCTCAACGGAAAGTCCAGGAGAAGGAAAACAATGATCTGTTGAAAGAGCTGGAGCAGGAGAATGCATTGGTGGTGGTGTGGAGAACGCCATCAAGAAGTGGGAGAAGTACCTGGAGAGGGTGAAGAGCAGTGAGCGAACACACTGTCCAGTGAGCTTGGGCAGACCCTGGCACCGTCACCTACTTGACCTCCCAGCTGCAAGTTACCAACTGGAAGCTCATTGGAAGTGTGGGGAGATAGAAATAGTGGTGTGTGTTGGGTGAGAGATGACAAACTGTTAAGTTTTCCTATGTTCAAATCTATGGTTATGTAAAAAAACAAAACAAAACAAAACAAAAACCCTGTAAAACATCAATCTGTACACGTAAGATTAGTGAGCTTTTTTTCTGTTTGCTATGGCTCAATTAAAAAACAAAACAAAATAGCCAAAACCGGTTTGGCTCAGTGGATAGAGCACATGTGTCAAACACAAGGCCCACGGGCCAAATCCAGCCCGCCAGGCCTTGCAATGTGGCCCGCACCGCGCTGTCATCACTGCACTCCGCTGTCAGTTTATGACATTGTCAGTTTATGACATTGTCAGTTTATGACTGTTCAGTAAACCATTCGGCCCGCGATTTAGGCTGGATTTTAGATTTTGGCCCCTTCTCTGATTGAATTCGACACCCCTAGGATAGAGTGTCAGCCTGCAGACTGAAAGGTCCCAGGTTCGATTCCAGTCAAAGGCATGTACCTTCCTTGTGGGCACATCCCCAGTAGGGGGTGTGCAGGAGGCAGCTGATCAATGTTTCTAACTCTATCTCTCTCCCTTCCTCTCTGTAAAAAAATCAATAAAATATATATTTTTTAAAAAAACAAACAAACAAAACAAAAAAATAAAACACCAATAATTGTTGATCATGTTTCAACTTAAATAAGCAAATTCAAATGCCTAGGGGGCCAGGCAAGGAACTTAAATGAGTGAGTGGCAAACTGAACAACATATGCTCTGTTTTTCAAGTGGGCTGCCAGGACTTAGCTCCAGTTATGGAAACATGGGCCCTCGATCACTAGATTTAAGGTTAAGAAAAGCCATATATATAAATTTTTACACAAGAAAATGTCTTGATTTTTAAAATGTTGACAGAACCATACCAGTGGGCTACCTTTGACCTCTATGCTGCCAGTTGCAGCTCTAAAACAATGACACTTTTTCATGCTCCCTTGAAGGATAGAGGATAGACATAATATACTCAAAATTATATTGCATTGGGTTAGCAAAATTGGCTCTGAATGAAAATAATTTTAAACAGCAAATCTAGGAGTGAAGATCTATAAAATTAACATGCCAAAGCAAAGCAAAAAAAAAAAAAAGGAAACCAAACCTCTGGACTTAGTCCTTTTCCAAGGCAGGTTGACATGACAAATCAGAATTACTTGGTGAATAAAAGACATCAAAGATTTTGCCTTTGACTTTACATATCCAGAGAGAGAATTTAATAGGGATGACTGTTACAAATTAAAGATCTAAAGCACCTGGATTTGTGAAGGCCCTGCTAATAGAATATGGAAAGTATTTTTAATCTGATTTCTATGAATTACTTAGCATTTCTGCTGACTTCCTGGATGGTCAGTTTCCTGTGTCAAATACCAAGCAATGTTCTATATTTAAGTCTTCTCATTACTAAACTATCTATGTCTGCTCATGTACAGATGAGCAAGGGTAAAAAGTAAATCAAATAAGTAATGAGGGGGAAAAATCAGTGCATAGTATAGAGTCCAGTGGTTCTCAACCTTTCTAATGGCGTGACACTTTAATACAGTTCCTCATGTTGTGGTGGCCCTCAACCATAAAATTATTTTCGTTGCTACTTCATAACTGTAATTTTGCTACTGTTAATGTGTAAATATCTGTGTTTAATGATGGTCTTAGGAGACTCTGCTAGCGGTTCTCAACCTGTAGATTGTGACCCAAAGGTTGAGAACCGCTGCTGTAGAGACTAAGACCATCAGAAAACACAAATATTTACACTACGATTCATTAACAGTAGCAAAATTACAGTTATGAAGTAGCAACGAAAATAATTTTATGGTTGAGGGCCACCACAACATGAGGAACTGTATTAAAGTGTCACGGCATTGGAAAGGTTGAGAACCACTGGATAAACAAAGACACAGACTAGTTCAGTGATTGCCCTGGCTGGAGGTAGAGAGGAGATTGACTGTAAACAGACACAAAGGACCTTTTGGGATGATGGCAGTGCTCTAAAACTAGATTGTGGTGATTGTTTCATGACTGTACAAATATATTACAACACTTGAACTATTCACTTAACATTGGTGAACTTTACGCTAAGTAAATTATACCTTAATCAAGCCAGATTTTTAAATAGAATAATAGATGATCATTTTAGTGGGCTGAGTATGTTGAGAAACAAAATATTTACGCAGTCTCAAAGTATCTCCCCTCTAGCTATAATACTTGTTAACTACAGTGGGAAAATAATGACACTATGGTGGAGAAAACTGGCAGACACCACTTTTATCAAGGGATTAAAATTAACATCACCAGGAAAGGGACTTGTGGATATCATATACTCTCTGAAATGATGCAGAGAAGGGTAATAATATCAGTTTGTGGTATTCCTGCCAAAAATGTATAATCTGAAAATAATCCTGAGGAAGCATAAGACAAACCCAAGGGACATTCTACAAAGTAATGGACCAGAAGTACCCTGCAAAAGTGTCCAAGCCATGATGGACAGATGGAGCAATGGCCCTGATTAAAGCAGAGTAAGGAGATGTGACAATTAAGTGCAGTGAGAGGCCATATACTGGGTCCTGGTCCAGAAAGCGACATTAATGGGGCAAGGTCTGTACATTAGTTAATAGTATTGTATCCATGCTAATTTCCTGCTTTTGATAATTGTGCTGTGATTGTGTGAGATATTAAAATTAAGGGAAACAGGATGAAGGGTATGTGGGAATTTCTGTACTATTTTTGTAACTTTTGTAAGTTATTTTGAAATAGTTTCAAATGAAAAATTAAAGGAAGTTTTATTTCAGCTAGGAAAATAGCAGTGGATTAATAAGAAATTAATGGTGAAGTGATGACCAAAATTTCTATCCATTGTTCAGAAAGCAATAGGTAAGAACGTTGATAAACTTCATTTTAAATGAAGTACTAACAATAAATATTATTATATTAACCATTCTCTTTTTCTTTCTTCCCCCTCCCAAATGGAATCACACTACATATACCATTCTGCATTTTTCTTTTTCTTTCGAACATTGCCTTTTCAGTGTCTCTTGTATTAGTGAAATAAAACCTAAAATGTTTGATTCTCTTTTGCTTAATATTAAAAGACTTATGGATCACAACATTTGATGCAAACCTTGTAAAGATAATCTCATCGATCCAAGAGCTTTCAGAATTCTAAGTACTGTTCTAGTTATTTTTCTGCTCAGTAAAGATAATAAAATGAGTGTTTATATTCTGGTAACTACAGAATATTAACCCAAATGGAAACCCAAATAGGGCAAAGGTCTATGTGTGCTCTGTCTTGGTTGTAATATATTAAATTTTCTCTTCAATGTTTACTGAAAAAGAGCAAGTAGCCGTTGAGGGGATCAATTGTTAACTTCAAAGCTCTTACCTAATCTCGTGGAATGTAACCTTTAACTTATAGCAATGACCAGAAAGCTGCCGAAACCGGTTTGGTTCAGTGGATGGAGCGTTGGTCTGCGGACTTACAGGTCTCAGGTTCAATCCTGGTCAAGGGCATGTACATTGGTTGCGGGCATGTCCCCGGCAGGGGATGTGCAGGAGGCAGCTGGTCGATGTTTCTCGCTCATCGACGTTTCTAGCTCTCTATCCCTCTTCCTTTCTCTCTGTGGAAAAATCAATAAAATATATTTAAAAAAAAAAAAAAAAAAAGAGAAAGAAAAATTAGAAGAAGAAAAAAAAGGATAAAAAAAAGAAAGCTTATAAACATAAGCTTACATGTATAAATAATTATAAAGGCAGTTTTTATTAAAATACATCTCATTTTCAAAATTGATACATAGGATATATTTCTATCAGTAGAATTTCTAGGTCAAAACACATATGCTATTACCATTTTGATAGATATTTTAAAATTTGCCTCCCATAAAATGTTGCTTATATAAATCAATCTTATTCATTTAAAAATGTTTATTTCTCACTAGTGGCCCAGTGCACAAAATTTGTGCATGGGCGTGGGGAGGTTGTCCATCAGCCCAGCCTGCACTCTTTCCAAACTGGGATCCCTCCGGGATGTCTGACTGCCAGTTTAGGCCCGATCCTGCAGGATTGGACATCCCTCTCCAATCCAGGACCACTGGCTCCTAACTACTCACCTGCCTGCCTGCCTAATGCCCCCAACTGCTCTCTCCTGCTGGCTTGTTGGCACCTATTGCCCCCCCTGCTGGCCTTCTTGCCCCCATCTGCCTCCCCTTTGCTCACCTGATCACCCCCATCTGCCACCCCTGCCTGCCTGATTGCCCCAAATGTCCTCCTGCCAGCCTGCTCACCCCAACTCCTTGCCCTCCCCCCTTACTGGCCTGCTTGCCCCTAACTGTTCCCCTCCACACACCAGCCTGATCACCCCCAATTGCCCTCCCTTCCTGGACTGATTGCCCCTAAGCACATCTGCCTGAGCCTCAACACCATGGCTTTGTACGGAAGGACGTCCGGAAGGTCTCCCAGCCTACCTAGCATATTATCCTTTTATTAGTATAGATGTTTAAAAATTTTTGATGCTTTTATAACCATTAATATATGAAGATTTTTAAAATCAATACATATTGATTTCAGAGAGGAAGGGAGAGGGAGAAAGAGAGATAGAAATACCATTGCGAATCATTCATTGGCTGCCTCCTGCACACCTCCTACTGGGGATCAAGATTGAACCCAGGCATGTGCTCTGACTAGGAACTGTGGCCTCCTGGTTCATGCGTCAACGCTCAATCATTGAGTCATACTGGCCAGGCAATACAAAGATTTAAAAAATAAAAATAAAAGGTAACTTTTCTTCTGTCCCCCATTGTCTTTCTCATCTATCCTACCTCCCTGCTGTAGCCCATGCTATTACAATGTGGTATCTCCTTCCAAACATATTGCTCTCACATACATATGCTACCATTACATACATATACATATATACATAGTCATACATATGTATATATAATTAGGCAACCTTTAAGTTTAGATTTGTACTGAAATGGGATCATACTACATATATTACAAGCAAATTATGTTTTTCACCTCATATTTATGTTAAATAAGTACTCATATACATTACTGTTTCTATTATAATTTTCTGTATATATATATATATATATATATATATATATATTCCAATAGATACAATTTTATCTAAACAAGATATATAATAAACACATTTTTTTGGCATTTCATACATGCTATTTTTAAAGGTTTTTTTTTTTATGGGTGGGAAGGCTTGTTTCTCCCACCCCTTTCCATCTGCCACGCATATCACCTTTTCTATTCCCTCTCCCTGAAAGGCAAATCATGTCAACAGCTGATTATGCTCTTATAATTATACATATTTATGTAAATACCATTGCTACACATACTTTGTATTTATTCGTGCATAAAGAAGTGTGTTTAACTTTCTGTTGCATCATCATTACTAGCTTATGTGATTCACAGCATTTCAGAAAGAAAAATGAAGTAAAAAGAACAGTTATGATGTGAAAGTATATAGATAAATATTCTGTCTACTAATAGTTTCTAGTAGTGTTACTCAAGGGCATGGAAGTACCTAAGCTATAACTTAGAACTGTGATCAAAACATAATATGTAAGCTCATTTTTCTCCAAGCAGCAACTCAGAAATGAATTTTAGTCTATGCATTGTACACTGCTGCCAAAATCTTGTTAACTGCAATTGAATTGTAAAAATCCATATGTCAACACACAATCAAAAGTACAACCTTGTAATGCAATAAATACAGTGCATGCATAGAATAACATTAATTATAAGTAACTCAGAATTGTTGACAACAAATTAATATGACAACTAACTAAATTTAAAACTTAATATTTCACAATTGAGCTAAGCTAACATAAGAGAAGCTAATAACTCTAAAATACCAAGCTGAAATTGGAATAAATTTTATTATCAAAGACACAAGCTTTAGCTTATCATCAGACTATTTTCCCCTCAGCCCAGCCTGTACCCTCTCCAATCTTGGACCCCTCAGAGGATGTCCGACTGCTGGTTTAGGCCGACCCAGAATCAACCTAAACCGGCAGTTGGACATTCCTCTCACAATCCTCGACTGCTGGCTCCTAACCACTTGCCTGCCTGCCTGATCACCCCTAACCACCTCTGCCTTGGCTCCCCGTGGAGACTTCATCCAGAAGGACGTAGGAATGATGTCTGGAAGGTCATATTATGCTTCTATTATCATAGATATATGGTGTTTGTTTTTTTTTAATTAATTTCAGAGAGGAAGAGAGAGGGAGAGATAGAAACATCAATGATGGGAGAAATTATTGATCGGCTTCCTCCTGCATAGCCCTCCCTGGGAGTTAAGCCCATAGCCCAATCCAGAATTGAATTATGACCTCCCAGTTCATAGGTTGCCGCTCAACCACTGAGCCACGCCGGCCTGGCCCAAGCCTAGTCATCTTTACATTGCTATGTCTGGTTGCAAGGTAGACTGGGAAGTCTAGTGCAGCTTTACCCTGCAGGCTGTGTACCTAGCTTAAAAATCAGAGATCCTGCTATAGTTATATAAAAAGGGGGGAAGATAGGTAACATAGTACCTGATTCAGGAAATTTCAAATTATCATGCACAGAAGTTGGAAAGGATTGTTAAAATAAAGTAAAAGTAGTTTGTAGAAGGAGTGGGTGTGCTGAAGGATGTTGATGCGAAGGACATTCCCTAAGGAAAGATTGTGTCTTTAAGGTAGAGATCCGGAAGAGGCTGGGTGGCTTCCACATATTTGCTGGAGCAATCTACACTGAGGTGCCAGGGCAGAAAGGACACTTTATAATATTTTATTGATATTTTACAGAGAGAAAGAGAGGAGTATAGAGAGTTAGAAACATCCATGTGAGAGAAACATTGATCAGCTGCCTCTTGCACACCCCCTACTGGGGATGTGCCCGCAACCAAGGTACATGCCCTTGACCGGAATTGAACCTGGGACCTTTCAGTCCGCAGGCCGACGCTCTACCCACTGAGCAAAACCGGTTTCGGAAGAAAGGACACTTTAAAATAATGAGAAGAAAGAAAGCAAATCCATCTAAAGAAAGTCCATGAATCTTTCTCCAGGAGTGAAACTGTGGTGTCGAATTGAGAAACAGAGCTATGGGCCTCAAGGACAGGAGTCTTGAAACCAGGAAGACCTGGCTTTGCTGATAGCACATTTCAGTTACATGCAGTTAAACACTCTTTGAGGGGATTTGGAGTAATAGTAAGAGGAAGGAAAAAATGGAATCATTTCATTTTTGTTTCTGTGACTTTTATTTACACAGGAGAAATCATGAGCAGATGCCTGTGGACTTGAGCGTACACTTTTCAAAAACTATAAAAATTAGAAAGTGAAACTTAAATAAAGCCACAAATGTCACTTTTAAATTTCTATTGAGAATAGAAGAGGATATTAGTTAAGTTGTCTCCTAAACTATTACAACATAAATCATTACACAACTGTTGTTTTTTAGTTTTGCTCAATGCCCACTCCTTGCCTGATAGTATACTTTAGAGTGAATAGTATGCCACTCATTTTGTTTGTCCATTCATTTTGAGATGGAAATTTTGGGTGCCTTTAATTTTTGACCACTGGGTAATAGTTTTTGTTTTTTTTAAAATGTATTTATAAGTGACTGGACTGTGAGCTAAGCCTTATCAATATCATGGTTTAACAGCTTAAACTGATGAATTGAGATAATATACCGGCAACCTTTGAAATGAAAGTCTCACTTTCTAAAAACACTGAAATGTATGTATCACACCTGTCAGCCTCCTTCACTATTCTGGGGAAAAGTATTATTTCAAGTTTTTACACTGGTTTCATATCTTAGCAGAGGACTCTAGGATACTTGAATATTGATATACTAGCGGTAACTAAAGCAGTCACAAAAATAAAAGCCATTGGTCTCTGGCCTTTCATAGATGTTCCTACTAAGTTAATGTGATGAAAAACAGCATATTAATCTATTAGTGTTAAGCGTTTGATAAATATTTTATTTGTTTATTTATTTATCGCGTATAGCTACATAAGAGGAACTGAGCTAATTTTGAAACCCTCAGTTTCCTTTTCTCTAAAGCAATAGCTCTTGCTGGCCACTAGAGTGTTCTTTCGTTTGCAGAACGTTGCAAAATTGAGAGAGAGAAAAACAAAAACAAGTTGGCATTATTTTTAGCTCTCCTCTGATTTGGATATAGCGCCAGTCCTCACTTTTTCTCATGGCAACTGTCATAATGAATCAAAGAAAGAAAATGAGACAAAGGGGAGGAACGGAATTGTGCCAAAGAACAATGGCAGGGTTGTTGGCAGGAAGCTGAGCTGAAGGAATCCAGATAGCTTGAGAGCTTCTTGGCTCTGCTCTGCTCCAATGCAGGAGGGGCCCCTACCATAGCGCTGCCTAAATCAGGTCTCTCTGAGGCCAGGTATCAGAGCCCTTGGAGAAAGAATGTAAGCTTTCAGCTTCAGATCTTCCTCCAAATTATTAATATGGTGGTGACTCTGGTACTCAACCCTTTAAGGGCATGGGGTACATCATTATAAATATAGGGTGTCCCCCAAAATGTACATAAACCACTTTGAATAGAGGTCGTGTTTGTTAAAATACATTTCAATTTCAAAATTGAGCTATCGACTGTTAAAGTGTGCATACATTTTTTGGGGACACTCTGTATATATCAATACAAAGGAGGGCTATTCATGGATTAATGATGAGCGAGAGTCATGAACCAAAGAATATAGGAAATGAACTTAGGGCCGAAACCTGTTTGGCTCAGTGGATAGAGCGTCAGCCTGCGGACTGAAAGGTCCCAGGTTCGATTCAGGTCAAGGGCATGTACCTTGGTTGCGGGAACATCCCCAGTAGGGGGTGTGCAAGAGGCAGATTTGCAAGAGACAGCTGATCATGATTCTCTCTCATCGATGTTTCTAACTCTCTATCCCTCTCTCTTCCTCTCTGAAAAAATCAATAAAATGTATTTTAGAAAAAAAGAAAATGAACTTAGGTTACCTAAGATTCCAACAAATAGTGACAAAGAACAATAAATGAAAGTAATGTGTGTGCATTGCAAACATTTGGATACACATAATATATGTAATTATTAAAAAAGAAAAAGGTTTCACTGGTTATAAAATATACATATAATTAACACTGTATTGTTCTAACCTAACCTTCCATTTTTTTCCTTATGAATCAAAAACATTTTTTTAATTATACTAAAAAATTCATTTAACGTCACGTTGATAAAGTGTATGCCCTGTGGAAGCTGTTCGGGGTCAGGTTCCAACCAGCCTGGCCTCAGCTTTCTCTCAGCCTTCGGCCATTAAAGCGGCCCTCGGACCCGTGCACACAGTGACGGCCTCAGAGCTGGGCTCCTCCAGGAACCCCGCCCGCCGCCCTCAACTTCCGGGAACACCCTGGGGGCGTGGCTAAGACGCTGGGCGGTCCGCAGCCGGAGCCCAGGTAAAAGGGGCGGGGCTCGGAGGAGCCTGGCGTCGCGGCGTGATGACGTAAGTACCGCGCCTGGCGTGGCGTGGCCGGCGTGAGCGGCCGCTCTTCCGCGGGCCGGTCCCAGGTCTGGAGCTCAGGGAGCCGGGTGCGCGCTGTCGGCCGGCCGAGATGTCACAGGCCTTCGGCGCTGTGGACGAGGACGAGGAGCTGGCGGCGGAGGAGGATTGTCCTGAATTGGTCCCCATTGAGGCGAAGCAGAGAGAGCAGGAGGAAAAGCCTGGCCCCGGCGCCAAGATCCCAGTCACAATTATCACCGGGTATTTAGGTAACTAACCATCCCGGTCAGAGGACCCTGGTCTCCGGGGATGTGGCGGGGCTCACAGATTTTAGGCATCCTGGCTGATGCCTCTGGAGGTGCGGGCTGGGCCACTGGCTCCCCGATTCACACGTATCCTGTGAGATTCAAAATTAACTTCGCATTTTGAATAGTAACTAGTTCTGGTTTTGCGGTCTGAAGCCCGGACCCGCCCCCAAACTGTGCCCTTGGCCTTGAGAACACATTACCTTTCTGAAGCTTATCTACCTCATTTGAAAATGGAAACAATACTGGTCACCTGTCTTGAGTTCCTCACCTGCAAAATGGGGCCGGAAATGCCCACCTTGTAAGCCTGTGGCCATGAAAGGATGTCCTGCCAGTAAAATGCTCCACACAAGGGCAGGCCTCAGTGAATCCCCCTTCCCCTCCCCTCAAGCCATTCTCCCCAGCCACTCCTGGAAATACCAGCTCCCTCAAACTTTTTTTTCCTTTTGTTTGAGATCTGTTTTTAAAACACTTGGCCTTTAACATTTCATAGGTGTACGCTCTGCCCTCCGAGATTTTATTTTTGTTTTTTAACCGTCTATTTTTATTTTCAATTACAGTTGACACACAATATTGTTTCAGGTGTACACCCCAGTGATTAGGCATTATATAACTTACTAAGTGACCATCCCAATAAATCTTATACCCATCTGACACCATACAGTTATCAGATAATGACGGACTGTATTCCCTATGCGGTACTTTACATCCCCATAACTATTCTGTAACTACCGATTTCTACTTCTAAATCTCTCCACCCTTTTCACCCATCCTCCCAACACCCATCTATATCTATGAGCCTGTTTTTGATCTGTTTGTTCGTTAATTTTGTGGGGTTTTTTTTAGATTCAGTTGTTGATAGGTTTGTATTTATTGCCATTTTATTGTTCATATTGTTTTTTTCCTTCTTGAAAAAGACCCTTTAACATTTCATGTTACATAGGTTTGTCAGTGATGTACTTCTTTAGCTTTTTAAAAAAATATATATATATTTTAATTGATTTTTTTTTTTTTTTTTTACAGAGAGAAAGAGAGAGGGATAGAGAGTTAGAAACATCGATGAGAAAGAAACATCCATCAGCTGCCTCCTGCACACCCTCCACTGAGGATGTGCCCGCAACCAAGGTACATGCCATGCCCTCAACCGGAATCGAACCTGGGACCCCTCACTTCGCAGGCCAACGCACTATCCACTGAGCCAAACCGGTTTCAGCTTCTTTAGCTTTTTCTTGACTGGGAAGCTCATTGTATGTCCTTTGATTCTAAATGATATTTTGCTCGGTAGAGTAATCTTTGTTAGAGGTTCTTGCTTTTCATCACTTTAAATACTTCTTGTTGATCCCTTGTGGCCTGCAAAGTTTGATGAGAAATCAGCAGTCGAATGGGGGCTCCTTTATAGGTAACTGCTTGTTTCTTTTTTTTTTTTTAAATATATTTTATTGATATTTTACCGAGTGGAGGAAGGGAGAGAGAGAGAGAGCTAGAAACGTCGATGAAGGAGAAACATCAACCAGCTGCCTCTTGCACACCCCCTACCGGGGATGTGCCCGCAACCAATGTACATGCCCTTGACCGGAATCGAACCTGGGACCTTTCAGTCCGCAGACTGACACTCTACCACTTAGCCAAACCGGTTTCGGCAATGTTTCTTGCTGCTTTTAAGATTCTCTCTTTGTCTTTAACCTTTTGCATTTTAATTGTGATGTGTCTTGATGTGGGTTCATCTTGTTTGGGACTCTGTGCTTCCTGAACTTGTGTGTCTGTTTCCTTCACCAGGTTAGGGAAGTTTTAAGACTTGCATTCAGCTCAGTTTCAGGAGGTTCTGAATGATAGTTGTTCTGGAGTGTAGTTGTAACTTTGTGCTTGTGGGAGGATGTGAGAACCACATCTACCTACACTGTTATGTTGACCGGAAGCAGACTGTATTTCTTTAAACTGAGGTCGTTCAAGAATGCACTGGGACACTTGAATTCATAGGTTTGTAAACATGCCAGTTTCCTGAAGGACAGTTTATGCGCTTACACTAGAGGTACTTAATTGGAAACGTACCTCTAGTGTACTTTTGAGAAGTATCTGTGTATTTTAGCCTTAATGGTTTTTATTAATGTCATTCTGATTGTATCACACTCTTCTGTGGTTTCTATTTGGGTTAAAGTTCAAATTCCTTAACGTGAATTGTCTGGCTCTTGACAAACTCTCCAGCCTGCAAAACTGTGACCCAACATTGACCTACTTCTAAATGGTACCAAGAACTTTAGCCCTTGTATATTCTTCTTCTTTTCTTTTTAACATATTTTTATTGATTTCAGAGGGAAAGGTAGAGGGAGAGAGAGATATAAACAGCAATAATGAGAGAGAATCGTTGATTGGCTGCCTCCTGCATGCTCGGACATGTGCCCTGACCAGGAATCAACCCGTGGCCTCGAGGTTCATAGGTCGATGCTCAAACACTGAGCCACACCAGCCAGGCCCTTGTATAGTCTTCTTACTTTTATTCTTCTGGCTAGATGTCCTCTTAGGTGCTCCATAACATCTTATACATCTATTAAATGTTTCATCCTGTAACATAATTGCCTCTTTATTGATCTGAATTTCTGTTTTGTGCTCTTTTCACCAAGGTACAGCATGAAATCTGGTCCATAATAGCTTTTGAATGAACTACATGTTAAAGTCTTTTGCTTCATAATATAGTTAATTGTTAAGCGTTAATAATTTTATAAGATATCTTACAACCTCCTGTCCATTTTCACTGCCACTACCTAATAGAGCACTCATGTCCATGGCCTTTGTCTTACTCTTTGAGAATTTCTTTATGGCACTGCCTCCTCAAGGTATGTCCCTTCCATTCTATACTTCACACTTCAGTGACGTTGAGCTTCCTACATAGAGCACTCTAAACACAAGCCTTCCATCCTTCAGTTTTTGAAGGAATATGACTTAGAAGATATCAATACCCTAATACTCAGTAATTTCCTAGAAATCTTGTAAATCCACTTCAGAAGATAAGTACAACTGCTTGTAATAACAAAACACTGGAAACAACTCAATGTCCACCAACAGAAAAATAAACAAATAAATGATTTATTTATACAATTGAAATAAAGTACTGTGCAGTTGGGATTTTTTCCCCTCTCTATGAATTTTGCTGTCTATGGCTCACAAGACAAATGTTTTTCTTCTACTTCAGCTGAACGTAATAGGTTTAATATGCCACCTACTGGATAAAGTTAGTGTAGCTTTATGAGTCTGTCTTTCTAAAGACTGAATATTCTATCTTGTTATTTCCTACATCCATTATTTTGTGTGATATATATATATATATATATATATATATATAATTATATATATAATTATATATATATATATAATTTATATAATATATATAAATTTGCTTTAAGCTTACTAAAAGTAGACATATAGTCAGTTTCAATTTGTATCTGGTTAATGATGGATGTTGAAATAAAAGATCTTTATAATTAAGTTTTATATTCTTGGCTAAGAAACATTATCATGCAAAAGGATTTAAATATTGTATAAACTACATCAGTACTTTATTATTTGGAAGCTATTCAATATTTTTTTATTTAATAGAAAATTTTAAAGCCTTTGTATTAATTGTATTATAAATTATGTAGAAGGCATATTATTTTTGTCATAATGAGATTGAAGAAAGCTGTGTGACCTAACTTATAGGAGTATTTGTAAGTATTTATAAATTGTTATGTCAACAAAACATTTTTAATACTTTTCAAAGGACACTTTAATCTTCCTCTAGAATAAACTTAATTAAATAATATTTTTAAAACCATTGTGTCTCTTATCTTTTTGTATCTTTAAATTTTGTTATTTTATAAGATCTATAAAACATATTTTTATAGGTGCTGGGAAGACAACACTTCTGAACTATATTTTGACAGAGCAACACAGTAAAAGAATTGCAGTTATTTTAAATGAATTTGGGGAAGGTAAGTCAAATTGAATAAATGCTGTGCTGCAAGAATTTATAAGATAGTTCATCCCATTTGTGACTTGATATTTCATGTTTAAAAATGAAATGCAGCGCATTATAATGTGAATATATTGATGTGGATAGTTTTGGAAGAATGAGATTAATTTCTTTTTTTTAAATATATTTTATTGATTTTTTACAGAGAGGGAGAAATATAGAGAGCTAGAAATATCAATGAGAGAGAAACATCAACCAGCAGCCTCCTGCATACCCGCCACAGGGGATTTGCCCATAACCAATGTACATGCCCTTGACCAGAATCGAACCTGGGACCTTTCAGTCCTCCGACCAGTGCGCTATCCACTGAGCCAAGCCGGTTTTGGCGAGATTAATTTCTGTCAAGTTTTCCTTTGGACAGATTTTGAATACTGAAATTAGATAGTTTCTATAAATTTTTGTGTATAACTTTCAAATTCATATCAATGGAATTAAATTTTTACATGAAATAAATTACTCCAGAAGTAAAAATCTATGATATTTGATATGAAAGAAAGTTCTTTCAGGAACTAGAAAGATACTTTTGTAATGATTATACTGTTTAGTATCAGCTTTTAAAAAATTAAAAATGCTTCATTTATTGTAAGGTTTCCTAGTTGAATATTTATCTGCAAAGCAATTAAAACTGAAGATTTTAAAAATATGTTGAACATATGGTCTCTATCTTCAAAAAACTTCAGTTACCAGTGAACATACATGCATTAAACATTCAATATTTTGTTTTTAATGTTGAACTGTAGTTAAAAAAAATCCATACAGAAATATAAAACTCAGTTCTTTATTACTTTTATATGTTTTTCTTCTTAAGTGTGAATTTTAATAAAGGCTCACTTTTAGCCAAAAAATGTAACTTTTGTGGGATAATTCATAAGGTATACTATTTTTTTCCTGTTGTAAATTAATAAAAGAGCTAGTTTTTATGAACAGGATGGAAAGCCTGTTGGTTAATTGTCGTTTGTGGTTCCAGTAAACTAAAGAGAAAAGTCCTGTTAGACAAAATTAAAATCCCAAGATTTTTAAATCACAATTTTATATTCTGGCTTCTATTGAATAATTAACTGATCTTTTGGATATTGATAACATTATTTCTTACTACTTTTTTTCATTCTTCCTGGGTCATTTTCACAATTTGTCCTTTACAGCATTCATGATACTTTCCTTCACATTTTATTGATGTTCTCTACACCCTGAATTCTGTGGCAACACCTTTCAAAGCTCTTTGTCAGCTCCTAACGGAAATATAAACAAAAAGTATATGAATTAAAAAAAAATTTTTTTGGCTCTTTGCGTTACTGGACAATTAGAACTCTTTCCTGGCTTTGGTATATTTCTTTATTGGGGAAAAAAAATAAGATTTTTGAAAAGTATTCTTATATGATTCTTATGTGTATAAGAATCTCAAATATATTTTTTTCTCAAGTAGGCATTGCTAGGAAACTAAATTTAATATTTAAGTGAGCACATTGATTCCCTGGGTAAGCAAACTTCCTCAAATGAACCAGGGTTTTTACTCACATTTGGATTACAGAGTAGACTGTCTAATAGAAACAAAAACAATTTAGAGGAAGAATGAAAAGAAAAATATAGATAAGGACCCTAGGAGGTTGAAGGGCATATGAAAACTAATATTTAAAACGCACTATCTAGGAAGTTGACCACAAACAAGAAAGAGTGCATTGGTATGATTCATTAATTTTAGACTTGTCTCCTTAGGGACTTCATTACTTTGTAAGAAATGAAAGCTAAAATAAGCTGGAGTTAGTATAGATTAAGATAAGGAAGCTGCATGAATAAAATAGAATAAAAGTTATAAAATGCATTTTTTGCTTTGAATTCTCCATTATTGAGCATTAACTATATATATATACAATAGTCGCCTGGTGCACGAATTCATGTACATGTAAAGGAAATTAATTAGAAGAAATATTTTAATATCACTATTCATCCTTTCTCTATAATAGAAGTGTCAGAGATGAAAATATATAAAATGTGTATGAAAATAATATATAAATTGATTAATAAATAACAACCTGATGTAACAACAACAAAGACATGATATAAAAACAACAAAAATGATATAAAAACACATGATACAAAAACATAACATAAAAACAATATTGATAAAAACAATGACTAATAAATTGATTAAACTTATTCTAATATATCCCTATATATCACATTAAGAGTAAAAACACTTTCAGAGTACCTAATTTCCCTTGTGATTAAGTATTTACAACTTGAACTTTAACATCACAAGCTCTTTGAACTCAAACGAAAGCAATATATAACTGACCATGTCCCAAAATGGATTCAGATAGGAATATTCCTACTCTGTCTAGATTGGCACCAGCAAAAGCTATATGTATTGCACATGTGTGTGTCAACTTTTATTTTTAAACAAGAGGCCCAGTGCACGAAAATTTGTGCACTTCAGAGCGTCCCTCAGCCCAGCCTGTGCCCTCTTGCAGTCCAGGAACTCTCAGGGAATGTCTGATTGATGGCTTAGGCAGACATCCTTAGTGCTGCCGTGGAGTCAGGAGAGGCTTCCGCTGCTGCGCTCGCCAGCCTTGAGCCCAGTGGGATTACACTGTCCACCAGGGGGTAGCTCCTGTTTTGAGTGTCTCCCCCCCTGGTGGTCAGTGCACATCATAGCAACCAGTCATTCTGCCATTCAGTTAATTTGTATATTAGCTTTATTATACAAAAAAAAGTATGTAGGATTGCTTTATTATGTAGGATTGCTAGTGTGCATCATATGTATCTGCCAGTTGGTTAGATGGCCGGACAGTTGGTCACTTAGCCTTTTATATATATAATTTTTCTTTTTTTCTTTTTTGGTTTCCTAGTGAACATAATCTGGAGTACTTCTTATTATTTCAGGAAGTGCAGTGGAGAAATCCTTAGCTGTGAGCCAAGGTGGAGAGCTCTATGAAGAATGGCTGGAACTTAGAAACGGTTGCCTGTGCTGTTCAGTAAAGTGAGGAATGTGTTTAGTGTTCTTGTTGGTTTACTGTAAATGTTAACTTATTATATTTGATTTTCTTATGTAATTTTACTGAATTTACAGTCTGCTTCATTGTATTTACAAATAGAAAATAGACTTAAAGTGTTTATTGCTATTTTATTTCTTTTTCTACATGCTCTAATATTTTGGTCCTTTTATTGAGTTTTTTTTATGTCAGGGTTTATTTAATCTCTGTGGTGCATAAAAGTCTCATTTTATCTGTGAAAAATGGCCTGAGTTTAGTTAAGTCATTGTTCTTTGTTCTAAGACTTCATCCTCTAAAAACAAAAATGAATGACTATTAAAAAAAGAGAAAATCCTCACATTATTTTCCACCAGTTATAGTTCTTTCCAAGGACTATCTATTTTATTCACTAATATACCATAGAACTTAGAAAAGGATCTGACACATACCAGTCACTCAAGTATTTGTTGAGAGAATTAGGAAAATTAACAACTGCACTGTGAGTTTTGTATATTCTAGTGAATTAAATTTCCTCTACATCATTTACTATCTTAGGTGTTTGACTTTGAGTCAAATATATTAACAAGGCTAAAGTCATAATGAATTTTCTTAAATAACCAAAATACATCTATTAATTATTTTCTTATACTTTTTATAAGGAAAAAGGGAAATTAAAACCTGGTACTCTAATTTAAAACAGAGATAAATGGTATTTACCAGTAGTATCCTTTTAGCTGTTATATTAAATTACTGTAGTATCCTTTTAGCTGTTATATTAAATTACTGTAATTCATAAATTTTATTATTATTTGTGATGTCGATTTTTTCAAAAAAATATAAAAATAATAGATTCTGACTTATTTTATAGTCAGGTATAGCAAACATTTCCCCTGCTTTTAATTTTAGTAAAATTAAGTATTAATTTATTATGTATCTGATTTCTTTTTATTTATCAGTGTATATGCATCTATTTTTTTCCTTCACTGGTAAATATTGAATGGACATTTTGTTATAAGTTTGGAAGTGAGTTAAATTTTCACATGCCTAAAGATATTTTTGTCTCAGATTGCTGAATATGTTTTTAAATTTTTATAATGATTGCTTTAAAATATTCAGGCCAATACCCAATAGTATATTTTGTTATTCTCCAGGGACAATGGCCTTAAAGCAATTGAGAATTTGATGCAGAAGAAGGGGAAATTTGATTACATACTGTTAGAGACCACGGGATTAGCAGATCCTGGTAAGAAACAACATTATTAATAACCATTACATAGTTCTTACATTTTTTTTTAATAACTATACTAGAGAAATCTCTAAAATGAGTTTTAAAGCTTTCTTCTTTGGTTAAGAGAGGAAAAATATGTGTTGTCATGTTCTTTAGAAGATAAATCATGATCAAAGTACTTAGTACTTTTAATCTCAAAATAGAATTTGAAGTTTTATTGATTGGTTTAGGGTTTTTAGTAGAAACAAAAATTGTTAAAAATACGAAAATTTAGGAAAATTTGAGACATTTTACTTTTAACTTTATATTTGATTAGATCTTACTAGTATTTCTGATTATTTTCCAATACAGTTTTCTTAGAGGGTCATGTAATCTCAAGAGCTTTTGGATTCTAATTCTAGCAGTACTTATTCCTGTAAATTATTTGTTAGCATTTTGTTTTTCTGCTACTAAAATTAAAATATAATAATTTTGGGAGTAAATCTATAATAATAAAAGGGTAATATGCTAATCAGACCGGACATCTTTCTGGACATCCTTCCAGATGAAGCCATGGCCGGAGGGAAGCCCAGGTCCTGGGTGCTGGCAGGTGGCTGAAGGGAAGCCAGCCCAGGTCCCAGGTGCCGGCAGGTGGCTGGAGAGAAGCCAGCCCGAGTACGTATCTGGGTGCCAGAGGGAAGCCGGTGCTGGCAACTGGGAGAAGGAAGGCCTCCTCTTACATGAATTTCATGCATCGGGCCTCCAGCATTATTATAAGGTGTAGAGTTGAATCATTGGTCTATTTGCATATTAGAGTTTTCTCTCTTATCTAATAAAAAAGTAATATACAAATGACCATACCTCCGCTACACCCACAGGCTTTTTTCCTGGTGTAGATTGATTATTCATGAAATTTTTACCTTTGAATGGAATTATATATAAACTTCCCCAGTGAAAGCTACACAAAGTTGACCTGTTTCTGTCAATGGGTTTGTTTCCTTCTTACCCAAATAACTTTTTTTAAATATATATGTTTTATTTTTTTTTAGAGAGAGAGAAACATTGATTTGTTGCCTTCCATACGCACCCAATGTAGGATCGAACCAGCAACCTAAGTATGTACCCTGCCCAAGAATCTAACCGGCAATCTTTCAGTGCATAAGATGATGCTCCAACCAACTGAGCCGGCCCAGGTTCCCAAATAACTTTTAGGTAACATTCTTATTCCTAGTTTGCAGAACCTTTCCAAGTCCAACTCATACCGTTTTGTTTTGTAAGTCTGATCCATACCATTATTTCTTTTTGATCTGGATCTATGGCATTGGACCATAAAACTATATTAAAGTAACATTTGGGATTAATTTATTAAAAGGGTCATAATTATTTTAAAAGAAATATTGTAGTATACTGAAGGTTCAAATGTAATAAATGGTATTATACTTAGAAGTATTACATAATAACATTGCCCTCATGTTTTCAAACTAGTATTGAATGGGCTGTTTTGTCCTTATGGAATGCCTAGGTTTTTTATACATTTCATACATGTCCAATAGGTTTGACCAATGATACGATTTGAATTATTACACTAGTGTTAAGTATTAAATTCACTTAAATCTAGAAAGATAGGAAATATATGCCTCTTTTTAAAATAGCAAATATCAGTATCTTTCATTGTAATATCAGAAAAACTCTTGTAACTTTTTTTTTAATGAGGTCTATGTGACATTCTTTTATTTTTATTGATTTCAGATAGGAAGAGGGAGGGAGCAAGAGATAGAAACATCAATGATGAGAGAAAATCATTGATTGGCTGCCTTCTGCATGCCCCCTACTGGAGATTGATCCTGCAACATGGGCATGTGCCCTTGACCAGAATTGAACCCAGGACCCTTCATTCCATAGCTGATGCTTTATCCACTGAGCTAAACCAGCTAGGGCCTCTTGTAATTTTTCTTTGAGAGTAGGTGAGTTTAATAAAATATGATTCAGCAAATTGTAGATATAAATGGGTTAATGTTTCTTCTGATTTTTTTTAGAATAATGATTTTTATTGTTTGGATAGAAATTAAACATTATTTTTAAAAATTAAAGAATACCTAAGAAAATATGAAGTTTAAAATAAAATCATCCTATGTTTCAGTACGTTAAAATTCAAGTAGGTAAATTTCATTCCCAGGACTTCTCTGTGCCAAGCTACTCATTATGGTTGAATGATAGCATTGGCCTCAGGAGCTTGTGGAAAGAGCAGATTCTTTTTTTTTTTTTTTTTTTTTTTTTTTTAATATTAGGGGCCCAGGTCACAAATTCACACACTTTGAAAGGAACTGTGGGCTGCGAGGCTGCGGTGGGCATGGGGGCAGGTCTCAGCCCATCATCCGTGCCTCTGTCCAGCCCCTTCCGCCATGGCCCCCAGTCTCCTACCTGCTGGCAGCTCCATTCCCACACGCTGACAGCACCAGCCCTGCTCGTTCCCGCTGATAATGCCAAGGAATTGGAGCCGGCACCAGAAGTGGGTGTGAGCAAGGCCATCACCAGCAGCGGATGCAAGAGGCGGCTGCCGGCCCCAGTTGCCCCTCAGGAGCTGGGGGAGGTGGAGAACCCTTGAGGGGTGATCAGGGCCAGCAGCTGCCACTTCCACCCACTGACAGCTCTGGGCACTGGCAATGAGTTCAAGTAATGACAGCAGGTGCAAGTGGGGCCAGCCCTGGCAGCAGGTGCAAGCACCAGGCCGGACTTCGGTATGCGAGAGCAAAGAATTTTCAGTCTTGCCCTGATGACAGTGACCGGTGCCCCATTTTGGTCTGGTGCCCCTGCTCATCTGCTCCACCATCCAACTGAGACCAATGCCCATCATGTTCCGCACTCTGCCACTTGTTGCCAATGCCTGCCATATTCCACATGTGCCCCCTGGTGGTCAGCACATTTCATAACTACCGGTTGTTCAGTAGTTTGGTTGTTCTGCCGTTTGGTCTATTTGCATATTAGAGTTTTCTCTCTTATCTAATAAAAAAGTAATATACAAATGACAATACCTCTGCTACACCCACAAGCCACGCCCACCAGCCAATCAGAGCGAGTATGCAAATTATCCCAACCAAGATGGCTTCAGCCACAGAGAGCAGGAGGGAGGCTTGAGTTTCCTAGGCAATGAAAGAAGCCATGCTTTCTACCTGCCCTAGCCAGCCTAAGCCTCCACTCAAGGCTACAAAGTTTCAGTTGTAGAAGGTAAACAAATCCAAACAGAAATGGCGGCAGCCACAGAGCAAGCAGAAGGCTTGGCTCCAATCCAGGCTACAAAGTTTCAATTGTAGAAGGTAAATAAATTCCAGATACCAGGGCCTCTGCTTGGATCGTTGAGGTGTGTGGGCTGGCCTGCAAACTGCCACATGCTCCTCACCCAGGCCGCCCCACATCCCAAGGGAACCCCCACCCTAATCTGGGAAACCCTTCAGGGCAAACCAGCTGGCCCCCACCTGTGCACCAGGCCTCTATCCTATCTAATGAAAGGGTAATATGCAGATCGACCATCACTCCAACAGACAAGATGGCTTGCCCCCATGTGGTCAAAGATCCTGCCCCCATGTGGACACAAGATGGCCACTACAAGATGGCCAACAGGGGAGGCAGTTGGGCGGCACCAAGCCTGCAAGGGAGGGCAGTTGGGGACAAACAGGCTGGCAGGAGAGCAGTTAGACATCAATCAGGCTGGCATGGGAGTGGTTAGGAGGTGATCAGGCTGGCAGGCAGAAGGGGTTAGGGGCAATCAGGAAGGCAGGCAGCCTACCGGGATCGGGCCTAAACGGGCAGTTGGACATCCTTTGAGGGGTCCCAGATTGGAGAGGGTGCAGGCTGGGCTGAGGGACACTACTTCCCCCTCTCCCCGTGCACGAATTTCATACAGCAGGCCTCTAGTATATAGATATTTATTGATTTCAGAGAGGAAGGAAGAGGGAGAGAGAAAAATCAATGATGAGAGAGAATCATTGATTGGCTGCCTCCTGCACACCCGCTACTGGGGCTTGAGCCCGCAACCAGGGCATGTGCCTTGGACACTCTACCTACTGAGGCAGACAAGTTAGGGCCCAAAAAAAGCAGATTCTTGAACCCCATCACAGATCTACTGATTCAGAATCTCTAAGGGTGGGGCCTAGCAACCTGAACTACCGGAATGACCGGAATGCACTGCGGCAGCTGATCAAACCCCCAAACTTCCCTTGGCCCCTTCTCTCGGCCAGCCACACCCCTGATTGCCCGCCCCCCCCCCCCTCAGATTGGGGCGGGGCTGGCCACCAACCTCCCAGTCCCTCTACCTGTCAGCAGGCCCTAATTGCCCTATTGGGGCCAGGGAACTGGGAGTGGGTGGTGGCAGATATGGGTAGTTAGGGAAGGGGAAATGGGGGAGGTGGGAATCTGATTGCCAGCCAGGCCTAGGGACCCACCTGTACATGATTTCATGCACTGTGCCTCTAGTAAATTCATAAGTCTGGGAAACCCTGTGCTATGCATTTCTGAAAACTGTATAAATAAGCAGAAATATTTTATATAAAATGGGATCTCATTCCTTGTGCTATTCTGAAATAACTAGAGGCCTGGTGCACAAACTAGTGCATGAGTGGGTTCCAACCAGCCCCACCCCCAATCACTGTGATGGGGACTCTTTGGGGGAGGGGCCTTTTAGGGGGAGGGTCTGCAGGTAGTTGGAGGGCTGGCTCCGCCCCCGGGTTGAACTCCAGGTCAAACTCCTGATCAAGGGGACAATTTGCACATTAGCCTTTTATTATATAGAATTATTTAGTTAACTTGAATTTAAAAGACGTGAAGGAATTGCTGAATATCAGGTAAATGCTTCTTGTTTACAAGAGATGTGAATTAAGTAAAAAAGAAGAAGATTTTTGGACAAGTTGTTTTTTAAACTTCACATTTCAATTTTGAGAGCATTATTTATTAGCTCTCTGAATAGAAGATGAGGGAATTAACACCCATCAACTTTTTCCCTCCTCCTGGTTTGGATTTATTGTATTCTGTGCTATGTTGTCAAGGTTTCTAATATTTACATTCTGTCCTACTTTGTTTAGTTTTCTGTTTAAGCAGTTTTAATCCTCATTGCCAGTATTGTGGCTTCTCATTCTTTTGTTGATCATTCTCTTGATTGACTGAATTTCATGGTCAGGTAATCTTTTCAAGCTATAGGTTCTGTATTCCCTGAGTTTTTGCATACTTAATTGCTTGAGAATACTTGTGTTTTGTTTTTCTACTTGAGGGATTACTTGGCTAGGTTCAAGATTTTCAGATCACAATTTCTTTTTCTCAGAATTTAGCAAATGTAGTTCCAAGATCTCAGTATGTTTTGATTAGTTGAATTTCCTTGTTCAATATTTTCTTTTTATTTCATGATGAAGGATTTTTGAATGCTCTATTTTTTTAGTTTCAATGTTTGTTGTTTTCTTTAATGTTTGAGAATGTCTGCCTATTGTTTTATTCTCAAAAGACTACTTGGCTGAAGGCAATATTTTTAGGGAAAATTTTCATTTGAACTTTCTGGTCATTATCCTAATATATAAAAACCCTGGGTCATAATGACCAGTAACAACCAGAGGCTGACCAACTAGAAGCAAGTGGTTAGGGGCAATCAGGCAGGCAGGCAAAGTGGTTAGGGGAGATCAGTTAGGCAGACAGCCCCTCGCAGGACTGGTCCCACCCCCCAGCAAAGAAAGAGGGAGGCCCAGGCCAGCCAAGCCATTGCATCCCAGTCTGTAACCTGCAGAGGGAGCCACAAGTGGGAGGGGAGGGGGGATAGCACTGCATAGATGGCAAGCAGTGGAAGCAGCAGGGGTGGGGCCAGCTGCCTGCAGCCCAGGGAAGGAAAGCCCCGATAGGCCCTGATCTCAGGCCAGGCCTAGGAACCCTACCTGAGGGCTCCTGGATTGTGAGGGGGTGCAGGCCAGGCTGAGGGGATCCTACCACCCCCGAGTACACAACTTTTTGTGCCTCGGGCCTCTAGTTTTATTATATTGGGGCAATGAGTATTGCTGTAGAAAAGTCTGGGTATTTTTTCTGCCTCCTTGAAAGTGACTTGAATTTTTGAAGTTCAGTAATATACTCTATCCATTTTACTTATATTTGTTTTTTTCTCTTTAGCTCCAGTTTGAAAACTGGGTATTATTCGGAGTAGAGGGAAAGGGGAGACTGAGAGTGCCAGATGGACAATGTGACTTTTAGGGGTGATCAGGTAGGCAGGCCAGTGGTTAGGCGTGACCAGATAGACAGACAGCGCTCGCCTAAGCAAGTGGTTAGGGGCAATCAGGCAGGCAGGCAGAGTGGTTAGGGGTGATCAGGTAGATAGGTGAAGATGATTTATGTATAATGTTAGGAATTATACTGAGTTGTAAAACTTAATACTTTTTTATGATTTATTGTTTGGAGTAGTGATACAGTAGACATACTATTCAGCTCTATTTTCAGCTCTCTAGAAATCCAAGTGCTTTTAATTTTTTTTTTATTCCTTGCATTGCTGAATTCCAGTATATTAGTGAATAATATACACAATTTGTGTATCCACTTAGATTTTTATTAAATTTATTTGGCTGATGCTGGTTAATAAAATTTTACAGGTTTCAGATGGACAGTTCTGGAACACTTTATCTGTACATGGTATTCCCAAGTCTCTGTCCATTGCCATTTATCCCCATGCACCCCCCTCCTGGGTTTGTTCTAATTTTCATGAATATATTGTATATCACACAAAGTATGGGGATGTCCTTGAGCTTGAGACCTTTCACTTCATTTTACTCTGAGCCCTAGAAAGTGACTCTCCCCCCCCCCCAAATTTAAAGATGACAGGAAACTTTTACCTTCAATTTTTTTTTCTATATTGCTTATTCTCCCTCAGTTTTTCTTGTCATTTTGAAAACTATTTCTGTAAAGTATTAGGACTTTGTAAACTAGTTCCCTATAATCTTACTGGGTATGGAGTAGAATTAAGAGCTATCATAAGTCACATAGAATTTTTTGTTTCTTATTTTAACCACCACTCTTCAAAACTTATGGCAGGAGGTTGTGTATTTGGTTGCAGCTGCCAAAATCTAGCTTTAAAATTTTTATCTTATTTTTCATTTTATTAGGTTTTGAAAAGGGAGATTCTATCATCTAACTCAGGACTTCTTAACCTTTGCACAAATGACATTTTATGCCAGATAATTCTTTGTTGTAGGAGGCTGTCTTGTG